>NC_064926.1:238380121-239580121 GCF_023897955.1 Schistocerca gregaria
TTACAGTTCACTTGTCTAGAATAAGAACAATGAAAACATGTAAAAGTGTGAGATTTGTCATGGTTTTTCAGTGCCATGAAAAATTCAGAGTTAAAATTATTGTAAGCTGTGGGAACTTGAATGGAAACAGATTACTTATGACTAAGGGTCACTCACAGATGTATGGCTGCTTGCTGCTATTATGAAATGGGGATGCACTTCTCTGTTGAAGTGAGAGGGTAATTTTTATGTGGGGAGTGAGGATTGAAGTAAGCTATTGTGAAGAAAATTATAAGAGAAGTCTCCAGTAGAATCCTGATGTATAATGTTGTCATAGATAATCACGTGTAAAACGGATGAATAAATGTTTTCCTGATAGTGATTGCACATTCGCATTTTGATGTACATTTAACTAAGTTAAATGACGTACCACCATGCACCACAGAGAAAAACTCCAGGAATCTTTTTGAGTACTTGATGAGACAAGGAATGTCAAGAAGTTGACTAAGACAATACCTACAACAAATTAGATACCAGTATAAAATTTAATACTTTCATTAATACAGTTTTATTGTTATTTGGTAATTATTTTATCATTATAGCAATCCGAAATGCTGCTGAAACACCCTGTACAGGGATGAAAATACTTATAAATAGGAAAGGAAAATTTATATATTTGCTAACACAATCGAAATGTTATGGTTGTTGCATACCATAAAACTAATCCAGTATATTGAGAAGAGTTATTAAAACACAAAAATTATACTCAATAAGCCATAAATTATGAATAAAGCAATATAATTTTTTCTTTGTGGATCATATTGAAATGGTGTCTTGCTACAGAACAAAGTGTTATCATGAAACTGATTGAAAAAATTGTAAATGATGGCACAAAGGCAGTAAGTGCTTTTTAGTTCTCATTAAAACAATTTCCAGGTTAGAAACGCAACTCATTCACTAGGAATTCATCTCACTCAATAAATATGTTTTAAATGACATAAGTAATAAGATATAAGAACAGTGATAGGAAACACATTAATAATTACTGAAATTGTTTTATAAAATAGTTTGGAAGTGAATGTATTCTGTAGCTACCACTTTGTAATACTAATATCTATTTTAAGTTGGAGTCTTATCAGAAAAAGTGTTGCTGAACAAAAATCCCAACTGTATGCTCAGCTTCCAAATACTTTGATGCTTAAATGATAAAATAGTTCTAGCTGATCCTACTTCTAATGTGTTCAAAGCATCTACACGTGGAGACTGTTAACATTTGGTTGAAAAAATGGAAGTCTTAGGGAGCAGGTTGTGCAGCAGACAGCTTGTTGCTATTATATTTAAGAAATATGAGACAGTGAATTGTAGTAAGTAATTCAGCTAATGGAGACAGCAGGAGCCTTGTAACTATAGAAAAATTACTAATGAAGCTCCACAAGATTGAGTCCTGGGACCACTGCTCTTCCTCATATGTAGAAATAACATTCCACTTAATCTGCAACAATTATGAAAATTGTATAGGAATATCGAAAGGAAAATTAACTTCAGGAACCTGTGAGATTACAAGAAGACAGCATGAGTGGCTTGTCTCCAGGACGTGAAATTCCAAGTACCACTGACTGACACATACAGCAGTTAGAAAGGGGGAGAAACTATCCTAGCGTTTGGGTATGTTGATTTCTGAAAAAGAAAGTGGAATGAGATTGGGAAAGTTAGAAATGAGGGCTACAGTGCGTACAGCGAGAAAAGAGCTCTGACAGTTGATGCGGCCTTGGCGCACATGCTTCACACATCCACGATGACCAGTCAGATCGTTAGCTTTTGTTTACATTACCATGGCAACGCCCCAGTCTTGCTGTAGTGCTGGGCGACCGCTGCTGGCTTGCTGCTCGTCCATGTTGAATACTGGCAACAGCACTGCCAGCTGTCGGAGCTCTTCTCTTGTCATTTGAAGTACAAGTACACAGTCCCCAAGGTGAGAGATATTCAGATGATTTGAGATTTAAGTGATCTGTCCCTCCTTTCTAACCTCCCTCAACATTTCTCTCTTTCCTCCCTGAGAAACTAATGGTTCTGAAAGGTGGGATAGGTTTTTCTACTTACATGTGTTTCTATTGGTAGTACATGGAATTTTGCCTCCTGAAGGTAAGTATTGATCAGACATTCTGACTCCTTGTAATTTTACAAAATAAACTGCACATCCCATTTAAATTAGCAATGACAAATGTAATATGAGACATGTTTTTGAAGTAAGTACTGTTTTCAAAAAATAAATAAATAGATAAATCAAGTAGACTTTTCTTAGCAATTTTATTTTTACATGAAAGCTCGTACTTTAATCTACTTTTCTACGTCATCCACCCCGGTATGCAGGGAGTCTACATGTCTTTGTGAATATCTCAAATATCTCTCCCGATTGAGAATCCTGTCAACTGGAATACACACTGTGATTTGTATTCTTAGTGCTAAAGGTGTGAAAGCAGCTGAAATTTGTCATAATATCAGTGAATCGTGTAGAGAAAACATTATGAGTGATGGAATAGCATGGAAATGGATGAGACTTTATTAAAGATAGCCATAAGACTGTGCATGGTGAGGAATGAAGTGGGTGACCTTCACTCATTACTGATGATTTGGTGCAGCAAGTTTATGAAAAAGTCAGAGAGAATGGACCAATATGATTTCATTGTAACGTGATGAGTTTCGTTGAGTGCTAAGAAATGTGTTTATGCAGTTGCTGCCCAATGAATCGACAGATTTCTATGAGGATAGTATTTGAGGGCTTATTGTATGACATAAGTACCTTAATGTTGGTGGGAATTATGAGAAAACTAGATTAAACTACAAGCTTACATGTACAAATAAAATTACTAAGGAAAGTCTGCTTGTTCTATTGTTGTTTGGAAATGACGCTTACTAATAAAAACATGCTCATATGTTGTTAATAAGTCGAGCAGAATCTTTCATATATGTTGGGTGTACATGTGGGTGAGATTTTAAGTTGAAGGAAACACAAACTGAAGCTTATTAAATAAACTGTTTTAGCTACTTTCGCATATGTTGTTTCAGATCCTGGAAATAAACAAATCAATAATGCAACATATTTAATTTGTTTGCATTCAATGATATCATATGATACAATAATGAGTTAGCTCAGTTTTAGAAAGAATGCTGTACTGCAAAGGAAAATCAGATGGTGAAATGTACTGCTCACTCTTGAGTGCCTTGTACATGTCTCTTTATAGAGTTGTGAATTTCAAATTCTGCTTCACGATGTGTATACCGTACTATGAAATATGTGGTACTAAATGAAACATGCTTTTTATTTATCTTCATTACAGTGGGCAACAACATGAAGTTCATGAAAAATTAACATCAGAAGCGAATAAAACCAGTTCTTTCTGTCAGCCTACTTCTTAGCTGAAATTTTATTTAGAAACTTAATCCACTTGTAATTTGGAAGATATATTGTTTACTATTGTTGCTAAACATTTTCCCACTCTTATGTTTACTGATCTGTGAAGCTGCATCTGTAACTGAAACGTAAAATGAACTGTGTTAAACAACTTGCAGACTGTTGTGTGAGTTTCTACCAACCATATAACTAATTTAAAGTCAAGACACTTATGTACCAGTGATAATGACTTGTCACATACAGGGGGAGGGTCTGATATGTGGGTCACTGATTTTAATTAAGTTTTGGGAGGATGTTCTACATTGAAAATAAGGCATTTTGCTAGACACTCCCTTGTTCTTGAAAAAATCGAAGTCAAAGTTGATGACGGGAAATCATATTTTCAGTGATACACATTGAAAAATTATCTAAAACCAAACTTCTTTTATTAATGTAATCTAGAGTCAAAGCCAGTAATGTTAGAGTTATTAACATCTTTGTGTTTTTTTGCTGTAGCTTGGGTACACGTCATTCAATGTCTAGCAGAGTGAGGTCAATGGGCAAGTGGTCGAAGCATTAAACTACCAAACTGCTGGTCTATGTTCGTTTTTTGATTGTGATTTTTTCTTTATTCAATATTTTTTGGTATATCTGATAATATTGTGGTGATTTGAATACTTTTCCTTCCTTTTCTATTTGTTTTTAGATAAAACATTGGGAGGTATGATTCATTATCAAATAAGTATTTATAACATATTGACAATTATTTTCATCATGATACATAACATAACCTTAACTTTTCGTCTATTTGTGAACATTCCTGCAAACAGTGGAATGAAACTTACCACAGACACAGGCAAAAAATAAATATCTCGAAAGACAGACATGGATAGCTGATTACAGACCAATCCATAAATTTTGATAGCATTTGCCCTCTCTTATAATCCTCTACTCTGCTGTAATGTCACATGATTTTGTAGTCATGCAATGAAGCTCTTTGTCTGTTGGAGATAGTAAAAGTACGCAGCTGAAAAAGGGAGATACATTTAGTGTGTCATGTAACACGATGAAAATAACTGTCAGTACATTATATATGCTTGTGTGATTACTAATGTCATCTCCAAAGGTCTTACTTGATTAAAAAGAGGAGTGGGGAGGTGCTCCCATTGTCAGAATATTGTCAGATACAATAAAAAAATATTGATTGGGAAAAACTGCCACATCCAAGAATTGAACATGGATCGGCAGTTTGGTTGTCTAATGCCTTAACTGCTTGACCACATCACTCTGCTGGGCATGTTGCATGACAGGTACTCAAGGTACAGCATGAAAACACAAAAAATGTTAATACTTCGAACATGATTAACTTTGGACTCCATTTTATATTAATAAAAATGTTTTTGGGCAATCTTTCAATTCATATCTTTGAAAATACCATTTTCCATCATCAAATTTGACCTCGAGTTTTTGAAAAACTAGGGAGTGTCTAGCAAAAAGCCAATATGTGACTCTCTTTATTTTCAATATAGAACGCCCTTGTGAAACTTGATCAAAATCAGTAACCCACATGTCATACCATCACACTATCTGTTTAGAAATTGATGAGTATAATTTAAAATAATCTGTGGGTAATTTTATTAACCTGCAAAGCATGGTTTACTTATTTTAAAGAAAACATTTTCAGTCATCATAAAAATGAGAATTTTTTTACAGTTTTATAGGTAAGAGTTTTAAAACTGCTTAGATTTTAAGATGGCTGCCTCATTTGTGTATTGTTTTTCAAATGTCAGTGACTTGCAATTGGGTGTATTCAGTTACCAAGTCACAAACTGTTTTTTATATTTTTGTTTGTATTTTCCGGTTTGATGTTTGTCTGTCAGCATCTTTTGTGTATGTAAAATACAAGTCAGTAAATGTGTGTTGAGGCTCTACTGTAGTGAGCAGTAGGCATTTATTCTAGAAAACTGAGAATTGCACTTTCCCAATGTATAAATGTAGCTTGTGTCTGCCACATTGACACATACTCTATCTCAGCTGGTTGTAATACATGCAAACTCAAAACTAGTGATAATGTAGTGTAAATGTAATATTTTCAGGCTCATTCCTTTCTGTTGTGTTATGGAATGAGTACATAAAGCATCTATTCTGCACAGACTTCGTGATAACATAAGACGTCCTGCCTCATGAGGTGCAACTATAATATCTGTATTTATCACTCCACCTTCTTTGAAAAAGTCTTCAATCTGTTGCATGCACAACTCTTTGGCATTCTATGCTAGCCATAAAATAATTGTTAGATACCAATCTGTCCATCAGAGAAATTCTTCACTAACAGTAGCAGATCGATGTGGCAGGAATTTCTCACTGTGTGTGGAAAGAAATCATTTCTTTAAGGCTTTTGCTGACAAAGATGGGACTGTGAAGAACAGACTGAAGGTTATTCACTGAATTATACTTACACCACTGTTTAGCCACTACTGTTGCACCTTTGAGAACATTGATGTCTCATGCCAAATAGTTGCTGCCATATTGCTGTTGCCATGTAGTTATGGTGGTCTTAAACACCCTGTACAAATGTAGTGCATTTCTCATCAATTTCTAACTTACTGGTTGAGAGAGAGATCACTTATTAAAAACTTGGACACACAGACAATACTTAAATTACTAGAGCACTATTTGTCATGGTGTATTAGTGCACAACTGTTTTTTAGTATTGAACTGTGTTTCTTTGCTATGATAACTGCTATGATATCCTTGTGCAAAAGTTCTGAGTAGTAAAAAGAACAAGTGTACTAAAATGGATGCTGTACATACAGTTATTGCAGCTGTCTTGTTTCATTTGTATCATGTCTTGTATACAATCTATAATGCAAGACCACATTTTTACTAAACAATGCATCAGCTGTCATTGGTTTCACAGATTTTTATGAAACTTTTCACAATGTAAATTCATTGTTAAAGGCTGAAAAATGTACTGCAACAAAAATTTCTTTATCAGTGCAGATGATGTCATTTCTGTTTTGTCAGCTCTCTTGTATTTATTGTGATAAGAAATTGGAAATTTGTGGTAAGTTCCCGTGGGTCAAAACTGCTGAGGTCATCAGTCCCTAGGCTTACACACTACTTAATCTAACTTAAACTAGCTTATGCTAAGGATAACACACACACCCCTGCCTGAGGGAGGACTTGAACCTCCGAAGGGGGGAGCCATGCTAACAGGGGCAAGATGCTTCAGATCGCACGATTACCCATGCGACATTGTGATAAGAGTTCTGACAATCTGACTGCATTTATCATGATAATCCAGATGACAGATCGTAACCCATTTTAAAATGGGTAGTGTCTGACAATTATGTGAAAAGGAAATGGTTATTTCTGAATTTTTTAACTTTCACAAGCAGATCTCCTTTACCATATTCTCTCACTCCCTTGTCAGTACATCAGTAATTATTACCCAGTCACAAACAAGTATTTCACAAAGCACGCAGTGCCATACTATACTTAAACAGTTTAACTACATTTTTGGGCCTATGTGAGACCACAGATCCAAAAATGGGGGATTCAGTGTTTGTCAAGCCTGGGACTTTCATTTTATCATTTATAACTTTTTTCACCTTTGAAAGTGCTTTGTTAATGCCAAGCTGGACCATGTTTTGAGTCGAGATTAAACTTTAGCCCAACTATAAGTTGCTGTGTGAGTCAGCTCAAAGGTTGGAAGAAGCCAAGGACATATTGCCTGCCGTAGCACCATACGTAGTATCTTTTGGTTAATAATAGAGTTGCCTTATAGTTTATCCTGTAAAATAATGTGAAACAGTTTGTGAGAACATATTCTGATGCCATTGCAAACATTGTGCTCCATGTTTTATGCATTCAAACCAATCAGTTATCCACAGAGGTAAATGGCTATATTCATGGCAGATATTACTCCCCCCCCCCCCCCCCCCCCCTGAAAAAGTGTGTGCTATTATCTATCACTGTGCAATTGTTTTTAACAGCTGCTTGCAACCATTGTGATATACACTCCTGGAAATGGAAA
Source organism: Schistocerca gregaria (assembly GCF_023897955.1). Taxonomy (NCBI): domain Eukaryota; kingdom Metazoa; phylum Arthropoda; class Insecta; order Orthoptera; family Acrididae; genus Schistocerca; species Schistocerca gregaria. Next base: position 238,387,531 of record NC_064926.1, read on the forward strand.
AAAGAACACATTGACACCGGTGTGTCAGACCCACCATACTTGCTCCAGACACTGCGAGAGGGCTGTACAAGCAATGATCACACGCACGGCACAGCGGACACACCAGGAACCGCGGTGTTGGCCGTCGAATGGCGCTAGCTGCGCAGCATTTGTGCACCGCCGCCGTCAGTGTCAGCCAGTTTGCCGTGGCATACGTAGCTCCATCGCAGTCTTTAACACTGGTAGCATGCCGCGACAGCGTGGACGTGAACCGTATGTGCAGTTGACGGACTCTGAGCGAGGGCGTATAGTGGGCATGCGGGAGGCCGGGTGGACGTACCGCCGAATTGCTCAACACGTGGGGCGTGAGGTCTCCACAGTACATCGATGTTGTCGCCAGTGGTCGGCGGAAGGTGCACGTGCCCGTCGACCTGGGACCGGACCGCAGTGACGCACGGATGCACGCCAAGACCGTAGGATCCTATGCAGTGCCATAGGGGACCGCACCGCCACTTCCCAGCAAATTAGGGACACTGTTGCTCCTGGGGTATCGGCGAGGAATATTCGCCACCGTCTCCATGAAGCTGGGCAACGGTCCCGCACACCGTTAGGCCATCTTCCGCTCACGCCCCAACATCGTGCAGCCCGCCTCCAGTGGTGTCGCGACAGGCGTGAATGGAGGGACGAATGGAGACGTGTCGTCTTCAGCAATGAGAGTCGCTTCTGCCTTGGTGCCAATGATGGTCGCATGCGTGTTGGGCGCCGTGCAGGCGAGCGCCACAATCAGGACTGCATACGACCGAGGCACACAGGGCCAACACCCGGCATCATGGTGTGGGGAGCGATCTCCTACACTGGCCGTACACCTCTGGTGATCGTCGAGGGGACACTGAATAGTGCACGGTACATCCAAACCGTCATCGAACCCATCGTTCTACCATTCCTAGACCGGCAAGGGAACTTGCTGTTCAAACAGGACAATGCACGTCCGCATGTATCCCGTGCCACCCAACGTGCTCTAGAAGGTGTAAGTCAACTACCCTGGCCAGCAAGATCTCCGGATCTGTCCCCCATTGAGCATGTTTGGGACTGGATGAAGCGTCGTCTCACGCGGTCTGCACGTCCAGCACGAACGCTGGTCCAACTGAGGCGCCAGGTGGAAATGGCATGGCAAGCCGTTCCACAGGACTACATCCAGCATCTCTACGATCGTCTCCATGGGAGAATAGCAGCCTGCATTGCTGCGAAAGATGGATATACACTGTACTAGTGCCGACATTGTGCATGCTCTGTTGCCTGTGTCTATGTGCCTGTGGTTCTGTCAGTGTGATCATGTGATGTATCTGACCCCAGGAATGTGTCAATAAAGTTTCCCCTTCCTGGGACAATGAATTCACGGTGTTCTTGTTTCAATTTCCAGGAGTGTACATGCCACAGACACAAGATGTGCTTCAGAAGCTGTACAGATGATGGGCTTTGCCATTCAGTACATCTTATGGAACACTACTTTGGGTTAGCATGGGTAGGGTTTTGACTAGGATATTCTCATTTCAGGGCACCACATGATGTAGTCAAAGGATGTGATTGATGTCGTCAAAGGATATAATTGAGTTTCTCAAGAGCAGGGTGATACTGGATGAGTAGAGGAGTGCTGTTTGATGGGGTTCCTGGCGTCAGAGAAGGAGACAGCATGGGAGATCTGTTTATGGGTGAACTGGTTAGGATGCTGTCTGTCAATAGAAGCTCTCAGCTCATCCATAAACTGATCTCCCACCTCCTCTGACACCAGCATCACTGGTAACCAACTACCAACCAGTACTCCTCTGGCCACCCAGTATAATCCTGGCCTTGACAAGCACATTCTTCACCAGGGTAACTCTTGTTCTGACCTCGGTTGAGAGATATCTTCCCAAAATCTTATTCACATCATCCATAGCAGTGTTCTGCCACCCACCCAAGCTACAAAATACCATTGTCCATCCCTATCCAATCCTGTTCCTTATCTTGCACCCCATGGGCCCATTCCCTTGTTGTCGAGCCAGGTGCAAGACCTGTGCCATACCATGCACACCACCTCCTGTCACAGTCTGGTCTCAGGCATCTCCTACCCAATAAAAGGCAGGGCCACATGTGAAAGCAGTCATGTTATAAATGAGTTATGCTGCAGATATTTTTCAGCATTCTGTGTGAGCATGACAAGTAACTCGCTGTCCACTTGCACCAGTGGCTGCAGCCAAACTGAAAATTTGGCCTTCCAGTTGCTGACGTGCTGTGCACCACAACACAGATGACTTCAGCTGCTGCTTCACTGAATAGGTCATTTGGATACTCCCTTCCAGTATAGGTTTCTCTGAATTATGCAGGCGAGAATTGATTCTCCAGCATATCGTGCACTCTTGCAGTTACACTGGCCTAAACCTCCACTATCTTGTTTCCCACTGCCTCAACTTCTATTGATACCACTCCTTCCCCATCCAGATAGTGTACTGTCTTGTCTCCCTCATCCATGCCACCACCTTCTCCTTTCCTCTCCCTCTCTGTCCCTAGTATGGTCTGCCTTCCGAACATCTATCGTCTTGTTATATAGCCATCGAGTCATCTAGCGAAATACCTGCCTCACACTGCCATACCTCCTTCTTGCCTCGTGCATCCTTCACTACACCCTCTCCACCTCCATCTACACAGCCAACTGCTTTCAGTGATTAATATTCAGTAATCAGTCTTGCCACCACCAAGGGAATATACGTTTGGATGTCTGTGTGGTTGTGTCTATGCACTCTTGCTAGGAAAAGAGTGAGAGCTTAAAAGCTCTCCCAGTTACCTACAGGGTAGTGGTTGCCTTTGTCTTATTTTGTGTATTCTGTTGACAGCTTATATTCTCTGTTTGTGTACTGTTGTTTTCTCTCTCTTACTGCCATGTAGTAGTGATAGTAGGAGTAGTGGTGATAATAGTAGTATTTAACTCGATTGACGAGCTACTCCCCTCCTGTACAGTATGACTGCTTTATTCTTTGGCTTGTCCCCCTAGTTCCTTCCACCCTCCACCTGTCTTCCTTTGTGCGTGAGGACACAATTCTTCCTGTTCTGTCCATGCTCCCCTGCGCCGCCCCCCCCTCCATTCTGTGCAGTTTCCAGCCGTCTTTCTTTCCCTTCCTTCCTGCATGTATCGTGAGACACTGGACTTGCATTTTGAAGGATAGTGATTCAATTCCCCATCTGGTCACTAAGATTTGGGTATTCTGTAGTTTCTGCAAATCACGTAAAGCAAGTGGCATGACAATTCCTTTGAATAGTATACCACTGATTTCTTCTACATACTTACCCAATTACCAATTAGAGTTTTTGCTCCATCTCTAATAACCTCGTTTTGGATGTCGTCTTTCAATCAGATTGGGGAGGGGGGGTAAACACACACACACACACACACACACACACACACACACACACACACACACACACACACACACAGAGAGAGAGAGAGAGAGAGAGAGAGAGAGAGAGAGAGAGAGAGAGAGAGACTCACTGACTGAACTGACCGATTAGTCTCTTTGGATGAACAATAGTGTGACCTTTGATGACTGCTTACATGAAATGTGATTGCAATAAAACAAGAACGAAAAAGCATTACTAAAGCAGCTACAAGTACTATACAGCCAGATAAACAACTGGTCACATATAAAATAAGGTACAGTTTCTACCAGAAATTGGAGCAGTCTACTTGCCTTCCATGTAGACAACTTACATTGAGGCTGTATAATTTAATATGTCAATTGTTACCTATCCAAACTGATGTGATCCTTTTCCACAGTTTCTTCATTAAAAAAATTAATTTGCTGTATGTTGGAAGAAATGGTGTTCATTCTTATTTGCAACATTCCTTATCAGGCATAAGTGATCTATACATGTTATATAGTCAAATTCTCAAGGAAAATTTAATTATATTTGATCTGTAGATCACCTCCACCCTGACGTACAGGCAGGATTTCCCCATTGTTTATAATGCTGGGGTACTGTTCCAATACTGGAGAGCCTCGGTAATACTGATGATTTTAAGAAGGGGAAATGGGCTGAAGTCATGAATTGAAATTTTTATTTGGGAGGACTTTGGACTGGGGTAGTCCATGCAGCTGTTACCTATACTGCTATTGTGGTATAATGGCTAACACATCTGCCTAGTAAGCAGGAGACCCATGCTCAAGTCCTGGCCTTGGCACAAATTTTAATTCATTTCTTCAGCTTCTGTATTTTCTCATTTTGTTTGATTTCTTAGCATGTCACTTTCAATTGATTTTTGTATTTAATTGGTTATTTCTTCTCTTGTAACACAAATTGTTTCCTACCCTTAACATGGGAAGCTCTCCTTATTCAGAAAATTAGTTCCCTTTTTTGTAGCTTATTAAATCTTTTTTGCTGTCCAAAGTTTAATGACTACAGCTCACATTTTTAATTTATTTGTTCTTACTAAAGCAGTGCTTGAAACTGATGTCAACTCTTTTTCTCAGATCGAGCAAATTTCACAGTTGGCAACTTTTGCAGAAGCCTTACTTGATTACCATCAACAGTGTGTTGAAATTCTGAGAAGCCTTACAGAAACACTCCTGGAAAAGTAAGTTTAATGGTATATTTTTGTTATTTTAAGGAGGTGATTGTTTACAGCTGTTAATATTATTGAAAAATCTTACTTTGGCATAGTAGATGGATGTCTCTTATTTATTAAAATATCAGTTTCAGTCAAACAAAATTATCCTCAGGCCTTAGGTACGACATTAATTACAGGTCATATGACCAAAAATTTTCATTTCTGTCTAGAGCTGTGTTATTCATTAACTGAATCCAAATCATAAAATGCAGAAATGTAGTCATGTAGTTTACCCAATTTATCCATTATGTAATTTGAGGGAAAGACAACTACACACCCATAGTAGACTAACATGTGGAGTATAGAAAAACAAAACAGAAAACAGTTTCACACTAGCTTTCCACTTCTTGCTCTCTTTCTGGTAAAAATATACACATTCGTACACACCACCACGCGGACATCCAAACATACACTTCTGCAACTCTGGTGAGGCTTTTATTACATAAAGTCTTGTCAGGGTGAAGCTAGCCTGCCCTTGTGCTTTGCTCTGACAACATTTTACCTGAATTTCTATCTGTCAATAATCTTGGATGCATATTTGATGCTTCACAGTGTTGATAGCATTGGTCAGGTCTAACATACAGGGTGGGGAAAAAAATACAAAATGCCAAAAACACATTACCATTCCTAATACAATGCAAGGAAACCATGGGTTGGCAGTCAGAGCAACTTCCATTCATCTGAGAATGAATGAGTACAGGTCCTGTTAATGATAACAGAGGTAGATAGCAATCAAACATCCTTCTCTCCAAACTAGACAACAAAGGCTAAATAATATTGAGAGCTGGTGACACTGGTGGCCAGGCGAGATGTGATAGTTCATCCTTTTGCTCATGGACAGCTCATACATCTCCCTCCCCCCTTCCCTTTTTTCTATTCTCAACCTCTATCCTTTCACAATTCCCATAATTTTTAAGCTCAATTTTCATCCTTCTATTTATCCTCACATTTCCCCCCTCCCCCCATCTGTTTACTTCTCTGTCCTGTTGTATATAACGTGGTTCCTATTTTCACTCACCACTTGACAGGTCCCTCCTGCTTACTCATTCGCTTGTTCTTCTCCCATATCCCTCTCCGCTCTTTACATTCTTTTGTCACCTTCTTCACTTTATTCTTCACTCTCCTTAGCTTTTGTCACTATTTACCCAATTACACAGTGTCATCAAGATTAACTAAGGTCAAAAGCTCGACATTAACAATTACTTGTTTATATACATAGTCACTGGTTATTTTTATCTTCTTTCTTTAAGGTGACTAGTGGTCTGTCCTCTCAGTGATTGTTAACTGTTGAGGAAAAGTCCTTATTGGCAATTGTCTTTTTCTATACAATTTTCTGAACTATTTAAGATTCAGTTAATAATTACATACTCATTTGTGCCTTCTTGTGTTTTAAATTGATGTTGCTTATACAAGCCTTACACTCATATAAATTCTTTATTTTTGGACAATAAAGTCAGTTCAGTTCAGTTTAAATTAGCAAAGAAACTAAACTTTTGCCTTATTTTCCCTTATCTGTGCACAGTATTTTATGAAAGTTATGATTATTAACTTTATGAGAATGTAAGAGAATAGACCATTCAAAAGAAGTGGGAACCACAAGGAAGTACCCTGTGGAGACAGTACTATTGGTGAATTGCTATTATTCAGTAGAAGTATTCATGGAGGATGAAATGGTAACAGGAGGAAGGGGTAATATAGTATTACATTTTTATAATTTTAGACTTCATTGTTCATGTTTATTATTTGTAGGACATACTACTTTAAGATTTTAAAGTTTACACAAAACAGTCTCTAAAATTTACTTTTAACTTTGCAGGAAACAGGAAGCAGCAAATCGACCCAAGTCTGAGTTTGTGCCAAAGACTCTGCATGATTTGCATGTTGAAGGCCTGACAGATGGTTTGAATGGTACGCATCCACATCACCCTGCAGCCAGTACGGGTCAGTACGGCAGAGCAAGGCATGATGATCCATTTGATCCCTGGCATGCCCCACCAGTAAAAGGTGATACAAAATTTATGATTTTGCATTTGAAATGGTGTTGGGCTGATAAGTGTTTCTGTAACACTCTTCCACTGACCTTGCTTGAATGGTGTTGGTGTTCGATGTCCATATCTGGTTCTATCCACTGCCACACAGGCCAGACTGGCAGGCACTTGATGTCAAATTTTGAACTTGAGTTGAATCTAACATTGTTTTCCATAACTGTTTTTATCTGAAATACTAACTTCATTAACTCTCTGCACCATTCCACTTCACACACTGGAATTATGAATACTAATGTAGCACAAGACTGTGTTTCCAGTTACTTGCTTGCATACCTACATTTCAAAATTGTTCTACAATGTTTGAACTGTAAGTATGGCTTAAGCCACGTAGTTTGACTTCTGCTGTGTGATATGCTCTGCCTCACTAACCTGAACTGTTTTTATAAATGTTACAGCATTTGACACTGCTTTATCAGTCATCATAAGTATTACATCCAAGCACTTCTAATATGTCTGTGTGTGTAAAGAAGCTTGTTTGATGTTATTTAACACATGTAAATACAAATCTGTTTCTAAAAGTATTCAAAGTTTTTTCAAAAAACTATTATGACATTCTTCTTGCATTCACCCTTTTTGTTCAAGAGATTTTATTGTTGTGTGCTTGTTTCTCTGTAATAGTATCTGTTCTTTTGCCCCTAATTCTCCAAAATCAGTGGCTGTTTGTGTGTGTGTGTGTGTGTTTTAACTAACTATATCCTTGTATCTTTCCTTCTGATGTCTTGTGTAGGCTCTTCACTGGCCTCTTCTCCTGTGCACCCAAAACCGAACCAACTGGAGCTGTTTCCCTCAGGCAATGTGCCACGTTCTGCTAATGGTAAACTCTTTCTATCTAGCTCTTCTCTCTGCACGTACACGCATGAAAAATATATCTTTGTTTATGGGAAGCATCTTGTGAAGTTGGTAGAGAGAAGATTCTTTCCTCCTTTTCCAGTAAGCATAAATAGCCTATTGTTGAATGTCACCTCCCTACAAATATGCACAATGCTTTTGGAATACTTGAAACCCTTTTTTTTGTATAGAAAAATCAATTTTTTTTATACAATAGAAAATTGTGATATTACCAACTATGCTCTTGTACCTGATTTTGATTAGTGTTTTTCAGTTTTGTGAAATCACGTTCATTCTTCCCCATATACGATGCATTGCCTGTGCTGCCTTCCTGTAGTTATATTATATTCTTATAGATACCTTAAGTATTTTGTCTGACTAATATAAAGTTCTCAGGTTTCCAGCCAGGAGAATCCACCAGAATGGTATGATGTTTCGATGAGTGTCACCCGAAGTGGTTAGTACACTGGACTCGCATTGGGGAGGATGAAGGTTCAAATTTGCATCCGACCATTATAAGTTAGGTTTTCTGTGATTTCCCTAAATTTCTCCAGGCAAATGCAGGGATGATTCCTATGGGCAGTTGTGTTTGGTCTCTAACGACCTCACTGTTGACAGGATGTTAAATCCTAATCTTCTTTCCTTCCTTTTTCCATCATCTCACTTCACCAAAAGATGATGGGAGTGATACTTGTTGAAGCATCACTCCATTTTTATGGCCTCATGTAGCAGGAAACCTGGAAATTTTGTCATTTTAATTCACTGGGATAGACAGTGATAGTATCTTTACCTTTAAATTTGAATGTTAGGTGAATCTTTGTATAGAATAATGCATAAATAATTCACCAAGGTAATAAACAGAAACATAGATTCTGTGTATGAGGGCAGAAGATGGTTATAGTTTCAGATTTGTCTGAAAAGAAGAAGTTCCTACAGGTGAGAAATAGAGAGGGAAAGAAATAGGGGAAAGGCTGCTTGTAGAAGCTGTTCAGTATGCAAAGAAAGCTGGAGAGAAAATGAAAATTGACAATGGGTTGTAACAGTTCATGTACAAGTACTTTAAAGTTGACCAAATGTTATGATAATTTGATCAATTAGTGATAGAAAGTGAAGAAAACAGAACAGTTCAAGTGGAAGGAGACAGTGTCCTTCATTGGCAAAAGTGAAAGAAAAAGGAAAGAGGAGGAAAAAGGAAGAGAAAGAATATACTAAAACAAAATAATCCAAAACAAGAATACCATAGAGATGAATGGAAAACAGTGAGAGGCCACAAATTTTTGTACAGCAAAAATTAATACTTCACTTTCATAGTGTCTGATCAAAAATTACTACTTAGTTGTTTACTTGTCAATCTAGATTAATGTTAAGCACTAGAGTGCTTGAGGCAATCAAATTGACTGTCTTCAGTATTTGTGTATAATGATAGCACATTTTTTTTCATAACACTTTGAAATTTTGTGACTTTTATTTCTTTTCAACAGAAATTGCATTGTAGATTTTACAGATTTGTAGCTATACTCATTGCTTTCAGTTTTCATTGTATATTTAGAACCATGGTAGTGGTCATTTTGGCTGCTTAACTTTGTTTATGCACTTGTTTCCTGAGAGTACTGCAAATGTTCAGTTGTGTTTCACGTGACTGTGACCACATGCTACAATGTATACTGAAGTTTCTGAGCTGATTATTGTGTCTCACTTTACCTCAAGTGCTTATTGTGTGTAAGTCATAATGCAGGTATTGAAAATAACTCACAGGCTGTCAGATGAGGAAGTAATAGAAAATTTAGAACTTTTGCAGAGTGTTTCAGAGCAAGATTCTGAAAATATTGAAACTGACAGGCAAGTAGAAACTAGTATTGATTATTATAGTCCTGACAGTGTTGAGTGGATGGAAAATAGTTGTGATTTGTCAGAAGAAATTAAATTGTGTCAATGACTGCTACTGCAGCAGCTACAGAAAACTAGTATATCAGTGAGGAAGGGAAGAAGATGTAGGTGTCAGTTGCTGTCACCATTTTTTGTGAACTGTTTGTAATTTAGAGAACATGGCAAGAGTGGGAGATGTTTGATCATATCTTGAATACACCGGGAAACCTACAAAAGCAAAATGTTTTACACCAGACAGCAGGATGTTACTTTGAAGAAAAACCTCAAAATTTACTGTGTCACTAGTTCTTAGCACCTGTCCATAGATAACACGATGCTTAAACATATAGAACTGTGTATCATAATATGGAAAGAATAGATTGCTACTCAGCACATAGAGGATGCATTGAATATCATGCCATAAACAGTGTCCCATATGGAAGTGTGGGCCAGTCTGGGGAGCATGCATAGACAGCCAATATGGGCAAGGCAGCTGCTCATGATATGCAGGAAATCTGGGTTTAAATCTCAGTCTGGCACTAAGTTTTGTGTGTTGCCAATAGGTAATAATTCCATACTTGATACAGCTGATATCTGCAGAATTCGCAATTGTGAATATATTTCATAATATTAATACAGCTTCAGATCATTGCCAATACAGCTACAGATCATTGCCAGTGTCTGTTCCTTTGGACATGCATGAATGTCTGAAGCAACAGAGATTGTAAAATAAGATATCACTTTAGTTTTACTGGATGACTGTGCATCAATTACTATGAACTGCGACATTTCTGACAGGAAACCATGCATCCAATTGGACAACTGAGACAATATTCCGTAGGCATTCAATGTGATTAGAAGCTTGTGGGGAATGCTATCAAAAGCATGCTGGAAATATAGAAATATGGAATCAATCTCCAATGCTCTGTCAGTAGTACTCATTACTTCATAAGAATAAAGAACTAGTTGCATTGCACAAGAACAATATTTTCTGAATCCATGCTATGTGTCAATACATTGGTTTCTTCAAAGTAATTCATAATGTTTGAACACAGTATATGTTTCAAAATCCTATTGAAAACTGACGTTAGGGAGAGTGAGTGGTTGTATATGATTGTTAAGTATGGAGTTGTTATATTGGTCTACTCTGAAAGGAATCTAATTGGTATGCATTCTGGGCTGGAAGACGTCCCATTATTAAGTGATTTGAGTTACTTTACTACTCTGAGGAGTTACTCATATAGGCAGCAGTTCTTGATTCAAATTCTGGAGTATTTTCTAGTTGTCTTTGGTAAAGAAATTTTGGAAAACAGTTTTTATTAATACCACTGTAGTGGCATTGTCAAACCATCACTGTGTGAAAGTGGAGGTATTGATTGTGTCTTGCTATATTTAGTGTTGTTGGCCCATGAACTTTGATTAGCAGATTATTACACAGACAGTGTTAGGAATGAACTAAGTGTATACCAGAGCAATATCTTGGCAAGTCATTTAATGGTAGACATCAGTAATAAATTGGTTAAATAATCTACCACCAAGCTATGACATTTCTTCCTAATTTCAAGTTTTAAGGTTGCTTATCTTGGTTGTTCATAAAAATTATGAAGGGAAGCTTTTGACACCGTTCCTCACAAGCGACTTCTAATCAAGCTGCGGAGCTATGGGGTATCGTCTCAGTTGTGCGACTGGATTCGTGATTTCCTGTCAGGAAGGTCGCAGTTCGTAGTAATAGACGGCAAATCATCGAGTAAAACTGAAGTGATATCAGGTGTTCCCCAGGGAAGCGTCCTGGGACCTCTACTGTTCCTGATCTATATAAATGACCTGGGTGACAATCTGAGCAGTTCTCTTAGGTTGTTCGCAGATGATGCTGTAATTTACCGTCTAGTAAGGTCATCCGAAGACCAGTATCAGCTGCAAAGCGATTTAGAAAAGATTGCTGTATGGTGTGTCAGGTGGCAGTTGACGCTAAATAACGAAAAGTGTGAGATGATCCACATGAGTTCCAAAAGAAATCCGTTGGAATTCGATTACTCGGTAAATAATACAATTCTCAAGGCTGTCAAATCAACTAAGTATCTGGGTGTTAAAATTACGAACAACTTCAGTTGGAAGGACCACATAGATAATATTGTCGGGAAGGCGAGCCAAAGGTTGCGTTTCATTGGCAGGACACTTAGAAGATGCAACAAGTCCACTAAAGAGACAGCTTACACTACACTCGTTCGTCCTCTGTTAGAATATTGCTGCGCGGTGTGGGATCCTTACCAGGTGGGATTGACGGAGGACATCGAGAGGGTGCAAAGAAGGGCAGCTCGTTTTGTATTATCGCGTTATAGAGGAGAGAGTGTGGCAGATATGATACACGAGTTGGGATGGAAGTCATTACAGCATAGACGTTTTTCGTCGCGGCGAGAGCTTTTTACGAAATTTCAGTCACCAACTTTCTCTTCCGAATGTGAAAATATTTTGTTGAGCCCAGCCTACATAGGTAGGAATGATCATCAAAATAAAATAAGAGAAATCAGAGCTCGAACAGAAAGGTTTAGGTGTTCGTTTTTCCCGCTCGCTGTTCGGGAGTGGAATAGTAGAGAGATAGTATGATTGTGGTTCGATGAACCCTCTGCCAAGCACTTAAATGTGAATTGCAGAGTAGTCATATAGATGTAGATGAACTGGACTGATCAGATCAGATCATATGAGAATTACTAATGAAGTGGTAATTAAAGTGCTGCTTATCACCACTCAGTTGGGTTCTGGTAGAAATAAACTTGTAAGTAAGTGAAACTAAACACAAGATATTGTGTTTGTTATTTCTCTGGTTAACTGGTTAATTAGAGATGCCAAACATCTTTCAGTAAGAGTGTCAGAAGTAACGGTGCTTCTGAGGAGGGGAAGACTCCATAACCAAGAAAGTAATCACATAAGCACCACATAATATCTTAGACAGCCTCATGTATGGAGCTTAGAAGTCAGTACTTGCCCAAAATTATTTTGGATACCAAAGAAGTGATTTTCTGTCTGATTGGTGGGCCTCTGGGTCATGCTTGTGGCTGGAAGTATGGTTACCCCTTGACTTGCTTGTTTAAACTCAAAGTACAGCTAGTGAAGGCCTTCTGTTCTGGTTAATGGGGGCATGTATGTAAAATTTGTTACAAATTTTGAATTTTTTTTCTTTCTGCCAGATAGTTCTGTAGCCTGTTATAAGTATTGTTGCCAATTTTCAGAGTGTAATTCATGCTACAAATGGTGTAAAAATCATCTTGTTTCAATGTGCAGTGCCACACTCCTTTTGTACACAACTCTGTCCTTATATGCAATATTTTATTATTTCTTGCAATCAGAGAACACTTTTGTAGAGTACAGAAGGCTGCGAGCCCATTTAGGAAGTGATTAATTACTTTGTTAAAGAAATGCAAACATGGTGGAACGCAAAACCTGAACAAAAGCTTTAATAAACTGATTTAGAAGAGGCATCAAAAGACACCATTTTGCTCATCTCCTATTGTTAAAATTTCCTCATATAATGTTTTTCTGGTATTCAATGATGGAAACAATGGAAGAATCAGGACCCTTATGAGACTAGGTATTTGATGCATTTTGCTTCACTCAAAACCTGTTAAAGAAGAGTGATGATGTGCGTATTGCCAGTTCTGAAATGTCAGTGAAGGATACTGCCAGAAGCATGTGACAGAAGAACCAGACTACAAGAAAAGAGCTATATGAAGACCAAAAAGATGAAATATATGGTTATGGGCAACATTATGGTACTTGTTTGTGGTGATAACATATTTATTTCTGCATTTCTCATGGACATATAAAGGCAAAATTTGCCACTGAATTTGTTCATGTTATAATAACTTCCTGTGGTACAAAATTATTCACAGTGCATTACCGTCAAATTTATTTAAATTTTTGTTAAATAGAAATTGCTGTGTATTGTACAAATAAAGTTAAAAAATTATTGCATTGGTTAAAAAATTGGCACACAGATTTTTTTATCTAATACTGAGAATAACCTAGTATATTTTTGGAAGTGATAAGTAAAGTAACCTGTGAGAAAGTTCCTCATGTGGTACTATGTGTTCTATAAGTACCCAGCAATATCCTGAACAAATTATATGACAGAAAATTGAAAAAAAATCCAGATTACAGCCAGTAACATAATGACAATGTGTGTAAAATTTGGTTCAATTATCTCTCAAACAGTAAAAGCTACATTACCTTATATATACCCGTGTATTCTTTCACATATCCCCCATTAAGGTCCAGGCATCCAGGAAGGCTTCGAGGGTGCATTACATCACACAACCAAGCAGGTACGTGTGGTGGATCATGCGTGCCCCTTAAGCTCTAGAGAATGCTGTTTCTTGTTATCTGGATAAATGGCTCTTGACTTTAAAGCCCCGAGGGAGTTGACAGTAGTGTAGCATTCAATTTCTTTGTCCTCATCATTGGCCCTAAACCTCTCTGATACAGAGGGGTGGTCCTTCCTCTTAAGTGGAACAGATACGGAGCAGGCAGGTTTGCATCACTCATCCCAGATGTCATTTACCTATTGTGGACACATGTGATGATCTGCTGAGAGTGGGTAATAGGAACACTCTGCCCTTTCAAACCCTGGGAGTTATCAGGAGGCGGGTATCCTGATTAGTCCCCTAACAGGCTAAGAACTTTGGAAGCCTCTGTGTCATTTTGGATATAGAAGGTGAGACCAGTGCACTGATTTCTGATGCGTGTGGACTGGTATTAACATGGATAGTTGTGGTCAGGTGGGACCAACAAACTCTCATGACCTGTCTCGAGCAGTGTATGAGTGTATGTTGCATGTACATATTTGACTTACTGTACCTACAATTTGGTTCATTTAACATAGGGCACTAGCTCAGTGGCACTGCGTCTGCATAGTTTTCCATGAGTCCTGTCTTACAGGTTGCCAAACCTGATGGTGGGTAGCTAAAGATGCTGCTCCTCAGGGAGCCATATGGTGGTGGAGATTCAGCAATTGTTAGTTCATATAAAATAGTTTTATTTTCAGTTGCAATGTTGAACAACTTTTACTGCTATTGCTGAGTTTGTTGTTTAAATGAACTGAGGTGGCCAGTCTTACAGCAAGAATGATTATCACTGCTATATGCTGAAATATTAGTGAAACAAAAACCTAAAAGATAATTGTGATAAAATTTTAATATATTGGTAATGAAGAATTTTATTATTCACACTATATTCATCTATTGCTGCTCGTGATCAATCTGGGGTCTCATTTTCAGTGTAGTGCAGTTGCTACTTGGCTTTTGTTAAGGTGAAGTTGAGCATGCTCTTACATAAAGCTCTCATGGCACTTAAGAAAAACATCTTTCATCTTTATTAATATAACCCTTTGTGTGTTTCAATCATTAGAAAATAATTGTTGACTAAAAGTTCACATAAATTAAATGAAGTTAAGACTAAAACTGTTTTGTTCGTAAATCTATGAAGAATACCACCCCACACACTACTTTAACTCTTACATGCTGATGTGTCCTCTTGTAGCAGACTGTGGCCCTTTTTTAAAAGTATAATATTTATGTTCTCCCCCCACCCCACCCCCACATCACTCCTCCGAACCCACTTCACCAAAACAAAGAAGATATCCTGTTAAAACACAATTTTTTCTTATTGTACTTTCCTCTGTGATACCATGTGCTAAGTCCTCTAAATGGTAGTTATTTGACATCAGTGCTTATATTACTATACTTACTATTTGGGTACTCCCTCACAGTATCAAATCCTCAGAACATTATAGGCAGTACCTTGCTGTACAAGACGGCAATTTTTGTGGTATTATTCTCCTTTCTTTATTTGTTCTCTCTTTACTTGTCTTCCATTTTCATGTTAATTCTTCTGCTTTTCCCCTTCCATAACATTTTTCACCTACTTAGTTCTCCCACTCTCCATCTTTGTGACTCATTTGATATATTTTCTCAACTCTCATAAGTTCTCAGGATTTCAAATGTCATCTTGCCCTTCCATCTTGTCCAATAATTCTCACTTGGGTCCTCCTGATTAGTTTTCTTGTATCTTTCAGATTTGTTTGGAATTTAATGTGCTACTGATACTGAGACAATTAATTTAAAAAATGAGTGACTCATAGATAAATATGTTGAAACATAGGAGGAATATTGATCTGCAGCTTATTGTTTTGTTCATTTACAATCCATATATATTTTCTCAACAATATTTGTCAGGGCAACTAATCAAGAACATGGTTTCCTTTTTGTTATTCGTCTTTTTCTTTCTCTTATCAACTGTGATGTGCAGTTTATTCTATGTCTGTTATTCTGATATACAACTAACTAATTGCTTTCAGGACTTCATGTAATTATTACTTTTTCAAATTCATTGTACTTATGCCTGTCTTAATATGAAAGTTCTGGTTGAAAGTTAAAAAATGGTTGGAGGACAGGCAACCACTTATTATGTGGAAGATACATTAGTGGTGAACAGACACAAATAAGATATACAGGTTATTTTACTTGACTATTGTTAAATTTTTCATCAAAGCATCACTCACACTTTTTCCTCTGTCTGACATTATTTGATGACACTCTGTATAGCAGGTGGTTATCTGTCCTTGTTGTTGTTTTGGTCTTCAGAGCAAAGATTAGTTTGATGCTGCTGTACTTGTTAATGTCTCATGTGGAAACATCTTCATCATTGCATAACTACTGCAACCTATGAGGGCATGCTAAAAAGTAATGCCTCCAATTTTTTTACATGAAAACTCTTTAAAGTTTTTAAAATAAAACAAAGGTGATTAACATTCAACATCTTTAATCTTCATTTCTACATATCTGCAGCTCTCTGACACAAGACCTGTGAATTGTAATGTCTAACATGGTGGGTTTAACATAACTATGTCAATGTGTGAGAAATAGCATGTGTTTATCAAGTTTTGAATTTAAAGAGTTTGTCCACATGTGGAGCACCCTCTCCTTCATGATGACAATGCCAGCCCACACATGAGTGCTGCAGCATTTGAAATAATCTGACGCCTTGGGCTCACTGTCATTGCTCATCCTCCATACAGTCCTCATTGCTCATCCTCCATACAGTCCTAACTTGGCCCCATTTGATTTTCATCTGTTTTCAAAATTTAAAGAACACGTTCGAGGACTTCACTTGGATAATGGTGAAGCGGTACTAGAAGAGGTGAAATTGTAGCTCTGTCAACAAAGTGAAACATTCTAGAGTGATGGTATCAACAAAGTGGCCTCTTATTGGAAGAAAGGTGTTTATTGGTAGGGTGTCTGTTTAGAAATAAATCAAACACTGGAAAATCCAGGATGAAATAATGACAGTATTATGAAAAGTATGGATTGCTACTCACCATATAGGGGAGATGTTGAATTGCAGACAGGCATGACAGAAAGTCTGCTAAATACTGAGGCCAGATTGCGAGTGACCATGCGTGATGGGAGAAGCAGTCTGAGTAATGGAGGTAAGGTGGAGGTTGGTGTGGGGAGGGAGAGTGGGGTAGATGTGAGAGACAGTAAAATGGTTCTTGTGGGGATGTACAGGGACATGGTGGGGAGAGGGTAGGGCAGCAAGGTGCAGCCAACATATATAGACATGAAGAATGAAGATGTAGAATGTTATTTTTTTGTTTTAATAAGGTTTAAAAGTACTCACATTAAAAATTCAGAGGAATTACTTTTCAGCACTCCCTTGTACATCAGTTTAAAACTGTTTGCTGTAGTCAAGCCATGGTCTCCCTCTACCTTTTTACCTCCCTACATAACCCTAAAATAAACTAAACCCTGTCATTAGGCCCATGATTGCACAATGCCTAGTGGTCACTGTATTGTCCTCTGCCATATGGCATCATTCAGATATGCTATGAGTGGGCATGTAGTATGCACACTGCTGTCCTCACCAGTTGGCTTTTATGAGCTTGGAGCTGCTACTTCACATTGCAGTCCTCCCACTAAGGAAACATCCTTGCCAGTACTGGTACTGAACCTGGGTCCTCTGCAGGACAGTCAGAAGTGCTGACCACTCAACTAAGGAGGTGGACTCGATACACTTCCCTCCATTACCAAACTGACAATTCCTTGATGCCTCAGGAAGTGACCTGTTGACTGACTGATCACTTCTATTAGTCATGGCATAGCATAAATTACTTTTCTCCCAGATAGTATTCAGAACCTCCTCGTTAGTTATTTGATTTAAGCATGTCATCTTCAACATTATCTTCTAAATTATTTACATTCCACAAGGAGCTTTCTTTAGGGTATTTATAATATTCAGCATTCTTTTGCAGTACCATGTTACTTAGTCTTCTATTCTCTTTCATGGCTGACTCTTTATTGTCCTTGTTTTGCTTCTGTACAAGGCTACCAAGACAAATACCTTTGGGAAAGACTCCTAAACACGGTTAAATTTGTATATAGTGTTACAGATTTCTCTTGTTCAGAAACACTTTTCTTGCTAGTGCTTTTATTCCTCAGTACCTTACTAAGTTATCTTGTTGCTCAAATAACAAAACTCAAATTGTAGCATTTTATCACGTAATTCTCTCAACATCACCTGAATTTATCTGACTGTCTTTCATTACTCTTGTTGTGCCTTTATTGCTATTCATTTTATAACCTCCTTTCAAGACTGTTTAACTGAACTTCCAAGACCTTTGCCATCTGTCACAGAATTACAATACCATCCGCAGACCTCAAAGTTTTTATTCCTTATTTTTGAAGTTTAATTTCCATTCCAGATTTCTGCTTGGTAAGCTTTGTCTTTATGCCTATTTGATCATTTGCTGACTTCACTATTTCATGCCTCAAAGCTACCAATTTGTCTTATATTGTACGCCATTCCCATGTTTCAATCAGTTGTTGCCTGATGAACCCTTTGAAGCTATCAACAATCACTGGTTCTTCCAGTTTATCAAGGCCCACTCCTTAATTTTCTACTTTTCTGCTATTTATTTAGTTCTGACTTGCCCAATAAATTTGGGCAGAGTCCATGTCTGCTCCTGGAAAAGTTTTTTCAGTTTAAAATCTGATTTACAAAACTATCATACAATTACATAATCTATCAGAAACATTCTGATGTCTCCAGATCTCTTCCATGCATACAGTCTACTTTCATGATTCTTTAAGTAACTATCAGCAATGATTAAATTGTACTTTCTGCAGAATTCCTCCTGGTGGCTAGCTCTTTCATTCCTTTACCACTGTCCATGTTCTCCTACAATCTTTCCTCTTCTCCCCACCATCGAATTCAAGTTCCCCATAAAATTTAGATTTCTGTCTCCCTAAATAATATGAATAATTTCTTTTATCTCCTCAAAAATTCTTGCACTCTCTTCTCCATCCACAGAGCATGAAGACATATGAATTTTTACTACTTTCAAGGTAGTTGGCCTTGTGTCCATCTTGATTACAATAATGTTTTCACTATATTGCTCATAGTAATAGTATGGTATTCTGCCTTACGGCAGCTCTTGTCATGGGTTAAGCCTCTTCCACTTTTGTTTGTCATATTGTTCATAGTAATTTACCAGAATTCCTATTTCTTATATTCGTTATTAGAAGTATTTCGTCATTACCTCTCTTGGATTTGTCCTTATTGCAGTTTTTAATGTCAGTATCATAAGTTCTCTCATGTCTATCTGCTTTTTTTTTTTAAAAAAAAATCTCTCTAGTCAGCTAAATGTGTTAATGTTCATGACTTTTATCCAAAATTGTTATTTTGATATGGTGACTTATACAGTGTTTAACACTCATACCTGGAATTTTGGCATTTAATTTATAGTTAGATGATGTTATCGGCACAGAACTGATTCAGTAGTTACTTAAATTAGTTGGTAATTTTTATTCTTGGTGACTGAAATGCACCGTAATATAATATGCAACTTTACTTTGAAGACAGTAGAGCTAATAGATAATGTTTGAAAACAATAGCGTATGGCCATCACATTGTAAACATGAATTTTTGCACATTAATTTATCACTTGCATGCTATGATGAATGTCATTTCGGTGTTTGAGGTAAAATAAAACAGTGTTTGTAGATCTGGCCAGTGTACTACAGTCAATACTAAGAGGAATCACATCTTTTTGAGCTAAGACATTAAACAGGATTTAATCATGACATACCTTCTGTTATCAACATTACCAATAAACATTTAATGAAGTGTATATGAGGAGGAGATGACTTCATTGTTAATTGGTCATTTACCCATTGCCTCTCAAATCCAGCAGCTGAGTGTTTGTTCCAAGGCTCTTGTCATGTCTTAATCTAATCTATTTTACTGCTTCCTCTTGTCGGCATTCTGTATTTCCACTTGGGAAACTTCTTTGCAGTATTTTTTAAATATTATTCTTGCTCATTTAAGAATCTGTTCATTCACGCCTGTTTCTTTTCCATTCTTCTAGTAGTTTCCCACCTTTTCCTCACCAATGATGGGCATCTTTACTCATCATTTCTTCCTTGGCTCAAATGGCTCTGAGCGCTATGGGACTCAACTGCTGTGGTCATCAGTCCCCTAGAACTTAGAACTACTTAAACCTAACTAACCTAAGGACATCACACACATCCATACCCGAGGCAGGATTCGAACCTGCGACCGTAGCAGTCGCACGGCTCCGGACTGCGTGCCTAGAACCGCGAGACCACCGCGGCCGGCATTTCTTCCTTATTCTATCATATCATTCCATTAATCATATTACATCATGTCCTAGGACTTCTTGTAAAACAA
The DNA here is from genome assembly GCF_023897955.1 of Schistocerca gregaria. Lineage (NCBI taxonomy): Eukaryota > Metazoa > Arthropoda > Insecta > Orthoptera > Acrididae > Schistocerca > Schistocerca gregaria. The sequence goes on from NC_064926.1 coordinate 238,407,631, forward strand.
AAACAGAATAGTGTGCTCTGTTCCTGCAATCACTAAACGTTAGACATTTCGTCTGCTGCAACATTGTTCACCTGATACGTTAGATAGCTGGCTCTTGTCCACTACACTTAGTTCTGTTTGTGTCTTAATGACGAAGTGCCAGTGATTGCAGACTAGAACAAACTGTGGCTTTCAGCAGTAACTACAATATAACCTTGAATACCTGACTCTAAGAAATTACAAGTATACAAACCCTTAAAAAAAGATCATTAAAAGTGTATATAATTTTTTAGGTAATGAATGTGTAACCAATGATAAATTTGCTGTCGGTTGTTATTGACTTTGTTGTGTAGTACACCTAGTGATAGATATTAGAAAATTAACACTGTCTTTGTTGCTCAGTTTTGCAAGTAACAATGTGTAATTATATCATGTAAAGTTCTTCTGGCCATGTTTGCTCATTTCACACGTAATGAAGTTAATATTTTGAAGTTAATATTTTGCGAAAAGGAAAGTGTGTTGTAATGATTGACCTTTTCATACATGGGAAGAGAATGCTGCATTATACCATATTTACCCCATTATAAGATGGTTTTTTTTTCTCAAATTCATCATTCGAAAAACATGAGGTTGTCTTGTATTTGCAGATTAAACTATTGCTGCTGAATTCAGCATTTCACATTGTCTAAGAGATTACAATAGCGGTCATCTTATGTTAACAGATAAAGCTTTGGCAATTAAGATTGTGTACAAATTTTGTTTTTAATGATCCCAAAGGGTAGGGCGTATCAAAAAATACTAGTGTTTGAATAGGCTTGAGATTTCCTGATAGGTGATATGCCGAAGCACTTGATACTGTATTGACCTTGCTTGAACAGTCTTGTTGATCTGTGGCACTAGTGCAAAGGATACACGAGAACCTATGACCTAGCCACTACAAAAATCTAATGGTCTGGTTGGAAATTGACAAGTTTGTGAAACACAGGAGGAAATAACATTAAATTCTATCAACTTACAAACTTTCATTGTATTTGAACCGGTTTGCAATAAAAGTTGGCATTCATGTATGGACACCATATACATACATTTTGCAGCTGCAGCTTTTTAAGTAAAGATAACATTCAGAGGCAAAAATCGTTTCCTTCAGAAACCATAACTTGAATCCATAACCAAGTCAATATCTTATTTGATTATGAGAAAGTAATGACTTTCCAAGTGGGTTGCAAATGATAAATATGGTCACTGTACACAAGTTAGAATAAAGGAGAAAATCATTCAGTTTTTAATCAGGTTTAAAAATTAATCCAAAATGAAATGTCTAACAAATGAAATAAATCAAATAGAAAGAAACTTCCAGAAGAAGCAACCATCGGTTGCGAAAGCTAGCAATTCTGTGTGTGTGTTTGTGTGTCTTGTTCATGTGCCTGTCTGCCGGCGGTTTCCCGCTTGGTAAGTCTTCGAATCTAAATCATATTAAATGGACTATAATTGTTGTCGTGAGAATAAATTACAGCCGAAATACCTGTTCTGGAGATAGTATGAACATACATCACTAGATTGTGGGACGAGCGAAAGTTCTAAAATTGAACTGAATTGTGATTGTGATCTTTTATTTACGTATTAGTTACTATTGTTATTTATCACCTGTGCCATAGAAGATATTGCAGTCGATATTTAACTGTTGCTTAAGTACAGCACTACGGAAAATTGGAGGGGGAACAGTGACCCAGCTTGGCTGAGAAGTACAATGAGTGTGGGGAGGGGAGTGTTGAGCAGGCAGAAATTTCGTTGTACTTTGGCTTTTTATGAACATTTTTCATGAGTAAACTGCAATTTTCCTGGATCCATTTGTACTCAGAATTGAACTGTCTTTAAAATTGGATAAATACTCAACATTAGCATAGATTTCTGTAGGAGATGCTGAAAGTCTAGGAGACCAGTGGCGTACTTACGTACTTCGTGCAGCAATGTTGTTGACGATTACTGCGAAGTATGGTGGAAATGATTGGGGGTGTGTCACCTGCTGGTTCTACACAGCCAATGAGAGAGCAGTGGGCAGATGATATATTTCAAAGAAAGAGATGTAATATTCTCACATCACTATAGAAATGAAATCCACTATATGTTCAGGAAAGGGGGGGGGGGCTGTGTTATCAGGTTCCACCATAACCACACACTCAGAATTTGCAACATATTAGCAAGAAATGCTAAATATTTGTGACAACAGAGATGTACATTTCACAGCTGTCCTGTTTAGGAGGATGATGATGACTAAAAATGGTGATACCACAGACAACAGGCTAAGTAAACAAAAAAGGCAGTGAAGATAAAAATAAATGTAAATCATTTATTTTATTTCTCCCTGTATCATGTAAATGTAGGCAGTCAATGTTGTTGTTGTTGTGGTCTTCAGTCCTGAAACTGGTTTGATGCAGCCCTCCATGCTACTGTATCCTGTGCAAGCTTCTTCATCTCCCAGTACCTACTGCAACCTACATCTTTCTGAATCTGCTTAGTGTAGTCATCTCTTGGTGTCCCTCTACGATTTTTATCCTCCACGCTGCCCTCCAATACTAAATTGGTGATCCCTTGATGCCTCAGAACATGTCCTACCAACCGATCCCTTCTTCTGGTCAAGTTGTGTCACAAACTTCTCTTCTCCCCAATCCGATTCAATACTTCCTCATTAGTTATGTGATCTACCCATCTAATCTTCAGCATTCTTCTGTAGCACCACATTTCGAAAGCTTCTATTGTCTTCTTGTCCAAACTATTTATCGTCCATGTTTCACTTCCATACATGGCTACACACCATACAAATACTTTCAGAAATGACTTCCTGACACTTAAATCTATACTCGATGTTAACAAACTTCTCTTCTTCAGAAACGCTTTCCTTGCCATTGCCAATCTACATTTTATATCCTCTCTACTTCTACCATCATCAGTTATTTTGCTCCCCAAATAGCAAAACTCCTTTACTACTTTAAGTGTCTCACTTCCTAATCTAATTCCCTCAGCATCACCTGGCTTAATTCAACTACATTCCATTATCCTCGTTTTGCTTTTGTTGATGGTCATCTTATATCCTCCTGTCAAGACACTATCCATTCCGTTAAACTGCTCTTCCAAGTACTTTGCTGTCTCTGACAGAATTACGATGTCGTCGGCGAACCCCAAAGTTTTTATTTATTCTCCATTGACTTTAATACCCACTCCAAATTTTTCTTTTGTTTCCTTCACTGCTTGCTCAATATACAGATTGAATAACATCGGGGATAGACTACAGCCCTGTCTCACTCCTTTCCCAACCACTGCTTCCCTTTCATGTCCCTCGACTCTTATAACTGCCATCTGGTTTCTGTACAAATTGTAAATAGCCTTTCGCTCCCTGTATTTTACCCCTGCCACCTTCAGAATTTGAAAGAGAGTATTCCAATCAACATTGTCAAAAGCTTTCTCTAAGTCTATAAATGCTAGAAACGTAGGTTTGCCCTTCCTTAATCTAGCTTCTAAGATAAGTCGTAGGGTCAGTATTGCCTCACGTGTTCCAACATTTCTACAGAATCCAAACTGATCTTCCCCGAGGTTGGCTTCTACTAGTTTTTCCATTAGTCTGTAAAGAACTCGCGTTAGTATTTTGCAGCTGTGACTTATTAAACTGATAGTTCGGTAATTTTCACATCTGTCAACACCTGCTTTCTTTGGGATTGGAATTATTATATTCTTCTGGAAGTCTGAGGGTATTTCGCCTGTCTCATACGTCTTGCTCACCAGATGGTAGAGGACTGGCTCTCCCAAGGCCGTCAGTAGTTCCAATGGAATGTTGTCTACTCCAGGGCCCTTGTTTCGACTCAGGTCTTTCAGTGCTCTGTCCAACTCTTCATGCAGTATCGTATCTCCCATTTCATCTTCATGTACATCCTCTTCCATTTCCATAATATTGTCCTCAAGTACATCGCCCTTGTATAGACCCTCTATATACTCCTTCCACCTTTCTGCTTTCCCGTCTTTGGTTAGAACTGGGTTTCCATCTGAGCTCTTAATATTCATACAACTGGTTCTCTTTTCTCCAAAGGTCTCTTTAATTTTCCTGTAAGCAGTATCTATCTTACCCCTAGTGAGATAAGCCTCTACATCCTTACATTTGTCCTCTTGCCATCCCTGCTTAACCATTTTGCACTTCCTGTCGATGTCATTTTTGAGACGTTTGTATTCCTTTTTGCCTGCTTCATTTACTGCATTTTTATATTTTCTCCTTTCATCAATTAAATTCAATATTTCTTCTGTTGCCCAAGGATTTCTACTAGCCCTCGTCTTTTCACCTACTTGATCTTCTGCTGCCTTCACTACTTCATCCCTCAAAGCTACCCATTCTTCTTCTATTGTATTTCTTTCCCCCATTCGTGTCAATTGCTCTCTTATGCTCTCCTTGAAACTCGGTACAACCTCTGGTTCTTTTAGTTTATCCAGGTGCCATCTCCTTAAATTCCCACCTTTTTGCAGTTTCTTCAGTTTTAATCTACAGGTCATAACCAACAGATTGTGGTCAGAGTCCACATCTGCCCCTGGAAATGTCTTACAATTTAGAACCTGGTTCTTAAATCTCTGTCGTACCATTACATAATCTATCTGAAACCTGTCAGTATCTCCAGGCTTCTTCCATGTAGGCAGTCAATAAATGACATAAATTTAAAATGAAAGTGATGATAACTTTTTAAACAGATCTCTTACCTCAATAAAAGTTTGTAATTTTTATGAGTCAGAATATGTTAAAAAGTACATATTTCTCAACGAGCTTCTTAAAAAAAGGAGGTCGTCTTATATTCAAGGCTGCCTTATATACGGGTAAATACAGTATTTAAAAAAGCCTCTGTATGAGGATATATTACTACTCACCAAGTGGAGAAGAGATTCAGCAGCAAATAGCAACTAGGAAAAGTCAAACAGCACCTTAGTTTTAAGCCAAAATCCTTCATCAAAAACATAACAAACCCACAAAACTTGCATAAATACCACCATTTCCACTTCGTGTGCTGCTGTCAAGTGGGACAAGTATGGTCTCTGCTGTGGTTGATACTGGGAAGAAGGGTGCAGTAGGAGAGGGGCAACTACTGGGTTTGGGGCTACAAATGATTGTACAGCTGTTGAAACTGATGAAATGCTTGATGGGGAATAGATAGCACCAATACTTTAAGGCAATGCACAAAATGAGAGACATGTGTGTGCTGAAGAATAAAGTAAAGCAGTAGTTGGAGTGTTAAGAGTGAACCCCAAGGGATAAACAAAGTATGGTATAGGTTAATTAGAACTGGAAAATAATAACATGAGTGGCAAGCCAGTGGGATTGGAGAGGGGGATGGTTGGGAGGCAGTGTGTGTGGATGATGTGGAAACAAGAGTAGCTGGCAGGGGTTATTGGAGACTGAGGCTAGAAGAGGGTAGGGGGTGTTATAGAAATGAAGAATAAGTTCAGGGAGCACTTCTTGCCTATTTAGTTAAGGAAGGTTGGGATTAAGAAAAAGACTCTAGGTAGCCTAGTTCACTTGATTATTATGGGCCACTTTGCAATCTGTATATTTTCTAGTAGACCAAATTTTCTGAACCATATTGCTCTCCAGTATATTCCTCATTACCGACCCCCCCCCCAGCCCCCACCACCCCTGCCTCCCAAATACTCACTCCATTTCACACATCATTACGCCCAACCTACATTCCTTCATCCAGCTACTTTCCTGCTTAATGATAGCTAACTTGTTTCTTCCTTTGCTTACCGCTTTAACTCACTTTGTATCCTCAACCTTCTCCTGTCTTTCATCTTATAATTTTTGCTATGGTCCCATACATTAACTGTAATAGCATCTCACCGTACATGCTTATGCTTTCCACACTTGTGTGATCTTTTCCAGCCATATACTCTGCTGCTCCTACTCTTTATCCATCTACATCTACACCTGCATGTATTCTGTGCAAGCCACCTTGCTATGTGGGGTGGAGGTTTCTTTGTGTACCACTGTTACTCCCCCTCTTTCCTGTTCAGTTGCAAATAGTTCATGGAAAGAACAATTGCCAGTAAGCCTCCTTGTGGGCTCCAATCTCTCTAATTTTACCTTAATGGGCTTTTCACAAGGTATATGTTGGAGGAAGAAATACATTTGTTGACTCTTCTAGGAACGTACACTCTCAGAACTTTTACAATAAATCACTGTCATGCTAGAATGCCTCTCTTGCAGTGTCTGCAACTGGAGTTGGTTGATCATCTCTGTAATGCTTTTGTGCTTACTAAATGAACCTGTAAAGAAATGTTTCACTTATCTTTGGACCTGCTCTGTTTCTTCTCAGTCCTATCAGGTATGTATCCCATACTGATGAGCAGTATTCAAGCATTGGTTGAACGATAGTTTCTAAGCTACTTCCTTTGTTGATGGCCTAAATTTCCTGAAGAATCTTCCAATGAATCTGAGTGCGGCATCTGCCTCACACACATAACTTTATGTGACTGTTCCATTGCAAATTCTTTCATAAGCATCCTAATAGGTACCTTATGGAAGTAACTGTTCTGCAATTGTGTAACTGTACAATGAAAGGTCTTTCTGTCTGTGTATTTCTAGTACATTACATTTGTTTATGCTGAGGGTCAGTTGTCACTCCCTACACATAATGTCAACCCTCGGCAGGTCTCCTGTATTATGCTACAATTTTCTTCCATCCACAAGTTCTTCCAAACCACTTTGTGCCCAAATCAGGCTGCAGCACTGCGAAGATTAGCAGCAATATTCACAGAGCTCAGTGTGTTTGTTAGCGGTCTGAGACAGGACTTTGTCTGAAATCTCACCAGCTTATGTGTCAGTCCACTACTTAATGCCACCCCTGGTGAGTAGTGGTCTACACCCTTATCAAAAGTTAAAGAATCAGGAAAAGTGGTAGATCGAAGTGACCTCGAAGACTTCTTTTAAAGTGGAATAATCCTGTTTGTGCAGGGAAGGTGTACTCCTTATTCTGAATAAGACATGATTCAGAGGTAACTAAAAGCATTCATTAGACCCATGCTATCTATCACGTTTCTATTTCACAGTAAGCAGCATTTAGTGGCAACATCTTCAATAGAAATATGCAGTGTGAATCCTGTTTTGCAGGGTGGAATTACTTGGCACACACATTAATCAAACAATGGAAACTCCAGGTAGGAATATCAACTTTGTAGGAAAAGATAAATTGCTACTTTCCATAAAGAAGACACATCAAGTTGCAGACAGGTAACTAAAAGACAGTTACATATAGCTTTTAACCACAGCCTTTGTCAGAAGAAAGAAAGAAAGAGAGAGAGAGAGAGAGAGACACGCGAGCGCGCGCACACACACACACACACACACACACACACACACACACACACACACACACACAAAAGATAGCACAAGTCATGCACACACAACTGGCAACTCCAGCATGTCAGGCCAGAATGCTGGCATTCCAGCCTGAGATGCTGGAGTTGACGGTCATGTGTGCGTGAGGTGTATTAGGCACACAGATTGGCATTTCAGGCTTTTGTTCACTGTTCAGCGAAACAGGACATGTCTGTTTTAGGCCATTACTAGGTCAATAAATGAGATTGTACCCCCAATGATGATAAATATGTTGTAGCATTAAGTGTGTAATGAAATCCAATGGTGTGTACAAGATATTAGTCTTCAGTGATTTCCTCAGGAGTTATAGCTTTCCAACAAACTGTCTTTAAGAAGTTCAGAGCAGTTGATTTGTAGCCTACAAATCTGGCAGTTCGTATTCTGCTCATGGTATTGAACACTGGTGCTCTTTTCTTTGGATTCAACAACGAGACAATACCAGGGATGATATGTGCTCTTCACACAGGAACTATACTTCAGTTTTTAGCTGTCTGAAGGCAAAGTTTGCCATCAGTGCAGTCATAGGATCATTTTAGAGTAATACCAGCTTGTTGGAAATGGGTTCATGGAGTGGCAGATGTCATGTTGGATGGTCATACTGAGCTTTACATCTTAGTTGGACATCAGAGAAATACAATAAATGCTAAGAAGTACAGAGGTAAGGCACAGCAATGGTATGAGCGACTTTTCAGACAGTACAATAGTTGGTTCAGTCCTACATTTCCTACTCAATAATGCCCATCTGTGTTGAGATCATCTGGTAGGTGAAGTTAGTTTCTGGAGGTGAAGATATCCTCCACATGGACTGGTTATTGAGATATCGGAATCCATTAGAGCTTGTTTGGGAGAAACTAGCACAATGAATTTAAGTACAACAGCTGCCACCAAGTACTCTTTCAGACCGCTGCACAGCTCTTTTTCAAAAACGAGATTGTTTGATAGAGCACTTGAACCACCTTCAATAGAAATGCCATGTCACAACGAAGGTATATGGCAGCTAGGTGTTACCATATTCCCATTATTACTTGCCTGCTGTTATAGAAGACATTTTCTGGTTTTTAAAAGTGTATCTTCAGTTTCAAAACTTTTATGATGACTTGTTTGAGATTGTGATTAAGCTCTATTCCATTCCATGAACCTTCTGATATACTGTTTAGGAAATAATCTATATAATCTATCATTTTTGGACTGTGCTTAACATTCAGATATTAGTATACTTACTTATATTCTTTACTGGATTTAAAACTTGCTCAAATTGGCACATGTATAATTTGGAAATCTGCCCAAACTGTACAAGTATTTCAGTCCTGACGCATTCATTGCATTTTCATATGCTGTTTTTTTGTATAATGCAGAACATGCCTAATGCGGAAATGGAAAGCAAATCTTAGAACATACTTAATAGTTCATTGTATAATGCAGAAAAGAGTCTATACAATACTACGGTATTACAGTTCATCAGTTATTCATAACTCGACAAGTCCGCAACTCGTGGTCTAGGGGCTAGTGTCGCTGCCTCTGGATCACGGAGTCCTGAGTTCGATTCCCGCCTGGGTTGGGTATTTTCTCTGCCCGGGGACTGGGCATTTATGTTGTTCTCATCATTTCATAATCATCATCATCATCATCATTTGTGAGAGTGACTACATTGGATTTTGGAAAGAAAATTGACTGTGTAAAAATTGGGACTTTGTACAGGCTCTGCTGACCACGCAGTTGAGCGCCCCACAAACCAAACATCATCATGACTCTACAAAACCAAGAAAAGAGGCTGCTGGTGTAGACCTAAAACAGCGCCAGTCTGTGCAACAACAAATAAGTTACACTAAGTGTCAGTACAGTTCATCAAAAGAAACGGTTCGTTCATCAGCCCTCTGTTTGTTGGCTTTCTTGTTTTCCTCATTATTGACGCATGCCAGCACATAATGTAACATTGTTGCGCATCTACCAACACTCTGCTGCAATGTGCACAGTGAAAGAGTTGGGTATTGTTCCATTGTATAATGGTTTTACTTGGCAAGGTCATTATTTTCTGCCAGTTTTAGTTGTCTAATAGCACTTTAAGAGATACGGTAACATGATATCGAACAAATGGTATTTGCTGTTCACACTTGAGAAAAATATTAATGGAATCAAGATGAGTGAGAAAGACAAACTCCCTGTGTGCAAAATTATGTTGTGTTTCAAGTGCAGTAAAACACAAATTTATAAGACTTTAGGAAACAAGGATAAGATTCAGGATGAATGGATGAAAGGGAATGGGCAGATGAAAAGAAAGGTGAAGAAGAGCGGAAACGAAGAAATTAACGAAATAATGGGGGAATGGTTCGTATATGCGAAGGCAAAAAACTTAACTTTATGTGGACCCTTGTTTGCAGAGTGAGTCCCTGAAAGTCACTAAAGAGCTTGGAATTATGGAATTTAAGGCATCCACAGGATGTCTGGACAGTTTCAAAGCTAGGCACAACAACGTGTGAAATGCAGGATGTGCAGGAAAGTGTAGCAACAGGATGGAAGACAATAATGTGCATCTGAATTGTGAATTATGACCCAAAAGATGTGTTTAATGCCAATGAAATGGGACTGCTTTATCATGCGCTGCCTCAAAATCACTATCAGTTCGAGGTGAAAAGTGCCCCGGGTGGAGGAGTGTCCAAGGAAAGACTCACTGTAATACTGTGAGGGAACATGTTGGATGAAATGGACAAGCCCCTAGTGATTGGAAAGGTGGAAAAACTGCATTGTTTCAAAAATATAGATGTCAGTAAGCTTCTCGTCACATGACGAAGCAATATAAAGGTGCTGATGGTGAGTAGTGTCATGGAAGAATGGCTGGGCTCTTTCAATGCCAAAATGAAAAAAGGAAGTCGCCAAGTTCTCCTTTTCCTAGACAATGCAACCTGCCACCTGAAAGTAATGTTATGAAATGTGAAATTGACTTTGTTCCCTCCAGGTTCTACCAGTCTCACACAACCCATGGACCAGGGGGTTATTTACATATTCAAGTGTCGTTATAGGTGATTACCGATGCAATCTCTTACTCTTAGTGTTGAAGAAGCCGAAAGTGCATTTTCTCTTGCATGGTCAGTTTCTGTCATGGATGCAGTAAGTTGGATTGGTTTGGCAGTAAAGGAAATAAAACCTGAAACTGTCACCAAGTGCTTCAACAACGTGGGGTTTGGGGGTGAGAAACAAGATGCTTTGGTAGCCATCAAAGTTCAAGAAAATGTTGCAGCAATTGCTGAATTAATGGAAATACGAATCATTTCATGTAGTGCAGATGAAGTGATGACTTTTTGTAATTCACTCCACTTTCACTTCATCTACAGATTTAATAGAAATCCACAACACAGAGGATGATGAAGAAGAAACAAAGGAAGAAGAAGAGGATCAAAATGATTTCCCTAGAAAAATTAATAAGCCTGAAGAAGCCATTGCATGCGTAAAATGATGCAATGCCATTTGCAGCACACAAAAATTCTCTCAACTTGTTGTAACTATTATATGGTGCAAAAATTTTTATAGAAAAAACAATTTTGAATAGGAAATTCCCTCGTTGATATGTGGCAAAAAGTGAAATGTAAAGCAAATAAATATGGGAATAATATGTATGTACATACAATAATAAATGAATTTACAGTTTGAGTAAAAACGTAGAAATGCCATGTTGTTTATCAATTAGTGTAATAGTCCAGTGTTCTATTCTCCAGTATACAGTAATTGAAAATCTACTGTGCTGGAGTGAAGCTATGTAAATACAGTATATGCATAATCAAAAATTTGAACTGTTCTTTTGTGCATGATATCTGACAAATTTTAGGCTGCCCAGTTTGGAAAATTATTTTAGTTCCAGGCGATTCTGTTTCTAGTTTTAATTGCCTATAGCACTGCTTTCAGTGCCTTGATCTCTTTGGTAAGTTAAACAATGGAAATTATTATTTACACTTCATCAACAACAAACATTTTAGGATGCTAGTAAATTATGTCTTGCTACAATATGCCAATCATTTGTAATATTATGGTTATTGCTGTGTTAATTCTTATAAAATATGTTTGGTTGTTAATATTTAAAATGCCATGTTTCAGCATCTCCTCTTCCATCTCCTATGCGTTCTCCTGCACGGTCTGCTGTACCAAAAATGCCGTGCTGCACTGCACTGTACGATTTTGAGCCAGAGAACCCAGGAGAGCTAGGTTTTAAGGTAAATTAATGCCATTAGTCTCTGTGTCTGTATGTTTAAGATGCATTTGATGGAGCACTTTGAATTTGTTGCTGAACATGTGAGGATCACACACTAAACATTCTATTCTTTTGCAAATACTATCATATAAATTGTTATTATCATGAAACTGGTTTCTTGAAGCCTTGGGGGGGGGGGGGGGGGGGGGGCATTTCAGTCTGGAAGGCGAAGAATTTGGGACTTCATTTCAAAAGTCTGTTCACCTAAGAGTCAAGGTCGGTGAAGTCTAGTCTCGACATTGTCATGTGTGATCTTGCAACATTGTGTTCTCATGTGAAAGTCTCCAAACCACACTCAGTTGATAGTGTTTGTAGTTGCTAGTGGAGGCACCCAATCTGAGTTTGCAAAAGAGAACCTATAAGGGCAATAGTGATTGAAGCTGTTTATTCAGAAATTTATTAAAGTAAAACTAATTTATGCTTGGGACTCTGGAGGGCTCATTTAAATGTGGCAGATTGAAGCTGTACAAATATTTTGAAAATTTTCGTTATTGATGCAGCGTGAAGTGTAGCTTATTGTAAAATATAAAAGTCCAGGAAACTTAATACAGGACACCAAAATGGAAATATGTATTTCAGTGTGTGAAACTGAGTGATGGTCACACTGATGTTCTCTGTAACAGGTAAGGTTACACAGCCACTTTTTCAGTCTTGAGCTTAGTAAACTCTCCATCTTTTTAATCTCTCTCTCTCTCTCTCTCTCTCTCTTTCTTTCTCAATTTTTAATTGCAAATGTGGTTCAGTTTGCTAAATCATATTAAATTTATATTAAATTTATGGTCACTCTCAGTATGTAAATATGATGTTAATAGCTCAAGGACATCAGTGTGAAAGTATATTGGAGCGCCATCCTGTTGAGAAATGACATCATCGCTGGCGTCTTCCAATTGCAGGAATAGTAATAGCAGAAACATGTCCAGGTTAGGAAGCACACAGATTGTTGCCTCTGGAAAGGAGGGTTCACACGCTTTTTGCCTTGACAAATCACAACATATAATAACCTTTGCAGATCCACAGACATGTTCAGTTCTCTGTGGGGATTCTGTGCTCCCTATATCCACATGTTATTCTAATTTACTGCACAGTTCAGGTGAAAGGTAACCTCATCACTGAAAATCGCCCTGCAGGTAAAATTGTCGTTCATTTCTGCAAACATTTATTGTCATGTGAAATGGCTTCAACATGGTTCCGTTTTCAGGCATTATTCAAGCATTCTCCAAACAATTGGTTGCAGAATTCCTAGCGTACGATTTGAATGAGATAATACTGAATGAGGAATATTTCCCTGATCCGTTCAACTTCTCCCCAGATGTTGATGCCCACTCACTCCTTCTGCTATTACAAAGACATCCTGTTTCCTTAAACAGCTGTACCCACAAATAACTGGATTGTATGGCATGTGGAGCTTTTTGGAATGTGGTCCTGAATTTCTCACACACTATGGTTGCAGGCTGTGTCTTGCACAGAACTTCATCACACAGAATGCCTTCTCCACCAGTCTGACAGCCATGTTGCTGGAGATCATTGTAACAAACATTTTTTTCAGTCACTGAACAATTCTGGACATGGCATTAAAATCCAATAACATGAGTCTAAAAGAAAGCAGTTGAGGATTTTTTTTTATTATTTTTTTATTGTGAAATGTTACTCTTGAAGCATTGTCAGTAGTCAGCAAGCTTATTGACAGCCCAATAATCATAGCATCTATCTTTGTCTCCTACATATCTTTGTGAAAGTACTCATTTTGCTCCTCACAGTAATCCTCATAGTTTTCAGAAAAGTAAGTGTAATGCAAGTTGAAGAAGTAGACCTTTTAGGCATTATTTTAAACAAACAAGACAGTGTAACAATATCTATTTTAAGCACATGTCTGTGATTATGATCATTCCTCATAATTTTGCCTTTGTCAATGAATTTCAAAACTTAAATTGTTTACAAAATTACTTTTTAGGAGCTGTTGGAGGCTTGAACAGCTAGTAGTCTACATGTGTTATTAATGGTGATAAGTCTGTTATTAAATCTATTGTTAGAATTAAAAAGAAATATCCACTTTTAGTTGTGAATGAAATAAATTTCTGTTTTGTGTAAGTACTATATATATATTTCTTCCATGAAAGTTTTGTGTATTACTGAAATGTATGTTCTTATCTTTTTCACTTTATTCTTTATAGTTTTGAATGGGAACTTCGAGCTGTAGAAATGTTATTTTTTAAAGCTATGTTTTTACAGATCTGCTAACAGTTATTTTGTGTATTTCACTTTCAGGAAGGAGAAACAATAACACTAACAAACAAAATTGATGAGAACTGGTATGAAGGCACCGTCAATGGCCGAACTGGATATTTCCCTGTAACTTACGTACAGGTTATTGTCCCTCTGCCGTGAACTGTCTCTTGTATTAAACTACAATTTGCAGCTGTTACTACTGTTCTCATATTGACATGTGTGTTGTTTCCATCCAGATACTTGGTAATTGTTAGTAAGCTCTTCAGTTATACAATTTTATGAACGATACTGCATGCTGATTCATAAAACCAATTTATTTGGATTGAAATGTTCCAAGGAATAAGCAGATTTTTTTATGTGAAATCAGAAAATAATACTCTTACCTAAGACTGTTGGAAACTGTCATGTATTATGTACTTTCACTATTTGATTGCTCTGTTGGTGTTTTGTTAATTACGAAATTGTTTGTGAAGGCTGTACCCACTTTGAGTAATTTACTTGATTGCTAGGTGGGGTGCGGCCATTAACAGAGCTAATACCCAGTATTGGTTCTGTCAGTCTGATTAAGAGTCTGTTGATTCATGACTGCATTCGAACAGTGCAGGGACAATAATTATTGCTGAAAGTTCTTGTCAATGTTGATTCTCTTGTAGAATATGAATTAAGCACTAATGTTATTACTTGTACTCTATCTTCGCTGTCTAAAACCTGATAAATATGAGCAATTTAGGAAAAGTAGTTCTTTTATTTCTTGGAGCATTCAGGATTAAGAAGTAATTTTTGAAAAAGTACTTCTTTGTTTATAACCCTTGTACAAGTATTTTCTCATAGTCATTTCTTTTTCAAAAAGGAAAAGAAACATGGTTGTTACAGAGGTAATATTACACCATACTTCATGAAATCATTTCATAATGGGAAGAGAGAAGGGTTGTAGATAGTCCTTGCAGCAATGAAAACAAAAAATATTTATGAGATTTGTGTTATTAATCTCATACATCTGCTAGTTTTAAAGGATGCATTCCAACACAAAACATGGTCAAACTCATTGTCATGTGATTTAATTTCGTTTAGTACAATGCTCACTTAAGTGTGAGTACAATAATATTAGTATGCATGACACACACATGAATTGAGGTACACAGATTATTATGTAACTTCTGATATGACTGTTACATCTGTATTGTTTTGTGTTTGTATTACAAGTAGTTAATACACATACCATTTCACGGCAATTTCTCATGGAACACATTAAAAATGAAAAAGTGTGCATTTCCTTAAGTAATGTGTAAGTAAAAACTGCTGAATAAATAAAAACAAAAAATAAATATAATGAATTTAGAGATGGACTATAAATATAAAAATATATGTAGGAGCATGCTGCATCATGTAAATGATATATTGTTATTCTTAAAATGATGTCTAGTATTCTGTACTTTTAACATAGTACTTAAACAGGATATTTAAAAAATACTACAAATTTTGTTCAGCTTTCAACAAGGTTTGTGATAGTGGAGAAAAATAGTGTGGTAGAAACTGTATCAGCTGTCCCTTTTACATTGCATATTGATGCATTCACAAAATAATTAAAACTTTTTGTTCATATTATATGAATCATTTCTCCTTTCCTTCTTAGATAATACTATTATTATTATTTGGTGAGAACTTCTAGTAGAACAATAAACCTTCAAATGAAGGTAATGTGCCACTCATTTAGCAGATGAGTTTATTGGTGAAAAATAAAATATTCATTCTTTTCTCATTGCATGCATTTATGGAAACAGCAACTTAATTCCTTCCTGGTACTTCATTTGCTAAATGAATGGCTCAGCTTTTATTGGATGCTGTCAGTCTTTTGAAGGGGCCTTCTGCAGGCATGGTAAACTTAATGATTGTTCTTAAACAGTAGAAAATTGGAAAAAAGTTGAATAAAACAAAGCTACAGAGGAAAGAAAATACTTCAGTACTCCTTGAGCATGAAAGCAGAGTTTAAGAAGCCTCATATGGGAAACTTGGTCCAGGCATTCCAGCATCATCTGTGATATTGACCTATTCAAATATAGATGATTCTTAAGATTCATTAGATGTTCATATTGTCTCAGAGGGGTATTTCAAATGTTCAGATTCATTTAAAAGAACAGTAAGTAATCAAAATGTTAATATTGCCTTCATACTGCTTCTTTATTATTTTCATTTTAAATTTTTTAATTTATTTTCTCTATCTAGGAAATTGCACTCATGATCTGTAGTTAGTACAAAATTTGACTGTGGAATCTAGTCAGTCATGAAAGCATCACAAATGTATGAGGGATTGCTAACATTAATTGCTTTCACAATTAACATTTTTTAATGATTTTAGTGATGGATGATATTCATACCCCTTTCTAGTCATCTGTTGTGGTTTAAAATCAGAATAATAAACTATAATGCTTGAAACCAACAAGTTTCTAGTTTTTTTTTCCGGAATTTTAAACGTAGATTGGTGGCCATGTTAAGACAGCATTAAAAATCACTATAAATGCTTTCTTTTTAAATAATCAGTGAACAATGTGATTGATCATGCGTTATGTGAATGCAATTCTATTTTTGTACATGCCAAAGTATATTTTGAAAAGTTTAAGGCCCAAAGATAAGTTTTTCCTGCAACTGAACATTGAAGAAAAAATGTTGGATTGTAAGCTCTCAGATAGGCAGCACATTGGTAATATGGTCTTTCAATGTAAATTTTAATTGCAGTCTTTTTATAAAATAATTTTTTTTCAAAATTTCAATTCAGATCACAAGGTGGATGGAATTTCAGAAAGTATCCCGGTGGATTATTAATGATGTGGATAATTTTCTGCAGTAATCATAGGGAAGGTTGATTAGTTTTATTATCTTATTGTGCCACAAACATAGTGAAACTGAATTTGTTATGTATGTGTAGTGTACAACCTATATTTGATTGTCTATAGACTGCTTAATCTATTAAGAAGTGATATTTATGTTTAACACATTGGTTGAAGTCTATGTCACCTGCATTTAAAAGTTTGAAGTGTGCTACATAATAATGATATGCAACATTACTCAGTTGATTGAGGTTACACTGTGCAGATTAAAATAACTTCTTAATTGTTTGTTTTGCAGTGCAACACATCTAGTAACAATGAGTGATTTCTTTATATAGGAAAATGTCCACAAGAGAGAATTTTTCCCACTTCATTCATACATTGAACTTAAAGGGAAACAGTAACATTATCTAACTTAAAAAAAGGATTTAAGGTTTTGTTTAAGAACAACTGGGCTGGAACTTATTTCTTATTTGTGCTCTTTTGACTAAGTACCTTATCCAAGAACAGTTTTCAAATTCAAATTGGAAGCAATAACTCAGTATTGTTGTTAACTTTCTGTTCTTTCATTTCTTAATTTACACTAAGCCTCCTAAGAAATTCTCTGCCTGTGCCTATGCCTGTGCTGCAGTAGTATACATTGCCTAAAGAACCAGGAAAATGAAAGATGATTAGAATATCAAACCTTCCAAAGCAATGTATTTTCAAATCTTACTTATTTTGAACTCTGAATGGAGATATGTTGCTTCTAAAATACTTCAGTATTGTGGCAAGATATATGCTTGTTTCCTGTTGGAATTTTTTTTCATTGTTGTGTGTTGTAATTCAATAGTTATTGAGAAATGTTTTGAAATTCTTAGTCTTTCCTCCTACTTTCTCTAACATAGTTGAATAACTTGTGGGTGGCATCATTTAATGAAATGTTCGGAACACAAACCATCACTTGATAGGGATGTCATTGTATGCATGTGAGTCCACTGAAAAGAGCCAAGTAGTTATATGCTCCTGTACTTCGGGATATGCTGAAGAAATGGATTGCACTTGTGTTCTAGACTTGTGTATCTTGACAATATTGGGGAGAGCAGACAATATATTTTGAGAAAACCCTGTTCTTGATATTGTGAAGGCCATTATTTTTCATGTATAAATACATACAGTAATATTTTTTATCAGTGTTGTTTCATCTAGTGCTTTAGCATATGTCCTCTTGTAGCAAACAATTTGATAAAATATTAGATTATTAGATGCAATACTGCACAATTTCATAAATACAACTGTTAATTTAAATCCATAATTGAGAATTTAGAAACTGTAGTATATCAGTGTTTCTGTACAAATATTTACTGAACTGTAATCAGAAGAGATGATAAATTAGATGTAGAATTATAACAGAAAAATGGAACCATGTTGTTCAGTGTACATTATGTCACATAAACTCATATGGAAGGCAGCTGTAAAGCTCCCCACCAGTTAAGTTTTAAGCAAACAGATATTATTGTAATAGAACTGATCAATGAACTGAAAATGTAATGTGGATAGAGAATATTTACTCACCAAGCAGCATTATGTAAAACTATGGAGAAAGATATAAAATATCTAGCTTTTAAACCAATGACTGCTGCTTTTAGTATAAGAGAGGAATGTGTTGAATGAAAAAAGACTGGTAAGGCTTAAGAACACTGGAAAAGTCACCCAGAACCTTGAGTCAAGGAAGACTTACAGTACATTTCCATTTCTTACCATTTGGTGAGGAAATTTGCCCTATCCATATTATCGATATTGCTTTAAGGAACTTTGTTATAAGTACACATTTAATTGCCTAGTTTCAGTATGCAGTTTGTCCTTATGGTTGACATTTCTCTTACAAAGAAATAAATAATCTTGTAGTCATATTTGTTTACACTTGATTACATCAGTAAAGAAAAGCTTCTCAGTGAGCATCTTAAAACATTTACATAAGTGCAACTGTGTGTGTTCTCTAATGGCTCATAGTATTCTTATAGTAGCTATCCTGTCAGAGACAGTTCATTTCCTGAATACATTCTTCCTATCTCACAGAAAGATAATGACGTAAGCAATAAGTGTTCTTGAGATTTCATATGTTAAACTTACTCTGTGAATCATCTCCTTATGAAATTCTTGTTGTTTGTCTGTACTGATGGATGTTCAAATAATGTATACCACTGATGACTATATGTTTCAGCAATTATCATGCTAGAGGACTGTGTAAAGTCCTTGCATTTTCTTGCAGTATAGCAGCTTATGAATCTAGCTATTTTTGAGTGTTGAACATTTTGGAGTGTGTGTTTGTGTATGTTAATGAAAGTACACGACTGAGTTGTGAGAGATTGTGTTTGTCTGATGTTCAATGTTTAAAGAATTTGTATCCCATATTGGCATATGAAATATTATGCATTTATGTTGATATGTTTTGGGAGTTGTCTACTGTAAACATTCCATGTATATCTGTGGCATGTTAAAGAACTTCAGATGTACTGTGAAACATAATATTCAAGACTCAACTATAATCTTTTCTGAGTGTTGGTATATGGCATCTTTTTACTTACATATATAATTTTTCTGTGATTAAAATTCGTTGTTCCAGCAAATTTTATAAACATGTGGATGAAAACACAAAATTATGAGTTTGTGATCACTTGCATGCCATTGCTTTCATTTTGGTTTCGTGACCCTTTACTGAGGGTAATATAAAATAGGTTGCACAAGTTAGATTTGTGTGCTATGTAAGTATACATGAAATTATTCACTATATGGACTGTTATTGAAGTTGAGATGTAAATGTTACAAGTATTGTATTGTGTTTCTCTTGATACAGCTTTCTGGTTTTGAAGTGCATATCAGTCAAATGTGTCTGACATTCAGTCCTTTCAAATTCAGCAACAGTATTAAAAAGAAACAAATTATTATAAATATGGAACATGCAAGTGTTACAGAAATATATCATTGTTGACCCATTTTCAAATATTTAGAATGTGATGTTCTTGCTGAAATTTAAGATTGATAATTATTTATTTTTTTCTAAATATGCATATACACTACATAGTTATAATAGCAGTTCATTGTTACAGTGATGAAACTGACACTAGCAATGTTGCAAAATTTTTTTACATAGTTATAAAGTACATTTGTCACAAATTAAAATTTACTTTACAGTGAAAAACTAAATGAGTGCTGCTGTGCTAGTACCACATAAGGTACCATTTGAAATTACACTTGACATCCATTGCTATTATTGATTTAGTTTTGACACGACCAATTACTTAATTGTGTTGTTACTTATAATACTGAGTTATTGTGCCATCTTATGTATTGGTATGAATGTATATAATTTTTGTATACAGAAAATGTCAGTACGAAATATTTTAAGTGTGATGGTTAAAGTGTGGTCTGTATAACATGATGAAATTTGAAATGTAAGAATAATGTATATCTGTATCTGTGTGTTTGTTTTACCTCTAATTAATATGCATCATGTATTGCTGAACATCTACCTATCCCCTCAGCTACTTGTATGTATTGGAAAGCATTGTAAGTGTGTGAAATGAAAGAAAACTAGAACAAATACAAAATCTGAGATGAGAACAAATGACTGTGGTTTTTTTTTTGTCCAGTAAGTTGCCTTCTGTACAGCTATGTACTTGTAACATAATACACATTATGTATACAATCTAAATAATATATATGTACAATATCTTACATAGTAAATACACACAATAACTTGTACAGCATACACATAATGATACATAATGCACAATAATTTACAATACATAATCATTTACAATACATAGCTTTACAAGTCTGTAATGATTTACAATACCAGAGTTTAACAAGTAATTTTTTTTGAAGTAATGTCGCTGATTGTGTAAGGGGCATTCAAAAACAAATGAGCCGGAGGCATAATTACAGAAACCAGCACCAGTATGTTAGAAGTATTGACCCTGGCTGTTGAGACACTTGTCCCACTGTGACACAAGGTGGTGAATGGCTGTCCCATAAAATTCCCAGGGCTGTGATGTTAACCAGTTCCACATGTACAGCTGGATGTCATCATCCGAGGTGAATCATTTCCCCCTCACAGCCTTTTTAAGGGGACCAAAAATGGGATAATCACAAGGAGAGAGGTCTGGACTGTATATAGGGTGGCAAAAAACCTCTCTTTTGAATTTCTGCAGGAGTGCCGCGACTGTGTTGGCCGTATGAGGCTTTGCATTGTCGTGGAGCAGAATGAGCCCATGGATGAGATTGCCAGGTTGTTTTGATTTGATCGCTTGGTGAAGAGTGGTCAAGGTTTGCGAGTAATGTTGGGCATTCACTGTTTACCCGAGCTGCAGGAAGTGAATCAGAAGGGGGCCATCTTGGCTCTTCTGTCGAAGTCTCCATCTCACTGTTGGCAATGTGACTGGCAGCGTTGGACAATTGATGCATGCTGCTATTAGTTCTGTATAGTTATGTGATGTGCACGTGTGCTCTGTAGCGACAGGCTGTGAACTTCCACTCAGTGGAACCACACCTCATTACCCAGGCCACAATATTACCCTCCTGCCATCGGTTTGCGCATTCCAGACTCCGGCTCATTTCTTTTTGAATGCCCCTTATACATGAGTGATTCTCATTTTGATTTACTTTCTAATGCTAGTTTCTCATACTGTGCTTTATGTATTATTATTTCTCACTGTCTGATGTACTCAGCCACACTATAGAATTCCTCTTCTATTAGAAATTCTTTTTGGGGTGGCAGCGAAATTCTTTTCAGTTTTGAAGTTTTGTAATTATCTTGGTAATGTTTATACCAACTTGATTCTGTAGTACTGACCTTGTGTTACAGAGATGAATATTCTCATTGCTCTCCAGTTTTGAGGGATCTCATAATGTACTCACAGTGGTAAATATTACATATCAAAGAACTCTTCTTGTATGAACATCTTGAGATCTGACATTTGAATAAGTGACATTTTTGACATTTCAATGGATACTTCTATTCTGTAATGCCATCATACTATACATTCTTATGGTACACTCTTTTACTTTGTGGTGCATCGCACTTCTCCAAACTGGGATGTGGAATGGTGGAACAAACATAAAGCTCATGCAGGCACTGCAGCTCGTGGTAATACAGCAATTGTGTCCCACCTTGAAGAAGCATCCATCTGCATCACCTTCCATGCAAATGAATAAGAAAAAAGATCTCTGAATGGATTCCTGTTTGTAACCACTAAACTATAATACAGTGTAACAATTGTGACCATCATTTGTTGGCTAGGAAGATGTTGGGTTACACATGGGATGTGGAATGCTGGAGTGATATGTGACACCACAGCATCTGGCATGTTAAAAACCTTGTCAGCCAGCACCTGTCTCTCACCTTCAGTATTACTCAAGGTGTCTCCTGAATATCTCTGATAGCAAAAGCATTGTGATTCTTGACTGTTTACTGTTGAATTGGATAGTCCAACAATTTTTCAGTGTAGGGTAAGGCCATCACTGATACTTTGTAAGACTGTTCAGCTGAATACTTTCAGCCATTGTCAAGACAAGTAGATATCAATTTCTGAACAAAAAATTCATGCCTATACATTCCTTCAGATTGCAAGGGCATGTGACACAAAGATAATATTAGGAAATTCGAGGCACATGTTTCATGTACAACACAGTCAGTACAACAAAGTCAGAGTACAATACTTGAATGTCCTGGGTGGAATAAAAGTAAGGGAAGAAGTAATGGTAAGCACACCCTGTGTAGTTGATGTGCTGAGTGATGGATAGGCACATAAACGAGACTGAATATTGCTGAGCTTTCAAACAGGTCAAAAAAAGGAAACACACAAGCCACACACACATATTATATTGACCTGGAACTGCAATCTGACAGATGAGTGGTACATACTGTTACAACTGGGTCCTAATGTAGTCATAGTTTCAGAAGTATAGAAGATTATTGTTGAAGTTGTTCTTGTCTCAAATGTACTTCATTAATTAACTTCATTTTACAAGACCCACAATGAAAGATAATTCCCAGGAAAAGACAAGTGGGTGGTAGAAAGAAAAACTGTATGAACAGGAAACTGCTACTTCACTTTTATTAATCATTTGTAAACCACAAGGCTCAATTTAAAGTGGTAAAATGTAAAGGGAAATCAATAAGTCTCTGTTTGAAGGCCATGCAGTCCAGAATCAGTATGCCATTCGGGCAAAATCATGAGCATTGAGACAATCACCCCACTGATGCATCAGGTTGAAGACACCTGTTAGGTGAAACATGTGTCCTCCTGCGTGAAGAAATCCATTTCATAACTGCCTGCTGCACGTCCTCATCTGAGAGGGATCATAGACCCTTCAAGGCCTTTTTTAAGGGCCCAAAGACATGATGACTGCGTGTGGAGAGAACAGGATTATAGGGCATGTACTCAAATGTAATGGATGTGACTGGCCTAACAGATTGAACGGTGTCTTGTGTTGGAGAGCGACCAGCATGGAACTTGGCACACCTTTCCGCAATGGTTGGGCAGCCTGTTTGGATGCATTTGGTACTAATGTCGCCATAGCTCACGTTTCCACACTTGCACATCAAAAAGACACTAATCCCTTGCCTACATGTCAGTGTCTATACACACACTAGAGTTGTACTATGTTTTATATGTGCTGCAGAAATGCCCTCAACTGGAAACTATTCGATCACTGCCTTGTAAGTAGAAAATCTGATATTTGAAAACGGCTGTTTATATCTTCTACTGCTAGCTTATTCTGAGGCTCCAGCTAAAGGGAGTGGGCAGCTGCCCTTGTGAGAAGTCATTTAGTTTGTGAATATAAAAAAGGACCTGTAACTGCAGGTCCTGGGTTTTTATTATCTAAAATACCTGGAAAATTTCAATAATATGACCTGAAAATATCGATAAAACTACGTAAAAATGATATAAAAATATTTAAACAGAGTTGAAAAATGAACTAGAATAATGAAAAACTTTCTATGAAGTTGGAACTCAAACTACAAATAGGATTATTAATTCAAACTGCAATGGCTTTCTTTACAAAATCTCATTCTTTGAAGATGTACAAAAATTGTTGTATTACCTCTTAGAGCTATGCCATGTTTGACAGTCAGCATGCAGAGGTTCTTGAAAGTGAGGGAACATCTGTTGTTAAGACATGTGCTTGTCTTCCAACATTAGCCGAAACTACTGGAGCATGCACTTTGATATTGTCCTTTAGTTTCAAAAACAAATCTGAGATACCTACACGTGAGAGTTCTGTCTTGAAAATGTCACCTTCCTAGGGAAAGAAAAAGTCACCCTCCCAGTTCGCACATCACCAGGTGAGCACATCTTATACATCAAATGGCTGTTCACGTGATAACCAAAAGCAAAAGAACACATATTCAATAGGAGTTTATGGATCGAAGGTATCTAGACACCTATTAGTATGGGATTTGTGCACACTTAGTCATTTTGACAGCTTGAACTCTGCTGGGGATACTTTTCATGAAATGTGTAAACGTCTATGGAAGAATAGAAGCCCATTGTTCCTCAATAGCTGAAACCAGAGAAGGCAGTGATGTGGTACACTGGGGTCAATGTTCTGACTCATCCTAAAGGTGTTCCATTTGGTTCAGGTCAGTACTCTGAGCAGACTAGTCCATTTCAGTAATGTTATTCCCACTAACCATTGCCTCACAGATGCTGCTTTGTGACACGGTGCACTGTCAGCTTTTTCTTAAGTGCAATAAGGGAATCACATCATAAACACAAGGGGGGGGGGGGGGGGGAGGGGACTTGTACTGTAACACCACCCGCACAATGCTTCATTGTCGGCATTACACATGATGACAAGTAACATTATTTAGGCATTTGCCAAGCTCAAACCCTTCCACCGAATTGCCAGGTGCACATGGCATTGGCTACAGATATGTGTGACTCACAAGGAGGTTCTCAATGCTTATACCCCATTCTTTTTAACTGGCTATGCACAATCATTGTATTAGCTGCACTGCTGGTAGCACTGTGGTACTCACAAGTGATTCATTACACTGATTTCTTGCAATGATTTACAAGTATCCTTCACAATGTCCAATGGTCCCTGTCTGTCGGTGTGTGAGATCTGTCTGGTACTGGATTAGATATGGTTGTTTTCACTTCAGTCACATCACCAACAGTCAACTTGGGCTGCTTTAGCGGAGTTGAAATGCCCCTGATGGAGTTGTTACTTGGGTGACATCCAATGACTGACTCATGTTTGTAGCCACTAGCTTCTTCTGACTGCCCCATTTTATTGTTATTACTTTGCTATTGACAACACAATACTCTCCACCTTCTTTTATACTTGCGAGTCTGCCACTCGTGACACATAATGGCCAATTCTGCATTATATAGGAGTGCCTGGGTATTTTTGATCATACATAGTGTACCTGCAGAATTCAAATAATCCTTGACAACTGTTGGGCCCTAATTTGATGTAGCAGTTGCTGGAAACATGAAGTTGTCATCACTGGAACTACTAAAAACCTATGAAGCCTAACAGTTGGTATCTCTCTTTGAGCAAGTATTCTATGACATCCTTCATTTAATTAATTTCATAATGACTATTGAAATTGAAGTCCACATTTGATCGTGAGTGTATTTACAATGTGTTGTCATGAAATTCATCTGGTAAGTACAATGTGAGAATTTTGTTGGCAGTGAATGAGGTTATCTCTCAATGTTTTCATAGTCAACAATGAGTTGTAAGTGAGCAGTGATGCATGAATGTCGTTTACATAGAATTGTGTGCATTTTTGGGTATAAAAGCATAGTGAACGAAGTGAAAAAAATGACTGACATTCAAAAGTTTTTTTTTGCACCTCATAAACGAGGTATGAAATTGACAGAATATTATGAGAAATTGGTGAATCAAACTGTAATACCTCTAATCAAAATTGCATTAATTGTACTGATGATGAAAATATAGGTCTAGCCAGTACCTCTGCTGGCTTCATGTGCTTAGATGAAAAGAATAGTAGTTTCCTGGTCAGCAATTCTGATTTCGGAAAATGCATTGAAGAACAGATACTATTGGATCCATGGCAACCTGACAAAAAATTATTATTTCAAACTGTCATAGATGGCATAAAGAGAATTTTTTGTTTGGTTATCATTATGTTCATGGTTGGTTTGTTCTATAGCAGTTAAAGGAGCACTTTGTAAGTTGTGTGTTCTTATTCTGCCAAAAATAATGCATTGCAGTCATGATGATGCATTCATAAGCCACCCATACACCAATTCAAAAAATTTCACCAATCTGCAAAAATGTGTATGTATTTCAAATGGCATAAAGATGCAGTTGAAAAGTCAAGTACTTTTGTTAATGTTCTAAGAAACAGAACTGAGAGTGTGAAAGAGCTAGTCAGTGAGAATCTTCTGAAATTAGTAAAAACTAATTTAATCAATTGAAATGATGCTTGCATATTGTTTTGTGCATTATATGACTTGCCTTTAAGAGGGAAAACAAATTCAAATACTGTTTTTGATGATTTATTGCAGTTTAAAAGTGCTGTCAGTTGACAAAACATTGCGGGAACATTTTAAAAGTGCCCCTCAAAATGTCACCTATACTTCTCACAAAATACAAAATGATTAAGGTTCTGGAACTAACTGTACAGTTTTATGTCAATGCATTATCTTACAGGTTGTGCATCTACATGATGTAATTTCCACAAAGATTGATCATGAAACTTGTAGTTGTGGTTCACAACTGCAAAATGAGAGAAATGTTATCTCCATAAACTGTTTAGTAGCAGGAAAAAAAAAAATAATTGAGAGGACAGGGCTTACAACAGTACCAATAGAAAATAACATAAATGGTGGGAAAATGTAACATCTGATAATGTAAAAAACAGGTTTTACTATAATTATACTGTTAGCTTGTTTATGTTTGTCATAGACCAGTCACTAAACCTGCTTTGTAGATACCAATAGGAGTAAATGATGAGCATTTTCTAAACAGCATGTATGGGGAAACTGTATTGCCCCAACTGACAGAAAACATGTGGGCACCACTGAGCTAAACATTCACTTGACCATATATGGATTTATAAAATGCTGCACTTCATCTATATTCATAACAATGGAAGTCTGTTTACAGTGTACATTATTACTTATAATGCAACGTAAGTGAGTAAACTGAAGCTTGGCCCTTGTTGAGCTCATATGCTGTGATATATGGGATCCCTGTCAGATTTGAAACAGAATTTCCAGCTGAGTTTTCTCCAGTTTTAATCCTTATATACCATAAATCACTTGAACAATTGTGAGGGCTCCACAAAACAGCCATCCATTCTCATTAGTGTCCAGCTGATGTAGAATCTTAGAAGATATTCTGAGCTCAAACATAATAAGGGCAAATTCTGAAAACATCAATCAAGAGAAACTCATCTTGTGCTTTTCTCGCATGACATCCTTAAAGCCATGGTTTGAGAAAACCGGGTTGAGGCAGTATTTCTTGACTCCTGACATTTGATTTGTTATCCCACCGTTTATTACCAAAGTGTGATTGTATGAGATGTCAAACAAAGTTTGTGACTGGGTTGAGGATTTCTTAGTAGACAGGTTGTTGCATATTGTCTTGGATGGAGAGTCATTGACAGAAGGCATGCACCTGGGAGAGCTATTGGGATTCTTGTTGTTCATACTATACATTAATTGATCTGGCAGGCAATATCAATAGAATCCTCAGAACTTTCACAGATGATGCAGTTATCTGTGACCAAGCACTGTCTGAGAGAAACTTGAGAAATACTAATTCAGATCTGGATAAGATTTCAAAGTGTTGCAAAGATTGGCAGTTTGCTTCAAATAGGAAAAAAGATGTGGTATCGTATAAATAAAATATCAGTGAGTCAAAATTAGAATTGATCAATACATTCAAATACATGGACATAATAATTCATATGAAATTAGATGGAACTTTCACATAGGCTCAGTCAGTTGTAGGTCAAGGAGGTGGTAGGCAGATGTCCAGTTCACTGGCATAATATTAGGAAAATGCAGTCAGTTTATAAAGGATACCACTTACAAATCACTTGTTAATTCCTTCTTACAATACCACCATACCAGATAGGACAATGAGGGAACCTTGAACATTTACAAAGGAAGGTGGCACGAATGGTCACAGGTTTGTTTGACTCATGGGAAAGGATCATGGAAATGCTGAAAAATGTGAACATTGCCAAGTTCTTGAAGATATTTGCAAATGGTCCAGAGAAAGCATACTCACAAAGTTAAAGAACTAGTATTACATGAAGCATCCAGTGATATTATTCAGGATCTATTTATTGCTTTAATAAGGATTGTAAATATGATATTAGACTAATTACAACTCCATACACAACATGAGTGGGCAGAAACCTTAATATATGGTATCACAATAAATGTTCACTGCCATGCACTTCACAATGGTTGCAGAGTATGTATATAGATTTATATGTATATTTTTTCTGACTGTGAATTTAACACATATATACAGTAAATGCTCAACTACACTGGATGACAGTAGATCGCTGAAAGCTAGCAGCACTATTGCCAGCTTTCAAGAGAAAAGTGGAAACAGCTGCCACAACACAAGCCACAGTTGCCTAGAACCTAAGACACACTAAGTCATTGCTACAGAAACTTAAGCAAAATTACATTATGCAATTGGTCATGACAAGCAGGTGAAGCAGTTTCAGTGAGACTGTGGATAACTGCTGTAGATCTTCCTTGGCTGTGTGAACTAGAGGTACAAATATGCTAATAACATTAAAGCTGCACATTCACTAAAATTAAACTTTTAAAAATATAAATTACTAAATATCAGCACCCAGTCATCTAATGTCAGTGATTTTAACAGCACTTCAATGTAATCAAATCACTTTCCCAGAATCAATAAGCAATAACAATTTAGCTTCACTGTTTCATGCACTCGAAAGGTATTTTTCATCAAAACTCAGTGTAAAAATAGTGCCAGCTGACAGTTTATAATTAACTGATCAGCTAATGCCAAAACTTTCAGTGAAAAAGTGTGTTTACTTTGTTTATTTTCATTACATTATGTGTTATATGTCATACTGTGGTGAAAAAGAGTGTTTTTAGTTAAAAAAAAAAAAAGAGCCATGAAACTTCTTACTGTATGAGTTTACAGTTTTCTTGCATGGCAGTTTTTATAATTCTAAAAATTTAAAGCTGCCCTACTTGTATAGTCTCTTATCGATTTAGTACCAGTTAATAAGACACATTCAATCAAAATGGACCACAGTATCACCATTCTGAACATAAGCCAGAAAAACTCAGTGCTTGGTTAACAGTTCAAGAATACAGGTTCCATTTTGCACATTTTAAAATGAAAAGATTCCCATGGTGCACGTGTCTTATTTTGTGTAAGAGTTTTTACCAGTAATAATAATAATAATAATAATAATAATAATAATAATGAGCGTATGGCATTGGTGGCCCCGGGAGATCCCTCGCGGGGCAGTTTGGCCGCCGCTCGACAAGTTCTTTAACACCACTATGGCAACTTGCAAGTGAATGAGGATGAAATGATGATGAAAGACACACAACACCCAGTCATCGCGAGGCAGAGAAAATCCCTAACCCCCCACCGGGAATCGAACCCGGGACCCCGTGCGCGGAAAGTGAGAATGCTACCGCAAGACCACGAGCCGTGGACGTGTTTATCAGTAATGAGAGTTTTTCACCATAATGAAGTACTCATATTTGTTGTAGTGTATGTATATGACAAATCTCTTAGAATATCATGGCTTTATTTTTAAATGTACTATTCTTTCCCTCTGTGTCTCTTTTTAAGAAACATCTGTGCATGAATTAATGTGTGTTGAGTTTACCTACAATTTACATAACTACATTATGGTAATTAGTGTGGAATTTTATGTGTATCTGGTTCAGGATGTACATGAATGCTCCTCTTATTCTCTGAACTGTATATTATTATTTACTCCATAACACTGTTGCTTTAGTTCAACTATTTGCATGGAAACTGAACCAAAAGAAAGGTAAATTATCTGCTGTCTCGGAGCTCATACGTGAACACATAATAGCTGTCCTAGGAAATTGTAGAAATATGCATCATAAATTGCCAGAAGTTCTTTCTGCATATAGTATTGTACAGGGTGACAAGTGGGATGTGGGCAGGATGGAGATTGTGTTTGTCAGGAGCAATTCATAAATAAATACAATGAAAATAATATTTGTTTTTATTGCAGTTTTGGTTTACAATGGGCTCCACCAGGAAGGATGGAGTTGTTCAACACGACACTCTCATAGACAACAAGGGGGGTGGCCAAAGCTAAAAGGATATTTGAAAGGGGTGGCGATATTTTGGGACGAATGTAGGGAAATAGAGAGAGAGAGAGAGAGAGAGAGAGAGAGAGAGAGAGAGAGAGAGCAGCAGAAGATGACTTAAGTTATCTGTCCTAGATGAGAGGCTAAATGCAAGAGAGCATGACTCATGAGTGTGTCTATGCAAGCAAATGTGCGAGCCGCTCACATGGCCTGTCTCACATGCCTGCTGATTGGTTATTGAGACAAAGCTGGGGTACGCTGCGTCTTGGTATGGAGTCAGTACTGTCCTTGGACTGTGGTCCACTAGTTCAGCATTCATGTGGCAGCAACTGTTCTTGCTTAGAATGATTGCACAGAGAAAGTAATATCTTAGCTAGAGAAAAAAAGATAATAAAATATAATAATTTGTAGAGATCCATGTTGCTACTTACAACTGGAGTTTTACAGTATCACCAGTAGGTGCATTTCACTGCTATATGAATTTATCACTCCAAAGATGCCACTGTTGGACTCAGATCCATAACATTACATTTTATTATGGAACTTCACTACTGAATATTTTTCAGTTCAACATAATCATTACTAATTGGAAATATACTCCAGACTTTTAATGTAATACAGCAGAGTATACAGGGCTAATCTTACACTTAAAACCAAATAACAGGGCAGAGTGCTCATGGCTCAATATGTATCTCCCTTATAGGCTTATTGTAGCTGTTGTCCTGTTCTACTGACTAGCTGCCAGAGGCCTAGCTTCACTATGAAATAGGAAAGGCAATATGTGTTTCTTATTGACAAATTGTGATTTAGGATGTATCATGTTAGACAACTGTGTCTAGAAACATACTGAACCACATTAATTAATAATTAATAGTCAATGTAGAGATTAACAAAAAGATGCAGATGCTAAAAACTAACTATGTACACTTTTATGTTACCAATAATGTAACTGTTACATACTTCTGTGATACACTAGTTTCTGATTAACATAGGAAATCACTTCAAGGACATATTATGCAGGAGATTTCAATTAGTAAAATCTTACCTGTCTCCTGGACATATTATTCCCAATGTAGCAATCTACAAATACTCGGAAACACAAAATCTTCTCATTCGTATTTGAAAATCAGATATTGATGTTGGATGTTTTCTCCACTCAATCACACCCTCATCACCCATAGACTATACAAGATGTACCTTTGCAATTTTTGTGCACAATTTCCCAACTCCCCTTGAAAATGCCGCATTGTGGAAACACCTCTTTCACTGTGTTTGTACCATGACTCATTTCACTTCATGGCGGATCTGTAAAACGCAACGACTGCCTAAAATTATGATTGTTACTGTGGTACCTCACAGAACTCTCATTGAGGCAGCTCCTTCCGTTCCTGCAGCAGAACAGATGAGTACAGAACAGATTTGGGAATGATTTTTATGATCTCCAAACAGGCATGACTTATTTTCAGTTATCTGAGTGGTTATTAGTTTAATTCTTAAATTTCTTGCATGTTGTGTGCTTACTATGCACAGTCTAGCACTTTTAATAACTGTGTAGGGTGGAGGTTTGCTGTCTTCTGTACAGATAGGGACTGTGATTGCTGTCTTTGCATGCAGTCTGAGCGGGTGACTCTTCACCTACAGCTTCGGGTGGTGCTGGCTTTGGTCATGCAGCTTTAGGCTGCTGCCAATGGGCATCACTGTGTAGGAGCAGATATGGGAATCCAAGGGATGTCCAACATGTTGCACTTGTCCTCCACTGATCCACTACTGTTGATGCCTCAGTCACTGCCCACACTGTGGTCGACCCTCACCCTTGGTCGAATAGGAATTTATTCCAAGGAGTGGCAGGCTGTGGAAGACTTTCCAGGGAGCTGATTGAAAGGCCTCTCCAATCTGTCTGACAAACAGGTTTACGGCATTATCTGTAGTTGATACAGATCCTGAACCAGATGCAGTCATCTGTCCTGTTTTAGAGGAAGCCTCTCCACCTGTGAGATCTGGACAGTTCCATAAAAAAGAGACTCAGAGTACATCTGTTTTAAAAAGCTGAAAAAATGCTCTTAATGCCTTTCTAAGAGACAGTCTCCACTTCCTGTTTTAGAGGAAGCCTCTCCACCTGTGAGATCTGGACAGTTCCATAAAAAAGAGACTCAGAGTACAT
The DNA here is from genome assembly GCF_023897955.1 of Schistocerca gregaria. Classification (NCBI taxonomy): domain Eukaryota; kingdom Metazoa; phylum Arthropoda; class Insecta; order Orthoptera; family Acrididae; genus Schistocerca; species Schistocerca gregaria. Next base: position 238,439,789 of record NC_064926.1, read on the forward strand.
CTGTTTTAAAAAGCTGAAAAAATGCTCTTAATGCCTTTCTAAGAGACAGTCTCCACTCCTTCCAACCTGATCATGTAAGCACAGAAAAGATGTGGAACGATTTCAAAGAGATAGTATCAATGGCAATTGAGAGATATATACAACGTAAATTAATAAGTAATGGTACTTATCCCCCATGGTACACAAAATGGGTCAGATTGCTGTTGCAGAAGCAACGAAAAAAGCATGCCAAATTTAAAAGAATGCAAAATCCTGGAGATTGGCAGAGATTTGCTGAAGTTCGAAATATAGTGCATATTTCAATGCAAGATGCTTTCAATAATTTCCACAATGAACCTCTATCTTGCAATCTGTCAGAAAACGCAAAGAGATTCTGGTCATACATAAAGCACTCCAGTGGCAAGATACAATCAATACCTTCACTGCGCGATAACAATGGTGAAGTCACTGATGACAGTGCCTGTAAAGCAGAGTTATTAAACATGGTTTTCCAAAACTACTTCACCAAAGAAGAGGAAGTAAATATTTCTGAATTCCAATCAAGAACAACTGCCATGATAAGAAACGTAGGGGTAGTTATGCTCGGTGTAGCAAAGCAGTTAAAATCTCTTAATAAAGGCAAGGTGTCCGGCCAGATTGTTTACCAGCCAGGTTTCTTTCAAAGTATGCCTATACAATAGCTCCATATTTAGCAATTACATACAACTGCTTGCTCACAGAAAGATCTTTACCTAAAGACTGGAAAATTGCTCAAGTCACACCAATACCCGGAAAGGGAAATAGGAGTAATCTGCTGAATTACAGGCCCATATCACTAACGTCGATCTGCAGTGGGGTTTTGGAACATATACTGTGTTCAAACATTATGACTTACCTTGAAGAAAACAATTTATTGACACATAGTCAGCACGGATTCATAAAACATCATTCTTGTGAAACACAACCAGCTCTTTATACTAATGAAGTAATGATTGCTATCAACAGGGGATGTCAAATTAATTCCATATTTTCAGATTTTCAGAAGGTTTTCGACACTGTTCCTCACAAGCGTTTTCTAACCATACTGTGTACCTATGGAATATCACCTCAGTTATGCGACTGGATTCATAAGTTTCTGTCAGAAATATCACAGTTCATAGTAATAGATGGAAAGTCATCGAGCAAAACAGAAGTAATATCTGGCAGTCCCCAAGGAAATGTTATAGGCCCTCTATTGTTCCTGCTGTATATTAACAACATAGGAGACAATCTGAGTAGCCCTATTAGATCATTTGCAGATGATGCTGTCATTTACCGTCATCAGATGACCAAAACAAATTGTAAAATGATATAGATAAGATATCTGTATTGTGCAAAAAGTGGAAGTCAACCCTGAATAAAGAAAAGTGTAAAGTTATTCACATGAGTACTGAAAGAAATCTGCTAAATTTTGATTAAGTGATAAGTCACACAAATCTTAAGGTTGTAAATTCAACTAAATACTTAGGGACTGCAATTACAAATAACCTATGCTGGAACAATCACATAGATAATGTTGTGGGTAGAGCAAACCAAAGACTGCAATTCATTGATGAAGGCTGCTGGTCTTGCAAGATGAAGGCAGAGCTCACCATCTGCAGCATCATTGTCAGCACTGATTGCAGACCTTTGGTATAGAGTCAAGTGGAGGATCTGAATCAGAGGCTCAGACAGTTCTGCAACCATATAGGCTACAGATTCCTGGACTTGCACTATGGGTGGTGGGGTATCAGGCCCCTTTTAATAAGATCACGGGCCCACTAAACACAGGAAGAGGCTACATGGAAAGTGGGAACAGTGTGGAATGTGTTGGGCAGTGTTTTAGGTTAGAGGGTCTTGGGAAACAACAAAAAGGTTTTCAGTCTTGAAGGGTACAGGTCAAACGCAGTCCAAGCATTGGTTTAGGAACCATTGTTATTATAGTAGTAAATTGTCATAGGTGTGTTGGGAAAGAACCAGAGATCCAGGCACTAATAGAAATTGCTGAAGCACAAATCACTATAGATACCGAAAGTTAGCTAAAATTGGAAATAAGTTCAGCTGAAATTTTTACATAGGATCTAAAGGTGTTCCTAAAGGGTAGACTAAAAGACTAAAGATAGTTGGTGGTGGTGTGTTTGTTGCTGCTAGAAGTAGTCCTTCTTGTAGCAAAATTGAAGTAGATCATGCTTTTCACTTAGCATGTGTTAAGGTTACAGTTGAAAACTGGAATAAATAAATAATTAGTTCCCTTTACCACTTTCCCAGCTCAGATGATACAGTTGCTGAACAGTTTAAAGAATACTTTAGTATCATTTAAAGTAACTGTTGCACTCACATAATTACACTTGGTGGTGACTTCAATCTACCTTTGATATGTTGGCAAAAATTATATGTTTAAAGTCGGTGGTGGGCATAGAACATTGTCCGAAATCATACTAAATGCTTTCTCTGAAAATGATTGTGAATGTCTAGTTCAAGAACCCAGTTATAGTGTAAATGATTGTGAAAACATACTTGACCTCTTAGCAACAAATAAACCCAAACAAAGTGAGAGCATTATGATGGCTACAGGGATTAGTGATCACAAGGTCATTATAACGAGACGGAGTACTGTAACGCCCAAATCCACCAAAACATGCAAAAATATCTGTTTAAAAATGCAGGTAAAAATTCACTTGATGCCTTCCTTAGGGACAGGCTGCATTCCTTCCAAACTATGGAAGTGTAGACCAGATGTGGCTTGAATTCAGAGAAATAGTATCAACAGTGATGGAGAGATTTATTCCAAATAAATTAATAACAGACAAAACTGACTTCCCATGGTATCTAAAATAGGTTAGAACACTATTGCAGAAGCAGTGAAAAAAGAATGCCAAATTTAAAAGAATACAAAATTACCAAGACTGGATAGTTTTAAAAAGCTCAAAATTTAGCACAAACTTCAGTGTGAGGAATTACTAAATACAGTTTTCTAAAATTCTGTTTCTGAATTTGAATCAATAACCTCTGCCAACACAAGTAGCTTAGGGGTAGATATCCTCAGTGTGGTAAAACAGCTTAAATCACTTAATAAAGGCAATTGCTCCAGTCCAGATTGTACACCAGTTGTATTCCTGCCAGAGTATGCTGATATAATAGCTCTGTACCTAACAATCATATTGACAGCTCTCTTGATGAGAAATCCATACCTACAGGTGGAGAAGTTGCACAGGTCACACCAATACTCAAGAAAGGAAGTAGAAGTAATCTGATGAATTATAGACTCATACCATTTACATCAATTTGCAGTAGAATTTTGGAACCCAATGAACCATTGACACACACAGTCACCATGGATTCTGAAAATATTGTTCTTTTGAAACACAATCAGCTTTTTGTTCTCATGAAGTACTGAATGCTATCAACAGGATATCTCAAATTGATTACATATTTATAGATCTCCAATAGGCTTTTGATACCATTCCTCACAAACGACTTATAATCAGGTTGTGTATCTGTGAAATATTGTCTTAGTTATGTGACTGGATTTATGATTTCCTGTTGGAAAGATCACAGTTCATAGTAACTGATGGAAAGTCATCAAGTAAAACAGAAATGATATCTGGTGTTCCCAAGGAAGTATTATAGGCCCTTTACTGTTCCTAACTTATATAAATGACTTAGCAGACAATCTGAGAAGTCATCTTAGATTATTTGTAAATGATGCTGTCATTCAGCATCTATTAAAGCCATCAGATGATCAAAACCAATTGCAAAATGATTTAGACAAGATATCTGTATGGTGTGAAAAGTGGCAATTGACACTAAATAATGAAAAGTGTGAATTCACTGATATGAGTACTGAAAGAAATCCATTACATTTCACTTACATGATAAATCACAAAAATTTAAAGGATGTCAATTAAAAAGAGCTGAAATTGGAGCAGTCACATAGATAATGTTGTAGGAAAGGCAAACCAAAGACTGTGTTTTATTGGCGTGACACTTAGAAGATGCAACAGGTCTACTAAAAAGATTGCCTACACTATGCTTGTCTGTTCTCTGCTATATCACTGCTGTGCAGTATGGGATCCTTACCAGGTTGGATTGACAAGGACATCAAAAAAGTAAAAAGACACACAACTTGTTTTATATTATAGTGAAGCAGGGGAAGAGTATCATGGATATGACACACGAGCTGAGGTGACAATCTTAAAACAAAGGCATTTTTTATTGCAGTGAGATCTTTTCATGAAATTCGAATCTCCAATGTCCTCTTCGATGTTAAAATTTAAGAGAAAGCAGAGCTCGCATGGAAAGATTTAAATGTTCATTTTTCCTGCACGCTGTTAGAGGGTGGACTGGTAGAGAAATAGTGTGAAAGTGATTTGATGAACCATCCGCTAGGCACACACCATGTGAACTGTAGAGTAGCCATGCAGATGTAGTGTTGGAGCTTTACTGTGTTTAGCCTAAACCAAAATGACTTTGAGCTGAATCTTAGTTGAAATAATTAATGAAAATGTGTAGAGGATGGGTATTTGGCAACATTTTGTCAAATTGATGTTGCAATAAGTCATGTTTTTAAGGATACATTTAGGTAACAGCAGTAACTACCTTGGAGGAGGCATAAACGTAAAGTGCAGTATTTGTGACAGCTTACTTATTAAATGTGTAACCTGAAGAGGAGGCTGTCAAAGCAAGATACAAGATCACAATGAGTTCCTAGTCATTTCCCTACACATTTACCCAGTTAAATGTTAACTAAAAGATCTATTTGTTGAACTGTAGCCTTACAGTACTGCAGTAACACGAACTGTACAGCACTGGGGATCCTAGTGCATGTGTGGTTAATGGTACATGTTATGAAGTGAGAAATGACAAATCATTTAAAAGTTAATATAGGAATTTAATAAAGTGAAAAATCTACAAGAAATAAGCAATAATTAGTCATTATTGATTACAAAATGGTAATACTGTTTTAAGATTGTGTAGTCACAGCACTCTGGATGACAGTACAACTGAAGAAATTAAAATTTCAAAAAGAGTGTCATGTCTGATATTTACAAATAAAGGAAGGTTTGTGCAGGTATTTGGGTACTCAGCACATTTCACTAAAGAAGTTGATATCATAGTTGCAAGAATGCACTAAAAAAAATGTACAAAATGAAGGATGGAAAATTGGTCAAAATCCCTGCTATTACCAGGAAATTGGTAGACAGCTTAGAGGACACACACTGATCCAAAAATTAACACAATTTATTATATAAATTGGAAAAAAATTGTACAATAAATGATTTCTCCTCCTGTGAATGATTTCATCTCTCATGAAAGGCATATGTAATTCCTATATTATTACATTTTCTTAAAGCATTTGAAATGTTGGCCATAATATATTAAACAAAGTAGGAGCACCTAGTGTAGGAAATGCAGCTAGTGAAAACTCCAATCATAGGTGCTGGTTGTGGTAAAAAAAAAAATCTCACAGACTTCATATATGGCCAGACAGCTATATAAACACACAACGGCAGTGAATATTAGGACTAAAACTGCTGCTAATATTCAAATGTGTAGTTAAAATATAATTTGTGGATGACAACTGCATGGTAGAAATTGGCAAACTACGAGACTCCTAATACAGAGAGCAAACAAACCCAGAGAGACATCTACAAGCAATTAAGTAACTCTGAGTGTTATTCTTTCCATGCTGTTGAGTAAAAGGGTCTTGGGGGTAAGTTTGAGAACAATCTGCTAGTGATGGTAATCAACAAATTAGGGTTTTCTAAACCATGCAGTCGTCTATGATGAAACTAATGTGAGCCACTTTCAACTGAAAGTATTCACTCTAATGTGTCTGGGAATTAGATACTGCCTCATTATGAACAGCTCCATCATCCAGTGAGGTTTTATGTATAGCTCAGTGCTGAGTAGGTGAATTTGAAAGTTAATGGTTGGGGCTTCTTTGTTTCCTGGTTTGTCATAGCAGTTCCTCACTAATTAATTCTTTCATCCCTAGGAATGGTCTGCATATGTCAAAACTGCAAAGTTGCACACCTCCTCCAACAGTGGAATTTGTAATAAAGTACTGTAGTTTTCAAACCCACATGGCCATGCAATGCTGTGGCTCAGTCTGGTTAAATGGAAAAGAAAGAAAAGAGGAAGCACATGTTTTTAATATGTTTGCAGAATTGCCACATGTTCTGGTAATCAGGGAAATCATGAAATATCAGGGAATTTCAAAAGTGTCAGAAAAATCAGGGATATATCGTGGAAATTTGAAAAAAAAGAAAAACCCTGGAAAACCTTGTTTTTGTCTTAGTAGATGAAATGGTTTGTTTACTGAGATGCCATCCATCATTACTGGGTGGGTGCATCTGAGTTCATGCACTGCTTCCTATTCCCTCCTTCTTACTGCTTCTCAGCTTGCAGTCAGTGCTGCCGCTAGCCTAGCAGCTGCCAACAAGAGGCACGGAGGTGTGAGGAATGATTTGTGTGGATCTGTTTCGTAGAGATTGTTGATACAGCTACTGGAGACGGCAGTCACATGCGCATGAGTTGTGTTTGAGTGATTGTTCGAATGTGTGTGTGTGTGTGTGTGTGTGTGTGTGTGCTCTCATTTTATGGACAAAGCTAAGGCTGAAAATTTAGTTGTGAGAGTGTGATTGTCTTGTCTATGTTTCTGTCTGTGGCTCAGTGATCACCTGTGCAGCGAGTTGCAAACTATCCTCATTAGTATTGATTCTCAGAGTATTTGTGCAAGTTATCTGTTGCATGGATTGATCACTGCAGTCTCATTTATTCACATGATGTGTGTGACATGTGAATAGCTACATGAGTGGACTTTCAGGATGGGCCAGAACCACAGGCCATTTCTGCTGGCATCTTTAACAGATTGGGCCTGCCAATTAGAAGCCCATCATTTCTCACTAAAGTGCAAGCCCTGCAAGTCCCACCAATCAGGCCGGGTCTGTTGGTGTGTGGCATAATGCGGTTGATTTTCGTGGTTTATCCAAGGATCCAGGACTGTGGTGCTCCTCAGCAGGCCAGAGGCCATGGGCAATGGATTTCATGAATTGCGAGTATCTCACATCAGGAACATTGTTCAGTGCAGTGTGTTATAGACACTTTATTTCTTCTTGTACATTTCGGCACTTCAAAAATAACTGATATATTAGAAAGTATAGATGATAAGAAGAAGAAAATTGTGGCACTTGCTGGTAGTTTGTACGCTATTCTTGAAAGAAAAATCAGACAATACCTGTAATATAATGGACATAACACTGTGGTTAATAACCAACTATAATGAACATAGTAGTACCAACATGTTATTGGTAGTCTCCTACAGCGTTGATATACACAACTCTTGCCTGCCTTATACACTTCTTCCAAGAGGCCTACTTTTTATGAAGTTTTTTTCTGAAATCAGTGAAGGTCTTTTAAATCTGTCTTGCAACTCCAACAAAATGCATACATTTGTCACCAAATGTGTTTCATTTTATTGAAATAAAATAACAACAGTATTCTTAATGAAACACATATACCATTTGGCTTGTTTTCTCCATTTAAAAACAGTTCATCACAAAAGGTGTTGATGTTAGTACTTAAGATGTTTGCTCACACAGGGGAGCAATGCATAAGTCTTTTTTTGTCGACTTATGTCTTTACTTCTGCTTGAGATCTCAAAATTTGTCAGGGAAAAATGCAAAAACTTGTCTGCAAATCAGGGAAATATCAGAAATTTCATTAGGGGAAACGTGTGGCAACCCTGGTTTGTTTTTACAATGCTAGCTTGTGTGCTGGCATATTAGAAGAAGATACTGGAGTAATTTTCTGGAACTATTTATTGTTTATTTTTATTTACATGTCAAGTTCCATAGGACCAAATTGAGGAGCAAATCTCCAAGCTCATGGAATGTGTCAGTACATGAAATTAAAACATAAAAGTAATAACAGATAAAAATAAAATGTTTATGAACCCAAAAGAAGTCAAGCCATAAGTTTACGTAAATGCAATCAACAATATAACATAAGAATCAACTTAATTTTTCACGGAATTTCTCAACAGAATAGAAGGAGTGACCCATGAGGAAACCTTTCAGTTTTGATTTGAAAGCACCTGGATTACTTCTAAGATTTTTGAAGTCTTGTGGTAGCTTATTGAAAATGGATGTAGCAATTTACTGCACACCTTTCTGCACAAGAGTTAAGGAAGTCTGATCCAAATGCAGGTTGGATTTCTGGAAAGTATTAATTGAGTGAAAGCTGCTTGTTTTTGGGAATAAGCTGATATTGTTAACAAGAAATGACAGTAAAGACTCTATATATTGAGAGGCCAGAGTCATAATACCCAGACTAGTGAACAGGGAACAACAAGAGGTTCACGAACTTACACCACCTATTGCTGAACCGCCTGTTTCAGAGCCAAAAATATCCTTTTAGAATGGAATGAGTTACCCCAAAATGTAATACCATACAGCATAAGCAAATGAAAATAAGCAAAGTAGACTAATTTTTGTGTTGAATGATCACTTACTTCAGATACCATTCAAATAGTAAAAATGGCAGCATTAAGTCTTTGAAAAAGATCCTGAATGTGGGCTTTCCACAATAGTTTACTATCTATCTGAACACCTAAAAATTAGAACTGTTCAGTTTCACTAATCATATGCCCATTCTGTGAAATTAAAACGAGTTTTGTTGAATTTTGTGTTAGAAACTGTAAAAACTGAGTCTTACTGTGATTTAGCCATGAGCTAATGTCGTAAACTGCACTATTTGAAACCAAGTCAGTGTTGCATACAATATCATATAATACCAAACTAGTGTCATCTGCAAACAGAAATATTTTAGAGTTACCAATAATACTTTAGGGCATATCATTTATATAAATAAGGAACAGAAGTGACCCCAACACTGATCCCTGTGACCCCCCACCCCCCTTCCCCCATTTGACCATACCCCACTCAGACCCCTCATCACAGCCATTCTCAACACGGTGAATAATGACCTTTTGCTGTCTGTTGTTAAAGTAAGAGGTGAATCAATTGTGAGCTACTCCCCGTATTCCGTAATGGTCCAACTTCTGGAGCAATATTTTGTGATCAACACAATCAAATGCCTTAGTTACATCAAAAAAATACGTCTAGTGTTCAAAACCTTTCATTTAACCCATCCAGTACCTCACAGAGAAAAGAGAATATAGCATTTTCAGTTGTTAAATGACTTCTAAAGCTGAACTGTACATTTGATAGCAAATTGTGTGATATACACAACCTTTTCAATAACTTTAGGAAACACTGATGGCATAGAAATAGGTATAGAATTATCTAAATTGTGACTTTATAAAGTGGCTTTACTGCTGAGTACTCTGATCATTCAGGTAACTGACAATTCCTAAAGGAAAAATTACAAATATGGCTAAGTACAGGGCTAACATGTGCAGCACAGTACTTCAATATTCTACTAGGCACTCCACCATATATCTCCATGAGAGTCCTTAGTCTTTAGTGATTTAATTATTGACCCAATCTCCCCCTTGTCTGTATCACAGAGGGGTGTTTCAGACATCAATCTTCGAAAGGCATTTGGCAACAGAGTTATATGATTTCCTGTAGAAACAAAATTTTTATTTAATTCACCAGCAATGTTCAGAAAATGATTGTTAAATATTGTACATATACCTGATTTATCAGTAAAAGAAATATTTTTACTACGAACTGACTTTATATGTCGAACTTGTGCTGCTGACCAGACACTTCCTTCACAACTGACCATATGGTTTTAATTTTATCCTGTAAATTAGCTATTCTATTTGTGTACCACATACCTTTTGCCTTCCAAATAACATTCTTAAGTACCTTACAATACTGATTGTAATGGGCTACTGTAGCTTGATTCTAGCTACTTCTAACATTTTGATATAAATCCTGTTTTGTTCTACATGATATCCTTATCTCATTGGTCAGCCACCCAGGCTACATTTTACTGCTAGCGCCCCAGTTAGAACATTCTAATGGAAAGCAGCTCTCAAAGAGCAAGAGAAATGTTTTAAGGAAAGCATTACATTGTCATCTATGTTATCGGCACTATAAACATCCTGCCACTGTTGTTCCTTGATGAGGTATTGGTTTCGTGATGCGTATTGGATGTACATCATAACCCTTTCCCCACACCCTCTCTCTCTCTCTCTCTCTCTCTCTCTCTCTCTCTCTCTCTCTCTCTCTCTCTCTCTGCCCATCTATCACTGCCTCTGCCCTTTCAGTGTTTATTTTATACCCCCTCCCTCCCCCTTGCCTGTTCCCTTACCCTTCTCTCTAACACTGATCCTTGTTTATTGTTATTTCAAATGAAAGCTTGATTGGGAATTGCAGTCACTTAAAGTGAATGGGTAGATCAGTTGGTTTCACAGATATGCGGGCTATGACAGAGACCTGTCCAGCTGCTGGATCTGTGAGGATAGTTGTCTCAACGGCAGTATTTCAGATAGTTTTAATCTGCGAATGGGTAGGATTACAAAGTTTCAAATAATACAAACTCTGTAATAGTACTATAATCATAAGCCAATAAGCCGTAACTATAAATTGTCATGTAAAAAAAATGTATAGCCTATGTACATCTGATTGTGTATTATTGAATCATGTAAAATTTTGATGTAAATTGGTCAAAAACTTTTCAAGATATTTGGTATAACATTTATATGACACTCCAAAAGGTATATAAAAACATGTCCATATTCAAACACAATGTAGTGTCAAAATTTGTCAGGTCAGAACTTAATAAGATTTAAAGGTGATATGAAGCTTAGCAATTTTCTTAGATGTTCAGAAGTGTGATATTGTGCTCTTCACAAAATGAAAAAAGTAGTATCCTACAAGTACAATATCGCTGAGACACAACTGAAATCAGTCAACTAGCACTTATATGTGGGTGTAACAGTTTGTAGGAATATGACAAGAGTGATCACACAGGCTGAGTTGTAAGTAAATCAGGTGGGGGAATTCAGTTCAGTGGTACAATGCTAGAAAAATGCAGTCAGTCTACAAAGCAGATTGCTCACAAAGTACTTGTGTGACCTCTCCTAGAATGTTGCTCAAGTGGGTGACATGTATGAAATAGATCCAACAAGGGATATTGAAAATATACCAAGAAAGTCAGTCTGAATGATTACAAGTTTGTTTGTCCCATGGGAGAGCATCACAGAGATGCTGGAAAATCTGAAGATAGACTGGAAAATCTGAAGACAGATGGAAACTATCCCGTGAAAGCGTATGAAATTTTTTTAAAAATAACAGCTTTAAGTTAGGGACCTAAGAACATGCTACAATGCCATACATATTGCTCTCATAGAGCTCACAAAGATGAGATTTGTCTAGTTATGGTGCACACTTAGGTGTTTAAGCAACCATCCTTCCCTTGCTCCATACATGAATGGAATGGGAAGAAGTCCTGATAATTGGTACAGTTGGAAGTCCTCTCTGGCATACACTTCACTGGGGTTTGCTCATGGTAGACATAAATGTTTTATTCCATGGTGTCCTTTTATACTCAACATGACTCCCATTGTGCTAGCTTTGCTCTACATACAGTGTTGCTTTATTTAATACAGACTACTTGTAGACTCTTAGTGTGTACCTTTCACTCTGCAGTATAGTGAATGTTGCAATGAAATTTCTTAACTGATCAACCAGGGAATCAGTAAACTTTGTCTTAGTTTTTCTCTCTTCTTATAGCATATACCACTTTTTAGGGCATTGTAGCTTCAGTTCCTGAAAGAAACTTGTAATGCTTGAAATGTAACATCTTTTGGAAATTTTTAATGCTTGTAATGTAACAGTTCTTAATGCTTGAAATGTAACAACTTTTGGAAATTTGTAATGCTTGTAATGTAACAGTTCTTGAAATTAAACAGTAGATTAATTTCAATTTAAGTCCATGTTTCACCAGTCAAAATGCAGACTCTTTGTGAGTGTTATTCTCAGGTACATACGAATTAGTTGCTGTTTGGAAGCTGCTGCAAATAGGTGTGTTCTGCAAATTACAGAGACTCACATACCAGAGATACTAAAGGCACCTCAAGTACTGTCCTTTCCTGTGGATGCTGCCTCCTCCCCAAAAATAAGTTATCTGTTTCTACTCAACAATTACACTGAGTAATGAGTCAGTGGTAGGTACACAGGGTGGACAGAGATCAGTCAAAACTGAAGGGTACAACGTTCATCCACCTTCCCAACTAAGACTGAAACTGAGCCAGTGCAGCAACTTCACCTGTAGGGAAGACTGCCATGCACTGTGTTTAGTGGAAATAAATGGTAAAGGGTACAGATCTGTTAATCATCAGCAGTTAAAATGTATGGAAAATAATGGTACCCCTTAGAGAAGGATAAGAAGGATCACCTTATGCACTCAGTGTATATATTTGGAAGAGTATTCAGCATTTGTAGAAACTGTTCCAGTGGACACTGAGAGAGGAGTGTGCAACCAAACTGCAGATTCTGGCATGCTTTGGAATAAACGATGCCTGCCATCTGGGCTTTGAGGTCATGCTTGTGGATCATTCCAGTGATTGACAGAGAAGGTTGAGAGACTAACCTTCATCACAGAATTTCAGTGAATTCCATAGTCCAGATCACAGTGCCCTGTGTTTGTATCAAGTGAAAGGCTTGAAGAATGTTGGAATGCCAAAGAACACCCTTTTCTCTTCTTTTCACTTAAATTCCTTAAAATGCTAATGCTGAAATAAAATTACAGACACTGCACTTCATTGTATCAACTAACCAGACCTCTTTTTCAGAACATGGAACAATAAGTCGAAACATTCCTAGTGTGGTTCAACCAACTATTGTCAATCTAGTTTAAACACAAAGCAGTGACTGATTTACCTGCAACATAATGTTAATTTTCTTTATTGGGAAACAAGTGTGGGCTATGAACATTGTCTCATCATATTCTAAGCCCATTTTCACAGCCTCTCTTGCACCCACATTTGTTTTCCAGGTACTCAGTCCTACACTACGCCATACTGGGTGACAGTTCAGACATTTTCTGTCAGCCAGTAATACAAAATGTATAATTAGAGGGATTTTCCTAATTGTCCTCCTTTATCAGTCACTCAGTAATGGATCAACCTTTTAAATACTCTCTTTTGTTTTAAATTAATATTTTATAGGGAATAAAATAAGAAGAAATAACTGGGCCATTGTAAGCGTTTGGGAACGAGAAAAGTCTGATGGGAAGGGAGGGTATATAATTTTAATGGGATAATGGATACATCCAAAAACATGTGCAGACATAATTGTTGTTTTGGGAGATAAATCCTTAGCTGCAGGTGTGAATCAGTTCTCTGTTTCTGTGAAGGAGATCATTCCAAATCCAGATTCCACTAGTGAAAAGTATTTAAAGAAGGATGCTGTGTGTTAGAGTGGGATGGAAATGACTGTGCTCAGGTAGAAATGTTCTTGGTGTATTGTGCAGATAAAAGTATTAGTGCTGAAGAGAGTTAGGAAGGACTGTAAATGTTGATCAGATGGTAAGGTAGACAAAGAATATGGAATCATCAGTGCCTGTCTGCACATACCCAGAATATATTGTAAAAATGATGTACATCTCAGATGAATCTTAAGCTGACATTCATCACCAGGTCCGAGGTCTAAATATCATGTGTTTTCTTGAGGAAAACATTCCTATTATCAACAAGTTTCTTTATGAAGGTAAATTGTGAACACTTATTCTTTTTCCACATTTGTAATTGGTTGGTGGCACACTGTTTACTGTAGATAAGCATCTGCTTGAAGGTATTTTGCTAAACAAATTGCCTTGATAATACTTTAGACTACAAAGTTTGTGGTCCCATGACATAGCACACATGCAGGTTTACTGTCTAAATTGAGACATTAGTATTTATTGGGAGTTTTTCTTATTTAGTGTAATGTGTGTCTCACATTTAACTTTGTGGCCAGTACAACTTTAAATATGTCAAAGGTATTAATAAATTAACAATAATTCAATAATGACAGTCAGTACTGTGTGATTATCAATGACTTTGTTTATCTCCTTTCGAGTTTGGATTGGTGTTTGTTGCTTGAGTGTTGCTCTCTGTCTTGCCATATGCAAATAAAGTGTTTGATATAAAAAATGTGTCCAAGCTTTACCACAAAACTTCTTGGACTTGATAAAAAATGTCTTAAAGCACCTACATTTGAAGTACTTGTGCTTGTTAGTTCAGTGATTTAGCAACTGAGCAAACTTCGAAGCTGAAGTACATAGCTGCCTAAACAACTTAATCATCCATAGTGAGCTCCATGTACTGTAGCATAAGCTGAGCCAGGAAGATATATTATTTGTACAGTGAGCATACAGTATTTCAAAACACATTTACTAACCTGTTTTTCACAATTTCATATGATGTTTTTGCCTCAGTGCAAGAGATACAACAGCAGAATTTGAACCTGGCTATTAAACGCTTGTACGTACCACAGCAGTTTGGCGGAAACATGTCTGCCATACAGTAGCGACATTGGTCCCATACTGGGTGGTATCTTCTCTCTCTCTGTCTGTCTGTCTCTCTCTCTCTCTCTCCCTCAGCACTAGGTACCTGTTGTGTAACATCACATGCCATGTACCCAAAAGGCTTTTGATTTAACATTGAGTTGGATCTATGGTGCCAATATTCTGCTGTTCTTGAACTGGAGTAATCAGCAAAACTGAAACAAATTTTTATTGCTACTTTGGCTTGTTCTTAACCATCAAAACATTCACTATAAAACCTAATTGTTTTCAACTGGAGAGACACAAACGCTGCTGTTTAACAATGACAGCAGCTTAATTATGTATTCAGATATATAGATGTCAGTTTATTATGGCCTTTCTGGGAACGTTTATCTCTGCTGACCACTCCCTTTTCGATTTTGAAGCATTTTGTGACTTCATTACCACTGTCATATTTCTTGTGTCGTGCACTGCATGATGCATCTGTCACAGATCCAGTTGCAAATGCCTTTCTTTCCAGCTTATGAGGATTAGCCTCTGCTAGAGCTTCTTTCTTGAAGTGATTAAAATCGTTTTCCCTAATTTTATCATATGTCTCACCCATTCGTTCCTTTTCATGCACCCATATGATAAGAAGAAAAAATTCTTCAATTGTGAATCCGCTTGGATCCGTCATTACAACACAAATGTTTGCAACAGTATCACCTTGAACCGCAAGCGAAACAACACGATTACATGCCATATTTTCATGGAGTGACACCTGCATTATTGTAATTTGAGTGACCTCTACCAGAAGGTGATGTTCTACGGGCAGGGAACATTATCTTCACCCTAGAAAATATTTCCACATCCATGTAACCATGAAACTGTATCTTAAGTTACTTGACTAATTTTCGATCATGACTTCTGGCCCATCTTGTATGTTACACTATGGACAAAGTTGCACAGGTATCTCCCAGTAAACAGTCTGAGAGGGGAAGGCATGACATTCAACAGTACGTTGACACATAAATGCAGATTCTCAGTGACTGAATTAAATGTTTTACTAGACCTGAAGCATTCAACAAAAGAGTCAGGGAAGTAAATACTTATTCCCAGATGAAGTTAATTGATGAGTTAACTGCAAGGGTTGGTATAAATGAAAAGAAGGCAAACAGTTTAACTGTAATGGTTAATATAACTAAAAAGAAGGCAGACAGGAGTGTACAGAAGTTGTATACAGTTCCAACATATGATTAAGATACAACAGCATGTCCATTATACATGAAGTCATAGAAGTGCCGGAAACTCTTCGAGAGAAACTGTGCCTATTGCGGTGAGGGCGTATGAATATAGACCAGATGCTCAGACACACATTTAGGCCTGTATCTTTTGAACGACTCTCATCGACTAAAGAAGAAGAAGAAGAAGAAAATGCTATTGGTAATTTCATATAAAGTGATAGTTGGATAGGTTGAAGGTACACAGTAAGGAGGGAAAACCATGAGTGCTTGGTGTGCGACCTACAAGTTTAACCAAGATTGCAATACAGACCAGTGATAGAGAATCTGGAAGTACACCTGCTTTACTCAGTCTAATAAACTATTTTCCAAATGGTTTAGGAATGTGTGGTCAGATATTACATACAACAGAAATATACAAGGTGGTCAGAAATAGTCTGAAAGGCTTGTAAGGCGTCGGATGTACTAAGAAATCATTGTTAAGAAATAAATTCGATACGTTACGTCATTTCTGAGTTAAGCAGCACAGAAATTAACCAGTCAGGTCACCGTGTGCGCAAAGTCAAGTCGCCTGTCAGAGACGGTCACCAGACTAGTTCTCCATTTGGTTCCCTGAAAGTGGACCAAAGAGCGATGCCGAAGTTGGACATCGGACGGTAAT
Organism: Schistocerca gregaria; assembly: GCF_023897955.1. Taxonomy (NCBI): domain Eukaryota; kingdom Metazoa; phylum Arthropoda; class Insecta; order Orthoptera; family Acrididae; genus Schistocerca; species Schistocerca gregaria. Next base: position 238,456,133 of record NC_064926.1, read on the forward strand.
AAGGATCGAACCCAAGCCAATGGCTAAGCAGTCTATAGCGCAGTCGTCTACGCTATGAGAACAACTGACACTAATTACATAGGGTGGTCCACGGATCGTGACTGGGCCAAATATTTCACGAAATAAGCGCCAACCAAAAAATCTACAAAGAACGAAACTTGTCTAGCTTGAAGGGGGAAACCAGATGGCCCTATGGTTGGCCCGCTAGATGGCGCTGCCATAGGTCAAACGGATATCACCTGCTTTTTTGAAAAAATAGGAACCGCCATTTTTTATTAAATATTCGTGTAGTACGTAAAGAAATATGAATGTTTTAGTTGGACCATTTTTTTCGCTTTGTGATAGATGGCGCTCTAATAGTCACAAACATATGGCTCACAATTTTAGACCAACATTTGGTAACAGGTAGGTTTTTTAAATTAAAATACAGAACGTATGTACGTTTGAACATTTTATTTCATTGTTCCAATGTGATATATGTAACTTTGTGAACTTATCATTTCTGAGAACGCATGCCGTTACAGCCTGATTACCTGTAAATACCATATTAATGCAATAAATGCTCAAAATGATGTACGTCAACCTCAGTGCATTTGGCAATACATGTAACGAAATTCCTCTCAACAGCGAGTAGTTCACCTTCCGTAATGTTCGCACATGCATTGACAACGCTGACGCATATTGTCAGGTGTTGTCGGTGGATCACGATAGCAAATATACTTCAACTTTGCCGGCCGCGGTGGCCCAGCGGTTAAAGGCGCTACAGTCTGGAACCGCGCGGCCGCTACGGTCGCAGGTTCGAATCCTGCCTCGGGCATGGATGTGTGTAATGTCCTTAGGTTAGTTAGGTTTAAGTAGTTCTAAGTTCTAGGGGACTGATGACCATAGAAGTTAAGTCCCATAGTGCTCAGAGCCATTTGAACCATACTTCAACTTTCCCCACAGAAAGAAATCCGAGGACGTCAGATCCGGTGAACGTGCGGGCCATGGTATGGTGCTTCGACGACCAATCCACCTGTCATGAAATATGCTATTCAATACCGCTTCAACCGTACGCGAGTTAGGTGCCGGACACCCATCATGTTGGAAGTACATCGCCATTCTGTCATGCAGTAAAACATGTTGTAGTAACATCAGTAGAACATTACGTAGGAAATCAGCATACATTGCACCATTTAGATTGCCATCGATAAATTGGGGACCAATTATTAATCCTCCCATAATTCCGCAACATACATTAACCCGCCAAGGTCGCTGATGTTCCACTTGTCGCAGCCATCTCGGATTCTCCGTTGTCCAATAGCGCATATTATGCCGGTTTACGTTACCGCTGTTGGTGAATGACGCTTCGTCGCTAAATAGAACGCGTTCAAAAAATCTTTCATCGTCCAGTAACTTCCCTTGTGCCCAGTGGCAGATCTCTACACGACGTTCAGAGTCGTTGCCATGCAATTCCTGGTGCATAGAAATATGGTCCGTGTGCAATCGATGTTGATGTAGCATACTCAACACCGACGCTTCTGAGATTCCCGATTCTCACGCAATTTGTCTGCTACTGATGTGCGGATTAGCTGCGACAGCATCTAAAACACCTACTTGGACATCATCACTTGTTGCAGGTCGTGGTTGACGTTTCACATCTGGCTGAACACTCCCTGTTTCCTTAAATAACGTAACTATCCGGCGAACGGTCCGGACACTTGGATGATGTCGTCCAGGACGCCGACCAGCATACATAGCACACACCCGTCGGGCATTTTGATCACAATAGCCATACATCAACACGATATCGACCATTTCCGCAATTGGTAAACGGTCCATTTTAACACGGGTAATGTATCACGAAGCAAATACCGTCCGTTTGGTGGAATGTTACGTGATACCACACACTTATACGTTTGTGACTACTACAGCGCCATCTATCACAAAACGAAGAAAGTGGTCCAACTAAAACATTCATATTTCTTTACGTACTACACGAATATGAAATAAAAAATGGGGGTTCCTATTTAAAAATATCCGTTTGACGTATGGCAGCGCCATCTAGCGGGCCAACCATAGCGCCATCTGGTTTCCACCTTCAAATTACACGAGCTTCGTTCTTTGTAGTTTTTTCGTTTGATGCTTATTTTGTGAGATATTTGGCCCAGTCATTATCAATGGACCACTTTGTATATGGAGGGTCGCTAGAATTTGCACATGCAATAGCCTGATTGGCTGACTTCAATGCTACTTATTCTGAAACTACTCAATCCATTGTTTTTTCTGAATAATCCTTTCTCAGCACAACCTGCCCCGCTATACCCTTACGAGCGTTCCAGACTGTTTCTGACCACCCTGTATAAGAAAGCTATTGGAACAGGAGCAAAATTCCCCAACAGTTCGAAATACAAAGACATTGTTAAACCTGTGCTAGCGGATGTACATGGCAGTGCTAACAATTTCCGAAATAGGGTGCCTAATGTGTCTTGCACCAACTACCATTCAGCATTCAGAATCTGACAATTCCCGTGTACACGATACTACCGCCATCTGTATACGTGCACATCGCCATCTTCATATGTGCATATGTACACGATACTACCGCCATCTCTATATGTGCATATCGCTGTCCATGACTTTCGTTGCCTCAGTGTGTAACTACCGTAAACCTGCAACCATCCTTGGGAAGCAACTTGCACATGGTGACAATGGAATCAATCATTTAGACGAGGCTAGCAGATGACACGATATCACATATGGAGCACGCAACTATATATCAGGACGTCACACTGCAAACAGAATATTAGTCAGCCAAGCCAAGGACATAGGAGGACTATTTCGAAAATAAGTCCCGATCGGTCCCAAAATGGAAACCATTGTGCAAAAAAAAGTTTTATTTGCACACGATCTGATCTTAATTTTCTAATACCCCTCGTATGTTCAAGAAGGGACATTGGTACTGGCCAGCGTATCGCTACGCTTTTGGTAGATAAATCAATGCATGAAAAACTTAAATTGGATGTGGTGTTAAATTTCTGACGAGTTTTGAATACAGCTCGTCATCCGCTGAAAAATATGAGGAAGGAAGCTATTTTGGGGCGTTTAAAAATGTATTTAGTTATCATTGGCCGCAGCTGAGAGGCCTCTAAAGGAAAATTGATTCAATGCATATGGTCATATCACAGCCTAGCACATGAGGCGGAATCCTTCCATTCATAATTCCAGCTATGATGAGGCTTTCAGCGATTGGTGTTTTGGACGGTGGCGTGGCAGCTATCGCCAGGACAATGAAAAATGTCGAAAGCGCACAGCAGCAGCTTGACAAGGCAAAAGGATAGAATAGATTATAGAATCCGTAGCTATTGTGAAAGGACTATATTTAAAACTGCTCAGGATAGGGCTTGGACTGTTCATTTAGAAAAAAGCTACTAGCTATGCTGCCCAACAGACTGCTTACAAATACCGATTTTCTTAAAATTCGCCAAAAAGATCACTATCCCACGAATTCATGGAGTGTTTATGTGGAATATACTACCCAACACTATGTGTTTATGTGGAATATACTACCCAACACTATGTGGAAAATCATTTAACGCGGAATTGAAAATTTAGAAGTTCCTGGAGGTCCCGGAACTCGTTGGGTGGGTATGTTAGAAGAAGAACTCAAAATAATGTCTTCTAATGTGATTAATCGGTGCCTTACAGCCTTCAGAAGAAGTACAACACCACTTTAGCGGTAACCACATATTCTACAATTTTCAATGTTACCAAAATTTCAATAAATACCTCTAAGGAAACCTCATTTTAATCCTGACAGCTAAAAAAAGAAACATACATACCAGTTTGTCAGTTGAGCTTGAGGAGCGAAGTCATAAACTTTGACTTTAAAAGAGCAATCCTTATAACTAAGAGTAAATTACTTGCCACCAATCGAACTAAGCAAAGGAGATTAAGAGTATTTCATTGATCAGTTTAGAAATATAAAACACTATTCCTAATATTTCATAGCATCAAACTGCAATCGATATCTGGGAAATGGTAAAGTTGTGCAAGTAACCCACAACATATATGACACTGATGTTTAATGTGTATGTAACTCCACGAGCGGTCTACCGGGACCATTCGACCACCATGTCATCCTCAGTGGATAATATGGATAGGAGGGGCGTGGGGTCAGCACACCGCACTCCCGGTTGTTATGATGGTATTCCTGACCGAAGCCGCTACTATTCGGTCGAGTAGGTCCTCAATTGGCATCATGAGGCTGAGTGCACCCCGAAAAATGGCCACAGCGCATGGCGGCCTGGATGGTCACCCCTCCAAGCGCTTAACTTCGGTGATCTCACAGGAACCGGTGCATCCACTGCGTCAAGGCCGTTGCCCATATATGAAACTGATCATTTAAACGAATATTTAAAACAGTCAACACCATGTTTCGAGTTATGCGTGAGAATCAATACGCTTAAAATGAAATTAAGAAAAACCATTGAGAATGTAACATACCCTACAAAAGAAAATTCAGCAGCCCCACTACTAGGTTTCTCAAAGGATGAAATTCTGCAGAAGAATTCGAGTAAATATTATGAGTCACCTCACTCAGTGGTCTCTTCCATTACTCCTTCAGCTTAAGGCGTCAGGAATATCGTCTGCCAATCAGCATTGCTCTTCTAAAACGGGAGAATGACGTTTCGTTTAAGGCGACCAATCCAGAAATCTGTAGTATCAGCGTTTGGCGTTTGCTGTCTCCCTGTGAAAATCTCTGAAACTGGGTGCTATGTGTAAAGAATGCATAGGCTGGCCGCTCCCACACAATGTAGCGGAATTTGCTTTTAAGCCAAACACGGGGTCGTCCTTTCACTCGGGCAAACGCTGTCTGCTCTAAGGGCGGTCACCGACCGACGTAGATGGGTTGGGACCGGCCTCCTGGCGTGCGGTTGCCTCTCTGGAACTAAAAGCTCCTGTGACCGTCGTGTCTGGAACGTATGTGTGTATGTCAGCCTCGAGTATTTCAACCACGGTACACACTTGTGATTTATTAGTTATTTGCATATCGTTTACATGAATTCATACTATATTGATTGTATATTATCGTGTTTGGTTTCGAAAGAAGCATCTTGATGTGCGGAATATGATTGTGAGGGCGGAATATGTAAGCAATGAAGGTCAGGAGACCACGACGTCTTACAATGTAACACATTCACTTTCCTGTTTCAAGAAATAAAGAAATAATATACATGCTGAATGGTGTTGAAATTAACTGATCTAGGAATGTAGGTATCGCATCAGTGCCCAAAACATACATTTCAGATCAAAATCCGACTTGAACGGTTTAGAAAATGCACGAACCTCGAGCAGCAGACAACTACAAGCGATTTAGTGCATACACACCTCTCAAAATGCATATGAGATATCTTGAGCATATGAGGAGGATTCTGATTAATGTCAAGCAGGAACTTATGTTAGTAGGAAGTGGAACGGGCGGTAAAATGTACATATCCAAGGTGTCAGTGCAGAACAGAACAAGGTAGTGCTTAAGGAATTAATTTGCCTCTGTAACCGATGAAAATGTTTCAAACTTTTAAAAGTCATTGGATCTGGCATTCAGTTAACATTTGCTATTTGAATATCATCTACTTCCAAACTGACCTTGACAATTAAAAAATTGGTTGAAATAGAAACATAATGACTTATCTAAACTTACAATTCTACTAGTAAAGTGAACGTGAAGCGTGATTCGAATTATTTCGACAACTATAATATGAGAGTGAAGAGACTGCTCGGTGTCTGCTCAGTCCAAAGGAATCTAAGAATTTGGCCCTATTGTCGTTATAGGCTACTCTATTCAGAACAAAAGTGTAAAATATGGCCCTACTGACGTCCATATCAAATTGAAGTGTCTAAAAACTTCCCAATAGGCACAGAAGCATTCATTTTAATACTACACTATCGCATCGTCAACTACAGTCCATTTACAAGAACTGTGGAGGAACTTGTATAAAATAATAGATGTAGCACAAAAATTAAACCATTTCTCGAGGCACTTCAAATGCAAACATAATAATCAGTGTCCAAGGCTTCCTTGACGAATATTGACGTTTTGTCTTTAAAGATATCGCAATTATCACCTTCACAAACGAGAGATTAGTTTCCGCAACGTTTTCTACAGCTGTCTCTTTGAAGTATACCTTTCAGAGATATGAAATGCCTCAAAATGCATAAAAGTGTGTCACGGTTAAGTTGAATTAATCATGGTATCTACTGGGATGAAGAAGGGATGATTTTTAAAGATATGGTGAAAATACTTCGACATTTCAATAACATTGGCCTGATTGCTTCCATGAAAGGTAGTGAGAAATGTTAATGCGTACATGAAATCTGCAAGAAATTCACTGATATAAGTCTAGGAAAATTTGGATGTTGTCCACAACATCCCCTTGAGCTGAAGAAGAATTGTTTGTATGTGCATTAGATATGTAAACCTCTTATGTTATTGGGCTCTAAATAAATAATTTCAATACTATCTTAAATGTATTCTTATTTCACAAACGCCCTGTGTGATTTAATTAGGAGGAACAGGCAGGCCAGTATATTCGCCGAATATTCTCTGCACTGCCATTGTCAGCGACAGAAATGAAGTCAGCGCCGAAAGCACACCTGAAAAACTGCGCTTGGGTAAGAAATATAGTGTCATGATAACGGTGATCAGTGAGTGCACCGTGTTCAAAGATTTGGAGGTCAGTACGCCCATGCAACACTAGTTCTCCCCCCCCCCCCCACTCCATAACACCTGTACCACCAAAATGATCATGTTTGACAATGTTCCTTAGTGCATTACGTGTTTACGTCTCTCGCCATAAGAGCACATCCGGCGTTGGCTTCAGAGTAGATTTTTCACACCATTCAGCAGTTGAGATGCTCTGCATTGGCTTTCCATTATTAGCTCATTTATGTACAACTCTGAGTTTGGTGACACCTTCCTTAGATGAGAGAGCGAACTCACAGCATAACGTAGCGCTGTACTTAAAGGCAGAATACGGCAGATCGCTTAAGATCTTGGAGAGTACCCTTTTCAGAATGGGTAGATACCTGTTCGTGAAAAGGATCGGACCACGATACAAAGCGTATTATGGATACAGGTAAGCAAGATCCTGGCTTCAAATGCGCCTCTAGCCACCAAAAATCTTCACTATCAGAACAGGCAGAGAGGCTGCTGCTGACAGATAGCCCTTCATTGAGCTTATCATCCAGTCCTTTCAAGAACTCATCTCGGGTCATAGATCACCTCATTGCTCACGTTATCGTCAGTTATCAGTCCTAAAACAACAATGGAACAGTCAATAAATATCGAAAATACAGACACAGACACACAAAAAATACGAGGATGAGTCAAATGGAAACCTTTAATATTTTTGTAAATATTATTTATCGTGCAGAAGTGGTACAAAGCTGTATCACTTTTCAACATAATCTCCCCCACGCTCAATGCAAGTCCTCCAGCGCTTACAAAGTGCATAAATTCCTTTAGAAAAACAATTCTTTTGGTAGTCCGCTCAACCACTTATGCACCGCGCGGCGTACGTCTTCATCAGAACGGAACTTCATTCCTCCCCTTGTGTCTTTGAGTGGTGCAAACATATGGAAATCACTTTGGGCAAGGTCTGGTGAGTATGATGGATGAGGAAGACACTCAAAATGCAGGTCTGTGATTGTTGCAACTGTTGTACGGGCCGTGTGAGGCTTTGCATTGTCATGTTGCAAAAGGACACCTGCTGACAGCAATCCACGCCGCTTTGATTTGATTGCAGGCCGCAAATGATTTTTTAGGAGGTCTGTGTATGATGCACTGGTGACAGTGGTCCCTCTAGGCATGTAACGCTCCAAAATGACGCCTATTTCGTCCCAAAAGAGAGTCAGCATAACCTTCCCTGCTGATGGTTCTGTTCGAAAACTTCTTTGGTTTTGGTGATGAGGAATGGCGCCATTCTTCGCTTGCTCTCTTCGTTTCCGGTTGGTGGAAGTGAACCCATGTTTCGTCCCCTGTAACGATTCTTGCAAGGAAGCCATCACCTTCTCGTTCAAAGCGCCGAAGTTCTTCACAAGCGTCAACACGTCGTTCTCTCATTTCAGGAGTCAGCTGCCGTGGCACCCATCTTGCAGACACTTTGTGAAACTGGAGCACATCATGCACAATGTGGTGTGCTGACCCATGACTAATCTGTAAACATCCTGCAATGTCATTCAGTGTCACTCGGCGGTTTTCCTTCACTATGGCTTCAACTGCTGCAATGTTCTTTGGAGTCACAACTCGTTGCGCCTGACCTGGACGAGGAGCATCTTCCACTGAAGTCACACCATTTGCGAACTTCCTACTTCATTCGTAGACTTGCTGCTGTGGCAAACATGCATCACCATACTGAACCCTCATTCGTTGATGAATTTCAATAGGTTTCACAACTTCACTACGCAAAAACCGAATAACAGAACACTGTTCTTCCCTGGTGCAAGTCGCAAGTGGGGCAGCCACCTTTATACTGATACTGCGACGGTATGTGTGCATATGGACTATGCTACCACCTACAGCCCATTCTACACGATGTTTGGTTCAAATGGCTCTGAGCACTATGGGACTTAACTTCTAAGGTCATCAGTCCCCTAAAACTTAGAACTACTGAAACCTAACTAAACTAAGAACATCAGATACATCCATGTCCGTGGCAGGATTCGAACCTGCGACCGTAGAGGTCGCGTGGTTTCCCTACTGTAGCGCCTAGAACCGCTCGGCCACACCAGCCGGCGTAGAGGAACACAGAGATTGGAATACATCCAGATACAGGATAACGGCGGGAAATTTCGATTTGTTATTACAAATTTAAGGTTTTCATTTGACTCACCCTCGTAACTACTACTTACGTGCAAGATGCTCACCCTCTGCAAAACGAAGGATTAAATCAGCAGACATCTCGTCATCAAGAGAGAATGACGATATGCTGTCATCATCAACATGAATGAAATGAGGCCTCTTGTTGCCACTGTCCTCTCACTGCTGCTCCAACTGCTGCCTGATCTTTTCATCATGATGAAGTTCAGGATGTAATTGTTACAGGATAATGGCAGAAGCATACTGAATTGCCTTATATAGCCAAGGCTGTGGGAACAACGGTGGAAGTAGACTCCAGCTGGTAACATTACAGTGTCCAACAAGAGTGGATACATGTCATTGCAGCTCCTGGAGTGGCGTGGAGTGGTTGGGAGAAACGCATTACAGCACGCCCATGTGCACGAACAACATCTAGCAGCTGTCAACTGCATTGGTGGAGGAAATGAACGTTCTACCACAAGCACTCCTGAACAGCCTTATGACCATGATGGGAGCCCGTTTCAGAGCACGAATTGCCACCTGTGGTAAATGGAAATGGAACTGAGCGTTTGGTGTCATTGGCCGGGAGGCCCCTTGCGGGGCAGGTCCAGCCGCCTTGGTGCAGGTCTTATTACATTCGTCGCCACATTGGACAACCTGTGCGCCGTATGGGGATGAAATGATGATGAAGACAGCACAACACCCAGTCCCTGAGCGGAGAAAATCCCCGACCCAGCCGGGAATCCAACCCAGGACCTTAGGACGGCAATCCGTCACGCTGACTACTCAGCTATCGGGGAGGACGCCACCTGTGGTGATCGCACGCCTATTAATAACCATGTCGTGCTCTTTCTAATGTACGGGGAACAATCACATATCGTGGTGAGTTCAGTGTAACTACTGTCTTCGAATACAAGTGTCATTTCTGTTCATCACTCTGCTTCTTTCAGTCACCTTCTATACTACACTGTTGCAGCTCTTTCTAAGTAAAGTTCAAGTTCAAAGAGCTATGTTATATGGAAGTGACATATGTGAAAATTATTCTCATCTTTAAGCCTCGCACACCAGAATAGTTTATGTATATATGGTATTGGAAGCAGTATAAATAATTTTCTTACATATTTCCAAGAGAGTTGCAAACGAAACCTTTTCCCTGCTTGGGACGTGCTCTCTGCATTCCATGTTAGGGGCTATTTTTGTTATGGCTGTACAGTTCGCCAAATGGTGCTATGGTGGTGCCTGTGCTGAGGCATCGCTTTATGGCCGATATGCCACACTTGTCTTCCGATTTTTAGAAAAATAACAGGTGAAAAAAATGATTTTCGCACATCTTACAGCTTGATATCTTCACTCCATATAGAACTGAATTTCTTTTCATTATCCACCATACTTACTGACCTGCATCAAATTAAGTAAAAAACTGCACACAATTTGAAAGAGTTTGCAAATGTAGTAACGGGCTGGGTTGTTTTGGGGAAGGAGACCAGACAGCGAGATCATCGGTCTCATCGGATTAGGGAAGGGCGGGGAAGGAAGTCAGCCGTGCCCTTTGAAAGGAACCATCCCGGCATTTGCCTGGAGCGATTTAGGTAAATCACGGAAAACCTAAATGTAGTAACGCATTAAATAAACTCTGTGAATGGTTGATATCAGCCTAGATATTACGGTGAATGAAATGTAGATAAAATATCGAATTTTTTTTTTGAAATCGAGAGCAGAACGATATCTCATATCGCTCTCGAGTGATTGGATCATATACACGTCAAAAAAAGTTTTGCATCAATCTGTTCCCAGTAGTCCTGAAGATAGGCGTTGACTGTGGCGTTGTATCACAGACACAGTCTCTTTGACTGTTCAGAGATGTCACTAAAACCATTCAAAGATGTAAACAAACATGCATGAGCAGCGCCTATTAGACGGAGGGGGTCCGACAGCCGATCAGTTCCACTCATTCCGCCAGGAAGGAGGTACACGTCTCGTGTTGTCTGTAGTTCAACCATGCCTAGACGGTCAATACCGCGGTTTGATCGCGTTCGCATTGTTGCTTTCTGCCACGAAGGGATCTCAACAAGGGAAGTGTCCAGGTGTCTCAGAGTGAACCAAAGCGATGTTGTTCGGAGATGGAGGAGATACAGAGAGACAGAAACTGTCGATAACATGCCTCGCTCAGGTCGCTCAAGGGCTACTACTGTAGTGGGTGACCGCCATATACGGATAAATGGCTCGGAGGAACCCTGACATCAACGCCACCATGTTGAATAATGATCTTTGTGCACAGACAGAACATCGTGTTACGACTCAAACTGTGCGCATTAGGCTGCATGATGAGCAACTTCACTCCTGACGTCCATGGCGAGGTCCATCTTTGCAACAATGACACCATGCAGCGCGGTGCAGATGGGCCCAACAACATGCTGAATGGACCGCTCAGGATTAGCATCATGTTCTCTTCACTGATGAGTGTCGCGTTGCATATATCTTCAACCAGACAATCGTCGGATGCGTGTTTGGAGGCAACCCGGTCAGGCTGAACACTTTAGACACACTGTCCAACGAGTGCAGCAAGGTGGAGGTTCCCTGCTGTTTTGCCTTGCCATTATGTGGGACCGACGTACGCCACTGGAGGTCATGGAAGCCGTACGATACGGCTGTACAATACGTGAATGCCATCCTCCAACCGATAGTGCAACCATATCGGCAGCATATTGGCGAGGCATTCGTCTTCATGGTCGACAATTCGCGACTCCATTGTGCACATCTTGTGAATGACCTTCTTCAGGATAATGACATCGCTCGAGTAGAGTGGCCAGCGTGTTCTCCACACATGAACCCAATCGCACATGCCTGGGATAGATTGAAAAGGGCTGTTTATGGACGACGTGACCCACCAATCGCCGTTGAGGAGTGAGACAATCTGGACCAACAGTGTCTTCATAAACTTGTGGATAGTATACCACGACGAATACAGGCATCCATCAGTGCAAGAGGACGTGCTGCCGGGTATTAATGGTACCGGTGTTTCCAACGGTCTGGAATACCACCTCTAAAGGTCTCGCTGAATGGTTGTACAACATGAAATGTGTGGTTTTCATGAGCAATAAAAAGAGCGGATATGATGTTTATGTTGATCTCTGTTCCAGTTTTCTGTACAGGTTCCGGGACTCTCGGAATCGAGGTGATACAATACTTTTTTTGATGTGTGTATTTACAGACGTCACTTAAGAGCCCCGGCAGATTCTGTGTGGACATAAGAGACTATAGACCTCTAGGGACCGAAATATCCCATACAACCTAATTTGTGTTTCCTGCTTGGATGTCTGTACAGCCTGCATGCATGGAGACCTATACCTGGGGGCAAGTGGAGGTCGTGACACCCTCCCCCCTCCCCAGCTCTAAGGGAAATGAAAAATTAGTGTTGTATGGTATTTTCCTTTAAAGGAAACGATTTAAAAGTCGGCATTATGCTGGTTTTTAACAAGTTCGGAAATGGAAGTTTATATGGGTACTTAAAAAAGTCGTCATTCATCTCCCAAAATGTTAAAAATAAACAATCTGTCCCCCCAGGTCTTGCCTCTCCCCCCCCCCCCCCCCCCACGCACAAACTACGGTATCGGCGCTATTGCCTCCGCGCCATTCCGAAGTCTAGGCGTCAACCTGAAATGTGAACAGCTGTACTGCAAATTGCTGCTTTGTGCGTGAAATAAAGCTGGCAATGTTTCGCAAATAAAAGTGAGGTTTATATGTGAACTGAGAGGTCATAATTTACATGTACACTGACGGAAAAAAATCGCAACATCAAGGAGTTGTGCGGTATAAACGAAAGTTCCTAGACGAGTTTCAACATCTGGAAGATGATGTCTATTCAGATTTTGCACCAGTAGCGTAAGAGTGGCGCGAGCAGCGCCAGTACAAGGATGCAAAATGGATTTGCTTTAAATACGTGCTTCAACGATCTTGAGCGTTAGTTACCATTGAAATTGGACGTGGTGAACTGATGTTAGTTCAAAAATGGTTCAAACGGCTCTGAGCACTATGCGACTTAACTTCTGAGGTCATCAGTCGCCTAGAACTTAGACCTAATTGAACTTAACTAACCTAAGGACATCCACACACATCCTTGCCCGAGGCAGGATTCGAACCTGCGACCGTAGCGGTCGCTCGGCTCCAGACTGTAGTGCCTAGAACCGCACGGCCACTGCGGCCGGCTGATGTTAGTCAATAATGATTTTAAGGCGACAAAGACACCATTATCAGCACTTCACTGAGTTTGAACGAGATCGTGTGTAGGGCTACGAGGAGCTGGATATTTCTTCTACGATATTGCAGAAAGACTCGGCAGGAATGTACGGTCGCAAGAAGACCGGGCTCCGGACCATCATATGGCGCTACCGAGAGGGAGGACCACAGTGTTCGCCGTATGGCTCTGGAGCTGCATTTGCAGCAGCAATTTGAGCAGCAGTTGGCACCACAGTGACACCACAAACTGATACAAGTCGCTTACCTCACGGACAGCTCAGAGCCAGATACACTGTAGCGTGCATTCCACTGACCCACCATGACCGTTTGCGACTTCAGTGGTGTCAAGCGAGAGCTCATTGGAAGGCAGGATGGAAGTCTGTTGTGTTTTCTGATGAAAGCTGGTTCTGATTCGGTGCCAATGATGGCCATGTGTTGGTGAGGAGGTGAGCTGAGGTCCGGCAACCAAGCTGTCTGTGTGCTAGACACCGTGGACCTACAACTGGAGTTATGGTGTTGGATCAGATTTCGCATGACAGCCGAAACCCTCTCGTAGTTATTCCACGCACCCTGGCTGCAAATTTGTATGTAAATCTCGTGATTCGATCTGTTGTTTCCCATTCATGAACAACATTCCAGGGGGTGTTTCCAACAGGATAACGCTCTCCAACATACCACTGATGCAACCCAACATGCTCTACAGAGTGTAGACATGTCACCTGGCCTGCTTGATCCCCAGATCTGTTCCGAGTCGAACGCATGTGGGACATCATATGACAACAACTCCAGCGTGATCCACAAACAGCCTTAACAGTTCCTGTACTGACCGGCCAAGTGCAACAGGCACCTGTTCGACACAATGCAAGCACGTTTGCGTGCTTGCACTGAACATTCTGGCGCTTGCACCACTTATTAATGTACCAGTATTTCACATTTACAATAGCTTTTCTCACATACACATTAACCAGTGGTCTTTCAATGTAAAGCGCTTATATATGGTATATAGACATATAAAAGTACTCTGTCTTCAGCCCATGAGTGGCCTACCGGGACCATCCGACAGCCGTATCATCCTCAGTGGAGGATGCGGATAGGAGAGGCGTGGGGTCAGCACATCGCTCTCCCAGTCGTAAGATGGTATTCGTGGCCGAAGTCGCTACTAGTCGGTCGAGTAGCTCCTGAATTGGAATCACGAGGCTGAGTGCACCCCGAAAAAATGGCAACAGCACATGGGGGCCTGGATGGTCACCCCTCCAAGTGCCGACAGCGCTTAGCTTCGGTGATCTCACGGGAACCGTTGTATCCACTGCAGCAAGGCCGTTGCCTACATAGACATATGTATTCCCAAAATTTCATAACTCTACAATAATTATTTTTTGATGTTGATATTATTTTTATATTTAGTACTACAGGGTGTTTCAAAAATGACCGGTATATTTGAAACGGCAATGAAAACTAAACGAGCAGCGATAGAAATACACCGTTTGTTGCAATATGCTTGGGACAACAGTACATTTTCAGGTGGACAAACTTTCGAAATTACAGTAGTTACAATTTTCAACAACAGATGGCGCTGCAAGTGATGTGAAAGATATAGAAGACAACGCAGTCTGTGGATGCACCATTCTGTACGTCGTCTTTCTGCTGTAAGCGTGTGATGTTCACAACGTGCAAGTGTGCTGTGGACAACATGGTTTATTCCTTAGAACAGAGGATTTTTCTGGTGTTGGAATTAGACCGCCTAGAACACAGAGTTGTTGCAACAAGACGAAGTTTTCAACGGAGGTTTAATGTAACCAAAGGACCGAAAAGCGATACAATAAAGGATCTGTTTGGAAAATTTCAACGGACTGGGAACGTGACGGATGAACGTGCTGGAAAGGTAGGGCGACAGCGTACGACAACCACAGAGGGCAACGCGCTGCTAGTGCAGCAGTTGATCCAACAGCGGCCTCGGGTTTCCGTTCGCCGTGTTGCAGCTGCGGTCCAAATGACGCCAACGTCCACGTATCGTCTCATGCGCCAGAATTTACACCTCTATCCACACAAAATTCAAACACGGCAACCCCTCAGCGCCGCTACCATTGCTGCACGAGAGACATTCGCTAACGATATAGTGCACAGGATTGATGACGGCGATATGCATGTGGGCAGCATTTGGTTTACTGACGAAGCTTATTTTTACCTGGACGGCTTCGTCAATAAACAGAACTGGCGCATATGGGGAACCGAAAAGCCCCATGTTGCAGTCCCATCATCCATGCATCCTCAAAAAGTACTGGTCTGGGCCGCCATTTCTTCCAAAGGAATCATTGGCCCATTTTTCAGATCCGAAACGATTACTGCATCACGCTATCTGGACATTCTTCGTGAATTTGTGGCGGCACAAACTGCCTTAGACGACACTGCGAACACCTCGTGGTTTATGCAAGATGGTGCCCGGCCACATCGCACGGCCGACGTCTTTAATTTCTTGAATGAATATTTCGATGATCGTGTGTTTGCTTTGGGCTATCCGAAACATACAGGAGGCGGCGTGGATTGGCCTCCCTATTCGCCAGACATGAACCCCTGTGACTTCTTTCTGTGGGGACACTTGAAAGACCAGGTGTACCGCCAGAATCCAGAAACAATTGAACAGCTGAAGCAGTACATCTCATCTGCATGTGAAGCCATTCCGCCAGACACGTTGCCAAAGGTTTCGGGTAATTTCATTCAGAGACCACGCCATATTATTGCTACGCATGGTGGATATGTGGAAAATATCGTACTATAGTTTCCCAGACCGCAGCGCCATCTGTTGTTGACAATTGTAACTACAGTAATTTCGAAAGTTTGTCTGCCTGAAAATGTACTGTTGTCCCAAACATATTGCAACAAACGGTGTATTTCTATCGCTGCTCGTTTAGTTTTTATTGCCGTTTCAAATATACCGGTCATTTTTGAAACACCCTGTATTAATTTAGCTTAAATATCAACACAGTAACCTTGTAATATTCAGTTAAAACGTAAAATACGATTCTGACTTAGTAGCCTGTCAGATTCAGACAGTGACTTCTCAAGTTGATATTACATTGACTTTTGCTTGCTTTACTTTGATGGCCGGCCACTGTGGCCGAGCGGTTCTAGGTGCTTCAGTCCGGAACTGCGCTGCTGCTACGGTGGCGGTGTGGGGCGGCGGGTGGAAATTATTGTTATTAATAATATTCCTATGATTTATTTAATGCTGTTGTTTGCCGTTCTCAACACTGGCTCTCTAACTACAATATTGGCAACCAGAAAGTGATTAACAAAACGTGAAGCCTGTAATTAGAATTCCTAGTGCCCACTTCATCTGAGAAATACGCTTATAGCTACAGCTTACTGCTCTGAGGAATTAGGAGATTGTCTGGGATTCATAATCAAAAACGATTCACTCTAAAATGTTCACTGTATTCTGAAAGTCACAGACCAAAAAGAGTCCACACAATCCAACTACCCGAGCAGTTCAGAGTCTAATGCGCTGATACAACTATAACTGTTCAAATTAAATATTTAAGTGATTGCTCGCCATAATTTGATGATAAAGTTCATCAAACGCCACGGTAAATAATGGTAGAATGTCTGTCTCGCAGCGGCACGTGAAAATACGACATACGCGAACTGAAGATAGATCATCAAAGTCATCCCAGAATTAACACTTCACTCGAAAATGATTTCTTGGCAACGCGTATCCCGAATAACTTATTACGACATCCGAGGCTGTTTATAGCAATGATACCTACGAGACGCGACTCCCGGCATAGATTGTGCGCTGATCAGCGTCTGGAGAGAACTGGGGCCTTTCTTTCTCGAGGAGCGTTCTTATATATAAAGCCGCGGTGCGGACGGCCAAGGGAACGCCTGACTAAATCCGCTGTCCCGACTAGCCGCTGGCCTAGTAATGCACCACTTTAAGTTATCAAATAAATCATTGCTTCCTTTGCTGATGGCCGAAGAAGCTCTCAATTTAAATGTGCAATCAGCACACAGGTAAGTAATCATAATAAAAGTCTGAGGCGGCTAAGTCCAATATTTTAGGCGAGAGAATTAATTTAATTACACTACACGCAGTAGACGAGCTCTGAACTTGCCCTTTGGAGATACGCTATCGCTATAGTTTTATAGTTATTCAGTTGAACCTTCTCACATCTTTATGATTGTAGCGTATCTCCCTTCTACTTAAATTTAAACATCCTAGCTTTATTTATTCGCCTACTTAATCTATCTTGCTTCCTTAATTTTGAAGACAAAAATCAGAAAATCATGAATTTCAACTAAAATTTTAATTTATGAGATCCAAAATACTGTTTCTACTAAATTATTATGCAAAATGAATCTAAATATAAATTTTTAAGTTTCTGGCTCTCTTCTGTTGCGACAATGTTTTTTACAGAAAAACGTCCATATTTCGAAAATGGTTAAAGCTGTTGAACTGATATTCAACACACATTGGTTTAGTATTGCTCCTGACATGCTAGAAACGTTTCAGGTTATTTACTTGATTTTAAAAGTATTGCGCAACATTTATGACGTCAGAGTTAGTTACAGCGGACTTGCTGGCACACAATGGAAAAACTGATGTGAATTTTATACGGCGTGGGTAGGCTGATTCCCTACATCACCTTCTACTTAATTTTTTGAATTTAAATGAAAAAAAATTAATTACAATAAGGGAAGCAAGAGTACAGCTTAGCTCCCTATGAAAAATTAAATTTTAAATGTAAACATATAGAAATATTAAAAGAAAACTTATTACCTACGTCAATTATTTAAATTGCTGACATATTCACTGCCTCTTAAGCAACATTATTACTCAAAATTTAAGCAAAATCAATGAAACATTTTGGCATACATATTGCCTTAGACATAGAAACACATAAAATATGTAAAACTATGAAAATCTTAAATTCCATGAACTACATTTTTACACACACAAAATAAAAAAAAATAACACAGTTATTCATGATACATAAACAGATAATTATAACTTAGCAGTCTTTTCTAAACCTGAAAGAAAATTTCACAAATCCTGACAATTTCATTTTTACACACGTGGTTGTAGCCGCTATGGCTGGCCTTCTACACTTCCATTCACAAGGGTAGAGGAGGGGAAGTTGCTATGGAGTGCATCCTTCACGTTCACTCTAAATTACATGGGGAAAGGAGAGGGGTCACTGTGAGTTGTGTCCAAGTCACTCCACGCTTACACGCAGCTACCAGGCTGCCATTATCTGGTTTGTCCTGTAGAACGAACAAAAAGAGTGCCTCAGACTCTGTTCATTTAATATCTAAGGGTGGGTCACAATGAAATGGGGATATATACATTTTATCTTTCAATATGTTGCTGGAACAAAGTTAACAGAACTTTTTCAATTTTACTCTCTTGGTTACTTAACTGTCGTAAAATGGATAAAGAAATGGCTCAAAACGCCGTTAGTCACGTATTAGAGAAAATTTATGCTCAAGGCATACAATCATAAATCCTATTTAAACTCAATTTATTATTTCTGGGCCGGAACACTGAACCAATGCGGATACTTTCTTGATACATTATTTACTTAACTGATTCATCTTTGATTACCTTATTCTTAGAGATAGCATAAGTATATTTGATTAGTAGTTGTCTTCTCAGCTTCTTTGTACATGTGAGTAACTTGTGGTAATAGTACCATTCTGAGTGTTCAAAACACACTATGTTCAGTTGACTACTAAATCCACTTATTGGTCCTCTGCTGCTGTGTCAGTTCCACATCTGCAATTATGTACTTACTTCATCGAAGTGTATTAATGCTGAGATATAAATAATGTTTCACGTCTGCCATTATGTTACTCAGTTATGTTGCTAGTGTATGTACTTATTTAGCACTCACTCTATTAACATTTAAAGCATAGGATAGCACATTTATTTCATATTTATAGTGTATTACAGCTGATCAGTTTGCTCACGTGGCAATCCATTTCCACTCGATCGGACGTTGAAACCACAGGTAGTCTCTGTCGACCTACCACTAAAGTGCATTAAGTAATTATGGACGAGCGTAACCCTAAATTCCTTAAACCTATAGGACACCATGAGCTGCTGTCTCATCTAACATAAGGGTACCTTTGGTCGCATACACGCCTCCAACTCATAACTAGACCGCGGATTTTAGGTAAAAACCTACTTTGTTCCTGAGTTCCTATTTGCATAAAAATTTGTACTTACGCGTTTCATGACTATTTACACTTAATAGCGTTAATTGTATAGGACCTAAAAAAGGCTATTTCGACGTTAGTGCCTATTTTTGTCCATTTCGGCTTTAATATCCTAAAAAGTGCCTATTTCATCTTATAAGACAGTGGCTGCAAGTTTTTCCACACTACACAACAGATGGGAAAAAATATTTTCTGCCCAGCGTGCAGCAAGGTGGCTAGTTGATATGCGTTCATGCTTCGTATTTGCCTAACACTTCGGTCTTTTTTATTTTTTTATATCGCTATCCCTGTTAATACCAAATACTCTTTATAGGTGTTTTATTATTCCTATGTAAAAATAGATCACGGATCCTTAGGTTAAAACCTGTTTTTTTTTCCTAAGCTCCAATTTGCATATAAGTTGGTACTTATGCGTTTCATGACTAACTGAACTGAATACCGTTAGTTCTACAGGACCTAAAACTGCGTATTTCGACGTTGTCGCCTAATTTTGCCTATTTCAGCATCAAAGTCCTAAAAAGTACCTATTTTGTTAATCTGACAGAGTTCTTGTGTTTTCAAAGATTAGAAAAAGGACGTAAACTTAGGGCTTTACGTCTCGTCGAAGGCGAAGGTCGTTAGAGACTGTTTACAATTCCTTTGCTTGCCTTACTTCCAACAGCACTCGGCACGGTTGAATGGTCATCCATCCAAGTAAGCTCCGAGCGCGACAGTGCTTAACTTCAGTGAGCGAATGGGAACCGGTCAAAGATTTGAGTTACACATTAGAATCGAACGTGGGACTACTAAATGTTATATTTGAAAATATTTCGTTCTTAGGGTTCTGTCCAGCTGTATATTTTCGCAAAGAAACGGTTTCATAGGCCTTAAGCGGAGCACGGATTAAAAAAAATCACAATGTTAATCGTAGACACTCTCTATAGCTAAATTACTGCCCTTCGCGCATTTTCTCGCTGCTGTCTACAGGCATCCCATCAAACTACTCTGTTTCGTGAAAGGTATTACACGTGAATTTTCCAGTTCGAAAAATAATTTGCCAATAGTGAGATGTTTTCATCTGAAGCACCGGTAGATTCCATTCGCTTGTTCAGAAGGGGCGGCCATCTGTCAAGTGCCATATGTCCAGCAACGAGTACGCAACTTCCCCTATCGCTCCCATGCAACGCAGTAAAAAAAAAGACCAGATCATCGTTCACTTTTTCCCAGCAAACAAATCAGTACATTGTGTAGCGACCGACGTGTTAAGTGTTACTGACGTTCTAAGTGCAAAATAAATTCTAGTTTCTGTGTGAGAATACTACGCCATGCCGAAAACAGATAGTTCAAAGTCTACTCATATAAGGCAGTGGCTGCAAGATTTTCCGCATTATACAACAGATGGAAAATTATTTTCTGCCAAGCACGCAACAAGGATGTTAGTTTACGTTTTTCTTAGACTTCTTATTTTCCTGCCATTTAGGATTCTTTTTTTATCGCTGTCCTTTAGTAATACGAAATACTCTTCATATGCGATTCTAAACTGCATTTCCCTTTTTTCTCGTATTAGGTTTCGAGTATTAAGAAATCTCACTTAACTTAGCATGGAGATGGAATCGCACGTAAAGCTAATGTTGAACGAAAGTCAAAATTGAGCAAACTCTTTTAACCAATAAATCTGGTCAGTACTCCGAAAGAAACAAGTTCTGCAGTGATTTGTGTCATGCACTTGTGACAGCAAACATCCCCTTTCGGAAACTAGAAAACCCTATTTTCAGAGGTTTTCTTGAGAAGTACTGCCATAAGTCTATTCCTGCAGAGTCAACTTTACGTAAGAATTATGTAGATTCAGCTTACAATGCTGCATTGCACAGAATCCGCGAAGATGTTGGAGAATCTTGTATATGGACTTCTGTGGATGAAACTACTGACAGTCTTGGCCGTTACATTGCAAACCTGATTATTGGCGAGCTAGATCCAGATGCTCCATCCAGGGCTCATTTGATTTACTCAAAACAGCTTGCAAAAACTAACGAACAAACAATAGCACAGTTTGTGCTTAAGGTGCTATACCCAAACGGAGTGGATGAGAATAAGGTGCTTCTGGCCGTCACTGATGCTGCTGCATATATGATAGCAGCGTTTCAACTACTAAAAGTATTCTACCCATTGATGCTCCACGTAACCTGTGTAGTGCATGGAATCAACCGCATAGCAGAGCAAGTAAGGCTACAATTTCATAAAGTAAGTAAAGTAATGTCTACGGTGAAGAAAATTTTTGTTACGGCACCATCAAGAATGCAGGCATTCAGAGAACAGCTTCCAGATGTCCCATTGCTGCCAGAGCCTGTTGTCACCTGCTGGGGCACGTGGCTGATAGCAGCAGAATACTATAGTACGCATCTCTCAGATATCCAGAAGGTGGTTGAAAATGTATCGGAGGATGCTGCATCCGTAACTGCAGCAATGGAGTTACTTAAAGACTCTTCTTCAAAACGGCACTTATCTTACATTACGGCCCACTACACATTTATGGCAAGAGTAGGTTAGGTTAGGTTAGTGTTTTTTAACGTCCCGTCGACAACGAGGTCATTAGAGAAGGAGCACAAGCTCAGGTTAGGGAAAGGTGCGCGAAGGAAATCGGCCGTGCCCTTTCAAAGGAACCGTCCCGGCATTTGCCTTAAACGATTTCGGGAAATCACAGAAAACTTAAAGCAGGATGGCTGGAGACGGGATTGAACCGTCGTCCTCCCGAATGCGAGTCCAGTGTGCTAACCACTGCGCCACCTCGCTCGGTATGGCAAGAATAATTTCACAATTATAAGGCTCAGTGAGACCTATCTACGACAATATTTCTTTGCTTGAAGAAGTCAAAATGAAAATAAAATTAATGAAGCGCCAGGTGAAGTAGGGGGAAAAGTAAGGGCAAAAATGGAAACGGTTTGCAGAACACTGGCCTGAAGGAGTTGTGTGCAGCTGCCGCACTCCTGACTGCAGCATTCCTGTCCAACATGTTCCGAAAATGAAGTACGCCCCTGTCACATTTGTTGATGTAGAACGTTCTTTTTCAGCGCATCAATTGATTCTGACTGATAAGCGCCGCAGTTTTTCACTAGAAAACCTAGAAAAGATTTTGGTTATTTATTGTGAAGCCAACTATGGTCAGAATATGTGAAACTATGAATGTATTAATTAAATCATTGCCATATCTTTTCTGCGGAGATTTTTATCTTGCAGGAACTCAAAAATATTTGGTGTTATGTTAAACAATGTTGTAGATTCCTGTGCTCTGTTGCTGTATAAATATTCATTCTCCTTGTTTTAATGACTAATAAGATGTTCGTACTGTCAACACTGTGTATTTTAATTAATTTTTATTTTCTCTGCATCATTTTTACTAGAGCCTATTTTAGGTTTTATACAGCCTAAATGAACTACTGAAGGAGCCTATTTTAGGTGCCTAAAGCACACTTTTTTACGACCTAAAAATCCGTGGTCTACTCATAACCTCAATACGTGTAGGTGTGTCCTGTCACACACTACAGCAAAATAATGGCCAGCTCCAACCTCATAAATATTTCAGGGACGTGTCCTTCACTTCTCAACCATAAACACTGTTCAATTCTATTACACTGCAATTCCTTGCTACACAAGGTTAGTTCATTTTTACAACTTATCTGCATATTTCTCATAACACTAAGCAATCTCTCTTATTACTTATTACAGCATATAATAGGTTTCACTGCCACTTCAGATCCTGCATGTACACGAATTTGTATATCTTTTTAAATTACTGTTAGTGGACCATTTCCAATAAATCAACACTTTGTACTTACAATATTACCAAGGTTCTATACATACCCGTTACTCAAATACATTTGTACCTTAATTACATCATACTTCTCTGTTGTTTATGTCACTATTAGGTTTGTCACATTAGGTATTTTCTTCACTAATAGGTGGATAGAATGGTTGCAGAACTCATGGGTTGATAGCCACTCTGGAAGATTTTAGTATTTGAGAGTAAGAGCCGAAACTTTCGTGAATAGGAAAGATGAAGAATGTGTGAGACCTGAAAGGAAAGAAGATCTCACACAGCTGGGACTGCACAGCTGCCACACTGTGTAGAGGTTACAGAACAACCTCCTCCCTACAGAATTCATTCACTACCTATGAACTTCTTTAGGTTTATCACGTTCCTGAGACCTAACAGCTTTTTACTCTTAGGGTACTTTAGTCTATATGCATTGGCGTGTGGTTTTCCTGTGATCTTGAAAGGTCCTTGGTATTTACTAAGATTAACACCTTCGTCCCAATATCTCCTATTTTTCAGAACTCGTATAGGCAGCTCCCAAGTTTCATCATTAGTTACTACATGTTTATCAATAAAAGGTACCGTAATTACTCCGGTTATCGGCAAGACCAACTTTACCTGGCTTCTTTCAAAGTCAACAACATTCTGATATTTCGACAAGAAATCTATGCCAATTAAAACCTCTATACTGAGATTATTTACAATTAAGCATGGATGATTAGTTAAATTACCATTAATGTCAAAGGGCAGCTAAGCTTCTTGCTTTACCGTTTTTGAGATCTTGCCAGTAGCACCAATTATTCTTAGTCCTGATACCCTCATTACTGTAAGTTTGTCTTTACCAGGTAATGCATCAAAGAAGGACTGAGATATCGCACTCACCTTACTTCCACTGTCTAAGAGACAACGTGCATTGATACCCAACATATTCACTATTATTATAGAGTGGCTTATTCTAGTTTGTACAGGTGGTTCCTCAAACTCATCCAATAGGTCCTTTTGGATTTGTCTCCAACTAAAGTGATCGACATCTGTCTTCATTACATTTAGGGCGAGCGATGGTTCACTGACTTCTACGCTCTCATTGGCCGAGACGATAGTTAGCATAGCCTTCAGCTACGTTATTTGCTACGACCTAGCAAGGCGCCAGTATCCGTACTATTGATATTGTGAATCATGTACCATAAAGAGCGACGTTTTTCTCAATTCTAATTCCCTTGTCATGTTCCAGACCTCACGCCAGCCTGCGTGAGCTAAAACGCGTGCACTTCGGCCTCCTTTACTAACACGGTTGGCTCTCCTACCAACCACAACATTGGCGACGAGAGTATAAGTGTTCTTATCTAAATTGCCCTGATTTACTTGTGTAATGGCTTCGCCACAATCTCCAGATGTACTGTCCAAATTTTATCGCTTACAGAATCAGCAGACGCAGGCCTTACTGGATGCCCTTGGACAGCTCGTCCAGGGTCAACGTGCAGCCGCTTCACCGCTCACGCAGCCACAACACGCTGTTGCACCCACTTTTCGCCCTTTTGATGCTGCACTGGAAAGCTGGACGGAGTGGTCACGCCAATTTGGATTCCATCTCGCCGCCTACAGAATTCAAGGTAACGAGCGGCAGCCTTTTCTCCTTTCGTCCGTCGGCGTGAATACGTACCGTGTGGTAGTCAAATTATTTCCCCGACGCGACGGAGCAACTCTGTCCTACGAAGAAATTTTGTCTGCATTAGATGCTTATTTTACAGAATCAGTCAATGTAGTTGCGAAAAGGTATACCTTCTTTCGTACAAAACGTACGGCAGATCAGACTAATCGGGAGTGGGTTGCAACCTTGCAAGGCCTTACTAGGGATTGTGCTTTTGAGTGTCAATGTGGACTCCCTTATTCAGATACTATGGCACGTGATGCAATTGCACAGAACGTTTCTGATGTTCGTATAAGGGAACAGATTTTGAAACTCGTCAATCCCTCCCTTCAACAAGTGATGGACATATTGGATCGGCAGGACACACTTGTCTTTGCTCAGGAATCATTTGAAACTTCGCCAGCAGTGTGTCAGGTTAACCGGCCCGCCGGGCGAGCTGCACGGAGCAGTAAACAGCCCTCGCGCCCGGCCGCGCCGCTGCCGCCAGGCTCTCAGCCACGTGTACCGCTCCGGCAAGCAAATGCAGTGATCAAATCATGCCCGTGATGTGCTACTAAACATTCGCGTGAGAACTGCCGGTCACGCCAAGCTATTATTGTAATAAAAAAGGACATGTTCAGAGTGTTTGCCAGAAAAAGCTCAGATCGGAAGCTCAAAACCGTTCCAGGCCCTTTGCTTCGCGGGGGAATCGGAATCGAACCAGGGATACTCCGGCTCGCGAACCTTCGCCCATGGAAATTCATGTAGTTCATTCCACTCCGCGCAGTGCCACTCTCTCCAACAGTGACTGTGTTCGTCCCAAAAATAGTGTGTGACGACATCGCCGGAACTCCCGTCAAGTCGCAAGTGATTATGTACCAGTGTCAGTTCACGTTGCACGAGACAGTCGCTCTTGTCGTCAGCAGGACAATAAACTTTTTGTAGACTTGGACATTAATGGCAAATTGAAACCATTCCAGCTCGATACCGGAGCCGCAGTTTCACTGATCAATCAAGACACTTACAAACTGCTGGGCACACCTCCGTTGAGTGCCACAAATGTTAAATTATCTAGCTATTCCGGTCAAGCGATCCCTGTGTTAGGACTGGGGCGAGTGCTAGGAAGTCTCTCTAGACCTGCCGTGTGGCGGCGCTCGGTCTGCAATCACTGATAGTGGCGACACACGGGTCCGACGTATACTAACGGACCGCGGCCGATTTAAAGGCTACCGCCTAGCAAGTGTGGTGTCTGGCGGTGACACCACAACATTACTATTTTCATGCATATTTACACTTGAAACGTTGTCTGGATTTACAGTTCCCTCAACAGACATAGGTTCTGATTTAAGTTTAACATCAGTTTCTTCTGGCAGTTCCATCGCCGACAGTCTTTTAGTGCAGGTTAGTAAAAGTTTTAATAGCTGCTCACTTAGTTCCTTCTGCACGACGTATGGCGTTGCCGTCGCGGCGTACCAGGATTACTGATGCGACGCGGCGCGTTGAACTGCAGACGGCTGCTGTGTGTTTGCGTGGCCCGCAGCTGCAGGCGCGGCTCCGGTTGCTCCGGCGGACAACTGCGGTGAGGCGAAACTGGCTTCTCGGGATGCCGGCAGCGCCGCTGGACTCAGTGCCAGCTCCGTCAATCCAGATGCGTTGTTAATCCAGTTGCGTCGTCCACATACACACGTAACACTATCACTGTTCTATTACTCAGTTGCTTGTTGCATTTCACTTCCGAATCCGAATATTTAAAATCACTTTCACTTTTACTCAGTTTGTAATTTCGCGGCCTATACACCATATGTGGGGTGGTGTGTGGAAATTATTGTTATTAATAATGTTCCTATGATTTATTTAATGCTGCTGTTTGCCGTTCTCAACACTGGCTCTCTAACTACAATATTGGCAACCAGAAAGTGATTAACAAAACGTGAAGCCTGTAATTAGAATTCCTAGTGCCCACTTCATCTGAGAAATACACTTATAGCTACAGCTTATAGCTCTGAGGAATTAGGAGACTGTCTGGGATTCATAATCAAAAACCATTCTCTCTAAAATGTTCACTGTATTCTGAAAGTCACAGACCAAAAAGAATCCACACAATCCAACTACCAGAGCAGTTCAGAGTCTAATGCGCTGATACAACTATAAATGTTCAAATTAAATGTTTAAGTGAATGCTCGCCATAATTTGATGATAATGTTCATCAAACGCCACGTTAAATAATGGTAGAATGTCTGTCCCGCGGCGGCACGTGAAAATACGACATACGCGAACTGAAGATAGATCATCAAAGTCATCCCAGAATTAACACTTCACTCGAAAATGATTTCTTGGCAACGTGTATCCCGAGTAACTTATTACGGCATCCGAGGCTGTTTATAGCAATGATACCGACGCGACGCGACTCCCGGCACAGATTGTGCGCTGATCAGCGTCTGACTCGGGCATGGATTTGTGTGATGTCCTTAGGTTTAAGCAGTTCCAAGTGTAGGGGACTGAACATCTCAGATGTTAAGTCCCATAGTGCTTAGAGCCATTTGAACCTATTTTTTTTTACTTTGATGTTTGCAGCCTTTTATGCTTTCAGGACCTTTTATAAATAAAACCATGTCCTTGCTGAGGATAATATGGCATTTCATTTTATAAAGAACGATAGAAAAAATGCATGACTTGTAAAACATTAGTGAACTTATTAAGACGCTGTTTTGTTTCAGGCTATGGCTACTATTACAGACGTGGCCTTACAAAAGAAGAAATTCGTACTCAACTGATACAGTATCTGAAACTACGGACGACAATGAAGATGAAATGTAGCGTAGTACTGCGAGAAATTCTTTGGGCGTGTGCTTGTACGATACTTCACAAAATATTACATTCGGGAGGACGACGGTTCAATCCCGTATCCAGCCATCCTGATTTAGGTTTCCGTGGTTTCCCTAAATCGTTTCAGGCAAATGCCGGGATGGTTCCTTTGAAAGGGCACGGCCGATTTCCTTCCCCATCCTTCCCTCACCCGAGCTTGCGCTCCGTCTCTAATGACCTCGTTGTCGACGGGACGTTAAACACTATCCACCACCACCACCACAAAATATTGCCAAAGATGAACTAAGAGCTAATGAGGAGAGAAGAAAATGTTCATACTGTAT
Organism: Schistocerca gregaria; assembly: GCF_023897955.1. Classification (NCBI taxonomy): domain Eukaryota; kingdom Metazoa; phylum Arthropoda; class Insecta; order Orthoptera; family Acrididae; genus Schistocerca; species Schistocerca gregaria. Next base: position 238,483,990 of record NC_064926.1, read on the forward strand.
CTCTTCAGGTATGTGTCAATACTTCACAGAATAGGGAGTGACAATCATGCAGTTCAGTTTCAGTCAAATTATCATGGAAATGAAGTATGCAATGTATACATAGCCCAGAAAGGTGGAACAAAGACTTACAGGTGTACAAGACGTAGGTAAAGCTGATATGGCGACATATCTTTATGAAATAGACACAAAGACAAAAAAAGTATTGATAGAGACTGTTGTGTACACTGCTGGAAAGAGGCTTTGTGAATTCCCGTAATTCATGCTATGACGTAAAAGGGGGAGTCCCTTTGATTGATTGAAAACGTAGAACAACACTTTTTTAACTCACACTTGGAAAGCAAATGTCCAAAAACCGAAGTATGTCCAAAAAGGTTAAAACTTTTCCTGTTTCAACTCCAAGGAGAAAAAAAAGGACAGCATTTTCGTTACGAAACGACGTGCTTGCTTCAGAATACAGGATCTTGCTGGCCAACATTTGTCAATTCAAGTGGCAGATGTGGGCTTTTGTCATCTACAAAGATGGAATCTAGACTCAGTTCAAAGTGTCCAGGGCGTAATATTTTTTGTGTATTAATGAAAAAAGGAACGTTATGACAAGTACCAGCAGAGGAAAGAGTCCTAGCTGTATAATTCTTTTGGGACTTCTCAATCCTTTAATGTGCTTCGCCTGTATAATCCTGTTGGGACTTACAAGCTCTCCGAACATTTTCTTCTCGTTATTTCTTCGTTTGGGTCATCTAAGGACCACACACCAATTTCAGTGCTTCCTTCTTTGTTGTTCTTTCGTGTTTTCACTATGTATCCCTTTTCACTCCAGGGACCATTTTGACCCTGTCTTTTTCTCGCTCGTGCCTTGGAATCCTTCCATTTTTAACACTTTCGTCTTGAAAATCCCTCTTTCTGTTGCATCTTTTTCACTTATGTTGTTTCTTTCCAAATCTTTCTAACTTCTTGAATCCGGGCTATGGCTGTTGCTTAGGCCTACTTTACCATTTTAATGTGTGAAGCAAATACTTGGGGCTTGGTAGCCCTTTAGCTGACTTTTAAACATTTGATAGAAATTCCTGGAGTTATTTTTTACAAAGTTGTTTTGTATGTCAAGAAGTTGTGATTTCTCAAAAGATCTTTTAGCACTCTTTATTATTTTTGCTGTCACATTCCGTTGCATTCTAAATTCATCAAAGTGTTCGGGCTTCCCAGAACATTGCCATTTCTTCCACTGTTTTGTTCTTTCTATGACTGCTTCTTCACAGATTTCATTCCACCAGACTTTCTTCTTCATTTTTGTTCCAAGTTCATTTGCCGCTGCCCTGTTGATTACTTTCGATATTTCTTCCCATATCCCTGATTTAGTTACTTTAATTTCTTCCTGAAAATTTTTTATTACCTCTTTGGTGATGTTGAGCCTGTCTGTATTATGTTTAATTAATTTTTACTGTCTCTTTTGGTTTTTATTGGGGAGAAATTTCAGTTTAATTTTAGCCAGGTAACGATCAGATCAAATTCCCTGTTTCTTGCTACTTTTACATTCATGATTTCTTTAAAATTGCATTTAGAAATAGTATTTTATGTATTTTAATGACTGGAACATTTTCGAAAGAAAATAATTAGTTAGTTATTTAGTAACAATTCATCAACTACTAAAATAAAAATTTGGAACTCGATTTTAAGTGATTTGCAATTACAGTGAATAAATGGTTAATGGATCACCGCAGTTGGAGATCGACATGAGCCACCTAGGATTTTCTGTGGTCCTGTAATGCATTTTATGACACTGCAACATAATTAGTTAATGTAGGTCCATCAGGGGACAAACAACACTGTCTGAAATAACCGTAGCAATCAATGTGGGACGTACGACGAACGTATCCGGTAGGACAGTGCTGGGAAGTTTAGCATCTTGGGCTATGACAGCAGACTAACGATTCCTGGGTTCGTGACCACGTCGGTTGGAGCTTAGACGACTGAATAACCGTGACCTGGTCATATGAGCCCCGATCTAAGTTGGTAAGAGCTGATGGGAGGGTTCCAGTGTGGCGCAATCCCCACGTAGATATGTCACTGTGCAAGCTGCTGGTGACTCCATAATTGTGGGTGCTGTGTTTTCGTGGAATGAACTGGGTCATCTAGTCCAACGGAACCGATCATTATCTGGAAATGGTTAAGTTCGGGCACTTGGAGACAATTTGCAGCCATTCATGGACTTCATGTTCCCAATGTCATGTCACCGGGACACCGTTGTCCGCGACTGCTTTGTTGATCATTCTAGATGATACGAGCGAATGATATGGCCAGCCATATTGCCCGACATAAATCGCATCGCCTGCACTGGCAACACTTTCTCAATTACGGACAGATGTAGAGGCAGCATGGCTCAGTATTTCTGCAGGGGACTTCCATCGAATTATTGAGTTCATGCCACGTCGAGTTGCTACACTACTACGAACCAAACGAAGTCCGACACGATATTAGGAGGTATCCCATGGCTGCTGTCACCTCAGGATAAGGCTGTTACCAGTGATACAAAAACTTCTCGTAAGCTGACACGCAGATCGTGGCGTATTGCATCTAACCGAAGACTTCCATATCTTCACTTCTTCCTGGTCTTCATCTGTTACGTCCGCAGCTCCTGTTCTAGCGTTGCTGCCTCTGGATCACGGGGTCCCGGGATCGACTCCCGACCGGAGTGGGGATTTTCTCTCCCTGCGGACTTGGTGTTTCTGATGTCCTCATCGTTTCATCATCATTCGTGACAGTGGCTAGATTGGATTGCGTAAAGGTTGGACTGTGTCAAAACTGGAACTTTGTACGGGCGCTGGTGACTGTGCAGTTGAGCGCCCCATAAACCAAATATTATCATTCTTCTGTTACCGCCGCGTCTTCTCGAACTACTTGTTCGCCGAAGTTTCCGTACGTGGAGCTTATTGACCGGAATACCTCACAGCATAAGCTTGGCTGCTTCTCTGGGACAGTGTCGGCATTCGCCGAGCATCAGAAGCATGTCAGCGTACTCACTGGAAGTGAACGCAGTTTCTCCCGCGTCAATATCCGTGGCAGATGGAATTTGTTTGTGGATTCCGACCTGCCTTGTATACGGCAGTGTATATATTCTACAATCCAACCGATCACGGCAAAGAAAGCTTCTCGCTCCGAGGCGTCGGCGACTTTACATTTCGTCAGCAGGGCGCAGGTGTGTAAAAGGGCGCATTCAGTCGTGCTTTCAGGAAAATGGATACTCTTCACTTAGGTCAGTGGGTCCCAACCTGGAGATAATTATCCCTTGGGGGGGGGGGGGGTGTAAACTGAAATGTTCTGAGGGTAAAAACTGAACGGTTCAATTGTTTTCGATCATGAAACTAGTTTTAAAAGAGCTTTACTATTACCACAATTTTTTATGACTAATATTTGCTACAGAAGATACCAATAACTACATGTTTTTAATACTAGCATTAACACATACACAATGTTGTGGATGTTACAAGTTGTAAAACGAATGCATGTGGTTTATCCATTACACACATACTTTACTCTTTGTACCAGCACAGTGACAGCTCAATATATAAAACGTCACAGTGAAGAAGATGAGGAAAACAGAAAACGTAAGTGAAACATAAGATAAATAGACACACACACACACACACACACACACACACAAAGAATTAATTCCAGGCCTAGCCATTACAGGTTCGAAATCGTAATTTTTTGCTTAAATAATTTGTCTACATTAAGTTGTACATGGTTTCAGGCTTCAAACTGTGAAATAAATCAGTCACTGTAAAAACATAACACATCAGGAATACCGCACCATGCGGTAAAAAGGTATGAATTCATAATTTTATGTGTTTCTTCGAAAATCTGTAATTACGATTTTAAAAACTAATATTTACATGCATACAAACAGTAAAGAACATTCTTTATGTTTAGAAGCCATAGAATGATGATAGTGCAACTGCAGTGAAACATGTTTGGGATATAAAACAAAATTGTGGTTTTCTAAAGGCGGACCCATCCATAAACATATGTATCTGATCAGGTTGTAGCCAAATTTAGTTATACTCTATACGAGCCACCTGCGAGCAACCTGCTTTACCAAGGAATTACGAGAGCGTCTTGAGGGGTAATGCCTCCGAATATTTTACGTAAAACCTCGTATTTTTTACATCTTTATTCCTCATATTTATATACTTATTTCTCAATACTCACCCTGGCGACGAACAGATTTCTCCCAACGAGAGACCAGTTTGTTGACACCGTCACTGTAGAATATCTTACTTTGTTGACGGAACCACAACAGCACCTCTGCCTGCAATGCTTTATCGCTGTCAAAGTGAAATCCTCGAGGGCGTTCTTAAAGTTTTGGAAACAGATGAAAATCGGATGGGGCTAAGTCGAGACTGTGTGGAGGATGATCGATGACAGTGAAGCCAAGGCTCGAATTGTTGCAGATGTAACAGTTCTTGAGTGTGATTTCGTACTTCCACGGAATTCATTTCGATGCTCGTATTCCGTGGTTAGAAACCGCCATTAGAAGCACGCTGTTTCTCACGCACCGCCATAGTTACGTTACACAGCGTCAATTTACACGCTGCAATTTGGGGCGTTCTAGTGGCAGAGGATTGCAACTTGCGTCAGCGAAAGGGGGAAAGACAAACGAGTAATATACAGGACATGTAATACACCAACCGATATTGCTTTTCAGAACGCCCTCTTAATTTATATCAGTATCGACACACAATCAAATTGAAAAAAGCGCTGCTTTATAATGTACGCGAGGTGACTGTAAAGTCCGGAACAAAGGGAGAACTTAAGTACAGACATCACTTGTAAGAATTACTCGAAAAAACTCCATGATTCGAAATGAAAAACATTTCAGAACATTTAGCGAAATTAAGGTAACATTCTCGTAACTAACCCTAACACAGAACGTACCAAAGCATGATCCGAAGGGCATTCTTGCTTCTATTCTGGCATCCCGTCTGAGACTAACCTTCCCAGATGCCGATGATGGCAGTGCTCTGAGGACCCCTTTGTTTTAAGAGAGCTGGAATTCGGGAAGCCAGAACGGGAAAAGTTCTCACTCGCCTAAATGCAAGTCTTCCAACCGCTCAAGAAGGCCAATCAATGACAGTCACAGTGAAGACCATTACTAACTTAAGACAGTGGGGGCGGATCTCAATATTTCGGAGAGAAACAAATGGTAACGCATTGACTCGAAAATAAACCCCCTACCGAGCCTCACTGGAGAGGTCTAGCAAGGTTGGTATACTGCAAGAAAGCACACGAAACTCTGTTTCCTCAAGGGCAGATTTTTAACTACGCACACTCACAAATTCATACTTGCAAAGATTATTCTTCGAAAAGGTGTGACACAAAAAACATGTAGTTTCAAAAACGGTTACAATGTAGGCATGGAAAGTGGCAATATGCGTAAGGAATTACAATACTGGCATTGGTAACATAGAATTGATGATATAACTTATTAAAGATTTACAAACAAGCTATGATAAAAAAGGTAAATTTAAATCTATGAACATAATATGCAAAACGGGAAGTACAAATGTAGTGTGTTTTAATGCCAAGTATAGTCAGCAAAATCATACTGCCACAAGAAACATGCATATTGTGTCATATGTAAAAACAAGAAAAAGCTAAAATAAACATACACATCAGTAAAGATTGGGTAATGATTAGGTGGTGTCAAAACAGAAATTAAAAATTAGACTGGCGGAAGAAAATGGAAAAAAATAACGTAGAGTAACGGAATTTCGGGAATACGTATGTCTAGGTATCATATTTAAGTGATTATTTATCGTTGGAAGCTCACAGGTTGGTGTAAGCGCGAGATGAGCCACTGAAAATGTGAAATGCTGGCACGTTAATAACCGGTGTAACAGCCAGAACCTTGAATACAAGCGTGCAAACGTGCATGCATTTTGTTGGACAGGTTCCGGTTGTTAATTTCTGGGCTGGAGTTCCATTCCAGTTGCATTTGGTCAGTCAATACATGGACGATTAGTGTAATTAGTCAATCATGCTGGAGCAGTTAGTGGATCACGCTAGATTCGTCGTCGGATGATGTTCCATATGTGCTCACTTGGAGACAGATCAGTAATCGAAACCAAAGTAACGTCTCGTTGCCGGCCGCGGTGGTCTCGCGGTTCTAGGCGCGCAGTCCGGAACCGTGAGACTGCTACGGTCGCAGGTTCGAATCCTGCCTCGGGCATGGATGTGTGTGATGTCCTTAGGTTAGTTAGGTTTAAGTAGTTCTAAGTTCTAGGGGACTAATGACCACAGCAGTTGAGTCCCATAGTGCTCAGAGCCATTGGAACCATTTTTTAACGTCTCGTTGCTCTGTAGAGAATGTCGCGTTGTCACGTTACAACAGCGGTATATTAGCGACGAGTTATCCAACAGGAAAACACCTCCTGAAATGCTGTTCATGTATGGCAGGACATAAAACTGAAGTACAAATTTGCAGTCAGGGTGCGCGGAATAACCACGAGAGTGGCCCTGCTGTCATACGATATCGCACCTGAGACCATAACTCCAGGCGTAGGTCCAGTGTGATTCGCACGCAGAAAGCTCAGATGCAGGTCTTCAACTGGCTTCCTCCTAATCAACACACGCCCATCACTGCCACCGAGGCAGAACCAGACTTAATCAGAAAGCGGAACAGACCTCCTCCATCTCGCCCTCCAGTGAGCCTCACACCACTGGTGGTTTAGGGTCAGTGGAATGCACGCTACAGGGCGTCCCGAATGAAGCTGTCCTTGAAGTAACCGATTTGTAACAGATCGTTATGTCACTGCGGTGATAACTGCTGCTCAAACTGATTTTGCAGTGTGTATGTCGAACTGTAAACGGATCCTAGCCAAGGCTCGACATACGTTACCTACCAAGAATAATGGAGATGTAACCCTTGCGCGCAATTTCTGGTTATGCTACCTCACAAGGACAATTATAAATTTAAAAATTACAGGGTCGCCACCAGCCCATAGCCCTTCCCTACAGTTAAGACCGAACTCGAAATTTAATTATAATAATGCATTTCTTTTTAAAGAAATTAACAATATGAACAGCATTTTATGTCGTACTTCAATGAGCTTGCTTAATTAAATGTGAATTCCTTAATTTTGAGACAGTACACCCGTTCACTTTGATTTTTCCTCGCATTTTTATTCATCACAAGCTAGCAGATTAACTTTTAAAAAAAAATCAGGGAATAGAATATTAATTTGAAAAGTGGCATCAATGAGAAAGATAAAGAACGCAAAATTTATCTTTCATGTAGCACATTTATTTCATGACTGAATTTGATACGCATCTATGAATACACATGACTGGTGCCTGAATAAAAAAATTGACTAAATAATTCGCCAAAAAATAGTAGAATAGCGCAATTAAAAAGAAAAAAAACACACACACACAAAAGGGATGGTGGCCGTGCGGTTCTGGGCGCTCCAGTCCGGAGCCGCGCTGCTGCTACGGTCGCAGGTTCGAATCCTGCCTCGGGCACGAGTGTGTGTGATGTCCTTAGGTTAGTTAGGTTTAAGTAGTTCTAAGTTCTAGGGGACTGATGACCACAGCAGTTGAGTCCCATAGTGCTCAGAGCCATTTGAACACAAAAGGGAAGTGGAAAACAATTATTCAATCATTCCATCTACATACCCACGACAGAAATAGTTCAGAGAAATACCTATCACCATTATGCTCATGCACTAACTTGGAAAGAGGTTTATCCGATTCGCAAGGTTTGTGTAGTAGATATACGACATGGAAACCGCGCCTGCCGCTTACGAACGGCCGCACTTCAGCACGTGGTAAACTTAATTACGAGTTAACTGTTGAGAAATTAGATATTAAACCAAGCACAAATACAAAAAAATGTAACGGTGCAAGACCAGAATGATTTTGCCACCACGAAATAAAATTAACTCGGCAAGGCAGAACCCCCCCCCCCCCCCCCCCCCAACCGTTTCAACTTACACGTGGTCCGTTCAGAAACAAACCGTTACAAAGATTTCCTCTATGCGCACGAAAAAACTGATATTTTACTGAAATTATAACACACGAAACAATTAAACTGGTAATATGAAAACCTATTGCAGTGCAGTAGTAGAGTAGGATCATCGGTTACAAAACAGGAGGTACAAGACGAACATAAATACACAATAACATCTTCCACGGCGACACAGAAAATAAGAACAATAAAAATCACACTCGCTCGAAAACACTTACTGTCACGTTCTCCCGACGTTGTACTGACTTGCTTTTCCTAAACATATTCACTGCTAGAAATTCCACACCATGATGTCCGAAAGGAACAAAGCAACATCCGCACTTTTAATTTCAACCACCATCATCGCCGATTTTTTAACAAAATAATTATTCCACATTCCGAAAATACATAACTACACACGCTTCAGTTAAGCTGAAGTACTTAAATATTCCACGAGTTTAACATAGGGAAGTTCTAATTTGACCTACTTCCTATCAGCAGAAACCTCCTCTAGGAGCTACGAACTGTACTCACCAACCGCTAGCTGCACAGTGTCCTTTCTCCACCGAACTTCGCCTAACTACCGGTTCAACGGAAGCTACCAGAGGGGTAGGCTTCCGCCAGCAACCGCACAGACAGACCAACCTCAGACTAAAAGGGGTAAACCTCTCTGTCCATTTACTGGGATCCTAAGTTGGTCATCCTGCTCTACCCTCCAAACAAGAAGCAAACATCACCTGCTCCTAGCAGACGACAACCATCTCAGAGTCCCCCACAAAAGAAACCCGAAACCACTAGTAAAAACAATCATTTGGTCACATTCACGCACGCATAGGGTAGGGTGAAGGGAAAAACGTAATAAATACAAGCCATGATTTCCTATGTAACACAAAAACATAATATCATTTAATAAGCCTTAGTTTGATTACTCAGTCTTTCTGGGAGAGCTAATAAATTAAACCGCAATCAGGCGGTGGACAGAAAAGGATGCACAGAGTCCAGTGAGACAAGCGTCTTATGAAACGGCTCCTCAGGGACGTTTCACAGTGTGCGACAGCCATATTGCGAACACGATGGTCTTCCCTCTCGGTAGTGCCAGAGCTCGGTCTTCTGGCGACCGTACATTCTCGCGACCACCGCTGCCAGTCACGTACAGTGGCTACACTCCTGTCAAGTTTTTCTGCAGTGTTGCAGAAGCAACATCCAGCTTCTCGTAGCCCTATTACACGTTCACGATCACATTCAGTTAGGGTTCGATAACGGCGACTTTGCCGCATTAAAGGCATTCTCGACTAATATTAACTCATCACGTCCAGTCTCAAAAGCCACTAACGCTCCCGCCCCTTATAGCGTAGATTTAAAACAAATCTGATTTGCATCCTCATAGTGGCACTACTTCTCAATCCTATTCAATACTTCCTCATTAGTTATGTCATCCTCCCATCTAATCTTCAGCATTCTTCTGTAGCACCACATTTCGAAAGCTTCTGTTCTCTTCTTGTCCAAACTATTTATCGTCCATGTTTCACTTCCATACATGGCTACACTCCATACAAATATTTTCAGAAACGACTTCCTGACACTTAAATCTATACTCGATATTAACAAATTTCTCTTCTTCAGAAACGCTTTCCTTGCCATTGCCAGTCTACATTTTATATCCTCTCTACTTCGACCATCATAAGTTATTTTGCTCCCCAAATAGCACAACTCCTTTATTACTTTAAGTGTCTCATTTCCTAATTTAATTCCCTCAGCATCACCCGACTTAATTCGACTACATTCCATTATCCTCGTTTTTCTTTTGTTGATGTTCATCTTATATCCTCCTTTCAAGACACTGTCTATTCCGTTGAACTGCTTTTCCAAGTCCTTTGCTGTCTCTGACAGAACCTCAACGTTTTTATTTCTTCTCCATGGACTTGAATACCTACTCCGAATTTTTCTTTTGTTTCCTTTACTGCTTGCTCAATATACAGATTGAATAACATCGGGGAGAGGCTACAACCCTGTCTCACTCCTTTCCCAACCACTGCTTCCCTTTCATGTCCCTCGACTCTTATAACCGCCATCTGCTTTCTGTACAAATTGTAAACAGCCTTTCGCTCCCTGTATTTTACCCCTGCCACCTTTACAATTTGAAAGAGAGTATTCCAGTCAACATTGTCAAAAGCTTTCTCTAAGTCCACAAATGCTAGAAATGTAGGTTTTCCTTTCCTTAATCTATTGTGTAAGATAAGTCGTAGGGCTGAATAGAATTGGGGAGAAGAGGAGTTTGTGGCACAACTTGACTAGAAGAAGGGATCGGTTGGTAGGACATGTTCTGAGGCATCAAGGGATCACCGATTTAGTATTGGAGGGCAGCGTGGAGGGTAAAAATCGTAGAGGGAGACCAGGTGATGAATACAGTAAGGAGATTCAGAAGGATATAAGTTGCAGTAGGTACTGTGAGATGAAGAAGCTTGCACAGGATAGAGTAGAATGGAGAGCTGTACCAAACCAGTCTCAGGGCTGAAGACCACAACAACAACAGTGGCACTGCTAGCGCCACTGTTTTGCGATTGGAGCGAAATTTGAAGAGACATGTTTTCCATCACTGTGTAGGAACCCTGCAAAAGGAAAATCCAGAATTCTCCACGTGCTGTCAGTTTGGCACTTGGGTCCACATTGTGGAATGTTGCGTTCGTCAAACGCAAATGTGAATCGACCTTTAGCTCAACTTCCATAACGTTGAGTGTGCCCGTGACGGACACCATGAACATCTTAGAGGAGCGCATGGCCCTGATATCTGCGAGCTAGTGCGCCACTGTTTGACGACCACCTGTTTCAGGTGGAAAGGGGATTTTCATGAGCAGACGGACGGTGTAGCTATGAGTTCCCCTCTTTGGCCGGCCGCTGAAGACATTTTTATGCAAGCGTTTGAAGAAACAGCACTCCAGTCCGGACCATTATGCCCAGAATGCTGGCTACGATACGTTGATGACATCTTTGTTATCTGGCCACACGGAGAAGAGCTTCAGAACTTTCACGAACATCTCAACCAGCAGCACTCCAAAATTCACTTTACCATGCAGATACAAAAGAACGGGGTATTGCCTTATCTCGAGGTGGAAGTCTACCGTAAGCGAGAGGGGAAACTTGGAAACAGAGTTTATAGGAAGCCCACAAGCAACACGGACAGGTACCTGCATGCATCCTCCCACCACCATCCTACGCAAAAGAATTCGGCCCTGCAAACTTTAACTAAGAGAGCCTACAGGATTAGTGATGAACACAACCTGCAAGCTGAGCTACAGAACCTCAGGTCCATTTTTGGAGCTAATGGCTACGACATGAGGATGATACACAAAACCATGGCGCCGGAGGAGGAGAGCCGTCCGGAGTGGCCGTGCGGTTCTAGGCGCTACAGTCTGGAACCGAGCGGCCGCTACGGTCGCAGGTCGGAATCCTGCCTCGGGCATGGATGAGTGTGATGTCCTTAGGTTAGTTAGGTTTATTAGTTCTAAAGTTCTAGGCGACTGATGACCTCAGAAGTTAGCTCGCATAGTGCTCAGAGCCATTTTTTGAAGGAGGAGGGCAACAGGGAAATGCAGAACGAAACACAGAACACCGACGTGCTGCCATATGTACAAGGGGTTACAGAACGTCTGGGCAAAATTCTCCGTCGGGCAGGCATCAAGCAGATTTTTCGTAGCAACAACAAAATAAAAGACATTCTGGGCTCGACGAAAGATACAATTGACAAGTTTCATGGCGCAGGAGTTTATGAAATAGGGTGCGAATGTGGATTGGTGTATGTAGGCGTCCAATAAGCACAAGGTTAACTGAACACGAGAGATACATCCGCCTCAAACAATATAACAAATCAGCGGTGGTAGAATCAGCAGGACGGAGATCGAATTTCGAGAGGCCCGCTAAACAGCCGTTTAGTTTGAGGAAAAAGATTAGAGAGGCTATAGAAATAGCCAAGCGACGCGACAACTTGAATAGAAAAGATTGGTACCGAGTTCCAGCGTCTTGGCTGCCAGCCGCGACAGATTTGCGGAAGGACATCTCTCGAAGAGCAACAGGCGCGCGGTAGGCCACAGCGGTGGAGAATACACAGAGAGCTGACGCGATCTAGTCCATACTAGGCAGTTAGCTAACAACGCTCTGCTGTAGTCGCCGCTCAGTCTCCTATTCACCGATTTCCAATGGCAAGCAGTAAAGGAAACTCCAATGGAAAATTCCCATTTTCGCCAATGACAACATGCAATGCAAAGACCAATAAAATGAACTCTTAATACCTTGCCGGCCGTGGTGACCGAGCGGTTCTAGGCGCTCAGTTCGGAGCCGCGCTGCTGCTACAGTCGCAAGTTCGAATCCTGCCTCGGGCACCTTAGATAAGTTAGGTGTAAGTAGTTTTAAGTTCTAGGGGACTGATGACGTCAGATGTTGGGTCCCATAGTGCACAGAGCCATTTTTTTCCTAATACCCTTCCTCCTCACCCTCCTCCATAGTATGTGGGTATCGAAACTAGTGCTCATTCAGCAGTTAGCAATACACCCTGAGGAAGGCGCCTTGCAACAGTCGCCGAAACGTCGGAATTTTACAGAATTTTATTGACTGATTCCATAACGTTCCTGATCAGAACCTGGGTGTCCACAGAATTTGTCCAGAAGACTCGACATAGGAGATTTGCCATTTTTTTAATATAAGTTTGCTGCTCAGTTTCGAGACGTTTCTTCAAATTCGTATTCTTCCGGAGCGTCCTTCATGGTGATGCAGTTTTAGTTGCAGCGTTGTGGTTACATATCCGGCAGCGCAGGTGTAGTACACTGGTGCCGGAGGCGAATACACATCCACTGCCGAGAATTTCAAACGGCGGCGGTAGGCTGTTCCAGAAATTATGTTGGAAGCTGAAGGATGCACTGGGGCAGTGTGCAAATGGCTAGCCATTAACCTTTCGTCCTCTATTCGGCGAACAATTGTGCGCTAGGACAAATTAGGGCCACTAGATCGTCACTCGGCTCTCTCGCCTTCTAGGAATTACGATGCGCTTGAACGGATCACGTTGGAGGGCGCATTAGTCCTTCTGAGCTGTTCTGGGCCATAGCCGTGGAAACAGCCATTCCCCGCACTTGTAGAGAATCCGCGGGGCATTGTTTTCGCGACTGCACACAATCCTGCCCCGTCCTCCTCCCGCGTGGTGCTCGGATCCAGTTTATAATTGAAAAACACTTCGGCGGAAACTCGGCCCTCCTCCTCCCCCCATATCGCGCTCGCGAAATTGCAAGTCGGTGGGGCGCCGCGCCTCGCCATCCATATTTATTCGTCGGCGTGTCGCTCCGCTGGAGACCGCGGACTCCCTGAAATGTCATTAAAATGAACGAATTTCGAGCCTAAACACGGCGCTAACTGATTCGAAGATTTTAATTACGGTTTCACTAAATAACGTGGGGGAATTAACTGCGACGCTCATCGCGTTGACTCGTTTTGTTTTGGGTGCGCTGGTGGGGCAGAAAGGGGAGGGGGTGAGGGGGTGGGAGCATTGGCTGCTGGAGCCACTCTGGTGGGGGGTGTCGTCGCCGGTTGGGTCGGCGCAGGAAGTGAGGGTGGGAGGTTTGTCGGCCTGGAGGGGGGGGGGGGGGAGGGAAGCGGAGGAATTTTCCCCACTCTCCTGGGAGTCCCCCGTTGCGAGGACAGTGCAGGGAGGCAGTAGGGCAGCAACCGGAAAATGGGAAGCAGGCAGACGCGGATGATAGAGGTGGAACAACAACGCTGCAGCGGTGGGGCGCGTAACCACAGCTGATTCTGACCGCTGGCTGACGCAGCCAACTTGTGCGCGGGGAGGGGGGGGGGGGGGGACAGTTGTTGGAGCGAGTTTGTACGAGCGGCTCTGCACAGCAGAATCATAATGAAGTCCGACCCTTCTACTTCTGACTGACGGACGAAATGTGAAATGAACTCCTGTAGTCCTTCCAGTAGCACAGTGCCACTAGTTAAGTTCTTGTAAAATAACTTGGTGTAGGGAGTGGCAACTGGCCCTTAACATAGACAAACGTAATGTATTGCGAATACATAGAAAGAAGGATCCTTTATTGTATGATTATATGATAGCGGTTACTTCTGTAAAATATCTGGGAGTATGCGTGCGGAACGATTTCAATTTAATTGTTGGTAAGGCGGGTACCAGGTTGAGACTCATTGGGAGAGTCCTTAGAAAATGTAGTCCATCAACAAATGAGGTGGCTCACAAAACACTCGTTCGACCTATACTTGAGTATTGCTCATCAGTGTGGGATCCGTGCCAGATTGGGTTAACGGAGGAGATAGAGAAGATCCAAAGAAGAGCGGCGCGTTGCGTCACAAGGTTATTTAGTAACCGTCATAGCGTTACGGAGATGTTTAGCAAACTCAAGTAGCAGACTCTGCAAGAGAGGCGCTCTGCATAGCGGAGTAGCTTGCTCGCCAGGTTTCGAGAGGGTGCGCTTCTGGACGAGGTATCGAATATATTGCTTCCCCCTACTTATACCTCTCGAGGAGATCACGAATGTAAAATTAGAGAGATTCGAGCGCGCACGGAGTCTTTCAGACAGTCGTTCTTCACGCGAACCATACGCGACTGGAACAGGAAAGGGAGGCAATGACAGTGGCACGTAAAGTGCCCTCCGCCACACACCGTAGGGTGGCTTGCAGAGTATAACTGTAGATGTATGAGCAGTTTCATTTGTCCTCATCCAAATTGTGTCAAATGTTGAAAAAAATATTTCTCTTTCAACTGCGGAGGTTTATCTGAAATAGGTAGGTTGATTACAATGCTTGTTCAGTTTCTAACCTCCCCACGTTCTTCAAAACAGTTTAAAAAATGGTTCAAATGGCTCTGAGCACTATGGGACTTAACATCTGAGATCATGAGTCCCCTTGAAGTTAGAACTACTTAAAGCTAACTAACCTAATGACATCCCACACAACCATGTCCGAGGCAGAATTTGAACCTGCGACCGTAGCGGTCGCGCGATGCCAGACTGAAGCGCCTAGAACCGCACGGTCACAATGGCCGGCTTCAAAACAGTTAATTCTTGCTCGAATATAATCTGTAATTGCCAAAAATATCTGTTGTGACGGTGTGCAGAAAGATTTTTATTCAACATATGAAGGATAGTCATTTAAGTTTTCTCACTACATTAACTAATCAAACATATGAGGACACCTATTAATGATCCGCCGCGCGGGGGAATCCGCTCGGTTCTGGGCGCCTTGTCACGATCCTCGCGGCTCCCCCGTCGGAGGTTCGAGTCCTCCCTCGCGCATGAGTGTGTGTGTGTGTTGTTCACAGCGTAATTTAGTTCAAGACATATTAAGTAGTGTGTAAGCTTAGGGACCGATGACCTTACCACAAATTTACAATTTTTTTTTATTGATGAACATTATATTGGGACATGTGTACCCTTCACATTTATGGCAGCTTGGAATCAGCTGAGGACACTTTCAAAGAGGTGTCTGAATGTCTGTGGAAGTCTGGAGGAACGACAATCGATTCTTCCTCAAGAGCGGAAATCTGAGACGGTTGGATGCTGGTGTCTGGAGCTAACTCATCCCAAACGTGTTCAGGTCTGGAGTCCAGTCAGACCAGCCTGTTTCAGGAATTTTACTGTCAACAAACCGTTCTCTCACAGATGGTGCTTTATGACAGCGTGCTTTGTCATTCTCATAGAGTCATCGCCTCCGAATTGTTTCTCTAATGATGAAACTTCCTGTGAGTCTGCACTTAAATTGCAGAATGACTGAGAAGATGAAGCTTCTACGGTATTTGATTCTGAAACAACTGAGTAAAACTGAACGTTCTGAGACGTCCCCTTAGAAAATTAGTGAATTACTTTGCTGATAAACCGCTTACATTATTTGATTTTTAAGCAGCTGAGCAGAACTGAACGTACTCAGACATTTCGCTCTTTACTTATTCTGATCAACACTAAACTGACACACAATATTTTTAGCGCAACGCAATCTGACTTTGAAAAATCCCTGCAAAAGAATGGCCCTGACTAACAATAACCTATACCTTTCATGAATCACTTACTTCACAAAAATCTTCGTTACTCAAACTACTGAAATACAGCGTGCGCCAATACTGCCAGCAGAATAAAAGATTCTAACTACTGAAGGCACTAACTACTGATAGGCATAGTTAGCAAATGAAAGATTTTGATAGAGAACAAACGATGTATTTACCTTAATAGTGTTCAAAAGTCATAATATATATATCAGTTCATGACATCCAGTCTTACAAATTTACTGTCTCTGATGTTCACAGGTCCAGATCATCTGCTCTCAAAACTCCGCCATCTCTCTCCACACATCCAGCACTGCTGGCTGCTGACCTCCAACTGCGCAACGCTACGCGCTGTTAACAGCCAACTGCCCAACACTACAATAGCATATACTCCAACAATGCCCACCAGCCACAGACTGCTCACAGCACACCCAGTAATTTTCATACAGGGCGCGAGGTGACGTTACCAACATAAAAACCCAAACAGCCTACTTACAGTACTGACCCTACTTTCTCTTTACTTTTTCTTATCATGTCAACACTGACCCACAATATTCTAGCGCAACGCAATCTGACTGCTCAAAAAAATTACAGCCTGACTTCAAATAATTAATTCAAAAGAATGGCCTGACTAAATAGTAATCTTAACAATAACCTATACATTTCATTAAGGACTTACTTCACAAAAATCTTCATTACGCGAACTACTGCAATACAGCGAACGTCAATACTGCCAGCTAAATAAAAGATTCTAACTACTAAAGCCACTAACTACCAAGAGGAATGCGGTTAGCAAAGGAAAGATTTTGTTGCAAGCTGGATAATGTATTTTTTACCTTAATAATGTGACATCCAGTTCAAACACGAACATAAATCGTCATTGACATCTAGTACAAAGGTATATGATCATGACTAATATTCAATCTCCATGTCGAACAGGTACAGATCGTTAGCCTACGATAACACTTCAGACCTTTACGCTCCATCAATGCTAACTTTTCACATCTAACATCCATCACTGCTGGTGACTAACTTCCAACTGCCCAACACTATTGGCGATGAACTTCCAACAACGAGTCCAACGACCCACAGAGTCTTTTACAAAGAAAGCGCCGTCAGAGATCCAATGCAAAGTGCTACACAGTGCTGCCAACACAGCAGCAGCCCACTTATAATGTACACAGAACATAATGCTGTGAAATGAGTACATATCATTCCACATTTAGAGAGTTCTTAAGCTGAATAAGGGGACCACACTCTGAGAACGGAAATCAGCCCATAACACCTCTGAGAGTACAAACACATATTGCTTTGCGATAAAAAAAAGTAAATTTCGCAGCCATATTTTCTTATCTTGCCTGAGGGAAATACACTGAGGTGACAAAAGTCATAGGATAGCGATATGCACATATACAGATGGCGGTAGTACAGAGTACACAATGCATAAAAGTGTATTGTATTGGCGGAGCTGTCATTTGCACTCAGGTGATTCTTTTGAAAAAGTTTCCAACCTGATTATGGCCGTATGACGGAAATAAACAGATATTGAACGGGGAGGTAGTCGGAGGTAGACGCATGAGACATTCATTTCGGAAATAGTTAGGAAATTCACACACAGAGTGTGTCCAGCATACCAAATTTCAGGCATTACTTATCAGCACGGGCTACACAGTAACTGACGGCCTGCACTTAACGAACGAGAGCAGTGGTGTATGCGTAGAGTCGCCAGTGATAACAGACAAACAACACTGCTTGAAAGAACCGCAGAAATCAATATGGGACATGGGACTAACGCTAATGGGCTTTGACTCCAGACGAGCGACCCGCATGTCTTTGGTAACAGCACTGCATCACTCGCGGCATTCTCCTGGGCTCATGACCACGTCATTTGGACCCTAGACGGCTAGAAAATCGTGTCCTGGTAGATGAGTCCCGATTTAAGTTTGTAATAGTTGATGGTAAGTTTCGGGTATGGAACAGATCTCACGGAGTCATGGACCCAAGTTGTCAACAGCGCACTGTGCAAACTGCTGATGGCTCTATAATGATGTGGGCTGTGTTTGCGTGGAATGAACTGTGTTCTCTGGTCTTATTGATAGGATCATTGACTGTAAATGGTTATGTCTGGCTACTTAGGGACCATTTGCTGCCATTCAGAGACTTCATGTTTCCAAATAACGATGTAATTTTTATGGATGCGCCCTGTCACCGGGCCACAGCTGTTCGCGATTAGTTTCAAGAACATTCTGAGCCATTCGAGTGAATGATTTGGCCACCCTAATCGCCCGACATCTACGGGACATAGTCGAGAGATCAGTTCGCGCACCGGCAACACTGTTGCAATTATGGACGGCTACAGAGGCACCATGGCTCAATATTTCTGCAGGGGTCTTCCATGCGACGTCGAGTTGCTGCAATGCGGCGGGCAGAAGGCTTCTGAAGGCTTCTTACCGGTGGTCAGAACACTCATGCACCCTAGCTGATAGCCGCAGCCGCCGCTGTTATTGCATCTGCCTCCGTCGCAGTGTTGTCCTTGTGCTGATGTCCTGAGTCCCCATCTCTGGCCATCACCTGCTGCTGCCCGCCGATGCCGCCGAGTCGAACACATGTGAGAGACACTCTGGTACGGAGCGTGCACTAACAGAGCCAGAGGCCTGTGGCTAATCGGGTCCCCGGTAAATGGCTGCTGGCGCCCACTCACGGGGTGACATATCGCTCAGTAATGCACCAGTTGGAGCCATGTTCCTGTTTGTCTCATTGAAGTATGAAAAAATAGTTCTTGCAAAGATGTGGTTTAGTCGGGAGCGTCCTAAATGTTAAACTGTCGTGTCTACACACAAATTATTATTTAAAAAAACACATTGAGTACGAAAAAATCGTTACATATATTGCCAGCTTCTCCTTGTTGGTTTCACAGAGGCTTGACAATGACATTTAGTCAAAATTAGCCGACCACACGATGAAATAAAAATCGCGTTACAGTCTACTATGGATGATATTTACGTTCACTAAGCATCTGGAGCTGGCCGCGGTGGTCTCGCGGTTCTAGGCGCGCAGTCCGGAACCGTGCGACTGCTACGGTCGCAGGTTCGAATCCTGCTTCGGGCATGGATGTGTGTGATGTCCTTAGGTTAGTTAGGTTT
The DNA here is from genome assembly GCF_023897955.1 of Schistocerca gregaria. Lineage (NCBI taxonomy): Eukaryota > Metazoa > Arthropoda > Insecta > Orthoptera > Acrididae > Schistocerca > Schistocerca gregaria. The sequence goes on from NC_064926.1 coordinate 238,503,167, forward strand.
AAGTAGTTCTAAGTTCTAGGGGACTGATGACCACAGCACTTGAGTCCCATAGTGCTCAGAGACATTTGACCCAACTAAGCATCTGAAGGCTGTAGATCCCCACAAATACAACATTTTTGATGTTATTTCGTTCGTGTGACCTGTGTTCTCTGTGGCGGGTTATTCTGTCAGTAGCTGTAGCTGGTCTGTGATTTCATTAGGTTACTCCAGAGGATAGTAACGAAACAGTGAAGATATCACAGGGAGTTTTTACACAGAGGAATTACAAAAAATTTCTGAACCGAACGAGTGTCTCATAAGGCGTCACGGAAACACTGCTTTACTGAAATGGCTCGGTTTCCAGTAACATAAAACATTTGAATGAATGCTAGCGATTTGCAATATGACAGCGTACGCAAACCGCAGACAGTGCAGTAGAGTACCGCGAGTTCTAGGAAGTGCATCAGCAGAGGTAGTATTCTCGATAAATTGCCAGTTGTACTTCACATTTCTGGATACAATTTCTGTGGGCGTGGAACGAAACTGAAAAAAAGCCTGGCTTGTGGCAATAGGAGGATTAATCTACTTGACGAGTCGTGCATGGAGGTTTGCAGAAGGTCACACTACAGACCGACTTTTGGCCGATAACACCAAGCAAGTATTCTGAAGAAGGGACATAGGTAGAGGTCTGCGCGGATGCTGATATCCGCGGATATATCCGCGGATATCCACAGTATTTGCTACTTGGCGGATAAAATCGCGACCGGCGCGGATATCCGCGGGTCATCTGCGGATAATGAGCAAGGCATCTGCCCAGTACGTATGTTGCAATGTTAGTTGAAAACTTTAAGTCTGTTGACATTCTTGGAATCTTGCAGGCCCGGGTAGAGTGGATGTCTGTTGTCGTCAGCCCCTGGCTACGACCGACGTAGCTGTACCCAAGAGACCTGCGCCTAATCCGTTTCCGCGACTGTGTCTTTTGTGTGCCCCGTGAAGTGCTCTCTGGGTGCCAAACCCGCACACTGCCTACCAGACAGGTGCCCGTTGTAATATTCCGCTGCCTTCAGTTTGCGCTTTGTAGTGACCGAGTGACAACTTGCATCGTAGCAAATATCAGTGAGAGTTCTTTCTTCAAATGAACACCATATCGATGGATACAATTTCGTATAAGGTAAAGAAGGTGATTTTACATTAGCGAAGGAAAACAAATTGAAATCGCCAATTTGCAAAAAAAATTGGATACGTATTTGATGGCAACGAAAAGATAAAAGATATAGTGGCTTGTTTTGCATGTAAAAAAGTATATTCCTACACTGGACTCATAAGTGGATCTTCAAATTTGCTAAAACATTTGTGTGAGGCTGGACAAAGCAGCGTAATTACTTATTTAAATACCAAGAGAGACGTGAAATTTCCTGAAGTTCCGCCAAATTTGCCGGCCGCGGTGGTCTCGCGGTTCTAGGCCTGCAGTCCGGAGCCGTGCGACTGCTACGGTCGCAGGTTCGAATCCTGCCTCGGGCATGGATGTGTGTGATGTCCTTAGGTTAGTTAGGTTTAAGTAGTTCTAAGTTCTAGGGGACTGATGACCACAGCAGTTGAGTCCCATAGTCCTCAGAGCCATTTGAACCGCCAAATTTGAAGATAGGCGCGGCAGAAAAACTTATCAATATTGTCAGCAAAGACATTTTACCATTCGAAGTTGCGTGTGGATCTGGGTTTCTCGAGACGGCATGGCTTCAAAATTTGACACATCCAAGCAGTGAGTACAAAGAAAAACTGTCGGTAAATGATGCAATGTGCTAGTAACAGTTTAAAACCATCGTCATTTTCAGCTGCCTTGGCACAAGAGCAGCGAAATATAATTGTTTTTATACTCGTATTTTCATCATTTAATACTATTACATTGAAGTTTATTTTTTTAAATAGCGTTTCCAGTCTCACGAGATCTGAGCCGCTACTGTGTGTGCTCCGTAGCGCCAATGCTTTCCTGTTTGAAATGGTCTGCTTTAGAGTAGGTATAGAGCGTTTCCTGTGAGTTAAGAAGTCAAAAGTAGTTAAGTTGTCGCAGAAATGGCACCCTAACAATAACTATGTCATTACATACGATAATTCTAAGAACTACTGTCTGTTGCTATTAATTACTCATTCAAAACTCAAATATATGCGGCTGCGGATAGGGAACTTGCGTATGCGGTGCGGTTGCGGAACGCACTTTTCTTATCTGCGCAGACCTCTAGACGTAGGCATAGTGAAATGCTGTCAGTAGCTCTCTCCCAGTATCAACCTTTGCATATAATATTGCTGTACTGTGGGTTTGTAAATTTTCTGCGGTTAGTCGATAAGTTTAGAGAGTATCTTTGACTTCCTATATCTTCAGCACTTACGCAGTGTTTCAGTCAGTGGTCTGATGGTTCTAACAGAGAGAGAGAGAGAGAGAGAGGGTGGGTTCAGATGTGTACAGATGGTTCAAATGGCTCTGAGCACTATGGGACTAAACAGCTGCAGCACCATTTTCTAGCGTAAGTCAAACAAAAATATCTTTCAAAACCGTGAGAGAATCTTTAGAAGTGAATCAAGCTGAAAGTTCCCTTGCAATAATTGTTTCCAGCAACTGTGCGATCATGTCAAGTCATCACTTAATTGATTTGTGCAAGAATAAATTCACAGACAGTGATGTCGCCAGAAAATCTCAGATATATACAATACTGGCCATTAAAATTGCTACACCAAGAAAAAATGCAGATGATAAATGGGTATCATTGGACAAATATATTATACTAGAACTGACATGTGATTACATTTTCACGTAATTTGGGTGCATAGATCCTGAGAAATCACTACCCAGAACAACCACATCTGGCCATAATAACGGCCTTGATACGCCTGGGCATTGAGTCAAACAGAGCTTGGATGGCGTGTACAGGTACAGCTGCCCATGCAGTTTCAACACGATACCACAGTTCATCAAGAGTAGTGACTGGCGTATTGTGACGAGCCAGTTGCTCGGCCACAATTGACCAGACGTTTTCAGTTGGTGAGAGATCTGGAGAATGTGTTGGCTAGGGCAGCAGTCGAACATTTTCTGTATCCAGAAAGGCCCGTACAGGACCTGCAGCACGCGGTCGCGCATTATCCTGCTGAAATGTAGAGTTTCGCAGGGATCTAATGAAGGGTAGAGCCACGGGTCGTAACCCATCTGAAATGTAACGTCCGCTGTTCAAAGTGCCGTCAATGCGAACAAGAGGTGACCGAGACGTGTAACCAATGACGCCCCATACCATCACGCCGGGTGATACGGCAATATGACGATGACGAATACACGCTTCCAATGTGCGTTCAACGCGATGCGACCATCATGATGCTGTAAACAGAACCTGGATGCATCCGAAAAAATGACGTTTTGCTATTCGTGCACCCAGATTCGTCGTTGAGTACACCATCGCAGGCGCTCCTGTCTGTGATGAAGCGTCAAGGGTACCTTCAGCTATGGTCTCCGAGCTGACCGGCCGCTGGTGGCCGAGCGGTTCTAGGCTTTTCAGTCTGGAATCGCGCGACCGCTACGGTCGCAGGTTCGAATCCTGCCTCGACCATGGATGTATGTGATGTCCTTAGGTTAGTTAGTTTTACGTAGTTCTAAGTTCTAGGGGACTGATGACCTGAGATGTTAAGTCCCATAGTGTTCTGAGTCATTTGAAACATTTTTCTCCGAGCTGATAGTCCATGCTGCTGCAAACGTCATCGAACTGTTCGTGCAGATGGTTGTTGTGATGCAAACGTCGCCATCTGTTGACTCAGGGATCGAGACGTGGCTGCACGATCCGTTACAGCCATGCGGATAAGATGCCTGTCATCTCGACTGCTAGTGATGCGAGGCCGTTGGGATTCAGCACGGAGTTCCGTATTACCCTCCTGAACCCATCGATTCCATATTCTGCTAACAGTCATTGGATCTCGACCAACGCGAGCAGCAATGTCGCGATACGATAAACCGCAATCGCGATAGGCTACAATCCGACCTTTAGCAAAGTCGGAAACGTGATGATACGCATTTCTCCTCCTTACACGAGGCATCACAACAACGTTTCACCAGGCAACGCCGGTCAACTGCTGCTTGTGTATGAGAAATCGGTGGGAAACTTTCCTCATGTCAACACGTTGTAGGTGTCGCTACCGGCGCCAACCTTGTGTGAATGCTCTGAAAAGGTAATCATTTGCATATCACAGCATCTTCTTCCTGCTGGTTAAGTTTCGCGTCTGTAGCACGTCATCTTCGTGGTGTAGCAATTTTAATGGCCAGTAGCGTAGAACAAAGTGTAGTGCAATTGTAAAACATGTCAAATTTTATGAAACATTTGCGCAAGATATCGATTACTGCATGTACTGTATATTTATTGATGAATCAACAGATAACAGCGTGATCAGAGTTTTAGGAATAATAAAAATAATATAGGGGGAGGCGTGGCAAGATGGGGGAAGCTAAGTTTAAACTCTTACAAAAGGTACAAAAATAAAAAAAAATCAAGTAGGTTTTATTATCACTTGTTTACTTAACATTTGAATTACAATAGCATGCAAAGAAACCTGCAAATCTGTTACACTTAGTTAGAAATATCTCGATTTGAAACATAAACTACCAATTCCCCGTCCTGCCCCATATGTGGGGTTAGATGGGGAACTAGCATGAATTCATCTCTAAAGCTTAAGTAAGGACTGGAATAACGAAATCATGCGACGATAAGGTTTCGAAAGATGGTTCTGCTAATTGTAGAATCAGGTATTACGTTTTATTTAGGTCTCTTACTTTTATATAGTACACAAGTGTGGACAGCGTCGTCATCATCACTTTCTATCGCTGCATAAGTGTCGTGGGCCCAGCGTCCGCAGCTAATACATCGTATCCAGCTTCCTTCAGAGAAGTCATAGCAGTGTAAACATTCTTCGTTCTCTTCCTCGTTGTCATTCGACCTAAGTTTATTATTCCTTGAGCATGAAGGGGTGGTTAAGACGTCAGTAACGTTCGTCACTTTTTCGTTGTCATCATGTCCTTTTGGTGGTATCCCAGGTTTATTAAACGTCTTTGAAAAGAATTTTCGTTTACATGCAGCACGTTTTGGGACTCCTTTTCGTTTAATTTCTTCAGATAGTTCACTCCTATAAGGAGATTCGGTTAAAACAACGGGTTTCCCGCGACTGTTAGATGGTAAACACACTAGTGATTGGTCCTAACCTTTTCACAACTGCATAGCCATGATTAGCACGTTTCTTTGCCACATGTCGTTCAGTCATTGTCTGTGGCACGTTGAACTGTCGAGCAGCCCTGAAAGAACCCATATGACCTTCTATAACAGCATTTACAGCGCCTTCCGTAGACTCCATTGACCAATCTTACCTAGACGTTTGTCGCCGATACTTGCGAACCATCTGAAATAACATGTGGAACGCACTATTGAGTCAGATCGTTCCTGGTAATCTATATTATATAGTAAATACCGTGTTTCCAATAGTCAGTCGTTAAAGCATAGCAAGAATACTGACTCTGCACGTTTTGTGTACTTTTATTCACCATATAGCCTAAGGCATACTTTGTAATTAATTAGGAAGCGTTGGAATAACGAATAGCATTCTATTTACAATTGTATTTAACGTATAATGTACATGTTCAAAACCCGCAGCGAGGTAAACACATGGGACGATAAGAACGTAATGGTTGGACACCCCGTCTTGCCCCCTACCATGCTGTCAGGTTGTGTTGCGCCTACATGAACACTATTTAGTGAACATTGACTACTGACACAGCAGTTTACTGTTAATAAGACATACTATTCAGTGCTATACATACAGCCTGGACAAATGTTCACGAAACACATATTTTAGACCTCGAAAGGTGTAAAACGTTGCAAATCAGTATAACAATTGTACGTACCTTGCAAAGTTCACAGAAACCGCCGCGAAACTAAGGTTCAGCTACGTCAAAACACTGGGACCTGTGTATTGATGATGCTGACGTAGCTATCCACAGATGGCAGCACTCTAACTGTAGCTTATAGCCCTTCCCCGTCTTACCCCACCTCCCCGTCTCGCCCCGCCTTCCCCTAGTACAGTGCTACAGCCAGTGCTGCCATTTGAAAGTAGCCAACCTCGAGGATTTTAATGCACAGTCTATTGTAACAGCAATTACAGACACGCTTCAGAAATTCAAATTAGATCTAAACAAGGTACATGGTATAGGCACAGACAATGCTAATGGTAGATGTTAACAATGGTGTCCATCAAATTTTAAAAAAGTCATTCCGCATTTGATCCCTACAAAATGTGTATGCTATTCAATTCAGCTTCCTACTTCGGCTGCGAGTGAAATGCTGCCAAGAAATCTTGACTTCTTAGTTAGGGAAACAAATAATTTTTTTGTGTCCCGCTGATCGCCTTTTTTATTTATTTATTTATTTATTTATTATTTTAGATGCAATAGTCTCTATTGAACAAACTAACAGTACACACACACACACACACACACACACACACACACACACACACACACACACATATATATATATATATATATATATATATATATATATATATATATATATAATGCAACAGTTCTTCAAGGTACATTTTAAACATATACAAATGATTGTTAGTTCAACAAAATATTATAAAAATATAAAATACAACAAAATATAACACATTCTGTCTTCTTCCTTTTTTTGTCGTTGCATAAGAACGTGGATAAGGGTGTTGCATCATGTAACGGGTAGGCATGGCACACCCCAACTTTGAGGGGGGTCAAGGAAGACGCTGTGGAGATGACCAGCCAAAGTATGTCTGTAAGATGGTTTTCGGGTGAGGGTGCTATGCGCGGTCACAACTTTGTACCAGAAATCGAAGACTGTATGCGGACCACTCTGAAAGAGGTATTCTAAAGCCTGTCCTCGAAACCAGATGAGTGTATGGTGCTTAGCAAGAGGGTAGTGAAATGTCTGGGGCAACAACAAGAAATCTGGGGTTACCGTCGTTGGGGTGGCACGGAGGTAAAAGCCTACGTTTCGTCAGATGAGGAGCCACACGTTTCGTTTTAGGGGGTACGTAAGACGGTGATCGTAGGTGTCTTCGAGCTGACAGTCAGGGCAGAGTGGGGAGGTGGCCAGTCCTATGCGATAAAGTCGAGTATTAGTCAGGAATTTGTCATAGACTAAAATATACCAGAGTGCAGAAACAGACGACGTTACAAAGGGTGCATGGACACACCCCGAAACCGTTTGTCAGTTAATATCAGGCTGCTGTAATACCATGGGGTCGCAAGCGTTGGACAGCATAAACAAACGATAATAGTCTTTTGAACGAGGAGGACGAGTGTTTGGAAGATCGGCCGGAACGTAGCTAAGTTCTACGAAACAATTGGCGACATGGAACAATAATGGAGAAATAGGTGCCACAAAGGTCGGTGGATCGAGAGAAGCTGGTCGGAGGATATCTAAGAGACTGCGTGTTAAGGACGGGACCGGCCCCCGCCAGTGCCGCAACATAGTATGGACAAAAAGTGCAGGAGAGCGTGCCCCCACGTTGACGAGTCCGAGGTCACCTTCTGCAGGAGGCAGTGTTAGAGTGTTTTAGCGGACTTTGAAAAGTGTCCCTGCTGACACGAAATGTCCAATAGCTGGTTGCCAAGTAGTAACGGCATTGGGAGGATGTGGGCGACGTGTACCAGTTTAGGGTCAAAAATGGTTCAAATGGCTCTGAGCACCATGGGACTCAACTTCTGAGGTCATCAGTCCCCTAGAACTTAGAACTACTCAAACCTTACTAACCTAACGACGTCACACACATCCATGCCCGAGGCAGGAACCAGTTTATGGGCGACATACATGTTGACACAGGAAACACGTTGAAGTTGGTTTAAGTTACGGTGCACTTGACCGCGGACATGGTGCCGAATCGACTGTAAAGGCCGCCGGAAAGCGAGGGCCACTGTGCTGTGTGTGGAGCTCGTAAATTCGATACGTAAGTAACCAAGAGTGGTACTGACTGGGGGTGGGGTCGGCACCATAGCCGGGAGGCCGCCCCTCATGTGCATCACAGTCGATTTGCGGACATTATGAACGCTACCCGAAAGACGGCCACACTGGTGGATCCATTGGATGGCGTCATTGAGTTCCTTGGAGGAGCAGGCGAGAAGAGGAGGTCGTCCGCGTAAGCCCTGCACTGAAAGGTGCAGTCACGTAAAGTGAGACCCTGCAGTCCAGAGGTAAGACTAATGATGAGGGGCTGAAGAGCAGTGGCATATAGTAATGTGGACATAGGGCATCCTTGACGCACAGAGCGGCGAATAGGAATCGGTCCTACAAGCCTCCCATTGACTTGTACCATCGAGTCCGCGGGAAGTAGTAACCGGCAAATGGCAGCGAATAATTGGTTCTGGCATTTTTCAACTCACCAACACTTGTATCGTGGTGTTTATCAGACAATCAATGAAGGAGCATAACCCCGCAAAATTCCACGCAGAGGGCATAAGCGATGGTTGTCCATAGAGCTTGCGGTAACAAAAATTGTAGACCAATGATTAGAGCTTAGGACGCACTTTGAAATAGCTCAAATAAAAGACATGTGTTACACTGCAGAAATGCTTTACGCATTGCTTTCTGATGGATGTAATTTGGCGTATTTAACATTTTTAAACACGATTGTTTCAGATTTACAGGTGGTCAATACACACTTCGAATCCAGCGCAGGGATTCATGCAAGCTATTAAATTGACCTGGTTGTGTTAATGTGAAAAAGTTGTCCCCACAGAAGCTGTGCAAAGTAAATTAAATTTAGACTTTGAGAAGCATCAGATGCCAAACCATATCGGGGAAATGAATAATAAAAAAAAAGATTGATGAACTGAGAAAATCTCAATTAGAATCCCAACAAGAACACATCCTACGTCAGAGAAACATCCAGTTTGTCTGCCAGTTAATAATTCAATTGTTACAAAGACTTCCAGACAACACTGAAATTTTGAGAAAAATTTCACTTCTGTCACTGCCTAGTGTTCTTCGGGTTGTTAAAGAGCTATTGGTTCCCATCTTTGAAACGTGTAATGCTTATCCTGGTAAAACAACAAAAGCTGATTTTCAGTGACAAAATTGAATTCTTGTCAAATTGTCTGAAACCACAGACACTGTGTATCACAGGTGTGAAGTGGTTAAATATAAAGATGCAAATAACAGCGACCCGTTTCACGAATTGGCAACATTTGCATTGTCACGACTAGTATTACCGTTGTCGAATGCAGAAGTGGAAAGACTTTTTTTAGCGAGATGAACGGTATTATAACTAAAGCGAGGCATAGGATGAAGTTCAAAATGATGTATTCGCTGTTGTCGATTCGAGTAGGATTAAGAAGGAAGAAACAATGTTGCCACAATTATGAAGTGCTTAAAGAGGTGCTGAAGCAGACAGGAACTGTTACGGCCTATAAAATACCTGAATGTACTTCATCCGGTACTACCTCTGCATCTGGTGTTGAACCGTCTGTCGAGGAAGACGTTGTTGATCGGGAGCTGTTCATTTTCTCTTAGATACGTTCACTGTGACACATATCATAATATTTTTCTAGCTTTTGTTTTTGGCTGTTCAAAGTACTCAATACTTTAAAAAACAACAAGCTAGTGGCTTTGTTAAATGCACAATAAAATCTAGGTGGTTCTATTGGTTTTGAATAAGCTTTTTAGTGGGAAATTCCATTTCAGCGTTGGCAACACTGATCTTGCATAAATCAAAGTTTGCTTTACTTAGAACAGCTTCCTTATTATTTTGAAGTTGCGACAGTTGGGCGATGTCAGCCATGCTGCAACATCGTTTCTAGCAACTCTCTCAAATGTTTTTATTTCATAGTTATGTTTTTGTGCTTGTATGTGTGTATTCTAACGAGCCCGGAATGCACACCAACACTGCTTTAGTTTGCTTTTTTGCGCTTTAACGTTCAATCTAACAATACATTTTCTTGGGTTATTGAAGAGTGTTTTTGAAAACTTAGTTTAATGCAAATAAATTTCCTTTGCTCAACATGGATTTTAATGCTTATCTATGGTCAAGAATAATAAAGCCAGAGAAAAAGCCAAATGATTATGAAAAAAAACCGTATTTCCGCTCTCACCAGATACGCAATATTAAAAAGAATCCATGGTAATCTCTAAAAAAGCTGTTTTGCCAACACCGTACAGAATCCTGAAGAGCGGCTGCAACAATACAAAATTTCTTGAGTTTTTCTATATGAGTGTTGAGTTTTCGACAATATGTCAGTTAATGGAGCTACAATTAATTTATGAAATCGCTCTAATCATTTATAATCACATTGTACATCGAAATCGCTCTACTCATTTGTAACCACATTGTACATCGGAATTGTTGATACTGATTACAAAAATCATAAATGAACATAAATATTAACAGTATACGCAGAATACAAGGAAAATGTTATTTGCAAACAACTGAATATTACTAATTAAATGCAGTGTTGGTGTTACAAATTGTAGGTACGGTGGAGGGGTCGTTATTGAGAGAGCGCGGACTCAGATCGATGTGTTCTGTTATGCTGTACGTTTCTTTCTGATTTTCTACACGAGAATCAGTGCAACCCACGGCGGCAGATAACTCGGTTGCGGGACAGCCAAATAGATTTCCGCGGGCGTAATTGTTCACTGCGCGCATACACAACGTTTCGCCGGCGGCGTCTCCCGCACTCCCCCATCGGCCCCCCTCTAATAGCATTACGCGGCCCGGGGCTAGTCCGCGCCGTTTGCATGCGTTAAATCCGGTTTGCAATAACGCGAAGCAAATTGTTGTACATAACCGTTACACTGCATTGCGCCGCGCTACGTTTTATATTGCGCGCGCATTTAATGGAGGCGCGGATTTGTCGGTATTAATTTGGCCCTAGCGCCGGCGCGCGGGCTTACGGCGGATTTGCAGGCGAGCGGAGCGGCTGGTAAACTAGCGCCAATTACCGGCGAAAACTAATCTGCGCGCGCATTCCCAAATAAGATCAGCTCGCAGCCGCGGTGCCGGGCCCGGGCGGCCGTCGCACCGCGAGGACTTGGCTGCCGTCCGCCCCGTTAATGAAAACTCAGGCGACAAACCGAAGAGTTGATTACAAAAACAGCCCTTGTCAAACATTTACATTTTTCAGGAGAGTGATTAACTGTAAATCGTTCAATTATATTATTTGCAATGGTTCCTATGTACACCGAAGCGCCAAAGAAACTGGCATAGGCATGCGGATTCAAATACAGAAATATGTGAACAGGCAGAATACGGCGCTGCTGTCGGCAACGCCTATATAGGACAAGTGTCTGGCGTAGTTGTAAGAACGGTTACTGCCGCTATGATGGCAGGTTATCAAGATTTGAGTTTTAACGTGGTGTTACAGTCGGCGCACGAGCGATGGGACACAGCAGCTCAGAGATAGCACTGAAGTGGGAATTTTCCCCGTACGACCATTTCACGAGTGTACCGTGAGTGTCAGCAATCCGGTTTAACATCAAGTCTCCGACATCGCTGCGGCCGGACAAAGATCCTACAAGAACGGGACGAATGATGACTGAAGAGAATCGTTCAACATGAGTAAAGTGTAACCCTTCTGCAAATTACTGCAGATTTCAGTGCTGGGCGACAAAAAAATGTTTGCGTGCGAACCATTCAACGAAACATCATCGATGTGGGCTTTCGGAGCCGAAGGCCCACTCGTGTACCCTTGTTGACTGCATGACACCAAGCTTTACGCCTCGCATGGGTTCGTCAACACTGAGATTGGACAGGTGATGACAGGAAACATGTTGTCTGGTCGGACGAGCTTCGTTTCCAATTGTGTCGAGCGGATGGACGTGTACTGGTATGCAGACAACCTCATGAATCCCTGGGCCCTGCATGTTAGCAGGAGACTGTTCAAGCTGCTGGAGGCTGTGTAATGGTGTGGGGCGTCTGCTGTTGGAGGGGAATGGGACGCCTGATACCTCTAGATACGACTCTGACCAGTAACACGTACGTAAGCATCCTGTCCGATCAGCTGCATCCACTCATGTCCATTCTGCATTCAGACGGACTTGGGCAGTTCCAGCAGGAATATACGACCCCAGGAACACTCCTCTGTGTTTAAACACTTCCGTTGGCTACCAAACTTCCCAGCCATTAACATTATTGAGCACACATCGGTTGCCTTGCAATGTGATTTTCAGAAATCTCCACCCTGTCGTACTCTTATGGATTTATGGACAGCCCTGCAGGATTCAGTTCCCAACTACACTACTTCTGACTTAGTCGAGTCCATGCTACGTCGTGTTGCGGCATTTCTGCGTCCTCTGGGGCCCTGCACGATATTAGGCAGGTGTACCAGTTTCTTTGGCTTTTCAGGGTATATCTATTTTTTCCTTTATTGTTACTTCATCCCCATCACCCCGTATGGGCGGAACGTTGGCTGTCAGCGGTACAACATTTCGCTCTTCAGCTTAGCGCATTTTTAAAAATACAACAAAGATGAGAGAAGAACTCTTCAGGACTGTTTTTCTTTCTTAAATTAAAAATCTAAGGTGGACAGCTAAGAAACGAAAATACAGACTTTTAAAAACACATCACAGGGTGGTGAAATCCTTCAGAGAAATGCACTGAAACACTGCACTTTCACTTAAAATCTGAAGGACCTACAATGGAGCAACACTTTCGCAGCTATGGACGGCTATGCAGGCAGCATTACTCAATATTTCTACAAGGAACTTCCAGCGTTTTGTTGAGTCCAAGCCATGTTGAGCTGCTGCACTACGCCAGGAAAAAATGAGGTCCGTCACGGCATTAGGCAGTATCCCATGACATTTGTCACTTCAGTGTATTTCAAGAAGAGAGAATATGGTCCATAGGGTCGAGGAGGTGTGTGGGTAGAAAAGGTAATGGTTTGTTAGGTAGGAAAACTATGGGAATCGTTGTTGGTGTTGGGGTTGATAGTCGGAAGACTGAAGTTGGGAAAGACAAAGGGTGACCAGGAGTTTGGTGTGTGGGTTGGGTAATAGCAATAAAAGAAAAGGGATGGGAGTGGACCGAGAGGGAGAGAGGGTCAGAAGGCCTGATGTGGTGGGGGATGGATGGAGAAGAGTTAAAGGTGGTAGGAGGGATAAATAATCGGGTGGATCTCATTGTCTTGGAGAAGTAGTTGGTTCAAGTTGCTTTGGGATAGGATATGGAGTGTGTGGAAGTATAAGAATGATGGGTCCTGTTTGTTAAGTTGCAGCAGCATACCAGAGTTCGTGAACAGAGGGGACAGAATAGGGTTATCGGAATCTAATTTGCGGATAGTATAGGACATAAAGAGCTTTTCAATCTAGATAAGAAATGGTGGGAATTTCATGAGATGAAGAGAATCCACGCGAGGGAAGCTAAACGGATACTTAGAGTACACGGCATTCGGGATTTGGAGGGATCTATAGAAATTGGCTGGGGCTGAGATCCAAGCAACAGTTCCATAGCAGAGGATGGATCACATCATAGTTTTGTAGATTTAGAGAACAGTGGAGAGGTGTAAACCCCAAGTTCAGCCTGCTAGTAATTTTAGTCAGTTTTTAGTTATTAGTTATAGTGCGATTTCTGTTGAATTATTAGTAGGTGATGTTACCACGTTAGTTGCCAGTAGAGGGTTAGTTCATGATATTTTAGTGTGTTAGTTAACTGGGTAGGATGATAGTCATGGAAATGGAAGATGTGGGTGACTCTTCCTAAAATTATTGCCTGTGTTTCGGTGGGGTTTGAGAGCCATCGGTTACACCAGGAGTTAAACAGAGTAAGGTCAATTTGGAAAGTCGTTGGGATTTCTGAAGTGTAGCGTAGAGGGTAAAGAAAGTCGGTCATCAGAATACTGGAGTAGGTGGACTGGTTGCGGGTAGGAGTGGTTTAGGCATATCATTGGTGAAGAGAAGAGAAGTCAGAGCCATGAAGCACTCCTGCAGTGGAATGGAAAGTACAGAAATTGCTATTATTAATAGTGACAAAAGATGCGAGATTAGATAGAAAGGATCCAATAAGACGAATATACCCAAAATATCCACCCCCTATGAACCATGGACCTTGCCGTTGGTGGGGAGGCTTGCGTGTCTCTGTGATACAGATAGCCGTACTGTAGGTGCAACCACAACGGAGGGGTATCTGTTGAGAGGCCAGACAAACGTGTGGTTCCTGAAGAGGGGCAGCAGCCTTTTCAGTAGTTGCAAGGGCAACAGTCTGGATGACTGACTGATCTGGTCTTGTAACAATAACCAAAACGGCCTTGCTGAGCTGGTACTGCGAACGGCTAAAAGCAAGGCGAAACTATAGCCGTAATTTTTCCCGAGGGCATGCAGCTTTACTGTATGATTAAATGATGATGGCGTCGTCTTGGGTAAAATATTCCGGAGGTAAAATAGTCCCCCATTCGGATCTCCGGGCGGGGACTACTCAAGAGGATGTCGTTATCAGGAGAAAGAAAACTGGTGTTCTACGGATCGGAGCGTGGAATGTCAGATCCCTTAATCGAGTAGGTAAGTTGGTAAATTTAAGAAGGGAAATGGATAGGTTAAAGTTAGATAAAGTGGGAATTAGTGACGTTCGGTGGCAGGAGGAACAAAACTTTTGGTCAGGTGACTACAGGGTTATAAACACAAAATCAAATAGGGGTAATGCAGGAGTAGGTTTAATAATGAATAGGAAAATAGGAATGCGGGCAAGCTACTACAAACAGCATAGTGAACGCATTATTGTGGCCAAGATAGATACGAAGCCCACACCTACTACAGTAGTACAAGTTTATATGGCAACTAGCTCTGTAGATGACGAAGAAATTGAAGAAATGTATGATGAAATAAAAGAAATTATTCAGATAGTGAAGGGAGATGAAAATTTAATAGTCATGGGTGACTGGAATTCGAGTGTAGGAAAAGGGAGAGAAGGAAACGTAGTAGGTGGATATGGATTGGGGCTAAGAAATGAAAGAGGAAGCCGCTTGGTAGAATTTTGCACAGAGCACAACTTAATCATAGCTAACACTTGGTTTAAGAATCATGAAAGAAGGTTGTATACATGGAAGAACCCTGGAGATACTAAAAGGTATCCCTGTCGCCGTTGGATAAGCAGCTGCCAGCAGCAAGTCGTATATCCCTAGGTTACTTATTTGTTAGATAGTTTAATTAATTTCTTTGCGTGTTTTTGGGTACTTTCATTGTTTAATTCATATTTCGGGTGTATTATAGTATTTGACAGTTGTAGCATCGCGCTTTAGTGTTACTTGGTAGATTCTTACTTAAATTGCGTGTGAGTTTCGTATAGGAGGTTCAATTTCGAGTTTCAGTTACTGTAATCGTAAATTCAGCAGATTGTAGCGCAGTCGTTAGGCATTTGTACAGGTTAGTTGATACATTCTTTGCGTGTTTCGCTTGCGTTATCTAGGCAGGGACCCGTGTTTCAGTAACTG
Source organism: Schistocerca gregaria (assembly GCF_023897955.1). NCBI lineage: Eukaryota > Metazoa > Arthropoda > Insecta > Orthoptera > Acrididae > Schistocerca > Schistocerca gregaria. Next base: position 238,518,615 of record NC_064926.1, read on the forward strand.
TTGTTCAACATCGATTAGAATGGACAGGGACTGCGATTGCAGTGTTCGGATGAGGGCTGACTTGGCATCCCTTCGCTCACAGCTGCAATCGACGCTGACTTCGGTCGCGCAGCTTGAGGCTGTTGCCAATGGGCACCACTGTGGAGAGCCGGACTTGGGTAACACGGCGATGTCAACCTCGTCCCGTCTGTCCCCAGATCGGTCTGCCGCTGTGGTTGCCCCAGTTGCTGCCCGCAGTGGGGCTGAGCCCTCGCCTGTGGTTGATTGGGAGGTCGTTCCAAGGCGTGGCAGGCAGCAAAAGGCGTCCCCGGAGGCTGATCAGAACGCCTCCCCGGTGCGTCTGACAAACCGGTTTCAGGCACTGTCTCTGGCTGAGCCAGATGCAGCTGCCTGCCCTGTTTCAAAGGATCATTCTCAGCCTTCAAGGTCCGGGCAATCGCAGAGGGTGGGCTTACTGCTAGTTGGGAGCTCCAATGTTAGGCGCGTAATGGGGCCCCTTAGGGATACGGCGGCTAAGGAGGGGAAGAAATCCAGTGTGCACTCCGTGTGCATTCCGAGAGGAGTCATTCCTGATGTGGAAAGGGTCCTTCCGGATGCCATGAAGAGGACAGGGTGCAGCCAGCTGCAGGTGGTGGCACATGTCGGCACTAATGATGTGTGTCGCTCTGGATCTGAGGAAATTCTCTCTGGATTCCAGCGGCTATCTGATTTGCTGAAGGCTGCCGGTCTTGCTTACGAGATGAAGGCACAGCTCACCATCTGCAGCATCGTCGACAGAACCGACTGCGGACCTTTGGTGCAGAGCCGGGTGGAGGGTCTGAATGAGAGACAGTTTTGCGACCGTGTTGGCTGCAGATTCCTTGACTTGCGCTATAGGGTGGTGGGGTTTCGGGTTCCGCTGAATAGGTCAGGAGTTCTCTACACTCAGTTGGCGGCTACACGGGTAGCGGAGGCTGTGTGGCGTGGACTGGGCAGTTTTTTTAGGTTAGAAGGCCTCGGGAAAGTACGGGGTGGGCTGCAATGTCAAAGGGTACATGGCAAATACAGGATGTGCTTGGATCAAGGAACAGTCGGAATTATAGTTGTAAATTGTTGTAGTTGCGCTGGAAAAGTCCCTGAGCTTCAAGCGCTAATAGAAAGCACAGAAGCTGATATCGTTATAGGTACAGAAAGCTGGCTAAAGCCTGAAATAAGTTCTGCAGAAATGTTTACGAAGTCTCAGACGGTGTTCAGGAAAGATAGATTAGGCAGAATTGGTGATGGAGTGTTTGTGTCTGTCAGTAGTGGTTTATCTTGTAGTGAAGTCGAAGTAGATACTCCGTGCGAATTGGTATGGGTGGAGGTTATACTTAACAGCCGAATTAAGTTAATAATTGGCTCCTTCTACCGACCCCCAGACTCCGATGATACAGTTGCGGAACAGTTCAGAGAATGTTTGAGTCTCGTAACAAATAAATACCCCACTCATACGGTTATAGTTGGTGGGGACTTCAACCTACCCTCGGTATGTTGGCAAAAATACTTGTTCAAAACCGGTGGTAGGCAGAAAACATCTTCAGAGATTGTCCTAAATGCTTCCTCCGAAAATTATTTCGAGCAGTTAGTCCACGAACCCACGCGAATTGTAAATGGTTGCGAAAACACACTTGACCTCTTAGCCACAAACAATCCAGAGCTGATATAGAGCATCATGACTGATACAGGGATTAGTGATCACAAGGTCATTGTAGCTAGGTTCAGTACAGTTTCTTCCAAATCCATCAGAAACAAACGCAAAATAATTTTATTTAAAAAAGCGGATAAAGTGTCACTAGAAGCCTTCCTATGAGACAATCTCCATTCCTTCCGAACTGACTATGCAAATGTAGACGAGATGTGGCTCAAATTCAAAGATATAGTAGCAACAGCAATTGAGAGATTCATACCTCATAAATTGGTAAGAGATGGAACGGATCCCCCGTGGTACACAAAAAAGGTCCGAACGCTGTTGCAGAGGCAACGGAAAAAGCATGCGAAGTTCAGAAGAACGCGAAATCCCGAAGAGGGGCTAAAATTTGCAGACGTGCGAAATTTGGCACGGACTTCGATGCGAGATGCCTTTAATAGGTTCCACAACGAAACATTGTCTCAAAATTTGGTAGAAAATCCGAAGAAATTCTGGTCGTATGTAAAGTACACAAGCGGCAAGATGCAGGCAATACCTTCGCTGCGCAGTGCCGATGGTACTGTTACCGACGACTGTGCCGCTAAAGCGGAGTTATTGAACGCAGTTTTCCGGAATTCCTTCACCAGGGAAGGCGAATGGAATATTCCAGAATTTGAAACACGAACATCTGCTAGCATGAGTTTCTTAGAAGTAGATACCTTAGGGAATGCGAAGCAACTCAAATCGCTTGATACGGGCAAGTCTTCCGGTCCAGATTGTATACCGATTAGGTTCCTTTCAGATTACGCTGATACTATAGCTCCCTACTTAGCACTCATATACAACCGCTCGCTCACCGATAGATCTGTACCTACAGATTGGAAAATTGCGCAGGTCGCACCAGTGTTCAAGAAGGGTAGTAGGAGTAATCTATTTAACTACAGACCTATATCATTGACGTCGGTTTGCAGTAGGGTTTTGGAGCATATACTGTATTCAAACATTATGAATCACCTCGAAGGGAACGATCTATTGATACGTAATCAGCATGGCTTCAGAAAACATCGGTCTTGTGCAACGCAGCTAGCTCTTTATTCGCACGAAGTAATGGCCGCTATCGACAGGGAATCTCAAGTTGATTCCGTATTTCTAGATTTCCGGAAAGCTTTTGACACCGTTCGTATCAAGCGACTTCTAATCAAGCTGCGGACCTATGGGGTATCGTCTCAGTTGTGCGACTGGATTCGTGATTTCCTGTCAGGAAGGTCGCAGTTCGTAGTAATAGAAGGCAAATCATCGAGCAAAACTGAAGTGATATCAGGTGTTCCCCAGGGAAGCGTCCTGGGACCTCTGCTGTTCCTGATCTATATAAATGACCTGGGTGACAATCTGAGCATTTCTCTTAGATTGTTCGCAGATGATGCTGTAATTTACCGTCTAGTAAGGTCATCCGAAGACCAGTATCAGTTGCAAAGCGATTTAGAAAAGATTGCTGTATGGTGTGTCAGGTGGCAGTTGACGCTAAATAACGAAAAGTGTGAGATGATCCACATGAGTTCCAAAAGAAATCCGTTGGAATTCGATTACTCGATAAATAGTACAATTCTCAAGGCTCTAAATTCAAATAAGTACCTGGGTGTTAAAATTACGAACAACTTCAGTTGGAAGGACCACATAGATAATATTGTGGGGAAGGCGACCCAAAGGTTGCGTTTCATTGGCAGGACACTTAGAAGATGCAACAAGTCCACTAAAGAAACAGCTTACAATACACTCGTTCGTCCTCTGTTAGAATATTGCTGCGCGGTGTGGGATCCTTACCAGGTGGGATTGACGGAGGACATCGAAAGGGTGCAAAAAAGGGCAGCTCGTTTTGTATTATCACGTAATAGGGGAGAGAGTGTGGCAGATATGATACACGAGTTGGGATGGAAGTCATTAAAGCAAAGACGATTTTTGTCGTGGCGAGACCTTTTTACGAAATTTCAGTCACCAACTTTCTCTTCCGAATGCGAAAATATTTTGTTGAGCCCAACCTACATAGGTAGCAATGATCATCAAAATAAAATAAGAGAAATGAGAGCTCGAACAGAAAGGTTTAGGTGTTCGTTTTTCCCGCGCGCTGTTCGGGAGTGGAATAGTAGAGAGATAGTATGATTGTGGTTCGATGAACCCTCTGCCAAGCACTTAAATGTGAATTGCAGAGTAGTCATGTAGATATATGTAGATGTAGATAGGTTATATAATGGTAAGACAGAGATTTAGGAACCAGGTTTTAAATTGTAAGACATTTCCAGGCTCAGATGTGGACTCTGACCGCAATCTATTGGTTATGACCTGTAGATTAAAACTGAAGAAACTGCAAAAAGGTGGGAATTTAAGGAGATGGGACCTGGATAAACTGAAAGAACCAGAGGGTGTACAGAGTTTCAGGAAGAGCATAAGAGAACAATTGACAGGAATGGGGGAAAGAAATACAGTAGAATAAGAATGGGTAGCTTTGAGGGATGAAGTAGTGAAGGCAGCAGAGAATCAAGTAGGTAAAAAGACGAGGGCTAGTAGAAATCCTTGGGTAACAGAAGAACTATTGAATTTAATTGATGAAAGGAGAAAATACAAAAATGCAATAAATGAAGCAGGCAAAAGAAATACAAACGTCTCAAAAATGAGATCGACAGGAAGAAAATGGCTAAGCAGGGATTGCTAGAGGATAAATGTAAGGAGGTAGAGGCTTATCTCACAAGGGGTAAAATAGATACAGACTACAGGAAAATTAAAGAGACCTTTGGAGATAAGAGAACCATTTGTATGAACATCAAGAGCTCAGATGGAAACCCAGTTCTAAGCAAAGAAGGGAAAGCAGAAAGGTGGAAGGAGTATATAGAGGGTCTACACAAGGGCGATGTACTTATGGACAATATTATGAAAATGGAAGAGGATGTAGATGAAGATGAAATGGGAGATAAGATCCTGCGTGAATAGTTTGACAGAGCACTGAAAGACTTGAGTCGAAACAAGGCCCCCGGAGTAGACAACATTCCATTGGAACTACTGACGACCTTGGAAGAGCCAGTCCTGACAAAACTCTACCATCTGGCGAGCAAGATGTATGAAACACGCGAAATACCCTCGGACTTCAAGAAGAATATAATAATTCCAATCCCAAAGAAAGCAGGTGTTGACAGATGTGAAAATTACCGAACAATCAGTTTAATAAGCCACAGCTGCAAAACACGTGAGGCAATACTGACCTTACGACTTATCTTAGAAGAAAGATTAAGGAAAGGAAAACCTACGTTTCTAACATTTGTATACTTAGAGAAAGCTTTTGACAATGTTGATTGGAATACTCTCTTTCAAATTGTAAAGGTGGCAGTGGTAAAATACAGGGAGCGAAAGGCTATTTACAATTTGTACAGAAACCAGATGGCAGTTGTAAGAGTCGAGGGACATGAAAGGGAAGCAGCGGTTGGGAAGGGAGTGAGACAGCGTTGCAGCCTCTCACCGATGTTATTCAATCTGTATATTGAGCAAGCAATAAAGGAAACAAAAGAAAAATTCGGAGTAGGTATTAAAATCCATGGAGAAGAAATAAAAACTTTGAGGTTCGCCGATGACATTGTAATTCTGTCAGAGACTGCAAAGGACTTGGAAGAGCAGTTGAATGGAATGGACAGTGTCTTGAGCGGAGTATATAAGACGAACATCAACAAAAGCAAAACGAGGATAATGGAATGCAGTCGAATTAAGTCTGCTGATGCTGAGGGAATTAGATTAGGAAACTTACTTGGCTCTGAGCACTATGGGACTCAACTGCTGTGGTCATTAGTCCCCTAGAACTTAGAACTACTTAAAGCTAACTAACCTAAGGACGTCACACACATCCATGCCCGAGGCAGGATTCGAACCTGCGACCGTAGCAGTCGCATGGTTCCTGACTGCGCGCCTAGAACCGCGAGACCACCGCGACCGGCCTAGATTAGGAAATGAGACACTTAAAGTAGTAAAGGAGTTTTGCTATTTGGGGAGCAAAATAACTGATAATGGTCGAAGTAGAGAGGATATAAAATGTAGACTGGCAATGGCAAGGAAAGCGTTTCTGAAGAAGAGAAATTTGTTAACATCGAGTATAGATTTAAGTGTCAGGAAGTCTTTTCTGAAAGTATTTATATGGAGTGTAGCCATGTATGGAAGTGAAACATGGACGATAAATAGCTTGGAAAAGAAGAGAATAGAAGCTTTCGAAATGTGGTGCTACAGAAGAATGCTGAAGATTAGACGGGTAGATCACATAACTAATGAGGAAGTATTGAATAGGATTTGGGAGAAGAGAAGTTTGTGGCACAACTTGACCAGAAGAAGGGATCGGTTGGTAGGACATGTTCTGAGGCATCAAGGGATCACCAGTTTAGTATTGGAGGGCAGCGTGGAGGGTAAAAACCGTAGGGGGAGACCAAGAGATCAATACACTAAGCAGATTCAGAAGGATGTAGGTTGCAGTAGGTTCTGGGAGATGAAGAAGCTTGCACAGGATAGAGTAGCATGGAGAGCTGCATCAAACCAGTCTCAGGACTGAAGACCACAACAACAACAACAACCCACAATATTCGTAAGACATCATACTAAGTTTCTTTTCATCCTAACTACAATTAGAAATTTTTCAATTTACAGTCATCACTGATACAGGCTGTTCTTGTCAAAAAAATTAGCTGGGAATAAGAAGGAATGACTCAATATCAGGACTAATCATATACGGTACGCCCAATTGAAAATGTGACTTTGAGCTAACACACTGTGATCCCCATGAACCATGGACCTTGCCGTTGGTGGGGAGGCTTGCGTGCCTCAGCGATACAGATGGCCGTACCGTAGGTGCAACCACAATGGAGGGGTATCTGTTGAGAAGCCAGACAAACGTGTGGTTCCTGAAGAGGGGCAGCAGCCTTTTCAGTAGTTGCAGGGGCAACAGTCTGGATGATTGACTGATCTGGCCTTGCAACATTAACCAAAACGGCCTTGCTGTGCTGGTACTGCGAACGGCTGAAAGCAAGGGGAAACTACAGCCGTAATTTTTCCCGAGGACATGCAGCTTTACTGTATGATTAAATGATGATGGCATCCTCTTGGGTAAAATATTCCGGAGGTAAAATAGTCCCCCATTCGGATCTCCGGGCGGGGACTACTCAGGAGGATGTCGTTATCAGGAGAAAGAAAACTGGCGTTCTACGGATCGGAGCGTGGAATGTCAGATCCCTTAATCGGGCAGGTAGGTTAGAAAATTTAAAAAGGGAAATGGATAGGTTAAAGTTAGATATAGTGGGAATTAGTGAAGTTCGGTGGCAGGAGGAACAAGACTTCTGGTCAGGTGACTACAGGGTTATAAACACAAAATCAAATAGGGGTAATGCAGGAGTAGGTTTAATTATGAATAGGAAAATAGGAATGCGGGTAAGCTACTACAAACAGCATAGTGAACGCATTATTGTGGCCAAGATAGATACGAAGCCCACACCTACTACAGTAGTACAAGTTTATATGCCAACTAGCTCTGCAGATGATGAAGAAATTGAAGAAATGTACGATGAAATAAAAGAAATTATTCAGATAGTGAAGGGAGACGAAAATTTAATAGTAATGGGTGACTGGAATTCGATTGTAGGAAAAGGGAGAGAAGGGAACATAGTAGGTGAATATGGATTGGGGCTAAGAAATGAAAGAGGAAGCCGCCTAGTAGAATTTTGCACAGAGCACAACTTAATCATAGCTAACACTTGGTTTAAGAATCATGAAAGAAGGTTGTATACGTGGAAGAACCCTGGAGATACTAAAAGGTATCAGATAGATTATATAATGGTAAGACAGAGATTTAGGAACCAGGTTTTAAGTTGTAAGACATTTCCAGGGGCAGATGTGGACTCTGACCACAATCTATTGGTTATGACCTGTAGATTAAAACTGAAGAAACTGCAAAAATGTGAGAAATTAAAGAGATGGGACCTGGATAAACTGAAAGAACCAGAGGTTGTACAGAGTTTCAGAGAGAGCATAAGGGAACAATTGACAGGAATAGGGGAAAGAAATACAGTAGAAGAAGAATGGGTAGCTCTGCGGGATGTAGTAGTGAAGGCAGCAGAGGATAAAGTAGGTACAAAGACGAGGGCTGCTAGAAATCCTTGGGTAACAGAAGAAATATTGAATTTAATTGATGAAAGGAGAAAATATCAAAATGCAGTAAATGAAGCAGGCAAAAAGGAATACAAACGTCTCAAAAATGAGATCGACAGGAAGTGCAAAATGGCTAAACAGGGATGGCTAGAGGACAAATGTAAGGATGTAGAAGCTTATCTCACTAGGGGTAAGATAGATACTGCCTACAGGAAAATTAAAGAGACCTTTGGAGAGAAGAGAACCACCTGTATGAATATCAAGAGCTCAGATGGCAGCCCAGTTCTAAGCAAAGAAGGGAAGGCAGAAAGGTGGAAGGAGTATATAGAAGGTTTATACAAGGGCGATGTACTTGAGGACAATATTATGGAAATAGAAGAGGATGTAGATGAAGACGAAATGGGAGATACAATACTGCGTGAAGAGTTTGAAAGAGCACTGAAAGACCTGAGTCGAAACAAGGCCCCCGGAGTAGACAACATTCCATTAGAACTACTGACGGCCTTGGGAGAGCCAGTCATGACAAAACTCTACCAGCTGGTGAGCAAGATGTATGAGACAGGCGAAATACCCTCAGACTTCAAGAAGAATATAATAATTCCAATCCCAAAGAAAGCAGGTGCTGACAGATGTGAAAATTACCGAACTATCAGTTTAATAAGCCACGGCTGCAAAATACTAACGCGAATTCTTTACAGACGAATGGAAAAACTGGTAGATGCAGACCTCGGGGAGGATCAGTTTGGATTCCGTCGAAATGTTGGAACACGTGATGCAATACTGACCTTACGACTTATCTTAGAAGAAAGATTAAGAAAAGGCAAACCTACGTTTCTAGCATTTGTAGACTTAGAGAAAGCTTTTGACAATGTTGACTGGAATACTCTTTTTCAAATTCTAAAGGTGGCAGGGGTAAAATACAGGGAGCGAAAGGCTATTTATAATTTGTACAGAAACCAGATGGCAGTAATAAGAGTCGAGGGGCATGAAAGGGAAGCAGTGGTTGGGAAAGGAGTGAGACAGGGTTGTAGCGTTGTAGCCTCTCCCCAATGTTATTCAATCTGTATATTGAGCAAGCAGTAAAGGAAACAAAAGAAAAATTTGGAGTAGGTATTAAAATTCATGGAGACGAAGTAAAAACTTTGAGGTTCGCCGATGACATTGTAATTCTGTCAGAGACGGCAAAGGACTTGGAAGAGCAGTTGAACGGAATGGACAGTGTCTTGAAAGGAGGATATAAGATGAACATTAACAAAAGCAAAACGAGGATAATGGAAAGTAGTCAAATTAAATCGGGTGATGCTGAGGGAATTAGATTAGGAAATGAGACACTTAAAGTAGTAGATGAGTTTTGCTATTTAGGAAGTAAAATAACTGATGATGGTCGAAGTAGAGAGGATATAAAATGTAGACTGGCAATGGCAAGGAAAGCGTTTCTGAAGAAGAGAAATTTGTTAACATCGAATATAGATTTATGTATCAGGAAGTCGTTTCTGAAAGTATTTGTTTGGAGTGTAGCCATGTATGGAAGTGAAACATGGACGATAACTAGTTTGGACAAGAAGAGAATAGAAGCTTTTGAAATGTGGTGCTACAGAAGAATACTGAAGATAAGGTGGATAGATCACGTAACTAATGAGGAGGTATTGAACAGGATTGGGGAGAAGAGAAGTTTGTGGCACAACTTGACTAGAAGAAGGGATCGGTTGGTAGGACATGTTTTGAGGCATCAAGGGATCACAAATTTAGCATTGGAGGGCAGCGTGGAGGGTAAAAATCGTAGAGGGAGACCGAGAGATGAGTACACTAAGCAGATTCAGAAGGATGTAGGTTGCAGTAGGTACTGGGAGATGAAGCAGCTTGCACAGGATAGAGTAGCATGGAGAGCTGCATCAAACCAGTCTCAGGACTGAAGACAACAACAACAACTGTGATTTCTTACAATATATTTATTCACAGTGTGTTTCAACCATTGATCATCTTCACAGTGCTATCACGAAAGTGAAAACAAAGCGAAAACTGTGAACATCAACACAAATTACATTTTCATGAGAATTATTAGTCGGAAAAATTAAGTGTACTTACGAAAAATATTGTGACAGCTTAACATGTCGTACATGCTATTTAACCAGAAAAGACGCCACAACGTCAGAAAAAAATACGTCACGCCATAATATTGGCTTAAGCAAGCAGAAAACATTGAAAACGTGAATCCATATAACGGCAGTAAGTGCAGAGCCCCATTGCTCAGGCACAACATCCAGTGGGTTAGCACACAAATGTTGATCAAAGATTCTAGGAGCAAAAGTCAAAGAACAAGGTCAAAGATCAAGGTCAAAGAACGACGTGTGCAAAACGGGTACCAGACAATGAACTTGCGCCGTGATCACTTCTTGCTCCCTCTCCACGCACTGTTTTGCGTGGCCTTTGAAGTTTCTCATTATCGACTGTGATAATAGTGGTAAAATAGGAGTGTTGAATATTTTTTGTCTCAGTTCTGTAGAACTCCGAGGGAAGTTGTTCTTATTGTGTTACTGAATGAAGGCGTAGCAGTCTATTATACAGTATCTTTAACTAACGGTGGTAGGTATCAGTTCACCTGTATACATTCCTGTCGAGAAGAGCACAAGGAAACAGTGTTTACTTACCTGCAGTTGTTTCTAAAAAGTATGGCGGGAATACCTCTGACAACGCGGCTGATATGTTCCTCGCCCAGCACCTTTTTCTTTTTTATTGTGTTTTGCTTCCTTTTTGGCGTTTCTTGACACCGTATTCGGAATTACATTCCTGGAAATTGAAATAAGAACACCGTGAATTCATTGTCCCAGGAAGGGAAAACTTTATTGACACATTCCTGGGGTCAGATACATCACATGATCACACTGACAGAACCACAGGCACATAGACACAGGCAACAGAGCATGCACAATGTCGCCACTAGTACAGTGTATATCCACCTTTCGCAGCAATGCAGGCTGCTATTCTCCCAGGGAGACGATCGTAGAGATGCTGGATGTAGTCCTATGGAACGGCTTGCCATGCCATTTCCACCTGGCGCCTCAGTTGGACCAGCGTTCGTGCTGGACGTGCAGACCGCGTGAGACGACGCTTCATCTAGTCCCAAACATGCTCAATGGGGACAGATCCGGAGATCTTGCTGGCCAGGGTAGTTGACTTACACTTTCTAGAGCACGTTGGGTGGCACGGGATACATGCGGACGTGCATTGTCCTGTTGGAACAGCAAGTTCCCTTGCCGGTCTAGGAATGGTAGAACGATGGGTTCGATGACGGTTTGGATGTACCGTGCACTATTCAGTGTCCCCTCGACGATCACCAGAGGTGTACGGCCAGTGTAGGAGATCGCTCCCCACACCATGATGCCGGGTGTTGGCCCTGTGTGCCTCGGTCGTATGCAGTCCTGATTGTGGCGCTCACCTGTAGGGCGCCAAACACGCATACGACCATCATTGGCACCAAGGCAGAAGCGACTCTCATCTCTGAAGACGACACGTCTCCATTCGTCCCTCCATTCACGCCTGTCGCGACACCACTGGAGGCGGGCTGCACGATGTTGGGGCGTGAGCGGAAGACGGCCTAACGGTGTGCGGGACCGTAGCCCAGCTTCATGGAGGCGGTTGCGAATGGTCCTCGCCGATACCCCAGGAGCAACAGTGTCCCTAATTTGCTGGGAAGTGGCGGTGCGGTCCCCTACGGCACTGCGTAGGATCCTACGCTCTTGGCGTGCATCCGTGCGTCGCTGCGGTCCGGTCCCAGGTCGACGGGCACGTGCACCTTCCGCCGACCACTGGCGACAACATCGATGTACTGTGGAGACCTCACGCCCCACGTGTTGAGCAATTCGGCGGTACGTCCACCCGGTCTCCCGCATGCCCACTATACGCCCTCGTTCAAAGTCCGTCAACTGCACATACGGTTCCCTTCCACGCTGTCGCGGCATGCTACCAGTGTTAAAGACTGCGATGGAGCTCCGTATGCCACGGCAAACTGGCTGACACTGACGGCGGCGGTGCACAAATGCTGCGCAGCTAGCGCCATTCGACGGCCAACACCGCGGTTCCTGGTGTGTCCGCTGTGCCGTGCTTGTGATCATTGCTTGTACAGCCCTCTCGCAGTGTCCGGAGCAAGTATGGTGGGTCTGACACACCGGTATCAATGTGTTCTTTTTTCCATTTCCAGGAGTGTAATTACGGAATCGCAAACACTGACTTTCAACACAGGCGGGGACTATAATGGAAGATGGCAAAATTAAAACATCAAATTAAAGTGCTGTTTTTTCGCCAGCAGCATTTTTGACAAGGGTTGTTTGTTTTTGTAGGATCACCCTATCTTTGAGCTGCAGTAACTCAAGACAAGGAATGATTCTTCCAAATTGGATTAATGCAAATGATGAATCTAGGACACGGCTACCAGGATGAGTTGATACCTCGAAAGTGAAAAAAATTATTAGGTTTTCTTTTTTGTAATTAATTCTTCAGTTTGTGCTTTCACTCGTGAAGAACGAAAAGCTGCGTCAACTACGATTGAGGAGGTCCCTCAGTCCCAACGTTCCCACGTCTCATTAAGCCCTTAAACTAGGGACGGGAGATTATGGTAAATCATCGCTGTTGATTTCCATTACCGTCTTCAACGTGAAAACATCGACTGGTGATAATAATCGTCCCCAAAACGTCGACATTATTAACATTCATTTTAAATGATGACTTGGTAGAATGGCAACACACACTATCTGATCAACAGTTTCTGAATACCGCCATGTGTTGCGTAAGTGACTTCTATATGTCACGAGTAGAGGACCCACCGGTATAAAAGGAGGCGTGGAGTACTGCCTTGTCAGAAGAGAAATAGCAACAGCTGCGTGGGTTGGTCAGGAGAGCCCGGTGATTTAGAATGTGGGCTAGTCACTGGATGTCACCTGAGTAACAGATCCGTCAGCGACATTTCAGTGCATCTAAAACAGCCCATGTCGACTCTTGGTGACGTGATTGTGGATTAGAAGTGTGAAGAGACAACTACAGCTAAATTAAAACCAGGCAGACAACGAGCACTGACTGACACGGACGCAGAGCACTGCGTAGAGAGATTGTGAGAAGTCGCATGGAATCTGTTGTCGGAATCACTCGTGAGCTCCAAACTGCTAACAACAGTTCAGTTAACACAATGACTGTGCGCGGAGAATTAGAAACAAAGGGGTAAAATGGTCGAGCAGCCCCTGATCAGCAACATACTTCTGTAGTCCATGCTAAGCAATGTTTGAGGTGGCGTATAGAGCAATGCCAGTGGACTGTGGGTGACTGCATGATTCGGACAGATGAACCACGCAACTGGGTACAGCGTAAAGTGGAGGATCAGCTGGAAGACGATGACAGTATCAGCACGATAATAAAACCTCTCATAAAGCTTCATATGTGTGTAAAGATGTAAGTACAGCAAATTCCTGAGATGCACTCACCTACTCAGTCCCGACCTGAACCCAATGGAACACCTTTCGGATGAGGTAGAACGTCGACACAGCTCCGGACCCCAGTGTCAAACATCACTATCTTATCTGTTTTCGGCTCTTGAGGAAGAATGGGCTGCCATCTTCCACAAACTTTCAGGCGTCTCAGAAATGTCCCCAGTAGCCTTTAAGCCATCACAGAGACGAAGGGTTGACACACCGCATATGAATCTCCACTAGTAGGTGTCCGGGTAATTTTCATCAGGTAGCGTACAAATACGTCTGATATTATATTTATTAAGCAGTGAATATAGGGTCAACTTACATTACGTACCACACAACTTTTGTGTACGAGCTGCAAAAACGACATTTATGAGATAAGTGCCCCTTCGGCCTATGCCGATGTTGACAGATATCTTATCATGCTAAGTGAGAACAGTCTTTCAGAAGCTAACAATTTGGCCAGACTGCTGAAGTATTCAGTATATTTTTGTAGTTTAGGATACGTTGTATCGATGATGTGGTTCAAGACTTTTAATGGATCTTATTTAGATCTAAAGGATGAATTTTCATGTACTCGTAATATGAACTGTGATGGTAGGTCCGTTTCTGTTCTAGTTTGCAAATTACTCTTTTCTTGTGCTGTTTGATAACGTTCATACCACGAATCAAATTTGGTTTATCTGTTTTCCTGAAATGTATCATACTTGACATCATCAGTATTGCCACGGCACGCTCTTTTACACGGCGCATCCCACACTTCCTGGCCAGGCCACAGCGGCGGGGAATAACTGAATGCCCAGTAGTTTCCGCGAGTAGTAGAAGGCTGCAACGGCTGTCCCACGTGGAAGAAGCACGGTGTCCATCTGTAGCCGTGTATATGAATAAACAATGACGAAAACTTCTAAAATTTTGCAGACCCAAATTAATTAACTGTTAAAACTACTTTCATATGTCACGACCACCATTCGTCGGTTAGGTACACGTTGGGTAACACATAACTTGACCAAAGTGGTACGTTACACCAGAATGTTTATACACAGGTTTTTTGTATTCATTAGTGCAGTATATGTCCTTCGACCCACCGATTTCTGCGAGTGCTCGTAAACGTGACCGCTTTCCATTGCTATTTACAGCAAAGTCTGATATCTTGTATTTCCCAATCGTAACCAGATTTTTCGACTCACTGTCTGAAAATAACATGTTAGCCTTGTTTGCACATTTTTCACGAACAGTTTATTTCCTTCCGTTATGGCATCTGTTTTCACAATACGCTCCAGTTGTCTTTTTTTTACTTCAGTCTCTTCCGTTTCGAGCACTGTTTTGCTCTCAACTAATACATTAATTCCATTTGATGGAGTAATTTCTTTAATTAGCACATGGTTTAAGTCTGTGTGATACATTTATTCTTTTTTAAAAAGGTAAATGCTTCAAGGGTTAAAAAGTATATGGTTAACATTTAAACTGTAATTGGTTAAATGGTAAATGAAATTGTAAGTTGCGATTTATTGATGCCAACAAGTTAGATGATGATGATGAAGCAGTTGCATAAATATTGTGCATAGTAGTATTCGGAACTATTTGCTAACTAAATCAGCAAGTGGTGGGTATGAGATTCCCGGAATTCCGACGGTTTCCAAACATATTCCGACAGGCAAAACAGTGGTCGCTACATGTATGTGTTCAAAAATGGTGCAAATGGCTCTGAGCACCATCGGACTTAACATCTGAGGTCATCAGTCCCGTGGAACTTAGAACTATTTAAATGTAACTAACCTAAGGACATCATGCACATCCGTGCCCGAGGCAGGATTCGAACCTGCGGCCGTTGCGGTCGCGCGGTTCCAGACTGAAGCGCCTCGAACCGCTCGGCCACAGCGGCCGGCCGCTACATGTGTTCAGGTGAGCAATAGTGTAAGTATAAACGTTTGATATTAATCCGTTCAGATGTTGTCTGAGCATGCAAGTGTTATGATACCTCTCAGTACCACCAGACTTAAGATTAATCTTAAAAGTCGAAATCTCGACGAAATATCCTGAGGAAATTGGCATTGCTGTAAAAAAAGCAAGTTGACTCTGTACTGGAAAGTGTATTTAAACCCGCTTCACAACTGTTACAAATAGTGGGAAAGCTATTCCAAAACAAAACAGACAAAGAGAAAGAAAATGAAGTCGAAGAATTTGCAAAGTATATGGAAATGAGAGGAGTATATATTATATTGTTTAAAATTAACCTCCCAATAAACAGTTACACAACACTAGATCTTCAAAATTATCTTAAAAGTCCCAGGGTTATCAACCCTCATAAGGTAAAATATCTTTCATACCGACAAATAATTTCCAACAGGGGCAATAAATATGCCTCCGCCGGTAGGTCTGCATTAGATAAAAGGGACGGTGAATAATAATTATTGAGAGATGATGACATACTTAAGGGCATTGGAGGAAACACAATTTCAGACCCTAATCCAGCTCTAATGTTGGATACAAAAAATCTCGCCAAATTTTGTCAGAGGAGTAGATGCGGTTCAAGAAGCATGCTGTTCAGCTTCACATCAGACCGATTTCTCAACCGCTACAGATACTGCGGAGCTATTCCGAAAGAAGACAGACCAAAATAAATATGATAAGGCCACAGAAAATAAAATATTTATGAAAGTAGAAGATAGAAATATTGGAAGAGATGAAGGAGAACAGAGTGATTACAATGAGGAAGGCGATGCCGTTGATGATGACAAAGGAAAGCATGATTATGACCAGGAAGATGACGTTCCCGATTGGAAGATGAGATGTCGGCAGGTATCGACTGAAATAAACCAAATGAATTTCTAGAGAAGTTAGTTTTGTCACTGGCTTCGGAAGTGGAAGGCAATAATTCACGTGATAACGAAATACTATTTATAGGAGAGGAACTTCGAGATTCATTGATTTTTATTAGTTGAAGTTGAAAATGGCGGTGGAAAATAAAGTAAAAGATTCAGTGGTAAGTTGTATACGAGAGGATTACGTCTTACCTGAGAAATGAAGTGCACAGATGAGTAATGATTAACTGACTCCATTGGGCCAAATTCTTCCTAAGTTGCTGATCGAACCAAGACAGGATAAGGGCAAGTTATACCAGCAGTAGTGCTCACGTCAGTTTTGAAAATATTTATTTGTATTTAGAAGACTGTAATAGTGTCGTACAAAAACCAACCTGCAGTAGTCCACTAGTCTATAATTTGTTTCAGTAATGTCAAGAAGCGAGCTCTGTGTATCTATCAACGATCTATCTGTGGATCTATCAAGGGGCTACCAACAATGTCTTCTCAAAGACCGTTCAGCGAACGTTGCTGCGTATGGGGCTCCACTGCAGGCGCCTGAGTCATGCACCCATGTTGAATGCTGTTGTAAGTAGGCTGTTTATTTGTTTGTATGTTGGCAGCGCTATGTAGCGCTCTGTATTAATAAGTCTGACAGCGCTGTGTGCACTCTGTAAGAGACTCAGTGGCTGGTCGGACTAGCAGTTGGTGGAGAACAGCCAGCAGTGATAGAAGTTGGTAGTGAGAATTCAGTAGTGATGTAGGTTAGTAATTAGCTGTGTTGGAGGTTTGCAGTATTAGCACGAGCGGACGATCTGAATGTGTATCCGTTCAAAATGGCTCTGAGCACTATGGGACTCAACTGCTGTGGTCATAAGTCCCCTAGAACTTAGAACTACTTAAACCTAACTAACCTAAGTTCATCACACACATCCATGCCCGAGGCAGGATTCGAACCTGCGACCGTATCAGTCACGCGGTTCCGGACTGAAGTGCCTAGAACCGCACGGCCACCGCGGCCGGCATGTGTATCCGTCATGGAGATTTATTGCTGATGATTATATAATTTTTTTTTAAACTGGTTGTCACATTATTAAGATAAAAATACATTGTTTGCTTTGCAACAAAATCTTTCCTTTGCTAGCCATATGCCTATTAGTAGTTAGAGCCTACTGTAGTTAGAATCTTTTATTTTAAGGTAAGTGACTTATGTGATGTACAGGTTATTGTTAGAATTCCTTCTTAATCAGGGCCATTCTTTTGAGTTAATTTTATCGCAGTCAGATCGCGTTACCGTTGAATGTTGTGAGTAATTAATGAATAGAATAACTTTGAGCTGTATTAGTCAGTGCAAATTCTGTAGGTCAGTGTTGAAGCGATAAAGGCAAGTAAAGAGACAGTGCGTTCAGTTTCTCTCAGCAGCTTAATTTAAAAAAATTATTAAGAAGTTTCACTGTAATGGGGGACGAACGTGGGAGTTTGTGCGCCAGTACCGCGAGTTGGACGTCTCCTGAGTGACGACAAGTAATCTTTACAGATGAATCACGCTTTATGTTCCATCGGCATGAAACTTCTGAAAGCAAACATTCTCCAACAGTCGTCAAAAGGCACCACGCTGGAGAAGGGAGCGTTATGGTCTGGGGAATGTTTTCATGGCATTGCCTGGCTTATCCCGTCATTGTGGAGGGCTTGGATCAACAAAAGTATGAATCTATCATTGGGGACCATGTCCACTTCTAAACGCAGTTTTTCGTCGGCACGTTAGGACCTACTAGCAGGACAATTCAACGTAACACACAGTTCACAGTGTACGTACGTGGTGTGAAGGGCTCCAGGATGAGTTTAATGTACTCCCCTAGCCACCAAACTCCTCGGATTAAATACCGATCTAGAATCTGTGAGACCACCTAGATCGGGCTATAACCGCCATGGATCCTCAACCGAGAAACCTAGCGCAGCTGGCCACAGTACTGATGGGAAAAAGAGATTGAAACCGATACCGGTATTTTACGAGATGCATTCAAGTTCTAAGGCCTCCGATTTTTTTCTAATTAACTACTCACCCGAAATCGATGAAACTGGCGTTACTTCTCGACGTATTCGCCCTGCAGACGTACACATTTTTCACAACGCTGACGCCATGATTCTATGGCAGCGGCGAAGGCTTCTTTAGGAGTCTGTTTTGACCACTGGAAAATCGCTGAGGCAATGGCAACGCGACTGGTGAATGTGTGGCCACGGAGAGTGTCTCTCATTGTTGGACAAAGCCAAAAGTCACTCGGAGCCAGGTCAGGTGAGCAGGGAGCATGAGGAATAACTTCAAAGTTGTTATCACGAAGAAACTGTTGCGTAATGTTAGATCAGTTCAAACCCTTTGCTACTGACTATTGTTAACGTCGCAATACTGCCATGATTCCCGATTACAGTATGATTTTTGATCAGGATGTAAAAACATTAGAATCAATAGAAGAATACTTGTAGCCAAACGCTTGTCAGTTTTCGAGAAAAGCAGCGAGCGCTGGATGGATTAAATTTTCTTTTATTTGCTATGTAAGTTAGTATTTTGATTCTATGTACCTAGAAATTAAGGAAGACAGAATTTTTCAACCTTTGTTCGATTTCTACGCTTATTGCAGGAAGTAATAGGAACAAAAAACCTAAAATCGATTATTTCAGAAGCCGGCAATAAAGCTTTTGACAATGTTGACTAGAATACTCTATTTCAAATTCTAAAGGTGGCAGGGGTAAAATACCGGGAGCGAAAGGCTATTTACAATTTCTACAGAAACCAGATGGCAGTTCTAAGAGTCGAGGGGCATGAAAGGGAAGCAGTGGTTGGGAAGGGAGTGAGACAGGGTTGCAGCCTCTCACCGATGTTATTCAATCTGTATATTGAGCAAACAGTAAAGGAAACAAAAGAAAAATTTGGAGTAGGTATTAAAATCCAGGGAGAAGAAATAAAAACTTTGAGGTTCGCCGATGACATTGTAATTCTGTCAGAGACAGCAAAGGACTTGGGAGAGCAATTGAACGGAATGGACCGTGTCTTGAAAGGAGGATATAAGATGAACATCAACAAAAGTAAAACGAGGATAATGGAATGTAGTCGAATTAAATCGGGTGATGATGAGGGAACTAGATTAGGAAATGAGACACTTAAAACAGTAAAGGAGTTGTGCTATTTGGGGAGCAAAATAGCTGATGATGCTCGAAGTAGAGATGATATAAAATGTAGACTGGCAATGGCAAGGAAAGCGTTTCTGAAGAAGAGAAATTTGTTAACATCGAATATAGATTTAAGTGTCAGGAAGTCTTTTCTGAAGTATTTATATGGAGTGTAGCCATGTATGGAAGTGAAACATGGACGATAAATAGCTTGGACAAGAAGAGAATAGAAGCTTTCGAAATGTGGTGCTACAGAAGAATGTTGAAGATTAGGTGGGTAGATCACGTAACTAATGAGGAAGTATTGAACAGGATTGGAGAGAAGAGAAATTTGTGGCACAACTTGACTAGAGGAAGGGATAGGTTGGTAGGACATGTCCTGAGGCATCAAGGGATCACAAATTTACCATTGGAGGGCAGCGTGGTGGGTAAAAATCGTAGAGGGAGACCAAGAGATGACTACACTAAGCAGATTTAGAAGAATGTAGGTTGCAGTAGGTACTGGGAGATGAAGGAGCTTGCACAGGATAGATTACCATGGAGAGCTGCATCAAACCATTCTCAGGACCGAAGACCACAACAACAACTATAAACGCCATCCCTAGGTCACGGCAGTGGAAACGGCGTGGCTCCGCATCAATGTCGGGACTTTCCAGGACCTCAATGACTCTTTATATGAAGATAGTATCTGTTGTTTCTGGCATGTCCAAAAGAATAGATACCATCTTCATATATAGTTAAGGCTAACCGGGGATTGACCTTCTCCTTCTGAGCTGGATGCACGTGCATTGCCCGAACTCCTACGGGTCTCGGTAAGATTGCCGCGAGTAATGAGTGAATGGGCAGGGCACTGCGAATGTAGTGTGTCGACATTGTGGGTCTCACGGGGAGCCTGCAAGGGAGGAATCCCTGCAGTCGCACAATTACCTCCGGCCTTTCGGCAGCTTAGAGTCTTGATTTAATTATCATTTCATGCAATGACTCTCTTCCTGCACGTCTCAGCCATCGACTGTGCTGCTGGTCCCGGCGGAGGTTCGAGTCCTCCCTTAGGCATGGGTGTGTGTGTTTAGGTTAAGTAGTGTGTAAGCTTAGGGACTGATGAGCTTACCAGTTAAGTCCCATAAGACTTCACACACATTTGAACATTTTTTTTTCCTGCACGTCTCGCAGCGGGTGGTTATTCTCACTTTTGCCAGGAGGTCACATTAATGTGACTGAACAGTGTACATTACATGTAGTGACGGAATATAACAACAGTATGCTTTATCTCGTTACATCGGGCTATTGAAGTAGGCTTGTATCGTGTACTTTCAACTGTACGCGTTTACGCCGCTTGTTACGATACACCCTGTAACGACGGCAGTCGCGGTTTGTATCACGTATCGTGTAAGATGGCAACGCCCCCTCTGCGAGGTACCTGCCGCCTCCCCGCCACCAGCAGACGGCGTCGGCTGTGTGAGGGGCGCGGTGCGGCCCGGCCGTAGTGTTTACCCCAGGGCGGCCGGTGCCTCCTTGTTCGGGGGATTACGGGTTTCCAATAGCGGCTTAGCGGCCGTGTTTTTGAGCGCCGCCTCTCATTACGGGCGCCGGCTCAGCCGCCGACTGAGTCACCGCCCCCCTGCCCCCACCCCCGCGGCACAATGCGCCCCCGACGCTAAGCGGCCGCTAATGCCTCATTCAGCGCTTCCTTTCCTCTCCTCAGGGATGAATCGCCCGCCGCCGCGGCTGCAAATGATACTTTCCCGCCGCGCTAGCTGTGCTCGTAACGGAACAGCTGCCGGCGAAACGAGGTAAAGCCGGCGGTCTGGGGCAGCCAGAGCATCGCGAAGGAGCGCGCACCTCGCTGGGGGAAACTCATTCGAGGACGCTGCGCTCGCTTCTGCATTAACTACTCGCGGGTAAGCTGTCGCCTTCCTGCGAAGAAAGAACGTCGAAAAAGGTTGTAAACGAAAAGCAGTTTGGCTGCAGCTGTGAAATAGGAGTTGGAATAGAGAAGAATGGTGCCTGGTGCAGATCAGGAAAGGTGGAAGGGATGGGGGGGGGGGGGGGGAGAGGGCGCGAAGTAAGGATCCTTCCCCCCCCCCCCCCAAAAAAAAATCAGATTACTAATAAGAATTGAACATTGCTTGTAATTTTCTACACTCCTAACATTTCGTACACCGTTGGTTTTAATGGTAGTTTGTTCACCGAAAGTTACCAAAAACATATGGAAACAGATGTACGTAAAAATATCCTGGTATGCAGGGGAGTAGACTGGAAGGAGTAGAGGATACTGTAGGTTCTAAATAATGTCATTCCAATAACGCTGACTTCAGCATTAGCACTTCCAGAATTCCCTCCGCCTTCCCCCCTTTCTTCGAATTCTCTCTCTCTCTCTCTCTCTCCCTCTCTCTCTCTCTCTCTCTCTCTCTCTCTCTCTCTCTCTCCCGCTCCCCCCCCCCCCCCCCTCAACGTCAGTGAAATTAAGCGTGTGCATCACCATGCTCTCAGCCAGTCTCTGTGGGGACGCAGAGCACGTACAATTAGCCCAAAGGCATGGAAGTTCAGCCCACAACCCATCTAGTGATTTTAATTCCACAGTATGAGCGCCATCATTTGTTCGCCATCTGTACTTACCTCTAGGTCTGATGTGTTCAACCGACGAGACAATTTAACAAGTCTGTTTATTGTAAACATCTGTAAGAGAAATGTATTCACAGCTTTCTGCATCAAGAATGAAAATGCATAACAATGGAAGATCGCATGACAACTAACAAGAGCAATATTGTTCAACAAATAATGGCAATGCAACAGAATGTCAGGAAGATGACTACCTGATTCATTCCCCTATCACAGTGTGTTGCATTTGGTGGAATTGCATACCCTCCTTCAAATGTCTATTCAGTCTCCCATTACCCAAGTAGTAGTTGCGAGCTGTGCTGGAAATACCTGTCAGTAAGCATTCGTTCATAATATTGTTAAATGTGTATATAATTATGTAGCTTCATTATTATTACAGTGCTAGCAGGACTACTGTGGTCTCAAACACAGCAGTTGCCTTCTACATGGAGTTTATTGGGATTGCCAAGCAATCACGAGGATTGTAACATGACAACGAGTGTTTATTACTGTGATTCTTGGTTGTAAATAAACATACTCTATAAAATGTTTTTTTTCTTATTTTCAACTCTATCAACCGATGACAGCACACAGAGATGCAGTGATGTTGATATACGAAAGAGACATGAAAGTTCTACCCCTTTCTCAAATTTTGAAGTTAAATTGTTATGACTGAGTAACATCTAGTTACTCGAATGGAAATTTTTGGCGGGACAAGTCGCTTCCCCAATTTTTGTACACAATTATCTTAACTCTTCCAGGTATAAAATTAATTACTCCTCTCAAGTGAGGACTCCCAGACAGTGAACATGTGAAGCGTATAGTGGCTCGTCTTTTAAGTACTAGCATCAGTGATGTTAGTACATAAAAATGTAGTCGATAACATATATTATGCTTAACTAATAATTTATTCGTAATTCTCCTTACAGGTGAGGCGCCACCACTGCAGCAACAGCGGTCACCCGACGTCGAAATAATGTCTTATAAACATGCACCCACGAATAATACAAGAAACTAGGAGAAAGATTCATTCTGGAGGGTTGAGGTTGAGTTGTTTCCGGGGGGGGGGGGGGGGAGGGATCAAACAGCTAGGTCATCGGATTATGAAAATCACTGAAAACCTATATCAGGATGGCCAGTTGGGGGATTGAACCGTCGTCCTCCCAAATGGGAATCCAGTGTACTAACCACTGCACCACCTTGCTCGGTTTCAGTCTAGATAATCCTTACAGAGACAAGGAGAAAGGAACGATCATGAGAGAGATGACTGGAAGAGTAGGAATTAGAGATTTATGTACGATAGTGAGAGAACATGGAAAGACAGAATATAATGACAATTGATCATTGACTGAAGTTTGTGGACAAGTCACTCTGAATATTAGACACATTTTTTAAACACAAGGATACTCATAAATAAACTTGGCAACATAATACTAGAAAAATTCGTTCTGTAATAGATCATATTGTCATTAAACAGACAAATAGTTTCAAAGCAGCAGATGTTAGATGTTATAGAGCAGCCCAGTGTGGGTCAGACCATTATCAAGCAAAAATGAAGAGTTTTTTTTTGCCATGGAAGAATGTAAAGACTGCTACTACAAACACTGAAACGAATTGAACTGAGAATGCACAGAATCTATACTTCAATATTGACAACCTGCAGAATGAAAGTAAATAAACACTCTTTGCTGTTAGAATGGAAAGGACATTGGAAGAATCATTTGAAGGAAGCACAGAGGGAATATATGAATACATTAAAAACCAATGTTACAAATATAGCAACAGAAATGCTGGGCATAAGGGGAAACAACCACAGCTGTACAGCAGACTGATGGTTGGAGCAAACAGGGGTGGCAATTAAAGAAAAAAGGTACGGATTCAGCCAGTGATTGAATGACAAATCGGTAGCAACAAGATTAATCTCCAAGGAAAAGAAGTGCTGACTTCTCACTCCACGACGCCCATGATGGCTCAGCAGTCTTCTTGGAATTAGTCTAAACAGACACAGGACCCCACTGCCTGTTGCCAGGTTCAAACTTGGTTTCTCTGCTGGGCATGAGGAAGAGGATGGTCGAAGTGTGTCCCCGGATGATTCTCGATGACAGAGTAACAACATTTATTGATCAACTGCAATACGTTTGTTGATGGTCCTCTGGGCGTGATTTGCTTCCGCTCCTAATATTCTTGGAGGTGACGAAGATGGCAGGCGGATGCTCCCACGTGCACCTGCTGCTGTGGGTGTGCGGACATTTACCACGGCGGACATTTGCCACGGCGGACATTTGCCATGCCGGACATTTGCCACGCCGGACATTTCTCGCATTGCAATCCGCACCAAATGTCAAGCCACAGTAGAACTTCGCCAATTTTGGAGATTTTGACCTCGTCTAAATTATACGTGCCTTTTTCGGTGCTCCTCCAGCAGCTTCCTGTCGTGTTTTGTGTACCATGTAGGATAAGTTCAGTCTGAGATTAATTTCTTTGGTATGAATCTCTCGAGTGCTGTTGATACTACTTCTTTGAACTTAAGCCACATATGGTCTTCAATGGTCTTCAATTACAAAGTTTGGAAGGATTGGAGACTGTCTCGTAGAAAGACGTGAACCGAATATATATATATATATATATATATATATATATATATATATATATATTGCATTTAGTTTTGGTGAATTTCTTTGTTACGGAATTGAGCCTCTCTACGGCTGTGTGTTCACTAATTCCTGCACCATCGTGATGCTCAGGGTTATTTGTGGCTAAGAGGTGAAGTGTGTTTTTGTAACCATTTACAATTTGAATGGCCTCGTGAACTAATTGTTCAAAATAATTTTATAAAAAGTAATTACAACAATTATGGAAGTTGTTTTCTATCTACGGTAGGGTCTGAAAATGTATTTCTGTCAGCATATGGAAGGTAAACTGAAGTCACTGCCAGCTATAATTGTATGAGTAGGGTACCTATTTGCGATGAGACTCGAGTTTTCTTTGGAATGTTCAGCAACTTCAAATAGTTCAAATGGCTCTGAGCACTATGGGACTCAACTTCTGTGGTCATTAGTCCCCTAGTACTAAGGACTAGTTAAACCTAACTAACCTAAGGACATCACACACATCCATGCACGAGGCAGGATTCGAACCTGCGACCGTAGCAGTAGCGCGGTTCCGGACTGAAGCGCCTAGAACCGCATGGTCACTTCAACCGGCGTTCAGCAACTGTTTCATCTGAGACTGGGGTCGGTAAAAGGAGCAAGTTATTAATTTATTCGATTTGTCGAATATAACTTCTGTCCATACTAAGTCACAGGAACTACCTGCTTTGGTCGCAGGTTCGAATACTGCCTCGGGCATGGATGTGTGTGATGTCCTTAGGTTAGTTAGGTTTAAGTAGTTCTGAGTTCTAGGGGACTAATGACCACAGCAGTTGAGTCCCATAGTGCTCAGAGCCATTTGAACCATTTTTTTGAACTACCTGCTTCAATGTCGCTTGTGAGCTGGAACAGACATTACATTATTTTTCCTTAAGTTGTGCTTCTTGTTTCTGTTGTAGTGGAGATCATTACAATAACGCCTTTTCCCTCCAAAACCTAGGATGCTTTCTCTGTGACCCTGTTAATACCAGAGCTAAACAATGTTGAACAACAACGTACGTTACAAGCATAGCATTCTGTATTACTTCATTTCCTTATCTCTAACATTTTAAAATTGTACGTCGACTTTAGACGACATGTCAATGATAGATGTTCTTATCTCTGTTTATGAACGAAATTTCAATCACGTTTTGAACATTGTCCCGCTACACGTTATTAACTAATGTTTCGCCGCAAGGGATATCGGATTTTAGAGAGTAAATTAATATGGAGCATGTCGTTCTTCTTTTCAAACATTAACATACCCATTTCTTCTTTCCTTATTGTCTTTTGGGCATGCAGTTGTAGTAATTAAAGTAGGCACAAATGCAGCGATCAAAAAGAAATGATTAGTGTACATTCGCATTTTCTTTACAGCATTCCTTTCTTGTTGCTCCCATGGCGATGGACTGTTTCTATCGCAATCAGTAAGCGTGAAAGGAAGCTACCGTACAGACAGAGGGATCTATATTTATACTTGGCAGAACTAATTACATACTGGCATAATCGTCGGAATTGCTTTCGTTTCCCAAAAGATATAAATATTTCGATTTCGGCAAAGAAGCTCTGTATTTCGCCAAGATGTCGAAGAAGGAGGTCCCTTACGTACTGGTTGTATTGAGTAAGATGTGGAGACGGCGGTTTCAAAGCGGACAGAAGAAGTACGAGGAAGGGCGTCCCTTACCTGAAGGATCGCTACCTGGCGAAGGGGCCAGTGTGGCAAATGTTCGGCATTCGCTGCTGTGGCTGTAGCTGCGCTGGCTGAACTGGAATCGGCTGCCTTGGCAACGGCGCTATGGCCTCGCTGGGCTGGAACCACGCGCCGCGGGTCTCTGTCCTGATCATGGCTGGAGAGAGTGGCGGCGGCGGCATTCGGACAGGTCAGATCCCTCAGCGACCTCCCCTGGCGGCGGCTGTCTGGTGTCGACGGGCCAGGGTCTCCGGCTCTGGCCCAGTCACGGTGTTTGTAGAGGCAGCATCCTAGGTCGATGGCGGCAGTACGTTACCACGGTGTACCCCAGGCGATGACTCCCATTACAGACGGCTGACTATGGTGGCGGTGTCGCTCTGGCGCCCCCTAGGCGACGACCTGTATTACGACAGTGTCTGCTACGATGACCGCGGTGACACTCACCATACCGAAGTGATGGTGGCGCTGAGTGACACAGGCTCTGCATCACACTATCGCCTCATGATGGTCGATAATGGCGACTTTCTGCCGCTGATCTTTGCAGTTCTTTCTCCACAGTGAATCGGGGGAACATTCTGGCGTAACTGATCTGATGTTAACTCTCTGGCGTGCGGTGAGGTGTTTCTTGTCTTGTCCTCCACTGGTTGGTGACACTGTGTTCTCTTCGTGTTGCTCCGCTGACCTTCTTGAGTCACTGTATCATACCACTGCGCTGCTCGACAGAATGTAACACGCATATGGCTTGTGGCTTCCAATATTCCTTCTATGAGTTGCAAAATGCATCGTGCTGCGTCACCATTGTTTGCCGAAGAGTATTCACCCCATGCTCATCCATTAACGCCTCATTCCATTCTTGGTGTAGGAGGTTATGGACCCAGTCCTCAGTTAGGTAATACACTTATTAATCTCCTGTCTCAACATTTCTTCGATTGAACATATGATGACTGTCGGGCAGCAGCGATCGGCCGAGAGAGATGCAAAAACAGGGAAGTAACCGATTTTGTGACTTTTACGAGTTCATAACCAGGAGCGAATTGTATCATTTCATCTGTATGTTTTGATACTTTAGCTTCTTGAGTTTCTACGTGTTAATTTAATATCTAATAGCTACAGTTCTCCCGTTTTCTTTTGCGTCGGAAAGGAAACAGATTTTTTTGAAATATTAAAAGTTCCTAATCAGGGGCGAATTATGTAGTCTCATCTGACTGCTTCGGAAGTTCGAGTTTTGAATCTCTGCATATTAGTCTAATTTATTAGACACAGTTACTGCGTTTTCGTCAGGGTCTACAGTAGAGTTCCGCAGCAAATGCCGATAGTCCGTTTATCTCAGTAGTGAAGTTTTCCACGGTCTTCAGTATGGATGGGGACTGTGGTTGTTGTGTGTGGATGCTCCATCGCTAGGCGCGTTACTGGTCCCATTAGGGACATGGCTGCCAAAGAAAGCCAATGTGCACCCCATGTGCATACCGGGTGGAGTCATTGGTGGCTCTCGTCGGTACAAATGATGTGTGTCATTTAGGATCGGAAGAGTTTCTCTCTGGTTTCGAGCAGCTAATAGACGTGGTAAAGGCTGCCAGTCTTGCTTGCGAGACGAAAGCAGAGCTCATCGTTTGCGGAATAGTCGACAGGACCGATTGTTAACTTAGTACCGAGTAGACGATCTGAATCAGAGGCTCAGACGGTTCTGCGAATTGCAAGCTGCAGATTCCTCGACTTGCGCCAGAGGGTGGTTGGATTTCGGGTTCTGCTGAATAGGTCAGGAGTACACTACACGCAGAAGGCGTCTACACGTGCAGCAGGAGCTGTGTGGCGTGGACTGGGCGGATTTTTAGGTTAGAGGGTCTCGGGACAACACAAGAAGGGCTTCAGTCATAAAGGGTAAAGGCTGAACATAGGAAGAACTTAGATACAGGAACCATCGGTATAACAGTTGTAAATTGTCGTAGCTGTGTTGGGAAAGTACCAGAGCTCCAAGCGCTAACAGGAGGCACTGATGCTCAAATCGTTATAGGCACTGAAAGCTGGCTAAAGCCGGAGATAAGCTCAGCTAAAGTTTTGCGAAGAACCTAACGGTGTTCCGAAAGGATAGGCTAAACACGGATGGCGGTGGCGTGTTTGTTGCTGTTAGAAGTAGCTTATCTTTTCTCGAGATTGAAATAGATAGTTTCTGTGAGTTAGTATGGGCAGAGGTCATTGTTGGCAACCTGAGTAAAATAACAATTGCTGAAAGGTTCAAAGAAAACTTGAGAGTCATTTCAAACGCGTACCCGACTCATACAATTGTAGTTAGTGGTGACTTTAATTTACACTCGATATGTTGGCGAAAATGTGTGTTTAATTCCGGAGGTACGCATTAAACATCATCCGAAATTGTGCGAAACGCATTCTCTGAAAATTGTTTCGAGCAGTTAAATCATGAGCCCACGCGAATAGCAAACGGCTGTGAAAACACACTTGACCTCTTAGCAACAAATAATCCTGAGCTAATAACGAGCATCAAAACGGATTAATGAATACAGGGTTGACGTAGCGATGTTGAATATTGAAACTCCCAAATCCTCGAAAAATAAACGAAAAATGTACCTATTTAAAAAAGCAGATAAAAATTCACTTGAAGCCTTCCCGAGAGACATTCTCCACTCCTTGCAAATTAACAATGTAAATGTAGACCAGATGTGGCTTGATTTCAAAGAAATAGTATCGGCAGCCATTTTGAGATTTATACCAAATAAATTTACAAACGACTGAACTGATCCTCCTTGGTTCACAAAAAGGGTCAGAACGCTGCTGCAGAAGCAACGAAAAATCATGTCAAATTTAAACAGACGCAAAATCCCCAAGATTGTTGATCTTTTACTGAAGCTCCACATTTAGCGCGGATTCAATGCGAGATGCTTATAATAGTTTCCACAACGAAAGTTTGTCTCGAAATCTGGCAGAAAATCCAAACAAGTTCTGGTCGTACGTGAAGTATGCTACTGGTAAGACACAATCGATGCCATCTCTGCGCGATAGCAATGGAGATACTACCGAAGATAGTGCTGCGAAAGCAGAGTTACTAAACACAGCCTTCCGAAATTCCGTCACCAAAGAAGGCGAAGTAAATACTCCATAATTCGAAACAAGCGCAGCTGCTCGCATGAGTAACAAAGAAGTAGATATCCTTGGAGTAGTCAAGTAACTTAAATAATTTAGCAAAAGCAAGTCTCCCGGTCCAGACTGTATACCAATTACGTTCCTTTCAGAGTATGCTGATACAGTAGCTTCGTACTTAAAAACTGTATACAACCGTTCGCTCGACGAAAGATTCATACCTAAAGACTGGAAAGTTTCACAGGTCACACCAACATTTAAGAAAGTAGTAGACGTAATGCACTAAATTACAGGCCCATATCATTACCGTCGATATGCAGCAGGATTTTATATCACATATTGTGTTTGATCATCATGAATTACCTCGAAGAAAACGATCTATTGACACACAGTCAACACGGATTTATAAAATATCGATCTTGTGAAACACAACTAGCTCTTTACTCGCACAAAGTGTTAAGTACTATTGACAAGCGATTTCAAATTGATTCCGTATTTCTCGATTGTGTGTACCACACAAGGGGCTTGTAGTGAAATTGCTTGCTTATGAAATATAGTCTCAGTTATGTGACTGGATTCGGGATTTCATGTCAGTGAGGTCACAGTTCTTAGTAACTGAGGGAAAGTCATCGAGCAAAACAGAAGCGATTTCTGTCGTTTCCCAAGGTAGTTTACAGGCACTTTGCTGTTTCGTATCTATGTACAGGGTGTTACAAAAAGGTATGGCCAACTTTCAGGAAACATTCCTCACACACAAATAAAGAAAAGATGTTATGTGGACATGTGTCCGGAAACGCTTAATTTCCATATTAGAGCTCATTTTAGTTTCGTCAGTATGTACTGTACTTCCTCGATTCACCGCCAGTTGGCCCAATTGAAGGAAGGTAATGTTGACTTCGCTGCTTGTGTTGACATGTGACTCATTGCTCTACAGTACCAGCATCAAGCACATCAGTACGTAGCATCAACAGGTTAGTGTTCATCACGAACGTGGTTTTGCAGTCAGTGCAATGTTTACAAATACGGAGTTGGCAAATACCCATTTGATGTATGGATTAGCACGGGGCAATAGCCGTGGCGCGGTAAGTTTGTTTCGAGACAGATTTCCAGAACGAAGGTGTCCCGACAGGAAGACGTTCGAAGCAATTGATCGGCGTCTTAGGGAGCACGGAACATTCCAGCCTATGACTCGCGACTGGGGAAGACCTAGAACGACGAGGACACCTGCAATGGACCAGGCAATTCTTCTTGCAGTTGACGATAACCCTAATGTCAGCGTCAGAGAAATTGCTGCTGTACAAGGTAACGTTGACCACGTCACTGTATGGAGACTACTTCGGGAGAACCAGTTGTTTCCGTAGCATGTACAGCGTGTGCAGGCACTATCAGCAGCTGATTGGCCTTCACGGTTACACTTTTGTGAATGGTTCATCCAAAACTGTGTCAATTCTTATTTCAGTGCAAAAGTTCTCTTTACGGATGAGGCTTCATTCCAACGTGATCGAATTATAAATTTTCACAATCAACATGTGTGGGATGACGAGAATCCGCACGCAATTTTGAAATCACGTCATCAACACAGATTTTCTGTGACCGTTTGGGCAGGCATTGTTGGTGATGTCTTGATTGGTCCCCATGTTTTTCCACCTACGCTCAACGGAGCACGTTATCATGATTTCATACGGGGTACTCTACCTGTGCTACTAGAACATGTGCCTTTACAAGTACGACACAACATGTGGTTCATGCACGATGGAGCTCCTGCACATTTCAGTCAAAGTGTTCGTAGGCTTCTCAACAACAAATTCGGTGACCTATGGATTGATAGAGGCGGACCAATTCCATGGCCTCCACGCTCTCCTGACCTCAATCCTCTTGACTTTAGTTTATGGGGGCATTTGAAAGCTCTTGTCTACGCAACCCCGGTACCAAATGTAGAGACTCTTCGTGCTCGTATTGTGGACGAATGTGATACAATAAGCCATTCTACAGGGCTGCACAAGCGCATCTGGGATTCCATGCGACGGAGGGTGGATGCATGTATCCTCGCTAACGGAGGTCATTTTGAACATTTCCTGCAACAAAGTGTTTGAAGTCGCGTTGGTACGTTCTGTTGCTGTGTGTTTACATTCCATGATTAATGTGATTTGAAGAGAAGTAATAAAATGAGGTCTAACACGGAAAGTAAGCGTTTCCGGACACATGTCAACAAAACATATTTTCTTTAATTGTGTGTGAGGAATGTTTCCTGAAAGTTTGGCCGTAACTTTTTGTAACACCCTGTATACGAATTGGGAGACAATCTGAGCATCCGTACTAGGTTGTTTGCAGATGTCGTTGTCATTTGTCGGCTAGTAATGTCATCAGAAGATCAAAACAAATTGCAAAATGATTTAGACGACATATCTGTATGGTTCGAAAATTGGAAACTGACGCTAAATAACGAAAAATGTGAGGTCATAAGTACTAAAAGGAATCCGTTAAACTTCAGTTACATGATAAATCAGTAAAATCTAAGGTCCGTAAACTCGGCTAAGTACCTAGGAATTACAATTACGATCAACTTAAATTAGAAAGAACACATAGAAATGTTGTGGGCACGGCTACCAAATGACTGCATTTTATTGGTAGGACTCTTAGGAAATGTAACAGATCTACTAAAGAGACTGCCTACACTACTCTTGTCCGTCCTCTTTTAGAATACTTACCAGATAGGATTGACGGAGTACACCAAAAAAGTTCAAAGAAGTGCAGCACGTTTGGTAGTATCGCGAAATAGGAGAGAGAGTGTCACTGAAATGATACAGGATTTGGGGTGGACATCATTAAAGCAAAGGATATTTTTGTTGCGGTGCAATCTTCTCACGAAATTTCAATTGTCAGCTTTCTCCTCCGAACGCGAAAATATTTTGTTGACGCCGACTTACATATGAAGAAACGATCGGCATAATAAAAGAAGGGGAATCAGAGCTAGCACGAAAAGATATAGGTGTTCGTTCTTTCCGCGTGCTACACGAGATTGGGATAATAGAGAATTATGAAGATGGTTCGATTAACCCTCTCCCATGCACTTAAAAGTGATCTGCAGAGTATTCATGTAGATGTAAAAGTTGACCTCCCTAGGAGGAGACTACAAACTGCAATAACTGAAATAACATAGTTCCAATCTGCGCTAAAATATCCAGCAAAATGCGTACTATACCACAACAACCCTCATTGTTTTCATCATTATACAAGCGCACGATGGTGAGATTTTTCCTGCCGGACAGCTCAGCATACACTGAATCTTTTCCCGTCAATTTCCGGATGGAGAGGGGAGGAAATGTAGGGGGGCAGGGAGATGAGGTCTGTGGAGATTTCCCGTGTTCGGAACTGGGGATCGTCTGACAAAAAAACGTTTCCCTCCTCCCAGAAAGATGAGGGAAAAGGAGAGGATAGATTATCCCCAGGTGTCACAAATCAACCCCAAGGAGGTTATAAGCCACTTAGGAGAACGATGGGTTAAGGGAGAGGGGGAAGAGTGGTTTAATTGATCATTTAATGATTTATCATATCAATTTTATTACGAAAGTGCGCCAGAACGAAATTTGTCCCGCTACTGCTGAGACCGGCTCTCTCATGAGTGTAGTCGCCACGATCCCTGTCATGACTGGTCCTCTCAGTGCCTAAGCCGTTACCTCCACAGTTGCAGTGGCCATTCCTACTGGTGCTGCCACTGCTGGCCCAGCAGATGCTGCCAACCCTGCTGCTGGTCTGATCATCTCTGTAGGTGCCGCCGATCCCATTACGTTTTCTTCCATATGTCAGGTTGCGTCTTTATGGATATTTCGCTTGAAGCCCTGCCTGTGCATGGCATTCTCCATAACATTCGGTAGCCAGCTACCATTGCCATTCCCCTGGAATATTTACTTCGTCTTCTTTTGTGAAGGCTGTGTTTAGTAACTTTGCTTTGGCAGCACTTCTTCGATAGTATCTCCATTGCTATCGTCCAGAGAAGGCATTGATTGTTTCTTGCCGCTAACATACTTCACATACGACCAGAATCTCTTTGGATTTTCTGCCAGGTTTCGTGACAAAGTTTCGTTGTGGAAACTATTATAGGCAGCTCGCATTGAAATCCGCGCTAAATTTCGAGCTTCTGTAAAAGATCGTCAATCTTGGAGATTATAAATTTGACATGTTTTTTTCGTTGCTTCTGCAGCAGTGTTCTGACCCTTTTTGTGAACCATGGAGGATCAGCTCCGTCTTTTGTAAATTTATTTGGTATAAATCTTAAAATGGCTGCCGATACTATTTCTTTGAATTCAAGCCACATCTGGTCTACTTTTACATTGTTAATTTGCAAGGAGTGGAGAATGTGTCTCGGGAAGGTTTCAAGTGAATTTTTATCTACTTTTTTGAATAGATACATTTTTCGTTTATTTTTCGAGGATTTGGGAGTTTCAATATTCAACATCGCTACGTCAACCCTGTATTCACTAATCCGTTTTGATGCTTGTTATTAGCTCAGGATTATTTGTTGCTAAGAGGTCAAGTGTGTTTTTATAACCGTTTACTATTTGCGTGGGCTCATGAATTAACTACTCGAAATAATTTTCAGAGAATGCGTTAACACAATTTCGGATGACATTTTATGCGTACCTCCCGAATGAAACATGAGCCAGCTTACAATGCCTATAAAGATTTGAGCATCAGTGCTTTCTATTAGCGCTTGGATCTCTGGTACTTTCCCAACACAGCTACGACAATTTCAACTGTTCTACTAGTGGTTCCCGTATCTACGTTTTTCCTGTCCTCAGCCTGCACCCTTTGTGACTGAAGCCCTTCTTGTGTTTTCCCGAGACCCTCTAACCTAAAAAACCGCCCAGTCCACGCCACACACCCCCTGCCACCCGTGTAGCCGCCTCATTTTCTTGCAAGGCAGCTCTTGCGAATAATTTGAAGGTAATTCTCTCTCTCTCTTTCTCTCTCTCTCTCTCTCTCTCTCTCTCTCTCTCTCTCTCACACACACACACACACACATACCAAAGTGATTCTCCTCTTATCTGATCTGAATGAATCAGTCCTCCTTCGGACATAATGTGACTGAAAAGATTTTGAGCAAATTTTATTGCCTGCTCAGGTTGCCTATAACGAGCATTACAATATACGGGGTGAAAAACAATTAGTAGCGAAAACTGACATGGGTGACATTATAAACAATAGGCCGCAAACGAGCCGTTTGCGAGATAGTTCCAAATGTTTGGTTACGAGCCGCCACTATGAAAAAGTTTCACACAAGGCATACACATTAACAAGAAATACAATACTACTTCACTGCGTTGCGTGTTAGAAATTACTGTGCTTGCTATCTCTTAAAGGAGGTGTTCCAAGTGTCGTTCTCACATTTAGAAGCAATACTGATCTCGTCTGTACACATAGTGTCATAAACGCATTTTCAAGATTCGTTCTCGCGGCTGCCAAACACCTTGAACAAGATTTATTACACTATGCTCATTCGATAGATCGCTCTCAGTTTAATCAAATGCGGCGTTTCTGGTATCGATGTGCATTAACAGGGACAGCAAAACAGGAATAATAACCAGTTCTCCAACAGCGACTGAGCAGTGCTGCTGCATGGCGGTAGTAGACTACGCACACCACTGCAGTGGGGCTGCCGCTGGAGTACTGGTTATTCTTCGTGTTTTGCTGTCCCTATTAATACGCATCGATAAAGCAAATACCGCATTTGACTCGCTCTGTCGAATGGGCACGTAACATTCCGATACAAAAACCATTTTGTTTGTAACGAGAAATAAACCGATGTTTTCTGTCGACACTGGGTCTCGCATGAAAGATGTGTTGAGCACAGTTTGCTTGGGCTTACTCCAGCTGTACAATGCAGTAACAAAATTGCAATTATCTGCCAAAGCACCGGTGAAAATGCACCTGAGGGCTCTTAGGACACGTTCTGTGTATGTGTGGGTAAGTGGAATGAAGTGGGCTGCAACAGTTAATTAGCAAATAGTCGTCTTCCTTTCTCGGTCATCTCTGATGCTGCAGTAGTTGTAAAAGAGCTTGCGACTACCTGCTCCACCATAATTTACTACGACCTACTGATTTATTGACTGTCTAACTAATGATTTGGTAGTATCAGGAAAATTTTTAAAAAATTCACGTTTATACGCGATGTTTCTCTTTCAAAATTACATATTTATTGGGCAATAAGATTACAAAACTGTAACGTGACTCACAAAAATTGCAGGAAAACAGAGACTCTGATGGCTGATTTGTCGCTCTTTACGTTTTATTTTATTAGAAACCGAAAATTATGGATTACAATCAAAACCATGCTTGTGTTTATAGGCTGACGTTACTGAATTAAGCTTTAGTTTACTCCTCTTACATTGCAATGTAAAGTTTTACACTGAAGTTTTAGTACTGAAATTCATAATATATGTTGATAATACTTTTTGTAAAGTTACTTATTTCATGAAAATTATTACTAGGAAAATGTTCGTAACATTTACATGTGTTCATTCAATAAATACTGAAGAAAAGCTAGTTTCGCTTCTTCTGAAGGTTATTCTGGCATTACAAAATGATGTTTGTTATGGTTTATGTTCAAGTATCGATTAGTAACAGTCGAAACATCGCAGAGATATTGTAGTCTTGCTGAGATCGAACGATCCTAGATGGTGAGTGTTCATCGGATGTGAGGGAATCATCTGGAATGCCCCCGGGAAGTGTGGTAGGTCCGCTGTTGTTTTCTATCTACATAAATGATCTTTTGGATAGGGTGGATAGCAATGTGCGGCTGTTTGCTGTTGATGCTGTGGTGTACGGGAAGGTGTTGTCGTTGGGTGACTGTAGGAGGATACAAGATGACTTGGACAGGATTTGTGATTGGTGTAAAGAATGGCAGCTAACTCTTAATATAGATAAATGTAAATTAATGCAGATGAATAGGAAAAAGAATCCCGCAATGTTTGAATACTCCATTAGTAGTGTAGCACTTGACACAGTCACGTCGATTAAATATTTGGGCGTAACATTGCATAGCGATATGAAGTGGGACAAACATGTATCGGCACTTGTGGGGAAGGCGGATAGCCGTCTTCGGTTCATTGGTAGAATTTTTGGAAGATGTGGTTCATCTGTAAAGGGGGCCGCTCATAAAACACTAATACGAACTATTCTTGAGTACTGCTGGAGCGTTTGGGATCCCTATCAGGTCGGATTGAGGGAGGACATAGAAGCAATTCAGAGGCGGGCTGCTGGATTTGTTACTGGTAGATTTTATCATCACGCGAGTGTTACGGAAATGCTTCAGGAACTCGGGTGGGAGTCTCTAGAGGAAATGAGGAGTTCTTTTCGTGAATTGCTACTGAGGAAATTTAGAGAACCAGCATTTGAGGCAGACTGCAGTACAATTTTACTGCCGCCAACTTATATTTCGCGGAAAGACCACAAAGATAAGATAAGAGAGATTAGGGCTCGTACAGAGGCATATAGGAAGTCTATTTTGACTAAAGTTAAGTCTTGATCACACCATTTATGTCCCAATGACATGGGTAACCGGTTTCGGTTATTTTTACATAACCATCATCAGACCCATGGCTTCCTTAGGATGGTAGGCGGAGCTCCCCTCAGCTGCTACGGAGTCAACTGATGAACTTACCAAAGTTGTATATAAGCAGTCATTTTTCCCTCGTCCTGATTGGGAGTGGAACAGGGAGAGAAGATGCTAGTTGTGGTACGAGGTACTCTCCGCCACTCTCCGTATGGTGGATTACGGAGTATGTATGTAGATGTAGAAATTAATGACAGAACATGAACCAGTGTAATAAGTTGAGTTCTAAAATGACCACATAAATGAAATACGACTTTTAGAAAATTGATGTAAGTCTGTTGAGCTGGTACGTTTCTGGCACCAGTTTGCATCAATTGTCATTTTGATATTTGAGTCGACTTCGATGCTTATTTGTCTTCTTCACATCTTTGGCGGCGGTATTTAATGGCAGCGCGTGCGGTAATCTGTTAACAAAAAGTTTGTGACCTTAGACGTAAATTAAAGGAAACTTATTACATATATGGGTCACTGTTTTTTCGCGACCATGTCTTAGCTTGTGAAAGTTAAGGAAGTGTAGCTGCGCCCAACAAACAGACGTGAAATATGGCTAATACGTAGCTAAAAGTGCAACAAGTAGTGTGTAAGACGGTGTCTGGCGTTCCAAGCCACGCCGGGATATTTTTCCCATTCTACCTTGTAGTTCATTATTGTAGTCTGGCGTTTAAATGTGCGCCGAGATAACTGTGCGTCTTTTTAACTTCTAGGTCATTATTGTATTGGTGATTGTAAGCAATTGGATCATTAAATTTGAAGGACCGTGACTGGCCAAGAAATCACGGAGGTTAATTGTGCTTGCATTTAGTTGTGAGATATATCATTGAAAGTTATCTCATGACTCAGAATACTGTCTGCCGCTGATGTGTTTTATGTTGCAGATCATTGGCAGTGGTTGACGCGAGCAAACTGGGAGCCAAGAAACTCACGGAGGTTAATTGTGCTTGCATTTAGTTGTGAGATATATCATTGAAAGTTATCTCATGACTCAGAATACTGTCTGCCGCTGATGTGTTTTATGTTGCAGATCATTGGCAGTGGTTGACGCGAGCAAACTGGGAGCCGAGTACCAATTAAAGGATGGGGCCCCTCCACGCCCACACCAACGTGGTGACCAAACCAAAAGATCTACTGTCACCTCCGTAAACATGTTAGTTTTTTTTAATCAGGCGTCACAGGATGCGGGCTGTGATGTTGTCCATGCGTCTGGGTAAGATTACTCATTAACATGGTCCATCGGGAGATAGAAGTGGTCGAAAACGATTGAAGGGTAGCGGTTGTAAGGGCAGAGGAAAAAAAGTGCCAAGGCAAGAGGCAAGGGAAAAGAAAACCTCTGCGACAGTAGGACGGATAGTAAGGGCAGTGGCGGCTTGCTATCTGCGACAGTGCATGCAAGGTGTGGTTGTGTTAGTTCGACGTATCGTGCATCGTTACCTTTGTCGTTGTTGGAGCTTGTTGCGGCGCTTGCTGCGGTTGCTGCGTCCCTGCAACAGCTCAAGGTCGTTGTAGATTAGTGGGCGATCGGTCATAGATCGGCTCACAGACGGTGTAGGGGGAGTGTGTGGCTGGTTTGCGTGCTGTGTACAGTACGGTTTCCCTGCGGTTGCCTGATTTTCGGCTGGTTGCACATATGGGTTCCCAGTAATAACTGTGTTGCAGGGGCTCGCCAGTACTGTCGTGTTAGCGTTCTATGGACCATAGATGTTTAGTTCCTAGCCAGTAATGTCTTTGGTCTGTTATGCTTCCATCTATGGTTGTGGTCGTAGTTACCCAGAGAAAGAATAAACGGGTTGCGCGAGTGTCTCGTGTTATTGTACAGTCGTGTGGAGAGTTTTTGGAATACCTGCAAGATGGTATCTAGCTGGTATTCCCGGTGAAGGTCCGCGATGTGTGTGTAGCGCGGAGCGTTGCCTATGATTTTGAGCACTTTGTTCTGTATGAGCTGCAGACGGCGCAGGCGAGTTGGCGCAGCGTATCCCCAGACAGGGGCTGCGTACGTCATCAGGGGTCTAATAAGCGTCATGTACATGGACCTAGACACCCTCCTGTTCAGTGTGCTACGCCTGTTAAGCATAGGGTAGAGTTGTTTGAGCCTCGCGCTAGCTTTGTTGGTCACGTGTTGGGTGTGGTGCCCCCAGAGTAGTTTCCTGTCCAGCCAGACACCGAGGTATCTGACCTTCTCGCGGAAACGTATTGGGCGTGTGTGTAGTGCTACTGGGTTGCAGTACTGGTGTTTGCGCAGTTGCTTCGGTCTTCTAGTGAACAGAACGGCCTCGCACTTGTCGACGTTTACTCTAACACGCCATTTCACCAGCCAAGGCTCTACCACGGTGGAAGAGTGATACTTAAGCCTCCCCCCCTGCATATCTGGTTATGTTACTGTTTTGTGATTCCATCCTTCCGGTGAAGAGTTATGGTGTCTGAAGTTTAATTTGTAGTGCAAAGTTGAGTACATTTCTATTTCATTTTCTGTCCCGTGGATCTGTTGTATTGGTTAAAATCCTTTTGTGTGCCTGCGTCTATCTGATTCATACGCAGAATAGGACCGGCCTCATTTTAAAGGCTATTTGTCATATTGTTATGTTCTAGTAGCAATGGTTTTATGAATATTTTTCATTAATCAACTTGGTTAACCAGACTTAAAAATAATTGTTTGGTGGAATTAATGCACCTCCTTAGTCATGGAAGTGGCTCTTGTTTTTACTAATAAAGCTTTTATGAATATTGTTTTATTTAAGGAAATTTGGATAGCCAAATGTTGCAAGATCTGTGTTTTGGACGTAATGTATTTTCTTTGCGGTTGGAAGTAATTAGAGTTCTGATAGGAATCGTGTGGACATTAGTTTCATCTAAGTAATGAAATTTATCTGAGTTTGTTCACATAGTCACATTCGATTTTTCGGGTTTTATGGGCATTATCCTGATTAAAGATATTTGTTTATGTCATTTGTTAAAGTTATGTGGCTTTATAAGGCAATCGCCTTTGTATTATTGTTATGATTGGGATTTGATAAAAGCTTTATGATTGTAATAAAGATATATGTGGCAACTACAAAAGGATTACTCCTGTGATTTTGGTGTGTCTTTGAGATCCACATACCACATGTAAATGTGGCAACCTGACACCTGTGGTCTACACTACATGTCACACTTAACCTAACGATCATATATTGGTGCGGCAGGAGAGAGCAGATGAACAGCACGAACAGGCTAAAATTTAATCTGTTATCATTGAATTACTTCAATGTCCAATTGCAGCTGATGTCAGTATCTCTCTCGAAATATTGAGATTTATTATCTTTTAAGGTAGATGAATTCTTCTTTTGTAACTATATAAGACAATGTAGCGTTTCTTTTTCATGTAACTGGCGATCAACAGGAGAGTATCTAACGCCTCCGATGAGCGAGCTGTGCAGAATGCCTGGTCACAAGCTGCAAAAGCACTGAAAACGATCGTTCCTCAGGGAGCTGTACCTGGGACACTGTTTTCAATGTTTGCTCCGATATCGTAAAATTAATATCTGAAGAAATTGATGGTTAGTTGATGATACTCATTTCTGTGCAGAATATGATTTTAAATTTACTAATAGTACCAGCTACTGATTTACTTTGTTTCTACAAGCTGCAAAGAGTAATCAATGCAAACATTTTAAATAGAACGTGAAGATTGACTTTTTGAAGAGAGTGTATATCTTTCAGGAGGTAAGAATTAATTTACTGTGATTTCTGCACGTACACAGTCTGTGCCGATCAGAGGCAGATATACAATTTAATTGATGGTAGCATACTTGGAAGAATTAAAGTACTGTGCCTGAATCGGTAAAAACAGAATCCCTATAGGATCGCTTTGTTGTCCATCTGTTAAGTCATCTTTTTCTCAGGCACGGGCAAAGGCAAAAAGTTGAAATTTATGTAAAATATGAATGTCTATGGTCCCATGGTGCAGTGAAAAATTTAAGCTCTATGTCAATGCAATCAGAAGATACGAATATTTATGTAGCATATTTTGATACTCGCAGTCTCACTCATCAAAGCCTATAGAATCCATCGCTATACATAATTCAGTTCATACAGAACTTTTGTAGTGTGTGTCTTGCTTAAGTGAAATTATTGAATATGCTAAGGCCTATGCTCCCTTGTGTGAGACCCACTCGTACTTGCCCAGTTTTGTTTCTCCTACCAGCCGCTTTCTCTCATGTTGAAAAATGAACCTGCAACAATGTTTTGAAAGTTAGTTTCTAAACCACAGAAACAGAGAGAACATATAATATGGGATTAGTGAGCTTCCTAGGCAAGTTGACTGGTTTATGTGGGTTACAAATACACGATCATTGCATCTGTTGCATATGCTAAACAGAGTGTATGTATGTGTGTATGTCTGGCATCTCCTACCAAACCCTGTATGGATTTCAATCAAATCTGGCAAATAAACATCAAGCCTCATGAGTGTCAGGATTGTGGAGTTCATAACCTCCTAGCTGTACTAGGAGTAGAGATATGGCCACAACCATGTTTTCCCAGCCCCTGACTTACAAGCTGCCATTCACTGGAGTCAAGTTGTGTGGGTAAAGTATTGGAATGACAAATCAACATGCTTTGTAAAGAAGCCTACATCTCAGAGGCTAGAAACGGTTTTCCGTGGCATGACGTGCAGGTTGCTCTGTATGACAGGTGTGCTATAAGGTTTAAATAGTTCAGGAATTACTTGAAATGGAAAAGAGTGGTTTTTAATTTTAATACTTAGCAAAGATTTAGAAAATTGGAAATTTGTGGTAAGGTCTTATGGGACCAAACTGCTGAGGTCATCGCTCTTTAGGCTTACACACTACTTAATCTAACTTAAACTAACTTACGCTATGGACAACACACAAACCCATGCCCAAGGGAGGACTCGAACCTCTGAAGGCGGGAACTGCACGGACCGTGACAAGGCTCCATAGACCGTGCGACTACCCCGCGCGGCAGATGTAGAAATTTATTTCCGCTGTGAAGGAATATTTATCGAGGATTCATAAAAAACTACGATCACTTCTTTTCTATTGGTTTTAAAGTTCTTATCAACAGCCCAAAGAAAGGCAACTTAGATATGAGGTGGGCTTGGCGGGATGGGGAGGAGGTATGCGAAGTTGGCACTCGACTTTTGCGAAATACACGTTTCTTCAGAGTTCTGCACAAAATTTTATAGTTCTCCAGAATTTCATGGAAAAAATTGTGATCACAACTCTGAATAACTCCCCAAGAGTTTTTATGGGAGAATCGCAGTTATGAGGAACCCATTTTTACTTAGACTGTTCAAACGAGTTTGAGTATTATCGTTGCATATACTCGTTGCATCTCTCTTTGTTAACAGATCTTTTGTTGTCTAATGGTTATCTACTTCTTTACGATTATGCTTTAAAGACATGTTATCCAAATCTTCGCCTTTTCTTTGAAGAGCATTTCATGACATTTGTGCATAATAAATGTTTTGAGCTGGCCTGTGCTCATAACGGACTTACAAACGTGATAAATTAAGTAAATTAAAAGAGAACCGCGAATTCTTACTACAGCATCTCCATAGTATTTCAGATTCTAGAACGCTTCGCGTTAATAATTAAATGTACACTGCAACGATAATTAAAAACAGTGCAAATTATGCTTCCACAGTTTCACTTTAAATGGCTATCTTAAATTAGACTAAGAAATACTATGCAATCTTGCGCAGATGGTTAACCAGTTGGGGATCGGACCGTCCTGCTACCGGAAGAAAAATTTTTCTGAGTTCGAGTGAGGGTTTAACTGACCATTTTCGATAGAACTCTTGGGGTCCTATTCAAAACTGTCATCAGAACTTTACTGCGATTTTGTGTAGTTTATGCTTTGAAAATGGGTCTCTCATTATTGCAGTTATTTCATAAAGTAATACCTGTACGGAAAAGGCCATTAGTGTTTCCTCTAGAACTCTATACAGGATTGTGATCATAATTTCTTCTCAGAAACTGGTAAATAATGTTTTTAGAAGACTAAAAGTGTCCCTATTACTATCATTTTCCTTGCCAAATTCTGCAGAAGTATTTCAAATTTTGTACAGAGAATCCTTGAACAAGAACTCTGAAAAAGAGGTTATATTCTTGAGAGTCGGGTGCTAGCTTAACCAGACTGTAGGAAAGGAGTAGTAGGATGCCTTGTGGGAATACGTTTTCGAATCGATCCCGCAGGTAAGATATGGCCTCCGAGTTCAGATAGCGCTTCTGAAACAACTGTGCTTTTGCTTGCTTTGATTTCGCTCAGCTTTCATTTGTCAGCAAGGATACAGCTCCGTCTTGTACCTGCTCTTGTAGACCTCTCAACATTTACGCTGAGATGGCAAAATTCATGGGATATCTCCCAGTATCGTGTCGGATCTCCTTTTTCCCGATGTAGTGCAGCAACTGAAAGTGGCATGGATTCAACAAGTCGTTGGAAGTCCCCTGCTGAAATATTGAGGTATACTGCTTCTTTTGAGTCACCAGTCTCCTGGCTGGTTTGATGCGGCTTGCTACCAATTCCTCTCCTGTACCAACCTCTTCATTTCACAGTAGCACTTCCAACCTACATCCTCAATTATTTGATGCATTTGAATCATTGTCTTCCTCTCTAGTATTTACCCTCTACAGCCCCTCTAGTACCATGGAAGTTATTACGTGATGCCTTAACAGATGTCCTACCATCCTGTCCCACATTCTTGTCAGAATTTTTCATATATTCGTCTCCTCGTATATTCTCTGGAGAATCTCCTCCTCATTCCTTATCCAATTTTTAACGTTGTCCTGTAACACCACATCTCGAATACTTCAATTTTCTTGTGTTCTGGTTCTCCCACGTCTATGTTTCATTATTATACAATGCTGTGCTCCAAACGTACATTCTCAGAAATTTTGTCCTCAAATTAAAGCCTGTGTTTAATGCTAGTAGACT
Source organism: Schistocerca gregaria (assembly GCF_023897955.1). NCBI lineage: Eukaryota > Metazoa > Arthropoda > Insecta > Orthoptera > Acrididae > Schistocerca > Schistocerca gregaria. The sequence continues at coordinate 238,562,400 of NC_064926.1, forward strand.
TCTCTTGGTCAGGAATGCCCATTTTGCCGTTGCTAGTCTGCTTTTTATATTTTCCCGCTCCGTCCGTCATGGATTTTTTTTGCTGACTACGTAGCAGAATTCCTTACCTTCATCTAACTCGTGACCACAAATCCTGATGTTAAGTTTATCGCTGTTCTCATTTCTGGTACTTCTAATTTCTTTCGTCTTTTTTGTATTTACTCTCAGACCATATTCCGTACTCGTTAGGCTATTCATTCCATTCATCAGATCATGTAGTTATTCTTCACTTTCACTCAGGATAGCAATGTCATCACCGAATTGTATCACTGATATCCTTTGACCCTGAGTTTTAATTCCACTCTTGAACCTCTCATTTGTTTCCGTCATTGCTTCTTCGATGTATCGAGTGAACAGTAGGGATGAAAGACCACATCCCTGTCTTACACCCTTTTTAATACGAACACTTCGTTTTTGGTTTTCAACTCTTGTTGTTCCCCCTGTGTTCTTCTACATATTATGTATTACCCGTATTTCCCCAGGGCTTACCTCCATTTGTCTCAGAATTTCGAACATCTCGCGTCATTTGACAGTGTCGAACACTTTTCCAGATCGACAAATCCTATGAATATGTCTGATTTTTCATTAATCTTGCTTCCATTATCAAGCGCAACGTCAGAATTGCCTCTCTGGTGTCTTTACCTTTCCGAAAGCCAAACTGATCGCCATCTGACACACTGTCGATTTTCTTGTCCATTATTCTGTCTATTATTCTTGTCGGCAACATTGATGCATGGCCTGTCAAGCTGAGTGTGCAATAATTCTCGCACTTGTCGACTCTTTCAATCTCCGGAATTGTGTGGATGATATTTCTCCGGAAGTCAGAATGGCGAGTCTCATACATCATACACACTGACGTGAAGAGTCATTTTGTTGACATTTCACCCAATGCATTTAGAAATTCCGATGGAATTGTATCAGTATCTTTTCCATTGTTAGGTCTCGGGTCCTCCAAAGCTCTTTTACATTCTGATTCTAATACTGGAACTCTTGTCTCTTCCCTATCGACTCTTGCTTTTTCTTCTACCACGGCATAAGACAAGTCCCCCTATAGAGGCATTCAATGTACTCTTTCCACATATCCGCGCCTTCCTCTGCATTTAACAGTGGTTTGACATCGCGCTCTGAATGTTATCACCTTTGCTTTCAATTTAACCTCAGATTGTTATGACTTTATATATGCCGAGTCAGTCCTTCCGACAACCATTTCTTTTTCGATTTCTTCACATTTTTCATGCAGCAATTCCTATTTATTACATTCCTATGTGACTTGTATTTTCGTATTCCTCAATTTCCTAGAACTTTTTTTTTTGTTACTTCCTTCTTCGCTCATCAAGTGAGGCATTTCTCTTGTTACCCATGGCTTTTTCGCAATTACTTTCTTTTTACCTATGTTTTTCTTTCCAACTTTTGTGACTGCCCTTTTTTAGAGATGCCATTCCTCTTCAACCGATCTGCGTGCTGAGCTATTCCTAATCGTAATATATGTAGTCCCATAGAACTTGAAGTATGTCTTTTCATTCCTTAGTACTTCCATATCCCATTTCTTTGCACATTTATTCTTTCTGACTATCCTTTTGAATTTCAGCCTACTCTTCATCACGACTAAATTGCGATCTGAGTCTATCTCCGTTCCAGGGTACGCTTTACAATCCAATATCTATTTCGGAATCTCTGCCTGTCCATGATGTAATCTATCAGAAATCCTGCGGTATGTCCCGCACTTGTCCATGTATGCCTCCTCTTCTTGTGATTCTTGAAGAGGGCATTCGCTACTACTAACTGAAATTGGTCGCAGAACTTAATTAGTGTTTCTCCTTTCTCATTCCTAGTACCAAGCCCACATTTTCTCATAACCCTTTCTTCTACTCTTTCGGTGCGTGATTTTGTACACGAACTGACCTCTCGGTTTTGTTCCATAAATGTTTGACTGGCTTTATATAGGTCGATCTGGGTGGGCAAATCATTCGCTCGAACTGCTCTGAGCGTTCTTCAAATGAATCGCGAACAACTGTGGCTCGCTAACATGTTTGGACCATGATGTGATTCAGTGGCTAAAAATGGTCTCCTTGTAGCCGGACAGAAGTATTTACAGTCAATGACCGTTTCAGTTAGACCAGAGGACCCAGTCCATTCCATGTAAACAGTCCATAGCATTATGGTGTCATCAGCAGCTTTGTACAGTGCCTTGTTGAGAACTTGGGCCCACGGCTCGAACCCCACCATCAGTTCTTACCAACTGAAATCGGGACTCACCCGATCAGGCCACGGTTTTCCACTCGTCTATAGTCCAACCGACAGAGTGACGAGCCCAGGAGAGCCACTGCTGGCGATGTCGTGTTGTTAACAAAGGCACTCACGTCGGTTGTCTGCTGTCATAGCCCATTAATTCCAAATTTCGCCGCACTGTCCAAATAAATACGTTCCTTGCACGTTCCACGTTGATTTCTGTGGTTATTTCGCGCAGTGTTGCTTGTCTGTTAGCACTGGCAGTTCCACGCAAATGCCACTGCTCCCTGTCGTTAAGTGAAGGCTGTCGGCCACTACGTTGTCTGCGGTAAGAGGTAACGCCTGAAATGTAGTATTCCTGGCACACTCTTGACATTATGGGTAGCGGAATATTGAGTTCTCTAACGATTTCCGAAATGAAATGTCCCATGCGTCTGCCCCGAACTAACATTCTGCGTTCAGTTTGTTAATTCCCGTCGAGAGGTTCTAGGCGCTTCAGTCCGGAATCGTGCTGCTACCACGGCCGCAGGTTCGAATCCTGCTTCGGGCGTGGGTGTGTGTGATGTCCTTAGGTTAGTTGGGTTTAAGTAGTTCTAAGTCTAGGGGACTGATGACATCAGATGTTAAGTCCCATAGTGCTCACAGCCATTTGAACTATTTGTTAATTTCCGTTTAGTGACGATAATCACGTCGGACACCTTTCCACATGAATCTTCTGAGTATAATTGACGGCTCCACCAATGCACTGTCATTTTGTTTCTTGTGTACGTGATACTACCGCCATCTGCATGTCGCTATCCCATGACTTGTCACCTCAATGTACATTACCGAAAGAAAAGATCAGACTGCTGCCGTTCCTGCTGGGTAGCTGGCGGAAGCTACTGTTTTCCCCACAGGGTCATGCTAGTTAAGCGTTGACCGCTTATCGTCTCTCGCTGGCGGTCAACACTCGTAAAGGCCGAGGGGTGGCGCCAGAGAACGCGAAAATAAATCACCGCAGCCGACCTGCGCACGTGGCGGGGATAATTGGGCCGGCCACTTGTGCGCATGCGCGACCGCCGCTCGGCTCGGCAACTTGTTGCGGAACAAGCGGCACGTGGCGCATGGCTAATGCCACCCCTCCCCTCCCCATCAACAGCGGTCGTTAAAACAGCCAGTACACACTCACAGCGAGCGGCTACAGCTTCCGCTGACAAGGGGCTACGTCTGGCCGCATGTAGTTAGGCTGTGCTTGAGGCCGAATTGTTTTTATTGACACCCTCCTCGCGGTATTCAATCCCAAGTGCGTGAGAAAGGTAGTTGTGAGCAACTTAAGTATATTTCCATTTTTTCCTGGGTCCAGAAAGAAAGAATATATGTATGCTATTTCAAGTGAGGGTGGCCTTGCAATCCGGATGGCTCTTCTCGTTACTCAACAGGGTACAAATACAGCTGTGATCTTTTCGCTGACTAACAGTTCGATTCCTTAACTTGTAAAAAGAGTCCGCAACTCATGGTCGTGCGGTAACGTTCTCGTTCCCACGCCCGGGTTCCTGGGTTCGATTCCCGGCGGGGTCAGGAATTTTCTCTGCTTCGTGATGACTGGGTGTTGGGTGACGTCCTCAGGTTAGTTAGGTTTAAGTAGTTCTATAGAACTGATGACCTCAGATGTTAAGTCCCACAGTGCTCAGAGTCATTTGAACCTTCCTTTTTTGTCACTAAAGATTCACTACCATGTAGCAAGACAGGCACAGCGATTGTTTCGTAAACACATAATATCGTGTCTTTCCTCCTCTTGTTCTTTAAGGTTTTATTTAAAGCTCCACATAACTGTTGTTCCTGTAGTGGCCTTCAGCTCTGCATGCTACTCTAGCCTGTGCAAGCCTCTTCATCTCCGAACTGCGGCATACATCCTTTTGAATCTGCTTACTGTATTCAACTCTTGGGCTTTTTCCCTAACATTTTTACCCCTCTCACTTCCCTGCAGTACTAAACTGGTGATCCCTTGATGTCTCACAATGCGTCCTATCAACCGATCCCTTTTTCTGGTCAGGTTGTGCCGTCAATATCTTCTCTTATCAGTTCTATCTATTCAGTTCATCCTCATTAGTTACATGATCTACCCATCTAACCTTCAGCACTGTTGTGCAGCAGCACATTTCAAAAACAGTGATATCACAAACTGAGTCCCTACCGAAGCACGACTCACGCTCGGTCCTCACAGTTCTGCAAGGTTCGCAGGAGAGATTCTGTAAAGTTTGGAAGGTAGGAGACGAGATACTGGCAGAAGTAAAGCTGTGAGGGCCGGGCGTGAGTCGTGCTTCGGTAGCTCAGATGGTAGAGCACTTGCCCGCGAAAGGCAAAGGTCCCGAGTTCGAGTCTCGGTCGGGCACACAGTTTTAATCTGCCAGGAAGTTTCACCTTGTTATTCGTTTATTTCTTTATTATCCCAGACTAGTTTCGGCGACAAATATCACCATTATCAGTGTTTTTCTTTTAAATCTAAAACATGAAGTAAATGGTATGGTTGAACGAACACAGTAAAACATTATGACATTTTCACACATCGTTTTTTCAAATATAGTTTTATATCGATATTTTCATACTACCTTATATATTGTATGCTACAGCATGTTTTAAGCAATTATTGGCGCTGTTTGTTACATATTTTCTGTGCTCTCTTTTTCTGTTGCCGTCTTTTTACATAGCGACCATCATGTCATCTGCAACCATATACGCGACTGTTAGTAAACAAATACTCGAAGGTGAACTTCGTATGTCAGCAGTACACACTTGGGGTAGTGGTAATGTTGTGGAAATCAGCTATTTTGGTGTGTATTTAGTGGTTGCTTAGCTATTCGTGTACTCACGTTCGTTGGATGGTGTGTGGCTGCTTTTTACACAAAAACAAAACTTTTGCAGTTTGTTTCTGATCCAGAATATTACGCCATCTTGCTGTTCGCGTGTGTCGCGAGAGGCGTATCGCAAGTGGCGAGAAAGGCTATGAAAAACTGTAGCGCGAATTACGACGACTTCTGTTCATTATTTTATGTCTCTGTGTGTGATGGGGAGGTGGTTCTTTCGCGTGTGAGTGTTTTCTGTTCTGTGTCCTTGGTCAGTTCTCTCAGAGCGGTAAAGATGTGTTGTTGCACAGTGTTGTGTTTTCATTTATTACATTTTCCCCTTCGACTATAGCCTTTTTTATGTGGTAATTTTCTTCTATAGTTAGTTGTCGCCGGCCGGAGTGGCCGAGCGGTTCTAGACGCTACAGTCTGGAACCGCGTAACCGCTAAGGTCGCAGGTTCGAATCCTGCTTCGGGCATGGATGTGTGTGATGTCCTTAGGTTAGTTAGGTTTAAGTAATTCTAAGTTCTAGGGGACTGATGACCTCAGAAGTTAAGTCCTGTAGTGCTCAGAGCCATTTGAACCATTTAGTTATCGATATAGACTGTTGCTGTTTCTCAGAATGTGTAGATCTTTTTCGATATTAGTGGGGTTATGATTTTTGTTCATTAGATGTTCTACAGAAGTTGAATGTGTGCTGTCACTTCTTAGAGCTCTCATGTGCTCTGTGTACATAGTTCGGAAATTTCTGCGTGTTCTCCTATGTAGTGGGCCTTACAAGAGTTGCAGGTGAGTTGATATATTCCAGCGTTGCTGAATTTGTCTGAGGTTTTTCTGATTGGTCTTAGTCTTTTCTGAACTGTATTATTTGTTCTGAATGTTGTTGGGATCCCTTGCTTTCTTAATATGTTTCCTATTCTATGTGATATTTTGTTATTGTATGTTAGTGTGTACCATCACTCTCTTTTTTCTGAAGTGGTGTGATCTGCTGTGTTGTCTGTGTGTGCTGCATGTTCCCGTTTTACATTGTTGTTGAGTTTGTTTATGATGTCTGTTTTGTAGTCGTTTTTAACAGCAATTTTTTTATTATCTTTGGTTCCTGTGTGTAGTTTCCGGGGTTGAAGAGGTGTTCTGTTTATCCTGTGGAGCATGTGTGTGAAACTGGCATATTTATGCACTGTCAGGTGATTGGATGAGCTGTGGATAACAGTGCTTGTGGATGTGGGTTTTCTGTAGATGGAGAATTCATGTTGGTGGTTGTTTCTTGTGATTCTAAGATCCAAGAAATTTAGTTTCTTGTTGTTTTCCATTTCCATTGTGAAGAGGATTTGTGGGTGTACTGTGTTGATGTTACTGTGGAGCTCTTCTATCCTGCTATGTGTTTCATCTACAAGACAGATTATGTCATCCACATATCGGTACCAGTAGATTATTTTTTATCCTCCTTGTTTTACAATGTTATTGAATATTGTGTTCTCTATATGGTCCAAGAAAATGTTGGCTAAGATTCCACTGATGGGGGACCCCATGGGAAGCCCCGTTTGTTGCAAGTAGAAGTTGTTGTTGAAAGTGAAGTAGTTTTGTTCTGTGATTAGCCTAATCACAAACTGAGTCCGCCTTGATGCAAAACATCTTGTTATTCGTTTATTTCTTTATTATCCCAAATTAGTTCCGGCGAAAAATATCACCATCATCAGTGGTTTTTTAAATCTAAAACATGCAGAAAATGGTATGGTTGTTCGAACACAGTAAAACATTATTACATTTTTACATATTGTCTTTTGAAATATAGTTTTATATTTATATTTTCATACTACCTTATATATTGTATGCTACAGCATGTTTTAAGCAATTATTGGCACTGTTTGTGACATATTTTCTGTGCTCTTTTTCTTCTGTTGACGGCAGCAGGCAGCAGGATTACCGAAAGCCATAGTCACGAACAATGGACCACAATTTCGAAGCCAGGAATTCCTCTCCTTTTGCACCGACAACGGCATCCAGCATCTTCTTACCCCACCCTTCCATCCGCAATCCAATGGGGAAGTAGAACACCTGGTCAGAACTTTCAAGACACAAATACTCAAATATATTAAAGACCACTCCCTTGAAGAGACTCTGACGCTATTCCTCAGTTCCTATCGAGCCACTCTGATAGGGGACAAAAGCCCAGTGGAAGCACTCCACGGCCGCCAACCTAGGACCCTCCAACATCTTCTCTTGCCCTCTCCACGAATTCAGATTCCTCCTGGACAGTCCCGGTTCTTCCCTGGCTCCTTAGTCTGGAACCGAGGTTTTGGCACTAACGCAAGTTGGCGGCCCTCCGTCATCGAGCGTTCCCGGGGTCGCCAACTTTTTGATGTGATCTTGGATGGCCACATAGTCCGTCGCCATCGAAATCAATTGCGTCCTCTCTACCACCGCCACCTCTACAACCCATTCCGGACCACCTACACAGACCCCTTCACTAATGCCGTCTCATCATTGCATGTGTGACATTTCAGGGCATCAGACGCCGCCACCAGCACCACCAGCACAGCAGCTGCAGCCGCCAGACCAGCTGCCCGGCCCTCTTCGGCGCCTCCCCAACAGCCAATGGCCACCGATGAAGACGAACTGGTGCCACTGGTCCCACCCATGCCACCATCAAAAACAGTATGCTGGTCAGCCCGCATCGCAGGACATACAGCACCATATTCTCCAAGAGGCAACCTCCACAGTCTCCTCCAGGGAGCCGCAGCCACAGATCTCCGCAACATAGCAGCTATCGATCTTTCGCACGGTCCCCCCCCCCCCCCCCCCCCCTCGGAAGGGAGGTATGTTACGTCTGTCACAGACGGCCCCTGCCAGACAGACTACACTCAAGACACCCCTGTGTCCCATATAACATACACAAGCACTTGCAGGCGCAACCAAGAGGAAAACAATTCTTCAAAACAAACAGAACTTGCTAGAGACTAATGTGAACCGTTTTCTGCAGAGGTCGCCTCAAGATACAGGGAACTCACCGACGCTCTTGATGAGTAGTCATCTACATGTTATTTGTTTTCTTTGTGTGTATATAGTGATTATTCGAGAAGTGTTCTATAATACTGAGTGTTCTTCAAATGTGGAGCCCCTGCACGCCCATACCGGCACATTGGCCAACACAAAAGGTCTACTGACATTTTTGCATAATAATTACTCCTCACTAAGTGAGGTTTTCACAGGATGTGGGTATTGCGACTTTGCATACGTCTGGTTATGATTAATCATAAATACGCTCTCATTTGGAGATATACTGTGACGAAAATTGAACAAAGGGTGCCGGTTTGAAGGGTTGAGGAAAAATAGTGCCAAGGCAAGGGACGATGGGGAAAGAGACCTCTGCGATAGTCTGACTGGGTAGTAGCGGTATGCTTGCTATCTGCGACTGATCATGCAAGGGTTATCACACAGGCGGATACCTATGACGTTGTGACGTGTTGTCACTCAGCGGCTGCAGCTGGGTACCGGCGTTGTCTTCTCGGTCAGCATCAGTATACCTCAGTTGAGTTCGTGATCAGTTCGTGTCCGATAGGTCATATACCGGATGCACAGTGTAGAGCAGTCTAGGCGGTTTGTTCGGGCGTTAGTGTGCGAGTCTATTGGCTTCCATGCCGTTGCCTTTCGGCCGGCTGTTATAGCAGCTGGCATTACAATCAATATTGCTCATGTGCAGGGGCTCGCCGATGTTGTCGCTTATGAGTGTGTGTTAGATCGACACAGGTTGTTAGGCACTGGCTAACTGTGTCTTTGGTCGCTTAGGCTTCCACCTATTGTTGTAATCATAGTTCCCCAGAGTAAGGATAAAGGACTTTTCGAGTGTCCCTAGTTCCTGTATAGTCATGTGGAGAGATTTTTGAATACTTCCTTGGGGGTTTGAAGGCGGTACTTATTGTGAAGATCCGTGGTGTGAGTGTACCGTGAACCATTGCTATTAATACGCAGAACTTCGTTGTGTGTGACCTGGAGGCGGCGCTGGCGTAGGAGCTGCAAATTCCCAGACAGGAACTGCGTACGTCATCAGAAGTCTGATCAGTGTCATCTGTATGGACCTCGATACCTTCCTATTTAGTGTACTTTGTCTAACGAGCATAGGGTAATTTGAACCTCGCGTGCGCTCTGTTGCCAACATATTCTATGTGGTCCCCCCACGTAAGTCTCTGGTCCAGTTAGACACCGAGGTATCTAACTTCCTCTCGGAAGCTTATTGAGCTCGCATGTACTGTTGTTGTCTGTCTACAGTGTTGACGTTTTGCGCGCTACTTGCGGTCTGCGTGTGAACAGAACTGTTCCCTAGCCGGAGCGCTGACTTGAGTATGAACCTCCGAGAGGACGCATGCTTGGTATCACGTGGGCAAGTGACCGTGCGGACGTCAATTAGTGCCCGAGACTGCGATGCTGTGTTGTTGCGACCTGCTTGCCACATAGTGGCAACACTGGCGGCCCCGGACGTTGTGGTAACTGTACGCAGTAACTTGCCTCTTCTGTCTGCAAGTAACATCCGAGGACAGGCCTGCGCAACATACACGTAAATGTGATGCCCGAAATTTGCAGGGGGCAGCCCTAAGTACACTAATGGCCATTAAAATTGCTACACCACGAAGATGACGTGCTACAGACGCGAAACTTCACCGACGGGAAGCAGATGCTGTGATATGCAAATGATTAGCTTTCCACAGCATTCACACAAGGTTGGTGCCGGTGGCGACACCTACAACAAGCTGACATGAGAAACGTTTCCAACCGATTTCTCCTTAACAGACACCAGTTGACCGACATTGCCTTGTGAAACGTTGTTGTGATGCCCCGTGTAAGGAGAAGAAATGCGTACCATCATGTTTCCGACTTTGATAAAGGTCGGATTGTAGCCTATCGCAATTGCGGTTTGTCGTATCGCGACATTGCTGCTCTCGTTGGTCGAGATCCAATGACTGTTAGCAGAATATGGAATCGGTGGGTTCAGGAGGGTAATACGGATCGCCGTGCTGGATCCCAACTGCCTCGTATCACTAGCAGTCGAGATGACAGGCATCTTATCCGCATGGCTGTAACGGATCGTGCTGCCACACCTCGATCCCTGAGTCAACAGATGGGGTCGTTTGCAAGACAACTACCATCTGCACGAACAGTTTGACGACGTTTGCAGCAGCATGGACTATCAGCTCGGAGACCATGGCTGCGGTTACCCTTGACGCTGCATCACAGACAGGAGCGCCTACGATGGTGTACTCAACGACGAACCTGGGTGCACGAATGGCAAAACCTCTTTTTTTCGGATGAATCCAGTTTCTGTTTACAGCATCATGATGGTCACATCCGTGTTCGGCGACATCGCGGTGAACGCACATTGGAAGCGTGAATTCGTCATCGCTATACTGGCGTATCACCCGGCGTGATGGTATGGGGTGCCATTGGTTACATGTCTCGGTCACCTCTTGTTCGCACTGACGGCACTTTGAACAGTGAACGTTACGTTTCAGATGTGTTACGACCCGTGGCTCTACCCTCCATTCGATCCCTGCGAATCCTACATTTCAGCAGGATAATGCACGACCGCATGTTGCAGGTCCTGTACGGGCCTTTCTGGATACAGAAAATGTTCGACTGCTCCCCTGGCCAGCACATTTTCCAGATCTCTCACCAACTGAAGACGTCACAATACGCCAGTCACTGCTCTTGATGAACTGTGTTACCGTGTTGCAGCTGTATCTGTACACGCCATCCAAACTCTGTTTGACTCAATGCCAAGGCGTATCAAGGCCGTTATTACGGCCAGAGGTGGTTGTTGTATGTGCTGATTTCTCAGTATCTATGCACCCTAATTGCGTGAAAATGTGATCATATGTCAGTTCTAGTATAATATAGTTGTCCAATGAGTACCAGTTTATCACCTGCATTTCTTATTGGTGTAGCAATTTTAATTGCCAGTAGTGTACTCAACAGCCACAATGTTTAGCCTACACACTGTAACACATTCGAGAGAAGTTCCCGCCCATATCCACTCTGTCTGTTGCAATGTTGACAGAGAGCATATACTGTTTTTGAGAACTGTTTCTCAGAAGCTGACGCAGTGGCTATACGCAGTCCACTATTTAGGTAATGCTACACTCATGGGCCAAAAAACTTTTTTCGCCCCTGCAGCAACAAACTTATGTAAGTCTCAGAAACATTTAGCAGTAGCCGACTTTTGTGACCGAGCGGTTCTAGGCGCTTCAGTCCAGAACCGCGCTGATGCTATGGTCGCAGGTTCGAATCCTGCCGCGGACATGGATGTGTGTGATCTCCTTAGGTTACTTAGGTTTCAGTAGTTCTAAGTCTATGGGACTGTTGACCTCAGATGTTAAGTCCCATAGTGCTCAGAGCCATTTGAACCATTTAGCAGTAAAATTGTAAACAGGTTACTTACAATAGGTATAAATTATTTAAAGACGAAATCTTCGAAAAAGGGGAATATTGTGTTCAGAGTAGAAGGAAAGGTTGCACAGTGTCCAAAATTCAGGGTGAAGCTGTCAACATATGTTACTATTAACTACACATACATTCACACACAAAGGATAACTCTGTGGAAACAAAAAATCGATCAATATATCGACAAAGAAGGCTGATATCAAGGCAAGAAGAATCTCATTGAACTACTGACAAACACATTTATCACATTCTCTAAGTCCAATTTCTTAGTCAGGTCATTTTCTATTGCATTGAAACCTTCCAAAATACTACCCCACATTAGAGCCACGAACGCAATATCTTTACAGCTAAACTTTTGCAGTATCCCTGGTGTTTCTGATTTGATCACAGCGTTCTTGCTTTTCTCTTCAGAAATGCACTTAAGAGCTTTATTGACTGCATCCCAGTTAGCATTTATGCTTTTGCAGGTATCTTCTCTAGCTGACCATCTTATGCATCTGTACATAGCCAAACAAAAATATCATATAGCCTGTGTTGCCAATTGCATGATGCACACTTCTCCATCCTGCTACCAACGATTTCCCTCTCACTAATAGGAATTCCTGTAACTGTCGATGCTCTTTCTTTCGTTGCCTCGTTGTACCAGGAGAAGCAAGATAAGCATGTTGTTTGGTGGCCGGTATCCTCTTTCTGGAACACAAGTGCATGCATGTATTAACTGAGTTCTTTATTCCTAAGAACAAGAAAGCTACTTAACTTAAGCTAGTTGTTGTGCCGCAAGCTCTTTCTAAATAGTCCCTGTTAGCCTCACTGCTGATGAAGTACAAGTCCGCTATGTACTCTGCTCTGGTCACTAGGTACTGACTGACTCTGAGCTACAGGATCAGCTGACTGCGAATGTGACTCCCAATGGGCTGCGACTGATGACTCGACTAATTGACTCACTGGATGACAAGCTGGGCCTCCGGTCCGCGGCGACGATCGAAATACTGGCGGTCGAGAGGGAGGTGGCGGCGTTTCTTACTAGTTTGTCTTTGGCCTCTCTCCTGAAAGGCTCACTTGCTCCTCTTTGCCGCCTGGTGTGCTTGTGACAGCTTACGCCAGCATAGTTTCTTTCTTTCTTTTTTTCTTAGTGTGCTCAAAAATTTGCTGTCCCTAAGGATTTGTTGCTCTGAGCCAGGGCTCATGTGGTCTGTGAGTAAATATGGGGCTGGCTATATGGCTCAGGTAGTGGTGATCATGTCATCCCATAGATCTAATGGATCTTATTTAAAATCTAGAAACCAATATTTCAGAGAATAACTGAAATGGTAGGCCCGTTTCTGTACCAGTTTGCGAATTATTATTATTATTTTTCTTGTCGTGTTTAATACCGTTCACTCCATAAATCAAATTTAATTTCTTTGTTTTCCTGGACGTATCAAAGTGTTATGCAAGATATGTATTTGCAGTTGCGAATATGAACAACCATCAACCGCATAATGGAATAACTACACTCATGCTCATAAATTAAGGATAATGCTATGCTGATATATGGTGAAACAACGCTCTGGTGGGCGGTTTGCGGGTTTAAATCACCTCAGGGTATGACCATGCGGTGCATTTGACCTGCGGTCGTCGCACGGTGGCGCTGGCAGCAGTCCACATACGCAGAGGTGTGTCGGTACATGTCAGAGTACGGTGCAGCGAGTAAGTGTGCAGACGTTTTCAGATGTGCTAATGGTGAGTGTGTGTTGAAAATGGCTCAAAGAACACATATTGAAGACGTTATGAGGGGTAGAATAATAGGGCGACTGGAGGCTGGTTAATCACAGCAGGCCACAGCATGGGTCATCCATGTGCCACAAAGTGTGATCTAAAGATTATGGCAATGATTACAGCAGACAGCAAACGTGTCCAGGCGCTACAGTACGGCATGTTCACAGTGTACAACACCACAACAAGGCCGATATCTCACCATCAGTGCCTGCAGGCGGCCACAGTTGTCTCCAGACACACAGTCTATAGGCGACTGAACAGACATGGTTTTTCGCCCAGAGGCCTGCAAGGTGCATTCCACTGACCCCTGGTCACAGAAGAGTCCGTAAAGCATGGTGTCAAGAACACAGCACATGGTCTTTGGAAGAGTAGTCACAGGTTATGTTCACGGACGAGTCCAGGTATAGTCTGAACAGTGATTTTCGCTGGGTTTTCATCTGGCGTGAACCAGAAACCAGATACCAACCCCCTGTATGGAGGTTGTGGTGTGATGGTGTGGTGTGGGGTTATGATTGGTGCACGTGCACCCCTGCATATCTTTGACGGAGGAACTGTAACAGGTCAGGTGTATTGGAACGTCATCTTGCACCAGTACGTCCACCTTTTCAGGGGTGAAGTGGGTCCCACCTTCCTCCTGATGGATGATAACGCACGGCCAACCCGTTGTTCGGCCTGTGCACGTGTGCATGGTGATCATATCCCATACTGATGTCAGGGTACATGCGTAGGAAACAGTAGCGTTTTGTAGCACACGTGTTACGAGACGGTTTTCTCAACTTATCACCAATACCGTGGACTTACAGAGCTGTGTCGTGTGTGTTCCCTATGTGTCTGTGCTATAAGCGCCAGTTTTGTGTAGTGCCACGTTCTGTGGCACCACATTCTGCAATTATCCTTAATTTATGAGCATGAATGTATAATGAAAATTTGTGCCGCTCTTATCGCGAGCGATCGTCTTACTACTAGGCTAACCGAGCACGACTCACGGCCAGACACAAACTTTCATATGTCGAACCTTTTGTTTAAAAACTGTACTCGTACATTCATTATGTATATTCTCGTAGAGGCCAGACATTTTACATGACGGTCGTTCCCGCGCTGTCAGCGGATAAATACGTTATTGCAGTGGCTGTATTATTCCGAATTACGATTCAGTGTTCCTTCAGACATGCATGCATGTACCTTCGGACATGTATGCATATCCAAAGGAACTTTGCATGGTAATTCGAAATAACACCGGCACTGCAATATTGTGTCATATGAACGTGTTGTCCATTCTCACTGTCAATCGTATCATCAACTGAAAGCGAATTATTGAACATGCTACAGCATCTTGAAAGCTTATGTTCTTGAATCTAGTACTGAGCGACGTTGATTTGTCTAAAATGTTAACACATGCAGTTGGTGGCAAGCGTCTTTCGATTTGCGTTGTGATGCCCAGATTCTCTCCAATAGTCTGTACTGGTGGCGTGCCATTTATATTGGTCTTCAGTACACTAGTTACTGGGATTTCTTTACTACTTCTATGTACTTTTGTACGTGAAGTTTACGGCTAGCCACTTCTGTGTCCCCCCCCCCCCCCCTCCCTGCCCACCGCTATGACCGAGCGGTTCTAGGCGCTTCAGTCCGGAAACGCGCTGCTGCTACGGTCGCAGGTTCGAAACCTGCCTCGGGCATTAATGTGTGTCATGTCCTTCGGTTAGTTAGGTGTAAGAAGTTCTAAGTTTAGGAGACTTAATATCTGAGGTCATCAGTCCCCTAGACTTAGAACTACTTAAACCTAACTAACCTAAGGACATCAGACACTTCCATGCCCGAGGCAGGATTCGAACCTGCGTCCGTAGCAGTCGCGCGGTTGCGGACTGAAGCGCCTAGAACCGCTCGGCCACAGCGGTCGTCTGGTAACAATTACCACGTTTTTTTGACAACGTCGAAGGTCTTTGGCATCGATGTTTTGTTGTTTCAAGGCTTCATTATTTTTATTGAAACATCGAAGTTTAAACTCGCAACATAGATACATGATCTAGTCACATTAATGTGATCACCGCCTCTCACAGATGGCAGTTGGCAGCATTAGCAGTGGAGGGTATACAAGTCTGTCCGGGGGACGTGGAAAACAGTGCAGTCGCTGCCGTAACGCGGAAACGGAGCGATTTATCTGAGATCCAAAAGGGCTTGATCATTGGGTTTCGGGACAAGGGCGAAACTATTAAGTTTGTAAACTGTTCGTGTGGTTAAAATATACGGTGCACGGCAAAATGGTACCATCCAAACCTGGCGCCCAGATAGCTGTGGAGTACCAAGGACCATAGCCGACAGAGGTGAATGATGGCTGCGAAGATGTGTACGGGCGAATGGACATGCAACGAGTGAGCAGTTGACCTCCCACATGAACCAAGGGGCTATCAACAGTGGCTCCTCAACGACCGCAGCAGGCGCCTGGCCCATGCACCAATGGTGACTACCGTTCGTCGGGGACGAAGACTGGAATTGCACGCCTGAACCGCAATTGGAAAGCCACAGAATGGTGACAGATGGTCTCTTCGAATGAATCAATCGGACAGATGGCTGTTGGCGTGCACGGTGTGGAGCGTCTGAAAGCAAACACCCAGTAGCAATTGTCGGAAGCGTCCTGGCCGGAAGGTATTCCCTGGATGATTTCGTCATTCTGGAAGGCAGAGTGGCTCAACACAGGTATGCATGTATTCTTCGTGACCATGTCCACTGCTACATGCAGGACAATGTGACATCTCACACAGCTCGCTATGTACGTGTGTGGTTTGAAGAGCACCAAGATGGGCTTACCGTATTCCCCTGGTGACCAAACTCCCCGGATTTAAACCTAATCGAGAATTTCTGGGACCACCTCGATTGCGCGAAGGGTCCTCCACTGAGAATCTCAGATCAGCTGGTTGCGGCGCTGGAGTCGACATAGCTCCACACCCTCCCAGATCCTCACTCCATTCCTGCACGCCTCTCTGCGGTCTGTGCTGTAAAACGGGGCTATTGAGACTTCTGACAGCTGGCCACTTTAGTGTTGTAAGGTGGCTATAATTTCGCACCTTACAAGCACTCATCCACATACTTTGCCGTGATCTACAAACACAATTAGGTATCATGTGATAGATTGTACATCGTATACATGAATATATAAAGGAGACTGACACTGTCACGTACGTCTTCTAAATAACTGTTAACGCTTATTGAATGAAAGTTGACAGAGGTCTTTATTACAAAAACAGCGTAATGAATGATTGCCTATACTAGTAGAGGTTGGAACGCCAGTGGAAATGAAACGGCTGACGGAACTGAAGCACAGGGTGGAAGGCCCATACCGGTGTGTTGGTCCTGCTTAAACACAGGAAATAGCAAGACGGACGTAGTAGCACCTAAGTGCTGGAGCACAATAGAGTCGCGACCGGCCAGTGTTGTAGCCAAACCGGAATGATTATACTTCGGAAACGGTGAAAATCTTGGACGCAGGTGAGGGGGACGAAGAAGCGGCACCTCGAAAACCACGCAGGTTGGGTTATTTCCAAGGATTTTTACTCAGAAGCGTACCATTGTACGAGTATAGGTTTTTCCTCGCAAACTTCCCGCACTGGACGACAAAAGACTAAAATATGGTTGGTCGGCGTTCGGAGGAATCTGTAGAGAGGGAGAATACTCCGTGGTTTCGGGAATATGATTCGTTTTCGGAATTACGAAGGTGGGGAGCCGAGCCTTGCAGGGAGGCCAGCGGTGGAGAGATGAGGTCTTCCGTTGTGAGCGCCCCTGTGTGACTGTCACTCGATGTCAGCTTTTGTTGGTACAGACGGACTTGCTGTCTTTACCCTCAGGAGAGAGTTTATTGTAAGAACAGTTAGACACTGTACTGTTGTGAACTTACACGATTCTGGACTTCACCTCTGGGTTAGAAGTCGTTGTTGGGTATGCAACGTTCAGTGTCTGAGAACACTTCTTCTGCCTATACTTACGTTGAGACGTTATCTGAACTCCATCCTTGTGGCTGGGAGTTCGCGCTTCTCGTCTGTAGAACACAGAGAGGAGAAGACAGTGTTAGAACATAGTAGTCAGAAGACCGCCTTCAGCCGTCGTTCACTTTGAGATGTTTTGTTTTGTGGCTCGAGTTTTTCCATCGTCGCAGACCTGTACGAGAACCATCAGTCTGACGCACCGGACGTAGTAAATACGGTGATATTGCTAATTGCTTTGGCTTTTCAGGGGCTATAAGGCTAAACATCTGTGATCACGTAGGATTTATTTCCACTGAGATTGCACTCCATTGTAGATCATCTTTAAAAGTAGTGTCTCCTTGTGTTTGGTACATAGATGATATCAGTCATTTCGCGTCATTTATATTAGATAGCGCAGTCATAATAAAAAGGCAGAGTTGTTCAATGGGTCATGAATTTTAGTTAGGAAATCTAAACATTTGTAGTAAAGATTTTTTTTAATATACAATAAATATATAAGCAGAAACAACGTTTATCATTTAGTATGATTAGTTGCCTTTATCATTCATTTGTGTTTATATTGTAATTTATAGAATAAAGAGATCCTAAGATCTGCTTCAGGGGGTAGTCAGACAGGGTCAAACCTTAATTTTAGAGTTTATTTTTTTCCGTTGCGCACATTCATTTTACACCCGCCTGGAGTAGCATCTTGGAGTGTGACTGGAGAGTGAATTTTATAAACATCGCCGTTGATCGAGCATCCCTAACGTAAGTCTCATCTCTTGTGATCGTTGGCCAGTACAAATTGCTTTTGCCGCGTGGTACAGAAATCTATAAACACACCGTTGAAGGTCCTAATACAAAGAGCTACTGGTGTTAGTTAAGACACTGGATTCTTATTTGCAGAGCAGACTCCCATTCTCCATTACCGAATCTCTTCGAGTTCCATGTACTGCCCGAGATGCGATTCAGTAATTCTGCAGAATGTGAACGTACGGTGCAATGACATGCAGCCTTCCTAGCAGAGAAGGCCCTGAGTAAAGCGTGCGTCCGCCTCCGAGGGGGGAAAAATTCCGCCAGCAGGAGGGACGGTGGCGAATAGAGCACGAAGGAAGGGAGAGAAAGAATTTGCCGCTACTCATTAAAATTTAAGTCAAGAGCTCCTTCGTCTCGGCTGACAAAGCGGATTGCTGCGCGCCACAGAAGCGACCGCAGACAGCAGACGGGCAGTCGCGGGCCGAAACTTAACTTATTTTCTGCCTGTGGGCGCTTTGCTTAAGCTGCTTGCCGGCACGTGTGGGGACCGACTTGCCCGCTCCTTGCCCGTTTCTCGGGACTCTCCATTACCGAAAGCGGGCCGCTACAAACACTCCTTCCCTCAAAGTTTCCTCCCTGTACTGAATAAAAGGAGACGTCGCCTTCTTTTCTGCATCTTAAGAGTCGCCACCTTTTGGTGACTCCAATGGCCCTTAAGACTAGCCTCCCCTTTTACGAGCGGGTCCGCCCTTACAGTTCCTATTTCGGTCTCGATACTTTTTCTGTCGTCGTTTGCTCTGTCTCTGCGCTGCGCAGCCTGCCTACAGAAAGCGATCCCCAATTAATGATGGGGGTCTCCTTTGAGTATTACGAGGGCGTGCAAGCCCCCGCAAGTATGCAGGTACTTAAAGAGCCGCCGGTGAGAGCATGCGGTGCTGAAAAGAAACGTTAACGGGGCCAGCCTCTGTTGTGTCCCGGTACTTTTCTGTTGCACGTGGCGCAAGGGCCTGGCGATCTGGGGAGGCCATCTAAACTGTGACATTTGCGTTTAAAATTTTGATGGGTTCTCGGCCCACAGTCTCTATGTAATGATTGAATTTAGTCATTCCGCCTACGACTGTTAGAAATTAGTGAAGCCTGACATAGTCAGGGTGGAGACGACGGTCTTAATGTAGTTTATTAAATAAAAATGTTTTGACATAATGGCCGAGCGGTTCTAAGTGCTTCAGTCCGGAACCGCTCTGCTGCTACAGTCGCAGCTTCGAATCCTGCCTGGCATGGATGTGTGCGATGTCCTTAGGTTAGTTAGGTTTAAGTAGTTCTAAGTCTAGGGGACGACTGATGACCTCAGATGTTTACTTCCATATGTAAGTAGGCTGTTTAGGCTTTTTTTATTGGTAACGTCACATAGCGCTCTGTATGAAAATCACTGACTGTGGTGTGTGCAGTCTGTAGCTGGTTTGCATTGTTGTTGGCTATTGTAGTGTGATGTGAACAGCTCGGAGCGTTCTGCAGTTCGAGGTGAGCCGCCAGCAGTGGTGGATGTGGGGAGAGAGATGGCGGAGTTTTGAGAGCTGATGATCTGGACGTGTGTCCACCAGAGACAGTAAATTTGTAAGATTGGATGTCATGAACTGATATATATATTATGACTTTTGAACATTATTAAGGTAAATACATTCTTTGTTCTCTATCAAAATCTTTCATTTGCTAACTATTCCTATCATTAGTTAGTGCTTTCAGTAGTCAGAATCTTTTATTCAGTTGGCAGTATTGGCGCTCACTTTATTGCAGTAGTGAAGGATTTTTATGAGGTAAGTGATTCATGAAAGATATAGGTTATTGTTAGTCAGGGCCATTGTTTTGTAGAGATTTGAAAATCAAATAACGTAAGGGGTTTACCAGCACAGTAATTCACTAATTTTTCTAAGGGGACATTTCACACAGTGCGTAGAGCCATTTTGGAGTAAAAAACTTTTAATGCTTGGACTCCAATTTTCCTATTAGAATTAGAGCTCGAGAACTAGTTTCGTTTGCTATCCACAACCATCTTCAGATCGTTCAAAACGTAAAAAATGGATGAATATGCGTTGGAAAGCATCATTACCTGTAGTCGGTAACATACTATGAGAACGACAGTACGCTATTTAAAAAGTTGAATCAAAAGCTCATTATTTGCAGTTGTATAATACCTAAAATACAATTGCAAATAAAGAGCCTTTGCTGTAGCCTTTAAACGACGCACTGTCATTTTCTTGGTATTTACGGATGCATGTCACTGTATGACTGTAGTAAATGATGCTTTCTAGAGCAGATTCTCCGCTTTTTTACTGTTTGAGCGATTTGTAGATGGCTGTGGATAGTAACCGAAACTAGTTATCGTTACGTAATTGTAACTGGAAAGTTGCGATCTAGCCATTAGAAGTTTTTTACTTTAAAAAATTTTTACTTAATGCGTTGTTGGAAATGTTTGTTGGGATTGTAATGACGACATATGCTTATTTTCAAGCATACAGAGAGAAAATATTGTTACCAAATGAAATACGCTGGCATCAAACTATGAAAACGTATGTACATTACGCATTTCCTCGTAAACCAATGGGTCGATTTCAACCAAGCATGGTGCACTATCTGGAAAGGACTACCTATCACTCAAAGGAGTGGGTGGGGTGAAAAAGAAGTATAGTTCAGGGCACGAAAATACATCCAGTATTTGAGAATGATAGCGCTTAACGGCGTGAAACAAACTTTGGGCATAATTTCAAACGTTTCTGAGGCTTTTTCTCGCAGACAACCCCCACGAAATGTGGAAAAAATCAAAAAAATCTATCGCCTACTGCATTTGCGCTGTTCATGCGGTAAAACTGCCGCATCGGGCATGGTATCTGAATTTATTACTTTGTTATTACCATTTCTGTTCACGACACGTTTCACAGTACAGTATTTGCAAAATTATATCACTGTGCGACCCATAGTTCACGAGACACGACGCCATGAACACTGAGCTGCCCGAAAAAGGAACTGCGGGTCAAAATTTTCCAGAGCTGCAAGGAAATATGTGTGCAAATACGTGTGAAATATATGAGAAATACAGGGTGTTACAAAAAGGTACGGCCAAACTTTCAGGAAACATTCCTCACACACAAATAAAGAAAAGATGTTATGTGGACATGTGTCCGGAAACGCTTAACTTCCATGTTAGAGCTCATTTTAGTTTCGTCAGTATGTACTGTACTTCCTCAATTCACTGCCAGTTGGCCCAATTGAAGGAAGGTAATGTTGACTTCGGTGCTTGTGTTGACATGCGACTCATTGCTCTACAGTTCCAGTATCAAGCACATCAATACGTAGCATCAACAGGTTAGTGTTCATCACGAAGGTGGTTTTGCAGTCAGTGCAATGTTTACAAATACGGAGTTGGCAGATGCCCATTTGATGTATGGATTAGCACGGGGCAATAGCCGTGGCGCGGTAGGTTTGTATCGAGACAGATTTCCAGAACGAAGGTGTCCCGACAGGAAGACGTTCGAAGCAATTGATCGGCGTCTTAGGGAGCACGGAACGTTCCAGCCTATGACTCGCGACTGGGGAAGACCTAGAACGACGAGGACACCTGCAATGGACGAGGCAATTCTTCGTGCAGTTGACGATAAGCCTAATGTCAGCGGCAGAGTAGTTGCTGCTGTAGAAGGTAACGTTGACCACGTCACTGTATGGAGAGTGCTACAGGAGAACCAGTGGTTTCTGTACCATGTACAGAGTGTGCAGGCGCTATCAGCAGCTGATTGGCCTCCACGGGTACACTTCTGTGAATGGTTCATCCAACAATGTGTCAATCCTCATTTCAGTGCAAATGTTCTCTTTACGGATGAGGCTTCATTCCAACGTCATCAAATTATAAATTTTCACAATCAACATATGTGGGCTGACGAGAATCCGCACGCAATTGTACAACCACGTCATCAACACAGATTTTCTGTGAACGTTTGGGCAGGCATTGTTGGTGATGTCTTGATTGGGCCCCATGTTCTTTCACCTACGCTCAATGGAGCATGTTATCACGATTTCATACGGGATACTCTACCTGTGATGCTAGAACATGTGTACGACACAACAAGTGGTTCATGCACGATGGAGCTCCTGCACATTTCAGTCGAATTGTTCGTACGGTTCTCAACAACAGATTCGGTGACCGATGGACTGGTAGAGGCGGACCAATTCCATGGCTTCCAAGCTCTCCTGACCTCAACCCTCTTGACTTTCATTTATGGGGGCATATGAAAGCTCTTTTCTACGCAACCACGGTACCAAATGTAGAGACTCTTAGTGCTCGTATTGTGGACGGCTGTGATACAATACGCCATTCTCCAGGGCTGCATCAGCGCATCAGGGATTCCATGCGACAGAGGGTGGATGCATGTATCCTCGCTAACGGAGGACATTTAGAACATTTCCTGTAACAAAGTGTTTGAAGTCACGCTGGTACGTTCTGTTGCTGTGTGTTTCCATTCCATGATTAATGTGATTTGAAGAGAAGTAATAAAATGAGCTCCAACATGGAAAGTAAGCGTTTCCGGACACATTTCCACATAATATATTTTCTTTCTTTGTGTATGAGGAATGTTTCCTGAAAGTTTGGCGGTACCTTTTTGTAACACCCTGTATACTTACATATGCCTCCGCAGACAAAACCATGTGCTAAAAAGTCATTCTAAGCCCCTGGAACGATTTCAGACAAATTTGGCACACATATTAGTTACGACTGTAAGGAAATACTGTGGGTGTAAGAACCACCAGCCTCTTTTTTTTTGGGAGGGGGGGAGGTGGTAATGTGAATAACGGAGGGAGGCGGCTATTGACAGACTGAGAGAGGAAAGGTGATGAGCTGGACTAGCAGAAGATTTGAATAAATTCACAGATTGGCGGCTCATATAATTACGAGTTAAAAACCTTCTAAAAAATTGTAGAGCTCGTTCGTACCTGCTGAAATCTGGTTTCGAAGGACAGAGCGGATCAGGTTGTGCAAAGGGGTCAAGATCAATTACTGTTGGCTATACAAGAACACACTCAACTTTATTCCTCAAACCAAGGTCTTTAAAACAACAAAAATCAGTTCACGGCTGAGGGCCTAAGTAACTTCTCCAGAATAAGTTTAAATAATTGCGTTTTAGACACGAGGATTTAGAGTAACGGCTGAAGGCCTTACTTAAATAAATTGCAATATCTTCTCAGCTAAAGGCCGAAATAATATTTCAGATCATCTAAGAAAATTCTTTAAATGCCAAACATTTACAAATTACGGCTAAAGGCCATATTAAGGAAAATTCTTAATTCTTCGGCTGAAAGCCTAATTAAAATAATTTCTTTACATAATAAAACAGAGTCTTTAAAGATAAGACGTTACACAGTACAACAGAAAAACATCTTAAGAAAACTTGAAGTATGTTGTCAGCTGAAGGCCCAAGAAATTACTCAAGAATAATTAAAGACAACCTTAAGATAAAGATTTACAGAACACGGCTGAACGCCGTTTCAAGAATTCAAAATAATTAAAGAGAAACCTTACAGACAAGGATTTACATATTGAGGTCACAGATTCTGAAGCAAACGCGGCTGAAGGCCTAAATACAGAGTGACAAGAATTTTAAATGAAACACAGCAGAGGGCCTAATCTTAAAGCTGTTATGAAGTTCAGTTGAAGGTCATATACTAAACATAAAACGGACAATATTAATACACAGTTGAAGGTCTGGCACAGTGCCTGCGATCAAATAAAATGACAATCACAAACAACAAATAGTGGTGTTCAGAAGCGTTCCAAGAGTCGACCTGGGAAGGAAACGCTAACCACAGGTTAGGTGAGACAGCCAGCCAAGCGTAACACTAAACAATCGGATTGCAGCGCGACCTACGGGCAGCTAATGAACCAACCAACTGTCTGATGACTTCCCTTCCACCCGACCAACAGCACGATAACGAAAGGTACCAGAGAGGACGAGGATCGCAGCAGGATTACGTCTTAATAATTGGTGTGTAAACACAGTCAAGGCAGAATAAACAGTCAAAGAGAAAAAGAGAACAACACCAAGCTGTTGAACTACAGGCGGTGCCAGACAGCACCAAAATGGCGAGGAAAACGCACTACCGCAAAGCTACGCCTACGACCAGGGCAGGTAACCGGAACGTTAACGGCCACAAGGCAGAAGATACCGCTGGTGCACTTCACTAATAAATTATAATCATTTCAAAGGTTAAACACCATACAGGGAGATGGCTGCAAAATTCTGCTGACTCCAACACACCATCATGTTGCTGCTTGGTGGACAGCCCCAGATGCAACAACCAGCAATTAACGAAGAGATGTCACAACGGTTGAGCTTTCATGACAGGTTCACTGATTACTCAACTCCAGTGTGCAGGTGCGGTGGGCGACGAACTTAGCAGTTCTCGCAGCTAGTGCCACACAACTCCGACGGTGCGTGCACTCCACCACGGCCCCGGCCTGATCACACACTGCTGAGACTTCCTCGCTGCTCTGCCGCAACCGACCAACTGCCACACACGCCATGACACGGAAATACAGGGTGTTAAAAAAGGTACGGCCAAACTTTCAGGAAACATTCCTCACACACAATTAAGAAAAGATGTTATGTGGACATGTGTCCGGATACGCTTAATTTCCATGTTAGAGCTCATTTTAGTTTCGTCAGTGTGTACTGCACTTCCTCGATTCAACGCCAGTTGGCCCCATTGAAGGAAGGTAATGTTGACTTCGGTGCTTGTGTTGACATGCGACTCATTGCTCTACAGTACGAGCATCAAGCATATCAGTACGTAGCATCAACAGGTTAGTGTTCATCACGAACGTGGTTTTGCAGTCAGTGCAATGTTTACAAATGCGGAGTTGGCAAATGCCCATTTGATGTATGGATTAGCACGAGGCAATAGCCGTGGCGCGGTACGTTGTATGGAGACAGATTTCCAGAACGAAGGTGTCCCGAGTGGAAGTTCGAAGCAATTGATCGGCGTCTTAGGGAGCACGGAACATTCCAGCCTATGACTCGCGACTGGGGAAGACCTATAACGACGAGGACACCTGCAATGGACGAGGCAATTCTTCGTGCAGTTGGCGATAACCCTAATGTCAGCGTCAGAGTAGTTGCTGCTGTACAAGGTAATGTTGACTACCTCACTGTATGGAGAGTGCTACGGGAGAACCAGTTGTTTCATCCAACAATGTGTCAATCTTTATTTCAGTGCAAATGTTCTCTTTACGGATGAGGCTTCATTTCAACGTGATCAGATTGTAAATTTTCTCAATCAAAATGTGTGTGGGCTGAATAGAATCCACACGCAATTGTACAATCACGTCATCAACACAGATTTTCTGTGAACGTTTGGGCAGGCATTGTTGGTGATGTCTTGATTGGGCCCATGTTCTTCCACCTACGCTCAATGGAGCACGTTATCATGATTTCATACGGGATACTCTACTTGTGATGCTAGAACATGTGTACGACACAACAAGTGGTTCATGCACGATGGAGCTCCTGCACATTTCAGTCGAAGTGTTCGTACGCTTCTCAACAACAGATTCGGTGACCGATGGACTGGTAGAGGCGGACCAATTCCATGGCCTCCACGCTCTCCTGACCTCAACCCTCTTGACTTTCATTTATGGGGGCATTTGAAAGCTCTTGTCTACGCAACCACGGTACCAAATGTAGAGACTCTTCGTGCTCGTATTGTGGACGGCTGTGATACAATACGCCATTCTCCAGAGCTGCATCAGCGCATCAGGGATTTCATGTGACGGAGGGCGGAGGCATGTATCCCCGCTAACGGAGGACATTTAGAACATTTCCTGTAACAAAGTGTTTGAAGTCACGCTGGTACGTTCTGTTGCTGTGTGTTTCCATTCCATGACTTATGTGATTTGAAGAAAAGTAATAAAATGAAAAGTAAGCGTTTCCGGACACATGTCCACAGAACATATTTTCTTTCTTTGTGTGTGAGGAATGTTTGCTGAAAGTTTGGCCGTGCCTTTTTGTAACACTCTGTATAACTGCCACACCAAAGAAGTTACAGCAGTACCAGCATCGATAAACGCTGCTGCTGCCACTGATGGAGGTAAGTGATCAACTCGTTTAGATAGTAACTAAGGGAGGAATAATAAGCCACTCGATGGTGACAAAATGCCCAAAAGGAAAAACGGCATTAACATGAGCCGACCACGGCTCACCTGGTAATCCTCATTTATTGTGCAATCAAAGTACAACCGGTTTAGCGGTAACGAATCGCATCTCCATGTTAAATTTGGCTGGTTTCCATTAACACATTAAACCAACGTTTATGAGGCACATATTCTGGCGCCATCAAATGCAATAGATGCTGTAAGATCCACCGAAAATCTTACACAATTACGAGGCACCGATGAGGGACATTTTTATTGGGATCAGTGTTGAACTCGTTTGCCTTCGACGGAGCCACAGAAGATCCCGACAGGTGATACGTCACCATTTAAATATATATTCCTGACATTGACTGCCAGTCTGGGGGCGATCAGCATTGTGTGATAACTGAAAAAACCTTCACAAGCCAAGATCGCTTAAAGCATTTCATTCGACGACCGGTTCCGACACAGCTATGCTCTCATCATCGCATATTATGATTTAAAATTGTTGCAACATATTGAACATCAATGTTGCAAGTCGCATTATAATGCAACGTGAAGCGATCTGCAGCGCTGATGGACAATATATTGTAAAAATTTTTAATAATAAGATCCGATGATAGCATAACTCTATCCTAACCGGTCATTGGAAAAATGCTTTTTTAGCGATCTTGGCTTCTGAAGTTTTCTCCAGTTATCATTTAAAGATGTTCTTATTATTGCGGTGGTATGAGTCGGAGAAACGCGTAGTGGACTAATAAACGAGTGACTGACTGCAAGCGCGGGAGCCGCCTGGATAATGCGCTGCGGTAACTCGTATCTCCAGCATCATTCCCGGTGCATTACAGTCGGCACTAAGCCGTTTACACAGTCCGCTGCTCGTAATCCTCTGTGCCCCGGGGATCATCTCGAGGCCCCGTTCAGTGTTTGGAGCTGCGGATAAACTGGGGCGCGCAGAACATGGTCTCTCGTCAACGCTGTCGAGCAGCAGAAACCTCTGTTTCACCCACCCTGCGCTCGCTGCATCGTCTACCAGGCACTGAAGCATATCTATGAACGCGCTTCTTTCATAAGAAAGAAATTTCTTGTTCAAGTTCATTGTTGTCACACATCAATTTGAGAAGAGTGACGTACTGCTTCTGTCTGTCGCGAGACGACGAAAGTAACAGAGAAATTTTGTTGTGAAGCAACTTTTACAGAAAGCACTCACTATCCACCTCAGATTCTGAATCTTGGCGCAATGAAACAGCGTATACTCTTGGAGCGACGTTCAGAGTTTTCTATGGCCTTGTCATATAAGATGTATATTAAGGCTTGATTAATTTCTATTAATTATCTCTTAAAACCATTATGGCCTAACGACCTCTTGGCAGAATGATCTGCCGTGGTCAGCGCGACAGAATGTCAATCCTAAGCGCCCGGGTTCGATTCCCGGCTGGGTCGGAGATTTTTCTCCGCTCAGGGACTGGGTGTTGTGTTGTCATCTTCATTTCATCCCCATCGACGCGCAAGTCGCCGAAATGGTGTCAAATCGAAAGACTTGCACCCGGCAAAAGATCTACCCGATGGGAGGCCATCGAGACACGAGCGTAAACGTAAATCTGCGGTGTCGTTTCTAACATATTTAAATGATTAATCGCTAATAACATTAAGTTCCTGGGAATCAGGTACAAATCAGACTGATGGTGACGACCGTAAAAAGGTAAACGTTTACATTTACTGTGGTTGGATTCGGATGAAACCAAAAATAAGGAAAATTTGGTGCAACAAAACGGTGCTAATAAACACGAAATATGTTAGACAGGAAAACTGCTTCATTTTCATTAATTGCAAAACAAAGAAAACACCGATTAAAACTAGCACGTATCAAAATACTTATGTGAAATTTTGTGCCTTTGGTAAGTGTTATCAGTCTCGTTATTACACATTTGTAATAGATCTTGTTTAGGTGATATTTCACTGAAAAAATACGGCAACCAGCAACTTTTAATGCGTTTTTTTATTTACGCCAATATGCATTTCGGGTTTGCACCCATCTTCAGCTGGCAAATTACATGGATCTTCAGTTACTACAGTAGTACAATCTCGACAGCAGTTTGGATGCTGCAGCAGGCCTGTGCAAAAGCAACAACTCCAATCATTTACTTCAATTTCGCGAGTTTAAAGTCACACACTATCAGTTTTTCATTTTACTTACATTCTCCTCTCCTTGTTTTCTCCTGGCTTTTCTTCTTTTTTGCAACAACACAAACACTTTTTATCACGTATTTTGCACAGGCGCACTGCGCTATCCGCCATGTTGTCGACTGACAGTCGCTGATGACATTGCTTTCTTCAATGAAAGTTAGATAGAGTTACAGGTTCTATTGAATGGAATGATCAGATTAAATGGACACAGAATATGGACTGATACTTGCTGTGAACCCGTCTGCGGTCGGAAAGTAGTGCTGTTCATATCTGGAAGATGGAGCTGGAATTTCTGACGATAGTTATTTCTCGGGATGTATACTTAAATAATTAACGAGATCAGTTATCATTATGAGATTAGAGAGACTAATGTTTTATTTATTATAAGGCTGACAAATAAGCAGTCTAAATGCCACCAAGTCCAGATAGCATACTGTAGAATTCTTTAATAAATACAACTGAACTGTTTCATACATTTAACATGAACGACGAACGTAAACATCTTGCATAGATAAATATTACAAAGACTCTGACTTATTAACTTCTATGGTCACGAGACCAGTATGCACATTGGTGCAGTGAGAAATGAAAATCAGACTCATACTATTGCATAGAAAAATGGAGTGATATTACAAAGTGCTTCAGAGATTCGGCGAGGAAAGGAGTATATCGAGGACACTAATTAGAAGAAGGAACTGAATGACCGGACACGTGTTAACCCATTAGTGAATACCTTTCATCGCACTAGACTAGTTGTTACCAACTTTTCTGAGACTATTAGCCCTGACTGCACTCAGATATCTGCCAGTACCTTCCTGCCCTATGCTCCATCATCATGAACATTGGCACTAGTGGGGATATGAAATTTCTTTGAACAGTTCCATTTTCTTAAACGACGATTTAGATTTCGTAGGTGTTCTATTAAACCAGGAGCTAATGCGTCAATGAGACTATTGATACAGCTTATTTCTAACAATCATGTTTAATAGAAAGGTGAAGCAATCTTCGGTGCATCGTTCTGCTACGTACGACTCCTCAGAAAAGAAAGCAAACGTGCCTCATTGAGGGCAGACACTTGTTACAAAACATGCTCCTTCATCATCACTCCTCTTCCTTTTGGTGCTTCCTTCGCCTGCATCCTACACCCCTACCTAAAATCAACAATTTTAAAATGTGTGCACTATATTTGATGTTTGTGAATCACTTGATTTGTGGTCTCTTTACTTCTAAACTGGCAGAAATTGGAAGATTTCAGTCCGTCAATGTTTTTTGTCTGACCACTGCAATTACCAATAATAATAATAATAATAATAAATCAATTCACTCCATACAGCGCTACAGTTGCCATCACATAGTTTCTGCTGTGTTTAGTTGCACTTAGTTTGTATACAGTTAGAACAATGGATGGAGGGTAGCATGATGATTTAATATTTGTAGATTCCCGGAAAGCATTTAACATGGTGCTCCATTGCAGGCTGTTAACGAAGGTACGAATATATGGAATAAGTTCACAAATATGTGAGTGGCTCGAAAGTTTCTTAAATTATAGAACCCAGTATGTTGTACTCGACGGCGAGTGTTCATGACAGACAAGGGTGCCCCAGGAAAGTGTGATAGGACCGCTGTTGTTCTCTCTGTCTAACATTCTGCGTGTTGTCTGTTTGTTCTGAGTCATGTCTCCCTACCAGTTTCGCGCAACGACGCTCTGAGCGTGTTTTTAGGGAATTAACTAGTTTGAACTTGGGACCTGTTGCTGGTAAGGAGACGCCAGACCACACATGCCATGTAGAGTTCAGAAGAGTTTAGTGAGACTAGCGATGCAGCTCCACTGCACTCCCTGTAAAAAGTATCTTAATACTAATTAAATTTAGTGGAAGGGGTTCACGGCTTTCCTATTTTTAGTTATCCGGTAAAATAACGTCGAAAAAGCAGTTATGTTTACCACTGGAATTTTTATTCTACTGACAAAACATTATTTATAAATTGCACTAATGATGAAAGGAAATATTTTAATACAGGATGATAAAAACCAACAGCGTTCAACAAAAATGTGAGCTAATATTCCCAGAATGGGTTTCCAAGTTCTATAATGGATCGAAGGATGACCTATGCCATATCACATCTATAATCTAGGTTTAAATTAAGTTTCATAAAAGAGAAAACTATCAAAAATGGTCACAGCGACCCTCAATTATCTTTAATTACTCATTTAACTTGTCGTAAATTACAGTGGCTGATGTGGCTTCTCAATAATCATACAACAGAAAAATCATTGCGTTTCAGATTTTAACTTCTAGTAGCAAATGTGAATACCATGAGATTTAATTGACGATCGACACTAGTATTACGCAAAAAGGGGATGTAACAGATGAGACTTCCGCAGTTCTGAGTGAAGCGTTATGCACTCTTTTGAGGCATCGCGTGCGTTCATTACCTTATCGGTGTTTAGGCAGCGTCAGGGCGGCGGCGGACAGCACAGCTCCACACACCTCGCCGTCTCGGTAGCAACTCTCCCCTAACTTTTCCTTACTACAATTTTCCGAAGTTGGTTTAAGAAAAGGTATCTGACTACGTTTTCAACTGACCAATCAGGGTTTCAATGTTAACCTTAAACTCCGCCTACAAAAATTCTGTCTATCCAATGAGAAACGTTATACTTTTCGTGGTGGGGCAATTGTTTTAATGTATGCAACGTAACAGAGACGCGTATAGTCTCACGCTAAAACTTGCAGCTGGTGAGGCCCTTTTAGTGTTATCGTAAGATCTATACTGTTCTTCAGGAGTGCTCTATCTTTTAACATGGGCTGGGGGCTGCTCTTGGCGATGTGGCTGTCCGTCCCTTATCGTAGGGCCTCTAGCTTACACGACTCTGCTCTCGGATTCTGTTCTCGTTTCTCCCCTGGGAACTGCGTCTGTTTCACGGTGGGAAGGAATGACATGCATTTAGGCGTTCTTGTGTTAGTCTGTGGTATTCCATTTCCTCACTCGTTGATCGTATTACTTTGGTTAATTTAATGTCAGGATTTATTCGTAGCTATGTGACATGCTGCCGGATTTGCTATCATGTCAGGGTTTTCATGGAAGGTGTTGGATTTGCCTAACACCTTACATCTATATATAAATAATTCGGCTATTAGGGTGGGCAGCAATCTGCGGTTGTTTGCTGATATACTGTGGTGTAAGATAAAGTGTCGAAGTTGAGTGACGGTAGGGAGATACAACACAGACAAAATTCTATAAAGGATCTTTATATGGGCTCTTCATCACTGAGACTGAGCAGCTGAGTGTGTCTATAGTGGCCACAAGGTTTAAGGTATTTTACTTTTATTTCACCTCAAATTTTACTAAAATTTTTGGTAATTATCGGAGCCCCACAGGCATATTCTGTACATCTATGTGCAGTACTTCAGTATATACATCCTTTCCTCCTTTCACCTGATGAATGTAAAACATCAATGAGAGTGTACAAGGTAAATTTCGGTACGTAGATCTGCGGGAGTAAAAGTAGTCTGCTACTGTGGCAGAATAGCCAAACCTATAAAGCACGTACCAGATACCAAAGAGGTTTCTGTTCGCCTTGTACAGGTTGGCACCACACGATAGTGCGCTCCCTGGCCCTTCTGGAAGAACGGAACGCGTGGTTTCCAAAAGGGTTTGCCCGACAATGTTCCGAGAGCCGTGAGACGGACGACAGAAATGTTCAAATGTGTGTGAAATCTTATGGGACTTAACTGCTAAGGTCATCAGTCCCTAAGCTTACACACTACTTGACCTAAATTATCCTAAGGACAAACACAGACACCCATGCCCGAGGGAGGACTCGAACCTCCGCCGGGACCAACCGCCCAGTCCACGACTGCAGCCCCCTAGACCGCTCGGCTAATCCCGCGCTGCCACCGATTAAGTGTAAGTGTCTGCTTCATATTTGATTCATTATCTTATTTTTGTAGATTTCAGTTCAAGTTAAAATTAACGTCTCGCTCTCATCCCTCATCGCTGGTTGAGTGGTATACGTTTTTGTTTTGTTTTTGTTTTTTTGCTAATTTCGCAACATCATGAACAGTTGCATTTACCCACACATGCAAGCCATTGCTCTGCTGTATCTCTGTTCAAACATGCAGACTCGTTATGTATCTTATCAGTTCAGTCTGATTTAGTTCGTTGTTGATCTGAGGAGTATAGTGTAACTGAACAGATTTTTGAACCTTCGCTAATTTAGATTTCATTTCGTAATCTAGTTTCCACGTGTCTTTGTCGCCTCAGCACGTGTTAAGTATGGTTCTGAGAAGTTCGCAGATCCTATCTCACAGTAACATATCCTGTCCAGGTTGCTTAGGTATTCTGAATTTTAGCACTCATTTTATCCAGAATGTCCGTTTTTGAGACCACATGTTCGCAGATTGTGAGAGTCGTTACACGTCACAATGATTCTCGGGGTAAAACTTCCAAATTAGTTTCAGAATCTCTTCTATGGTGCAGCTTTTAAATTTATTCTTATCGATGAATTCTTGCTTACCAAGGGCACAACCGTTTGCCAAACACGTGCGTACTGCTGAAGTTCTTCTTTATTCTTATATTTGACCTGAATTTCTATTGTATGTGTATATGTGCGAGAATGTCGCGATTGAAAGATTCCTCTGGTCTTTCCATAATTAATAATTAATGATAAATCGTGGTGGGGTCTCCAAGACGCGGTTGTAAATGTGAGTTTATAATTTATCTGAGAGTGTTATGAATAATAGCAACCATCACTCGTTTATTAGTTGATTAGCTTATTATTTTGTTCAGCTGTACTTGAATAAACGGGATATTTTTACCAAAGCGCATGTTTACGTGTGTATTTCCTCGCAAACGTCCATTTTACGCCCTACTGCTATCCGTTGTGCAACAGATAAATATGACCAAGTCATTTATTTAATATTTATGCAACTATCTTAATTATGCCAGGTCTTCCACCGACAGATACCCTTCGTCTAGTCGGTGTGATGAATGGCAACTAGCCCTAAATGTGGAAAAATGTAAGTTAATGCGGATGGGTAGGAAGAACAAATACGAAATGTACGGATACAGCATTAAATGAGTTTAATATTGTAGACCTGTGATGCATGACGTAACAGATAAGAAAAGATTTTTTCCTACCAGATGAGAAAATACTTGGAGGAAATGTTGCATATGCCATACTGTTACAGGATTTTCACAACAAGTAGCAATACTTTAGGGATGTGAGAATGCGTGTACTCCTATATTTCTTCTGTCTTTGAAAATAACTCGTATAAAAGGGAGAAATCTACATTTCAAGTGAGAATTTCGAGGTGCATGATCAACATCGTTGCCTAGGATGGGGTAAAGTAGATTTTTTTTTTTAAACTGATGGGTCTAAGTCGGGGATGAATTGTTTAAAACTACTGTAAACGTCCTGGCTGCAGCTGCTTGTTCCACACTGCAGGGCGGTCACCAGGCTTCGGAAGTTTCGGATTAGCTGAGCCTGTGATGGGTACAAAGAATGCGCCTATGTGTCTGGCCTTGCCCGCGGCAGCGAGGGCTGGCGAAGTGAAAATCCTCATTCATTTGTTCACAATTTTCGTGTGATACAACTTTCCTGTAGACTACAGCATCATCGGCAAACAGTCTAATGCCGCTGTCAGTACCATCAACGAGTGGAATAGGGGGGGGGGGGGAATATGATTTTGGCGCAAATTGTGCCCTCCGCCACACACCGCTTGGTGGCTAGCGGAGTATATACGTAGATGTAGAGTGCACTGGATATGCGAGTGTTACAGCGATCTACAACATCTACTCATGGCAGCTACTTCTACGGACTGGATCCTGGTTTAATTGTGTGTTCTTCTCAATAAATCGTGGTGCACTCCGTCTTATAGTGATTTTTGCTATTGTCTCTGTTCTATCATGCAGTAGGCCTTCCTTCTTCCAAATGTAGTGGAGAGGACCAATTTAGGAATTCTATAGTGCTTTAAAAATCGAATCGCAACGTTAAATTCCCTACTGATAGCAATCTTTGACATCTAGCTATGACAACTTATTACTACAGACTGGATCGCGGTTGAAGTGTGTGTCGTGTTTAGTGCTTCTCAATGCATCGTTGTGGACTCTGTCTTGTATATACATTTGTTGTTGTTCTTGCTACTATCCCATCACGTGGTAGGCCCTTTCCTCCCTCCTTCTACGTCCTTATGTAGTGGGTAGAACCAGTCAATTTAGGAATTCTATAGCGCTTTAAAAAAGAAAATACACTTAGACGACCTGTAGTGGCTGGGAACTGTGTAACCGTAATGATATAAATTCGCATCGAAATTTGAAATTCCAACTATCATTTCATAAAACACTACTTCCAAACGTGAGTGAAATTACACTCCTGGAAATGAAAAAAAAAAAAAAAACACATTGACACCGGTGTGTCAGACCCACCATACTTGCTCCGGACTCTGCGAGAGGGCTGTACAAGCAATGATCACCCGCACGGCACAGCGGACACACCAGGAACCGCGGTGTTGGCCGTCGAATGGCGCTAGCTGCGCAGCATTTGTGCACCGCCGCCGTCAGTGTCAGCCAGTTTGCCGTGGCAAACGGAGCTCCATCGCAGTCTTTAACACTGGTAGCATGCCGCGACAGCGTGGACGTGAACCGTATGTGCAGTTGACGGACTTTGAGCGAGGGCGTATAGTGGGCATGCGGGAGGCCGGGTGGACGTACCGTCGAATTGCTCAACACGTGGGGCGTGAGGTCTCCACAGTACATCGATGTTGTCGCCAGTGGTCGGAGGAAGGTGCACGTGCCCGTCGACCTGGGACCGGACCGCAGCGACGCACGGATGCACGCCAAGACCGTAGGATCCTACGCAGTGCCGTAGGGGACCGCACCGCCACTTCCCAGCAAATTAGGGACACTGTTGCTCCTGGGGTATCGGCGAGGACCATTCGCAACCGTCTCCATGAAGCTGGGCTACGGTCCTGCACACCGTTAGGCCGTCTTCCGCTCACGCCCCAACATCGTGCAGCCCGCCTCTAGTGGTGTCGCGACAGGCGTGAATGGAGGGACGAATGGAAACGTGTCGTCTTCAGCGATGAGAGTCGCTTCTGCCTTGGTGCCAATGATGGTCGTATGCGTGTTTGGCGCCGTGCAGGTGAGCGCCACAATCAGGACTGCATACGACCGAGGCACACAGGGCCAACACCCGGCATCATGATGTGGGGAGCGATCTCCTACACTGGCCGTACACCTCTGGTGATCGTCGAGGGGACACTGAATAGTGCACGGTACATCCAAACCGCCATCGAACCCATCGTTCTACCATTCCTAGACCGGCAAGGGAACTTGCTGTTCCAACAGGACAATGTACGTCCGCATGTATCCGGTGCCACCGAACGTGCTCTAGAAGGTGTAAGTCAACTACCCTGGCCAGCAAGATCTCCGGATCTGTCCCCCGTTGAGCATGTTTGGGACTGGATGAAGCGTCGTCTCACGCGGTCTGCACGTCCAGCACGAACGCTGGTCCAACTGAGGCGCCAGGTGGAAATGGCATGGCAAGCCGTTCCACAGGACTACATCCAGCATCTGTACGATCGTCTCCATGGGAGAATAGCAGCCTGCATTGCTGCGAAAGGTGGATATACACTGTACTAGTGCCGACATTGTGCATGCTCTGTTGCCTGTGTCTATGTGCCTGTGGTTCTGTCAGTGTGATCATGTGATGTATCTGACCCCAGGAATGTGTCAATAAAGTTTCCCCTTCCTGGGACAATGAATTCACGGTGTTCTTATTTCAATTTCCAGGAGTGTATAATAGGTTTCCATTGTTTAATGAAATTTCTTGTCAGAAACATAACACTGTTGTTTATGCACACAAAGTACTTTAAAGTGTCGAACTTTTGTTTATTTCAAGTAGTTTTAAACTATGTGAAGCAAATTGTTTGGATGCTATATTAACGACTTAATTAGTATTTCTCGTGGCACATCTTTTGAAGCAACATTTGTGACATCTTCAAGATGCGATATTCCACACCAGATTTAATGGCTCCTGAAGCAGTTCGTGAAATGCGTCACTAGGAAGTGCGCCATGAAGGCTGGGGCAGTTTAGAGCCCATGGTGGAATGTAATATCCCATGTTTGTGCCTATGTCATCTGCAAAGCAAAGCACGGCTCTCTGTCTCTCTGTCTTTATACGAAACAATCTATGCAACACTACTTTTGTGACAACGTCACTTTGTGTGTGTGAAATAGCTATCGTGTCCCATCTTATATTCCCTACATCACGATCATGTGACCAGAAATTGATAATTTATTAACATCAGCAGTATTTCAGGATCGATTGCCGGTCAGGTATATGCTTTGGAAGGACGGCATCTCTTGCCTATGGTGGTATCTGACACATTGGTTCACTCACACAGACAACTTAAGACGGCAGCCAACAGCCGACAGCAGTGCGGGGATCCCGCTGGTGCTTCCAAAATCCCTTCCTTACGTTCCGACTCCGAGTAGCCTCGGTGCGTGGCGAGACGCAAGAAAGTTCATCAGATATGTTTAAGCGATCTCTGACGATGTAAGTACGTATTTCTTTACGTGATCAGAATGAAAAAGTATGTCGGCCGCGGTGGTCTCGCGGTTCTAGGCGCGCAGTCCGGAACCGTGCGACTGCTACGATCGCAGGTTCGAATCCTGCCTCGGGCATGAATATGTGTGATGTCCTTAGGTTAGTTAGGTTTAAGTAGTTCTAAGTTCTAGGGGACTGATGACCACAGCAGTTGAGTCCCATAGTGCTCGGAGCCATTTGAATTTTTTTTTGAAAAAGTATCGTAATTGTTTTATATTCCATACATTACCTTGTATCCCATAAATAGTTTAAATAAACGATATTCCCCTTGTTGTCTAAATTGCTTAAACACTATTCCACACACTGCAATCGATTTACAGCCAAATTCTTTACATAAATAAATAAACTATGTTCGAGACACAGCATTGTATCCTGTAAATTGTTAAAATGAACAATATGCCACACACTGTCTACATTGTTTAAACAAGATTCCATACACTGCAACCTATTTCCCACCAAAATATTTAAATAAATAAACTATATTTTCTACACAGTCTTGTATCCTATAAATTGTTTAAATAAACAATATTTCACACATTGTCTAAATTGTTTAAGCAATATTTCAAACACTGCAGTCGATTTCCCTCCAAATGACCAAAAAAACTGAGTCTATTCCCGGCAAATTTCTGGGTAGGGGAGGGGTGTGGAAGGGATGGAAGAGAGCTGGGGAGTTTCCCAGAGGGGTGAGCTTAAATAATTGATTTATTTAATTAGTCAATCAAACAAATCGGTACAAAAGTATGCTTGTATCGGAGAGTGGAGTTCCATGAGGGATGGGGGAGAAGAAGTGGGAGAGGGATAGGTGGGGGAACAATAGGTTAAGGACCTGTCAATCAAACAGAAGAATTATACCAAGGGGGTCATAATACAATCAGCTGAACAATAGTTTAAGGATCTGTCAATGAAAAGAGGACAACTCGACATGCAGGATGATGCCTGCTTCGTCCTACTTCTAACGGTACCTACCGCCACTCACTGTACGGTGGCCTACTGAGTATTTTTGTAGGTGTGGATGTAGATGAAAGGGAAGTGAGTAGTGAAACACCTGTAGTCTCTTGCAGAAACTGCCTACAACTTGGAGAAGGCATTTTGGTGATGTATTTAAGCAATGTAAGTAATGGTAGCTTATTAAATCACTCTTCCAGTATTATGAACCAGTGATAGTAGTAATGACCATTTGAAAATAATTTAGTTTCGTCACCAAAACAAAACTGAACCATTTTGCTTTTACCCCTCAGAAAATTACATTTTACTCCACAGGGGATAATTACCACTTTCTTACGAACCTCTGCACTAGAGTGAGCTGTAGAGGACACAGACTGCTAGGGAATAATCCAACAAACAATCAAGGTCGGTGGGTGTAAGAGCTACTCTGAGATGTTGGCACAGCAAAGGGAGTCGTGCTGTACCGAATCAGACCAGTCATAAGACTGATGACCGACATATTTTAATCGTTTTTTGTTTCTTCGTTATTGTTATTTCATCCCCATCGCCCCACATGAGCGGGAGGGGAGGAGGGAGGTGTCACCATTTACAATTCGCCGCACTTCAGTCAAGAGATATTAAAAGTTTAAAACATTTTACATTTAAAAAAAATGAAAGTTTTTACAAATAAAAGTACAGATAATCAGTTGCATAAGGTAAAAAATAAAGAACTGATTTGTTGAGTAGTGAATATGTATACACAGATGAATGAAATGTTCAGCTTATGCAGGCTGCCATGGGTAGGAGTGTCATTGGATTCGTAGTACTTGGGGTTGTGTGTAGGGAGGGGTTGTCTGGGTGGATGTTTGTTATATGCACTTGGGAGAACGAACAGCGATGTGGTACTGAACTGAGCATTAGGATGTGGATGGAGGGGAATGGTGAGGGACGGAGCCCTAATGAGGGGAGGAGGGGGTGGGGTCTCCTAGATCTGGTAAGTCAGGTATACATATCAGGCTAGATTTTATGATCAGGTAACTCCTTACCCGACCATGAAATTTACCCTGAGGCAACTTACGTTCGGAAGTGTTCAAGACAGGACAGGGAGGAGAATTTGATAAGGTGGGACAGGTTTCATGTAGGGGAAGTAAGCCGATCCGAAAGCCTGGATGGAGTGCATGGCGTTGAAGAATCTGTAGGGGGTGATAAAACGAAGGACGATCGAAAGCCCATGTCACTTTTATATAGTAGAGGAAAGGTCGGATCTGGAATTTGAAGGTGTGGAGTATCGAGGAAGGGTGTAACCCCTTTGTTCGTTCAAAAATGGTTCAAATGGGTCTGAGCACTATGCGACTTAACTGCTGAGGTCATCAGTCGCCTAGAACTTAGAACTAATTAAACCTAACTAATCAAAGGACATCACACACATCCATGCCCGTAGCAGGATTCGAACCTGCGACCGTAGCGGTCACGCGGTTACAAACTGAAGCGCCTAGAACCGCACGGCCACACCGGCCGGCCAAACCCATTGTTCGTACAGTTTGTAGTTTTAGTATTTTTAGTCTATTGCGGGCTTCCTGCTAACTGGCTAGTAGATGGGGCCTCTATGTTAGCTGACAATAATATGTTTGTTAGGTGTTTTAGGGTGTTAGTTAATTGAATAGGACGACATAAACGATAAGTTAAAAGTTTGAGACCAGAAGCGACAGGTGCTTTGTCCTATAACTATTGTTTGGGAAAGGTAGGTTTGATTTTGAGGAGCCACAGGTTGCATTAGGTGAACTGACTGAGATAGAGATGGAGGGATCGTTGGGATTTCTGGAAGGTAGGGGTAGGGAGTTATGGAGGCCGTGTCATCGGCGTATTGGTACATACAGAAGGAGGTGGCTTTCGCATATCAGCTGTAAATAGGATACACACGAGTAGTGAGAGGAAAGGAGAAAGGATGCGATAAGACAGACATAATTTATTGGGAGTGCAAAGGTCTGGAGCTGAAACAGGAAGCCGAAATGCCATACGCGGTCATATGGTTTTTCGAGATCAAGGGAGACCAAAATGGTGGATCTGGGGTTGCAACGCCGACATCTGAATCCTTTCTTAAAAGAAAAGAAAAAATGAATTGTGGCTAGGGATACGAGAAGGTTAATTCCTAAAGATTGTCATGTTGTCGATGCACTCTTTGCACACTGCAGATGAGCTGCGTTACTTAATAGCGAGCCCTCCTCTGAAAGTAATCCGCGTGCGACGGAGCTGCCACGCCCCTAGTCCAAACAACGGGCCCCGCCGCTCAATCTGCGTGTAAAGCGACCCCTGGCGGATACGGTGGCGTGGGGACGCGGAAGCTCTCCCAAGTTGCCGTATCACGCCCTAGTCTCGCCTAACTGTACCTCGAAAACAGGCTCCCTCAGCTGCTAACTTGCTGTTTCAGCGCTTATCAAAATAAACCATAAATCAAAAAGCAGTTCGGCTAGGAACAGAATTGTATTGCTGAGTACGTTATAATCATGAGCCAAAACATAACGGCTACCTGATCAATACGGTGTGGGCCCACGTTTGTAGCAGCTATTTTGCATGGCCTAGCATTGGTAGGTTTCCAGAGTTATTTGGCACCAAATGTGCACGAGACGTGCACGTGTTTCGGGTGGTTGCCTAATCCCGGTTAGATGAATATCTTCCTTGCTCGGTGTTGCACTTTGGCGCACTAATCTCTTGCCTACATGTCGGTACTTATACACCCTCATCGGAGTCGCGCACATATGCTGCAGCGACACCCTCAAACAGAAACTTTTCTATCGCCCCTTATATTTTGTCCGGTAAAATAAGAAACTATATATGGGCCTTAATTAATACGGACTATATGAAGTGTGGTTAACCAACTTCCATGCCCTGAACGTCACTGTGAGTGCAGGACTGTCCTGTGCCTCACGGCACCACAAGGACTGGGCAGAATTCGGCTTTTAGAACAGCTTCAAGAAAGCGAGGAGAGAGGGGGGGGGGATCAGCTGACACGTGACGTTCTCTTGTGCAGTTCTTCTCTGTGAGGCTCGGCGCTCTTTGGACGAGCCAGTCGCCCTCTGAAAGGACACACTTTGCGTCGCTCGTCCGCCTATTGTCAGACTGATCTTCTTATGCCGACGCTAGCTTTCGCAGTATAATGCATCTAAAAATACTCTGCCTTTCCTCGCACGTTCGTTGACGAGAGATCTGTGCTCTCTGGTCCCGTTGCATTAAATCAAGTTGACATCAAAAGAGAGTACGATAGAGCTAACAAGAGTAACGTGCAGGGCAGGGCCAATTCGCACACAGGTTACACATTTATTTAACAGCTTCCCAGTACCATAATTAGTTTACCATACACAAAAACCCTTTTTAAAGCCGAAGTTCTTGTTAATACAATATTGATACAAACCAACTGTTTTACCAGAAAAACATCGAAGATTTATTGAAAAAAAAGCAATATTAACCTTACTGAAAGAGAGATACCTAGCCCTACATTTTTTTAAATCTGTTAACACGAGATATGATTTACAGATGGTTCTGCACCCTCAGACATGGCTTCATCATTAAGCCATTTAAAATCTTACCCGGGGCAAGGCTCTTTTAGCGCATGTCTTAACTCAAAACATGCAAAATTAACCTTAGATGGAATCTGTAACAGAACTCGTGTTAATATCAATCATAACGTGAACCATGAGAAGCGGCAACTTGCGTTACAGGTAACTGCTGTGACACGTTAATAAGTTATCAAGTAAATTCGGTTGACCACATCGTAGTTCAGCTAAAACTGCCGTAGATGCTTCCTTCTTTGCCAAATAATACGGTAAAGTATTACTTTTAAAATGAGTGAAAATTATCTTGTTTTAGAAGAAACGTCAATCTTAGTGGTACATACATGAACTTACATATTAATGTAAGAAACATATTTGTGTACACGTTTTTATGGAATCTCATTAGTAATTAACGTATGTGAAATTTGCAAAAAGTACCATATGTCACACCATGGGGAAAAATTAATAAAGAGCGCGCCTCTCAGCTCACTCATTCTCTTGTCTGATGTAAGCTTGATACCTGTGTTGAATTAGTTCACACTCGTACATACTTCTACATATGTCCTTTACTCTCCATCGAAGTCAATTCCTCTCACCACCAAGAAATCCTCAACTGCGTCACAAACTTCCCTTGATACCCCATTCAATCGTAATGCTGATAAACATTGGTGTGGTACTCAGTAATATGCTTTTCGAAGTCTGG
The DNA here is from genome assembly GCF_023897955.1 of Schistocerca gregaria. Classification (NCBI taxonomy): domain Eukaryota; kingdom Metazoa; phylum Arthropoda; class Insecta; order Orthoptera; family Acrididae; genus Schistocerca; species Schistocerca gregaria. The sequence continues at coordinate 238,604,536 of NC_064926.1, forward strand.
CTTCTACCTGACTGTATGGTCTACGCTTTTCAGCAAAAGTGGCTCTGAGCACTATGCGACTTAACTTCTGAGGTCATCAGTCGCTTAGAACTTAGAACTAATTAAACCTAACTAACCTAAGGACATCACACACATCCATGCCAGAGGCAGGATTCGAACCTGCGACCGTAGCGGACGCTCGGTTCCAGACTGTAGCGCCCAGAACCGCACTGCTACTCCGGCTGGCAGTTGAGTAATAGCTCTGTTCTCTGATGCATAGCCGAGTCGGACATTTTAATTTCATTACCTATCCCATGTCTTCTAATGGAAATAATTTTCACTGTGTTTTTAGAATATTATTTCAGGCTTCAGATACGAGGGACTGGTGACTAACTGATGGACGGCGAACGACCGAACGCTAATCACGTTCTCGGATTACTTCGTTGTCATCCGCCGCACCCTTGCAGCACGGCCTGTTCTGTTGTCCTTTGTGGCAAGCCATCCTGGACACACATTTCAGCAAGATAATGCAAGCCCGCACACGGAGAGATTTCCTACTGCTTGTCTTCGTGCTTGTCAGACCCTTTCTTGGCCTGCAGGTCGCCAGATACTTTCATCCAATTGAGCATTATGGGCAAGACCCCTCCAACCATGTCGGAATTTTCACTATCTAAATCGGCAGAATTTGGCACGACATCCCTCAGGAGAACATCTAGCAAATCTGTCACTCAATACCAGGTCGAATAACTGCTTGCATAAGGTTCAAATGGTTCAAATGGCTCTGAGCACAATTGGGCTTAACATCTGAGGTCATCAGTCCCCTATAACTTAGTACTACTTAAACCTAACTAACCTAATGAAATCACACACATCCACACCCGAGGCAGGATTCGAACCTGTGACCGTAGCGGTCACGTGCTTACAGACTGAAGCGCCTAGAACCGCTCGGTCACACCGGCCGTCCGTCAAAAGTGGTGGTTAGATTTGAGAGGGGAGGGTAGAGACTGCGATGTTCCTCCGCCCGTACCCGGAACCGAACCTTCGAACCATGCCTGATTCTAGTTATCTTAAGAACATAAAATTGCATGGAACACCACATCGTGTGATTAAGGCTTGGCCAGAGGTGCACCAACGCGTTACTTATTTTCTCAGTTTTTGAAGTTCTTTTTCAACAATAAATCATTCCTTTTTAATTCAAAATTGTAATTATTTCTATGTTTGTACGTGTACATCTCATCTGCCTATTTCCGTCCTATTCGGATAATTCTTTCGTGGTGTGTACTTTTTTTTCTCTTAGAATGTATTATTTTTTGCATATTACAGAAATTTCTCTTATGATTGGTTTTGGCGTACTTTTTTTTAATATTCTAGTACAAAATATGATTGCTCTCCTCAGCTGAATCTGATCCTGTTTTACTGATTAAATAGGTGACAAAGTTACCGTTGAGCCACATAACCGCGTTAGTCGTTTGTTTTGGGAAATTGTAGCACCCGGCGTCATCATTGCATACGTTGTATCTCTCCCGACATTCCTCCTTAAGAATACTACCTGTTCGTTTATACGACGCCGTGCAGTATGATAAACTTCGCATGTAAAATTATGTTGTAAAGTGTCCACTAATCCACATTTACAAACAAATTCCTATTGCATGCAATCCGTTTGTCGGCACAAGCCAGCCGCTGTGGCCGAGCGGTTCTAGGCGCTTCAGTTCGGAACCGAGCCATGCTACGGTCGCAGGTTCGAATTCTGCCTCGGGCATGGATATGTGTGATGTCCTGAAGTTAGTTAGGTTTAAGTAGTTCTAAGTCTAGGGGACTGATGACCTCAAATGTTAAGTCCCATAGCGTTTAGAGCCATTTGAACCATTTTTTTGTCGTCACAATTTTATTAACTACTCTGTACTGGGTAGACCGTATTTCTATTGATACGACTTTGACATTATCGTTTTCTTATATATTATCCGACTTTTTTGTTGTTTTTTTGGACTCCGTTCTGCTTCTCACTTTAGTTCTTGCTAATGCTTGGAAGTCGTATGCCTTGGTGATATTGATTTTACTTCTAGGTATTTGTTGAATGTTGTTCCATCACTTGTGTCTAGGACTAGCATCTCTGATTAGTAACTGAAATGTCGTAGTTCCCGGAATCGAACACCCCCCTCTCGCCGCTTCTTGAATTTTGAATAAAAGTAATCAACAAATGGCGGCCGAAGACTTCCGGCGTAAGCAGTCGCCCTTATTCTGCCAACGGCGTTGTCAAAGAGGACATAGGAATGGACGGAGGTTCATGGCACTATCTTGCTCTTGGGGTGGGAAACTGCCCCTGAAAACCGGAAGAAACAGCAATAAATAACGCCATGAGCATGCAGAAGACAATGGGAACCACTGCAGTTAAGACACGTGATGTGTATCCATAGTACACGTGGCCTATAATTGAAAAACTGTTACGATGACCATCCTTTGACAAAAGATTCCCGAATGATCCCCCATTTGGTTCTCTGGGATGATACTACCAAGGGGGAGTTGACCATGAGAAACAGATTGAATAACCAACAAACGGATAGCGTTCTACGAGTCGGGGCGCGGAATGTCAGAAGTTTGAATGTAGTTGGGAAGGCGGAAAATATGAAAAGGGAAATGCTAAGGTTCAATGTACATATAGTGAGGGTAAGTGAAATGATATGGAAAGAATACAAGTATTTCCGGTTAGATGAGTACAGGCTAATATCAACAGCAGCGGAAAATGATTTAAAGGGGGGCAGAGAGTGGCTTACTGCGATCAGTAAGGTGATAGCGTTGTTCTCTCAGAATCGACAACACCGATAACAATTGGTCAGGAATACACGCCGACGCCGCATTACCAATATGAAGAGTTAGAGAGGTATATGAGGACATTCAACTGGTAATTCAGTATGTAATGGGAAATGAAAATCTAATAGTCATTGAAGACTGGAATTCTGTTGTAGGGGAAGGAGCAGAAAAAAGGGTTACGGGAGAATATTGGATTGGGTGTAGGAAAGAGAGACGAGAAAGATTGAGTTCAGCAATAAATTTCAGCTAGTAATAGCGAATACTCTGTTCAAGAGTCACAAGAGAAGGTGTACTTGGAAATGGCCGGGAGATACGGGAAGACTCCAGTTAGATTACAGCATAGTCAGGCAGAGATTCTGAAATCACATATTGGATTGTAAGACTTACTCAGGAGCAGATATAGACTCAGATCACAATTTACGATAGATAAAGAGTACACTGAAGTTTAAGAGACTAGTCAGGAAGAAGCAATGCGCAAACAACTGGGACACGGAAGGAATGAAGAGATACGCTTGAAAGTCTCTTAGACTATAGATAATGCGATAGTGAATAGCTCAGTAGGCAATTCATTTGAAGAGGAACTGACATCCCTAAAAAGTGCAGACACAGAAGTTGAGAAGAAAAATATAGGTACAAGTAAGGTAACTGCGAAGAAATCGCTATTGACAGAAGAAATACTTTGATAAAACAATCCACGAAAGAAGGAAGTACAAAATTGTTGAGGTAAATTCAGGTACACAAAAACGACGCTCGACGAAAGAAGGAAGTACAAAATTGTTCAGGTAAATTCAGGAATGCAGAAATACAAGTCACAAGTGAAATGAATAGCGAGTGCAAGGAAGATAAGGCGAAATGTTTGCACGAAAAATGTGATGAAATCGAAAAAGAAATTACTGTCGGAATGACTGAGTCAGCATATAGAAAAGTCAAAACAACCTTTGATGACATTGAAAGAAAGGGCGGCAACATTAAGAGTGCAATAGGAATTCCACTGTTAAATGCGGAGGAGAGAGTACATAGGTGGAAAGAGTACATTGAAGGTCTCTATGAGGACGTTGACTTATCTGATGAAGTGACAGAATAAGAAAGAGGAGTCAATAGGAAAGTGTTAGGGGATCAGTATTAGAATCGGAATGTAAAAGAACTTAATAGCAAATAAGGCAGAAGGGATCAATAAAAGTCCATCGGAATTTTTAAAATCTTTTGAGAGCGTGGCAAGAAAACGACACGTTGGTGTGTAGAATGTATGATACTGGCAATATACCATCAGCCACACAATTCCGAAGATTGTAAGAGCCGACAACTGCGAGAATCGCGATACAGTCAGGTAAACAGGTCATGAATCCAAGTTGCTGAGAAGAATAATATACAAGAGAAAGGCAAATAAAATTGAGGAACTGTTAAATGAGGATCAGTTTGGCTTTAGGGCAGATGAAGGCACCAGAAAGGTAGTTCTGACGTTGCGATTGATAATGGAAGCAAGACTGAAGAAAAATCAAGGCACGTTCATAGGCTTTATCGACCTGGGGAGAGCGTTCAGTAATGTAAAATAGTGCAAGATGTTCGAAATGTTGAAAGAAATAGGAGTAAGCTATAGGGAAGGACGGGTAACAACATTATGTACAAGAGCCAAGAGGGAATAGTAGGAGCGGAAGAGCAAGAACGAAGACAGGAACGTAGTCGTTGACCCCTACTGTTCAAACTACGTATCACACTGAAGGAGTAACGAGAAAAATTAAAGAAAGATTCGAGAGTGAAATTAAAATTCAAGGCGAATGGATGTCAATGATGACATTTGCTGATGACACTGCTGTTCTCACTGAAAGTGAAGAAGCATTAAGGATGTTTTGAATGAAGTGAGCCGTCTACTGATTATGGAATATTGAGGAGCAAGGAGGATATAAAAAGCAGACAAGCACTGGCAATAAAGGCATTACTGGCCAAGAGAAGTCTACTAGTATCAAATATAGGCCTTAATTTGAGGATGAAATTTCTGAGAATGTACGTTTGGAGCAAAGAATTGTATGGTAATGCAACATGGACTGTGGGAGAACTGGAACAGAGGAGAATTCATGCATTTGATATGTAGTGCTGCAGAAGAATGTTGAAAATTAGGTGTTTTCATAAGGTAAGGAATGAGGGGGCTCCTCGCAGAATCGGCGAGGAAATGAATGTATGGAAAACAGCGACAAGAAGAAGGGACAGGATGGCAGGACATCTGTGAAGACATCAGGAAAAAATTCCTTGTTACTAGAGTGAAATGCAGAGGGTAAAAACTGTAAAGGAAAATAAAGGTTACAGTACATACAGCTAATAATTGAGGACGTAGGTTGCAAGATTGAGACAGGAGTGGAAATCGTGGCGGGCCGCATCAAACCAATCAGAACAATCATGACTAAAAAAAAAGTTTTATTATTAATTACATTAAAGGGCCTTAAGGCCTACAGGTAAAAAGACAAGGGCTAGTAGAAATCCTTGGGTAACAGAAGAAATATTGAATTTAATTAACGAAAGGAGAAAATATAAAAATGCAGTAAATGAAGCAGGCAAAATGGAATACAAACGTCTCAAAAATGACATCGACAGGAAGTGCAAAATGGCTAAGCAGGGATGGCTAGAGGACAAATGTAAGGATGTAGAGGCTTATCTCACTAGGGGTAAGATAGATACTGCCTACAGAAAAATTAAAGAGACCTTAGGAGAAAAGAGAACCACTTGTATGAATATCAAGAGCTCAGTTCTAAGCAAAGAAGGGAAAGCAGAAGGGTGGAAGAAGTATATAGAGGGTCTATATAAGGGCGATGTACTTGAGGACAATATTATGGAAATGGAAGAGAATGTAGATGAAGATGAAATGGGAGATTTGATACTGCGTGAAGAGTTTGACAGAGCACTCAGAGACCTGAGTCGAAACAAGGCCCCGGGAGTAGACAACAATCCATTAGAACTACTGACAGCCTTGGGAGAGCCAGTCCTGACAAAACTCTACTATCTGGTGAGCAAGATACATGAGACAGGTGAAATACCCTCAAACTTCAAGAAGAACATAATAATTCCAATCTCAAAGAAAGCAGGTGTTGACAGATGTGAAAAGTACCGAACTATCAGTTTAATAAGCCACGGCTGCAAAATAATAAAGCAAATTCTTTACAGACGAGTGGAAAAACTGGTAGAAGCCGTCCTCGGGGAAGACCAGTTTGGATTCCGCAGAAATGTTGGAATACGTGAGGCAATACTGACCCTACGACTTACCTTAGAAGCTAGATTAAGGAAGGGCAAACCTACGTTTCTAGCATTTGTAGACTTAGAGAAAGCTTTCGACAATGTTGACTGGAATACTCTCTTTCAAATTCTAGAGATGGCAGGGGTAAAATACAGGGAGCGAAAGGCTGTTTACAATTAGTACAGAAACCAGATGGCAGTTATAAGAGTCGAGGGGTATGAAAGGGAAGCAGTGGTTGGGAAGGGAATGAGACAGGGTTGTAGCCTATCCCCGATGTTATTCAATCTGTATATTGAGCAAGCAATAAAGGAAACAAAAGAAAAGTTCGGGGTAGGCATTAAAATCCATGTCGAAGAAATAAAAACATTGAGGTTCGCCGATGACATTGTAATTCTGTCAGAGACAGCAAAGGACTTGGAAGAGCAGTTGAACGGAATGGACAGTGTCTTGACAGGAGGATATAAGATGAACATCAACAAAAGCAAAACAAGGATAATGGAATGTAGTCGAATTAAGACGGGTAATGCAGAGGGAATTAGATTAGGAAATGAGACACTTAAAGTGGTAAAGGAGTTTTGCTATATGGGGAGCAAAATAACTGATGATGGTCGAAATAGAGAGGATATAAAATGTAGACTGGCAATGGCAAGGAAAACGTTTCTGAAGAAGAGAAATTTGTTAACATTGAGTGTAGATTTAAATATCAGGAAGTCGTTTCTGAAAGTATTTGTATGGAGTGTAGCCATGAATGGAAGTGAAACGTGGACGATAAATAGTTTAGACAAGAAGAGAATAGAAGCTTTTGAAATGTAGTGCTACAGAAGAATGCTGAAGATTAGATGGGTAGATCACGTAACTAATGAGGAGGTATTGAACAGAACTGGGGAGAAGAGGAGTTTGTGGCACAACTTGGCAAGAAGAAGGGACCGGTTGGTAGGACATGTTCTGAGGCATCAAGGGATCACAAATTTAGCATTGGAGGACAGCGTGGAGGGTAAAAATCGTAGAGGGAGACCAAGAGATGAATACACTAAGCAGATTCATTCGGATGTAGGTTATAGTAAGTAATTGGAGATGAAGAAGCTTGCAAAGGATAGTGTAGCATGGAGAGCTGCATCCAACCAGTCTCAGAACTGAAGACAACAACAACAACAACAACAAGGCCTACAGAAGAAAAACAAAAGAAATAACCACACTACAATAGGAAAAGAAACGGCACACTTCAAAAAATTCTAAAAGAACACATTACAAAATGAAAAATAAGAAAAAGGAGATAAGTCAGGAAGAGAATAGATATCTACCGAAAATGGTAGTCCTTTTTTGCTATCTTTAGCTTCATCCTTCACTGCTGTCGGCTCCACTTGCCTAAGAATTGTTAGAAGCCGACCCTTCCATCCCGTCCTTGGACACCCCCTTGGGTATGCGAGGAGGTGTATCAGTTCGAAAGATGTGACCAAACTACTGTACCATCTTCTGTCTTAATATTCAGGCGATGTGTGGCTTTTCAAACCGCTGGTACAGGCCTTCTTTCGGTTTTCGTTCCCATTTATCTTCCATGGTATTGTAGACGGGCCCAGATCTTTCGAAGTACCTTCCACTCGAAGGCACACACTGCTTCTTCAGTTATTGCTGATGTCGCCCACGCTTCAAACCATATAAAAGCTAGTGCCATGTACAGCTGGATGCTTTTCTTCTGTGGTGTTAGTGATGACTTGGATACATTGTTCAAATTAATGTATGAATGTAGCTTACTTCGAGGAAATGAATTCTGACACTTTTTAATTTAAAATTTATTTTTACTATATCTACAAACGGATATAAGCGCTTTGGCGTCTTTGTATTCAATAGTACTGAGGAAGTACTGTCATGGTATTTTTGACGAGTTTCCCGAGTCTCGGTGATAAATAAGTCAAAGTCTTCTTCGGATGTCCATCAGACTTAAGCCGCGTCCTTCACAAGAATGTTGTACCAGCAGATACCTTAATGACATGTTCCGTCCATATGCATTGGGAAAATGTTCTTGTAATGTCCTAAGCATTTCCCAAGTTATCGGTAGGCAATGGCATAGATAAAATTATTTCGCAAATACGGTGCAATTGATTAGCTACACTGTCTGTATTTAATTAAAATCTTTATTTCTTTGTTGTAAACATAATTAAAATAATTGCTGGTTATTTCAAAGTGAATGAAAAAAGTTTTTCTCTTCTGGATCAAGTTTGTAGCCCTAATATATGACTTTTTCCCACTGGTGTCTTCGTAAATTTATGTCATTCACTAATAAATCGCTTCAGAGAAAGTCGGTGATAGATGCAGCAGCTGTCTGTCATCTAAGCATCTTGTATATAAAACAGAACCAGTAAACAATTTGACGCAGTAGAGGAGAAATCGTAGACACCTTCTCTATTTACTGTGAAAGGAACCAGTTCAGACGTCAAGTACTGAAAACAGAAATATGTGTTTTTATCTCAGAGAAAGGGAAGAAGGAAAATGAGTTTACTTCTCTCTTGAAGATAAAATACAGGAACACTGTGCAGCTCCAAACGACTATCGATTGGGCTGTACCGCAACTTGTCTCTTAAGTAGCTCTGTCTAAACATCAAGCTAAAGTGACTAATTGGAAGAAGGTAGGCAGCGTAAGCAGAAACTGTGAGGATTTTTTCAGTAGCTTGGTGCTAATCTACACAGAGTACATGTACACTGTATGCACCATATTCCACCATCCTAAAACAGTGAACGTGACTATCAACTAGACTTGAGACATAATCACAGGCTGTCTACGACACACTCCTCTTGAGAAACTAAATTGTCTCACTCGAAGTGAACCTTTTGGCATTCGAGCACAAGTACCAAAAAAGAGAAAACCAATACAATAGCATCAGAGGTCCATCATCTAGCTACCAGCAAACACAATAACGACTAAGTTCGAGTAAAAATTTCCTTAATACAGCTTAGGAAGACAGAGCACCACTACAGCGAACAAGACTGGGAATGTTGTCGTCTACGCCTTGTTTCGCACAACTTAGCACAAGCTAGATGTTACCAAGTTCGGGTCTGCATATTTATATTTTGTTCATATTTAAGTAGTGTGTCCTTATATTGTATGTTCCTAGCTTCTGATTCGGCAAACAAATAACTAATGGTTATGACTAACTAGAGGGATTTCCCTAGAGAGACTGAAATATGCCATTGTCAAACCCTAACTGAGAAAGGTGATAGGAGAGATGCCAATAACCGCCGACCTGTTTCACTGCTGATATCTTTCTCCAAAATATTTGAGAATGTGATGTATGACAGAGTAGTACATCTAGAGTAGTATAGAGTAGTAGTACTAACAACAATAATATTCTCAGCAAATCACAGTTTGTGTTTGAGACGTTGCTCTGCTGAGAATGCTGTTTATATATTTACTCACCAAAACTTACAAGTATTAAATAATAAGATAGCAGTGGTTGGTACTTTTAGTGACATGCGTCTGAGGATCTGACGCTAGGAAGGACATGGTTGGAAATGTGAATCCTTACTTAATTCATATTAGGTGTCCAATGAAAAATACTTGAGTGGAATAAATCCAAACGAAGTAATTATATTAACGCCCCCTGCGGTTGTAAGGCGGACCGCACCATAGTATTAAAAAAAAAAAAAAACACACACACACACACACACATTTTCTTTTAAATTTTTGTGATGGTGGTCCCTATGCTTCCAGCTTACATAGTCTGAACATTAATTCGGTCCTGCAAGTCACTTTCTAAGGGTAATACGTTTAAATTGGCTGGAAGAAGCACGAACACATGACGGCTGTTTGTGAATCAACCCTTAAAGGCGTCCTCTCTCGTGCACGAAAATGGACGAGGAGCTGGTGACGCCACACCTTGGAATTCGAGGCCACGAGGAAGACAGGCCGTGGTTAAGACTTCTGTAACATGAGCTGAATTGTCCGCCATGTTTTCCCCAAAGTATGGGTTATTCACACTTGTCTACATACGAGTCACGATGCGAGTGGAGATTTCTAATCAAATGTATTGAAGAATTCGTCGTAAATATGGTTGGCTGCTGTAAGGGTTCAACCGCACCTTACGAATTGAGAACAACGTATCTTTGCCTCACGCAGGTCGCAGTAGGTACTATGGATAGTAGAGCGCCCAGTGCGCCGTAGTCTGTGTTGAGACTCCGAGCAAGTAAGTTGTTGGCTGCTATGTGAGCAGGGCGGATTTCAGCAGGACAGCCGACCACGTTTACAATTGTTTATCGGGTGCGTGTGTCTTTCGAAAAATATGTGCTCAGAGGGTTCCTATCAACTGACCGCCGAACAGCTAAGTAGTCGAGTGGCACTGTCTTTGAGTCATCTGCAACGTTGTCATGAGCAGGAATACAGCTATCTGTCGGGTATTGTCACAGGTGACGATACATGGTGTCACCATTTTGAACCGGAGAGCAAGCAGTGGGAACATGCGACTTCACCACCTTCAAAGAAATGAAAGGCCATGCACACCAGTTCTGATAAGGTCATCATGACCTTTTTTGACCACAAGGGCCCACTGCTTGTCGCGTTCCAGGAACGGGGAAGCACCATCAATGCTCAGCGTTATTAAGCCACTTTACAGAACCTTAGATGAACCATCAAGTCTATACGCCAAGGCATGTTGTCCAATGGCGTTATCCTCCCGCACGATCATGCTCGCCCAGACACGGCCAATGTGGTGAAGACGACAGTGCACTAGTTTCTGTGGGAAACGCTGAAACATCCACCGTACAGTTCCGACCTTTCGCTGTGTGACTTTCATGTGTTTGGATCTCTCAAACAAGCTATTCGCGGACATCGATTCGCAACGAACGACGAAGTGTGTGACTGGCTCCAGGCCTGGATCCAACAACAATGTACTAGCTTCTGCAAAGATGGGATCGACCGGCTACAGCCGCAATGGGATTAATCTGCCAACAATATTCGCGACTATTTTTGAGTATGTATAGGGTGTATAACTACATTTCTGAGATAATAAAATCGTTACCGTTGCTTTACACTAACGACCGGGTTGCATTTGAATAGTCTTTTTACATCTCAGTATTTCTTTGAATGTTCCTCATACATACCACTATGTCTGTCATGTGAAAACGGTATTCTAACTGTCTCTACAAACTCTAGTTACTAATTGGTTCACTTTATACATGCAATGTCGTATAATACATAACAACAGCGAGTTAATATTTGAAAGGAGTTTAATAACTCTCGACTGCGAGTTTAAATGCACCCTAGTACTTGACAGCACACGACAAAATTAATACCTTAAGGTGGGTATCTAACCAATTAAATATTGATTTCCCGTGCACGGAGCCGATCGTTTGCGAAGAGTGGCGAAGAGGCCGACTAGTGTGACGCCACAATTTCGTTGCAGGGCTCGTATGTCTCGTTGGCCTCTGTGGAATTGCACGACCCATTACACTGGGAAGCGTGAAATGAAGAATCTGACACGTCAGATTTGTGTCTCGTGGAGGGGAACATGGCCAACGAGATGAACCCTCAGTTTTACGGAACAAGCAGAACTTAAGGGAGTCCATATTTTGGTGTTTTTTTTAATTATAAAGCACGTGGTACGAAAATAAGACATTTCAAAGCGTGAGAACGGCGAGGAGATGTCGAAAATGCTTCGTTTTAGGTACGACTTCTTATAATAAAGTGACAGGTAGCTATATATTTATAGTGAAACTCTTCCTTTATTTGAAGCTTTTAGTATTACAACTAGTGTGCTACGAAAGTGCACCGTTTCAGTGCTAGGGCTCATTGATGATCTGTCAAAAGTGCGGTGTTTTTGGTAAAATTCGTCATAGTTAAACATCAAATAATGACATTAGTAGACACAGCCGTTACGCAGTGTATAACATATAACTGAGGCGCTGCCGCCATGATAGCGTAGTTGACAGTGTCGTGAAAAACACCGTCCAGTTACATTAATGTGACCACCCGTCAGTAGCCTTAGTAACCACCTCTTGGTGCGCGAACGACTACAGGACGTGTTAGCAAGAGAGTCAATGAGGTTCTGGAAGGTACCGACAGGCATACTTTATAGTTCTCGTTTGAGGATCCATAGCGCGAACAGCCCGATCAATGTGGTCGCACGATTCTAGGCTGGGTTTAAATACAGCGAGTTTGGTGGCCAGGGAAGTAAGTTAAAATCATCCTAAAGCTCTTCAACCATACGCGTACATTATCAGTTGTGTGGCATGTTGCATTGTCCTGCTGGTAGATGCCATCGCGCCAAGGAAGAACAAGCTACATGCAGAGATGGACATGGTCCCCGAGGACAGATACATAGTTTGTGTTGATCCATTGCGCCTTTCAGAATGGTGAGATCACTCAGGGAATGCCACAAGAAATTTTCCAGACCGTTAGTGCTCCCTCCTGCGGTCTGGACCGTTGCGACCATTGTTGCAGGGTTTTTGCTTTCAGATATTTCACCTCGTACAGGCCAGCGGCCATCTAACTACCTTCGCCACTCAGTGGGCGTTGCAGTGCGCCACAACGTCTTCAGCCTGAAAAAAGGGCATCTCTTGATTGTATCGCCTCATCTTGTTATCGATTATTATTTTATAGGTGAATGAAGAGTTTGTTAAGTTGTCTGTATAGTTTTCTTATATTTTGCGTTAGAATGATGTGGATATGTGACACCTGACGATCGAGAAAAGCTGTGTCTTTTCGACTCAGCGAGTTTGCTACACCCAGCCGACAGCTGAATCGCGGCGTGCGGCAAAGAAAACTACGGAGCATTTGGCCACTACGAACGTTTGCCGGCTGCTGCTAAGAAGAAACCCCTATTGTCAAAGAGGGAATTAGTGTGATATGTTTGTTCGCAGAGAATGGTTCTTGGCTTGTCCTTTTAGAATTTCAGTTAAATAGTATCCGATTATTTTTCGAGTTGTGAGTCTCGAGAGAGATTATCTCAATAGTGTGATGAGATAGAATCACACATACAATGCGTGAATTAGTTTGCAATGCGGATAGAACTCAGCAGTGTTCAAAACAGTTTTAAGTCGTTTGGGAAGATATTTTAAGAATACTATCCGCTTGCGTAGGAAATGATTGTTTGCCGATTTTGGTCGAGTGAAGATTCGCCAGTCACAGGAAAAGCTACGATTTTTGAAGTGTGAGACTAGTTTCTCCATTTGTGATTAATGGTGCGTCATGCTGCTTAGTAGCCACGCGTTTGTAGGCGAACTGTGTTTCAGAATTTTTGGGAGATTTTCGGTTGGATGGCGTATGTAAAAAAAAGTGTTCATGCGAAGTCATTTAGTTATTTTGTGGTTGAGGATTTAAGCACGCTAAGCCGGGGTTGGCTCATGCTATGCACCTTCGTTGTGATTCTGTGTTTTGTCTCCCGCAGTTGTCGCGATTATGCTGTTATCCTCTCCTTCCGCGGGTGGCAGCTGCGGTGTGTATCGATATTCGCACCTTAGACTATCTTTGACCTGGCGCTTATAGTTTCCGGCTGGGCGGTGTGCGACCAGACGGTCGGTTGGAGTGGAACAACGAGGAAATCTCTGCGGGGCGTAGTTTTGCCGGGCCGCTGGCGGTCTCTACATGGCGTTGGAGTGTCTGGCGCTGTTCCCATTGCTACGAGGTCCGTTTCTCACCGACCCTGGAAACGAAACTTGAGTTTTGATTTAATCTACCAGCAAGTCAAGACTGTTCACATTGTGTCGTTTGGAGTTCGTTGTCGCAAGTTGGGATATTCCCGCGAACAACAACGTGGTTTTCAAGTTGGAAAATTCTAGCCACTCTCCGGTGGAGTTTCTCTGTATTTGGTTATTTGAACACAAGTGCACCAGCGGAATCTTCTGCCTCGTGGCCTTTAACGTAAATTTCAGGCAGTGTATTTTACTCATCATGTTGTTGCTGTCCAGTACGGTGTGTAGTTTGACACCTCCATGTATGATTGGTTGTGGAAGCCAATATCTTCTACGTTGTTCCTTTGAACTCCGTGTTGTGCTTTGGTCGGGTGAAATGGAAGTTGTCTTCTTCTAATAATTTCCGGGTATGCAGCCGGATCCCGTCGACATTCTGCCACGATATTTCGGCCCAGAGACGTCCGGCCATCATCAGGTGAGTACACAACTACTGAAGAGCCCAGGTGCAGTCGCGGTATTTATACCGATTCTCTCGCATGTGTTGACATGCGCGGCATAGCCGAGTTGTACGTGCTGCCCTCGGTGGTGAAAGTAAAAGATCATCTAGTCATTGAGTATCGAATGACGCTGTCTATTCCGCTGTGAATGTATAATTTTAATAACAGGATTCCAAGTTTTATCCAGTTGAAAGCCGTTGTCACGATTTATAAGATTATTGGCAAGACGTATTTCCACTGATTCCTTGATTACGGAATCCCAAAATCCGGAAACCGGAGCTAAAATTTTTGTTCCATTGTATTCCATTGAATGTCCCAATGAAATACAGTGCTCTGCTACTGCCGATTTTGACGGTTGCCGCAGACGGGTGTATCTTTCATGTTCTGTACATCGTTCATGGACAGTTCTTGTCGTCTGGCCAATATATGCAGAGCCACATTCACAGGGAATTTTGTAGACGCCTGCTTTCTTCAGTTGTAAATCGTCTTTAACGGATCCAACCAGGGCCCGGTTCTTTGCTGGTGGACGGAAGATAACCTTGATTTTATTCTTCTTCAGTAATCGGCCTATTTTCGACGACACATTCCCGGCGTATGGAAGAAACGCAGTTGATTTAAAGTCGTCATCAGCGTTCTCAGTGCGCTGCTTCTTGTTATGACAGTTGCGCATGGCCTTTCTTATTTGGCGTGAAGTGTAGCCATTCTCTTTAAAAATCTTCTCCAAGTGTTCTAATTCTGCGTGGAGGTTTTCATCGTCCGATATTACATGCGCTCGATGTATTAAGGTACTGAGAACGCCGGCTGTTTGTGCTGGGTGGTGGCAGCTTGACGCATGGAGATACAGATCTGTGTGAGTCGGTTTCCTGTACACAGAATGTCCTAATGACCCATCATTTTTACGGCATACTAGCACGTCTAGAAATGGTAAAGTGCCATCTTTTTCAATCTCCATCGTGAATTTGATGTTCTCATGTAAAGAGTTTAAATGATGAAGGAATTTCTCCAGTTCCTGTCTGCCATGAGGCCATACAACAAAAGTATCATCTACGTACCGCCAGAAGACCGTAGGCTTTAAGACAGCAGACTCAAGTGCTTTCTCCTCAAAGTCCTCCATAAAGAGATTAGCTACCACAGGGGACAAAGGGCTCCCCATGGCGACGCCGTCTGTTTGTTCAAAGAATTCGTCATTGAATAGAAAGTACGTTGAGGAGAGTATATGTTCAAACAAGGCCGTCATTTCTGCACTGAATAAGTTACCAATAAGATGTAACGATTCCATTAAAGGCACTTTGGTAAATAGTGAGACCACATCAAAGCTGACTAATAAATCCGAACTGCTAAGCTTAACTTCCTTCAAGCGACTGACAAAATCCTCGGAATTACGTATATGGTGGCAACACTTACCCACATACGGCTTTAGTAGTGAGGCCAGATATTTTGCTGTAGAATAGGTGGCAGCACCAGTATTACTCACTATTAATCGTAGTGGGGCACCATCCTTGTGTATCTTGGGAAGACCGTAGAGTCTTGGTGGTACTGCATTGTGTGGTCTCAATCTCTTGATAATTTCTTCAGGTAGAGAACAGTCGTTCAAAAGGGTAGCAGTTTTCCTTGATATTCGGCTTGTTGGGTCCTTTTCAATTCTGCGGTACGTGGAATCATTTAGCTGACAATATATCTTCTCGTTGTAGGCTTCCCTTGTCAGAAGAACTGTGGCGTTACCCTTATCCGCAGGCAGTACGACTGTGCTAGTATCTTCTCTGAGGCTGCGGAGAGCAGCTCTTTCAGCTGGCGAGATGTTACTCCGTTGTGGCGCACATTTCAACAACGTTCGGCAAGATTCACGTCGAATTTCGTCTGCATTATCCGCAGGGAGACGTCTAATAGCTTCCTCAATGGAACTGATGAAATCCGTTAAAGGCAGTGAAACAGGAGTAGGGGCGAAGTTTAAACCTTTCGCAAGCACTGACATCGTCGCATCGTCAAACGATTTCTCCGTAAGGTTCACCACGGATCGTCCAGAGATAGCTTCTTGCGGCTTTCGTGTTACGAGTTGGCTAAACTTCGCACTTTGCCTGTTCGTACTGTTCCTGTGAGCCCAGTCTGCCTTGGCCCAAGATACACCGTCAATCCAGTCCCAGCTAAGGGAAGAACATCTTGCTGCAATCTTCAGATGTAAATAATATAAATTCCTGGCAACAGTGTCTAACTCACGACGCGTATAACGGATTCGTTCTCTTAATAAAGCCAGACTCGCCTTGCGTTTTATATTGTTGGCGGCCACACTATTAATAAAATGAACAACTCTGGCGAAAGTTGGAATCAAGTTATTGTTTCTACATTTCAGTAAAAAATTTAGTGAACACAGCAACCTGGCTCTTTTCTCGCGTAATTTATCCAGTACGTGGATATCCTGAACCATCTCCTCCCCGTAAAGGTATTTGATGTGACTTCTGAAATTTTCCCGGCGTATTTGTTCTTCTAATAATTTCCGGGTATGCAGCCGGATCCCGTCGACATTCTGCCACGATATTTCGGCCCAGAGACGTCCGGCCATCATCAGGTGAGTACACAACTACTGAAGAGCCCAGGTGCAGTCGCGGTATTTATACCGATTCTCTCGCACGTGTTGACATGCGCGGCATAGCCGAGTTGTACGTGCTGCCCTCGGTGGTGAAAGTAAAAGATCATCTAGTCATTGAGTATCGAATGACGCTGTCTATTCCGCTGTGAATGTATAATTTTAATAACAGGATTCCAAGTTTTATCCAGTTGAAAGCCGTTGTCACGATTTATAAGATTATCGGCAAGACGTATTTCCACTGATTCCTTGATTACGGAATCCCAAAATCCGGAAACCGGAGCTAAAATTTTTGTTCCATTGTATTCCATTGAATGTCCCAATGAAATACAGTGCTCTGCTACTGCCGATTTTGACGGTTGCCGCAGACGGGTGTATCTTTCATGTTCTGTACATCGTTCATGGACAGTTCTTGTCGTCTGGCCAATATATGCAGAGCCACATTCACAGGGAATTTTGTAGACGCCTGCTTTCTTCAGTTGTAAATCGTCTTTAACGGATCCAACCAGGGCCCGGTTCTTTGCTGGTGGACGGAAGATAACCTTGATTTTATTCTTCTTCAGTAATCGGCCTATTTTCGACGACACATTCCCGGCGTATGGAAGAAACGCAGTTGATTTAAAGTCGTCATCAGCGTTCTCAGTTTCACTGCCTTTAACGGATTTCATCAGTTCCATTGAGGAAGCTATTAGACGTCTCCCTGCGGATAATGCAGACGAAATTCGACGTGAATCTTGCCGAACGTTGTTGAAATGTGCGCCACAACGGAGTAACATCTCGCCAGCTGAAAGAGCTGCTCTCCGCAGCCTCAGAGAAGATACTAGCACAGTCGTACTGCCTGCGGATAAGGGTAACGCCACAGTTCTTCTGACAAGGGAAGCCTACAACGAGAAGATATATTGTCAGCTAAATGATTCCACGTACCGCAGAATTGAAAAGGACCCAACAAGCCGAATATCAAGGAAAACTGCTACCCTTTTGAACGACTGTTCTCTACCTGAAGAAATTATCAAGAGATTGAGACCACACAATGCAGTACCACCAAGACTCTACGGTCTTCCCAAGATACACAAGGATGGTGACCCACTACGATTAATAGTGAGTAATACTGGTGCTGCCACCTATTCTACAGCAAAATATCTGGCCTCACTACTAAAGCCGTATGTGGGTAAGTGTTGCCACCATATACGTAATTCCGAGGATTTTGTCAGTCGCTTGAAGGAAGTTAAGCTTAGCAGTTCGGATTTATTAGTCAGCTTTGATGTGGTCTCACTATTTACCAAAGTGCCTTTAATGGAATCGTTACATCTTATTGGTAACTTATTCAGTGCAGAAATGACGGCCTTGTTTGAACATATACTCTCCTCAACGTACTTTCTATTCAATGACGAATTCTTTGAACAAACAGACGGCGTCGCCATGGGGAGCCCTTTGTCCCCTGTGGTAGCTAATCTCTTTATGGAGGACTTTGAGGAGAAAGCACTTGAGTCTGCTGTCTTAAAGCCTACGGTCTTCTGGCGGTACGTAGATGATACTTTTGTTGTATGGCCTCATGGCAGACAGGAACTGGAGAAATTCCTTCATCATTTAAACTCTTTACATGAGAACATCAAATTCACGATGGAGATTGAAAAAGATGGCACTTTACCATTTCTAGACGTGCTAGTATGCCGTAAAAATGATGGGTCATTAGGACATTCTGTGTACAGGAAACCGACTCACACAGATCTGTATCTCCAGGCGTCAAGCTGCCACCACCCAGCACAAACAGCCGGCGTTCTCAGTACCTTAATACATCGAGCGCATGTAATATCGGACGATGAAAACCTCCACGCAGAATTAGAACACTTGGAGAAGATTTTTAAAGAGAATGGCTACACTTCACGCCAAATAAGAAAGGCCATGCGCAACTGTCATAACAAGAAGCAGCGCACTGAGAACGCTGATGACGACTTTAAATCAACTGCGTTTCTTCCATACGCCGGGAATGTGTCGTCGAAAATAGGCCGATTACTGAAGAAGAATAAAATCAAGGTTATCTTCCGTCCACCAGCAAAGAACCGGGCCCTGGTTGGATCCGTTAAAGACGATTTACAACTGAAGAAAGCAGGCGTCTACAAAATTCCCTGTGAATGTGGCTCTGCATATATTGGCCAGACGACAAGAACTGTCCATGAACGATGTACAGAACATGAAAGATACACCCGTCTGCGGCAACCGTCAAAATCGGCAGTAGCAGAGCACTGTATTTCATTGGGACATTCAATGGAATACAATGGAACAAAAATTTTAGCTCCGGTTTCCGGATTTTGGGATTCCGTAATCAAGGAATCAGTGGAAATACGTCTTGCCGATAATCTTATAAATCGTGACAACGGCTTTCAACTGGATAAAACTTGGAATCCTGTTATTAAAATTATACATTCACAGCGGAATAGACAGCGTCATTCGATACTCAATGACTAGATGATCTTTTACTTTCACCACCGAGGGCAGCACGTACAACTCGGCTATGCCGCGCATGTCAACACGTGCGAGAGAATCGGTATAAATACCGCGACTGCACCTGGGCTCTTCAGTAGTTGTGTACTCACCTGATGATGGCCGGACGTCTCTGGGCCGAAATATCGTGGCAGAATGTCGACGGGATCCGGCTGCATACCCGGAAATTATTAGAAGAACAAATACGCCGGGAAAATTTCAGAAGTTGTCTTGTCGGTCGGTTGAGTTGTTGTCGGATCGTGAATGGTTGGTCCGACTGCCTGTCTCGAACTGTTGTAAGTTAAGGCTTGCCTTTTAAATTTCTGATTATGTTTGCGTTTTAAGTTATTGGTCTTCAGCAGTTTTTAAATTAAAGTGGCCTTCAGCCGGTAATTAAGTCCCAAAGATGTGTGCTCAAAAAAAATTTTTTTTTGGTCTCTTGTAATGTTTGATCAAATAATAAAGTTTTATGTTTGAGTGTAATTGACAGCCTCTTATTTTGGCCCCTTTCCACAAGTTAAACTACCTGTCCTGTCCTGCAGGTTAAGCTGGGCGTATCGGCCGGAGTGGCGGTGAGGTTCTAGGCGCTACAGTCTGGAACCGAGCGACCGCTACGGTCGCAGGTTCGAATCCTGCCTCGGGCATGGATGTGTGTGATGTCCTTAGGTTAGTCAGGCTTAATTAGTTCTAGGCGACTGATGACCTCAGAAGTTAAGTGGGATAGTGCTCAGAGCCATTTGAACCATTTTGAACCATTAAGTGCCACACTCACTGTGGGGTACTAGCGTTGTATTGCATTATTGAGGTTGCGTAGGTGTACGCAAGCACTGAGGATTAGTGACTTAGCGATATTTGGGTTAGGATTTATTGTGTGACTTCGACGTGAGCGTGGTATTATAGTAAATTC
Organism: Schistocerca gregaria; assembly: GCF_023897955.1. Lineage (NCBI taxonomy): Eukaryota > Metazoa > Arthropoda > Insecta > Orthoptera > Acrididae > Schistocerca > Schistocerca gregaria. The sequence goes on from NC_064926.1 coordinate 238,624,632, forward strand.
CTGAAATATCGCTGGATGCATTGAATGCGAAGTCTATATTAAAGAGAACGTAATAGTTATTTATTGAGAAACAGTCGGAAGGTAACTGATAATTTGATAGCTTTTCCGCATGTCCCAAGCGACAAATCAAGAACCTCAAACCACACACACACACACACACACACGAGAGTGAGCCACATTGTCTGAGTTGCTTTTCACCTACATATTGCACTGCTGTTAGAGCCTGTTCATACAGTATATCTCCTACGAGGTTGTGGTGTCTAAAGAGAGGCGAAGTACACCAGCCAGTTGCGGTATTCGCGTCCAAATTCCAGCGATCGTGGCCGATGAAGAGCAGTCAGCATGGATGCACGAACCAGGCGCCTGACGCGAATGTCCATACGCATTAACGTTCGTTGAGGAGACACTGCCGGTACACCTTGGTTCATCGGGGCGGTCATTTGCTGATCAGTTACACGTCTATTCTGCCGTACACGTCTTAGCAGATGTCGTTCATCTATGGACCGCTGTGCATCGCAGTTGCCTCGGCTTCGTAAAGGAACTGGTGATTTGCGCGGTAGATGCAACCGAGAACTGCTGCCGGAAAGCGCCAGGGTTACAAATCATGTGGAGCACTTTCGTGAGACGTAGCGAGTTGCTACAGAGCGTGCAGCACACACGACGGACGTCAGGTCAGCCGTGCTTCGCGATGAGACATACGTCCCATGTGACGATGGCTTTAAGGCTATAAACTACAGTACCCTGCGATTTGAACAGCTTTGCTCCTCCACCACAGCAAAGAATCCTGTTAGTCGCAGTGGAATCAGAACGGTAGTTGGTACTGGTCCGTGACTGGCAGTACCCAAGATCGATTGACAACGACAAGGGATCGTACTGTACCAACGTCTCTATGCCGTTACTGCAGAGTATCCTGTTGCGCAAAGTCGAGCACCACACCTACAATTACTTACGGTTTCTTATTTTTAACTAGAGGTTAAGACTTCAGAACGTTATCTAATTGCAGGAGATTCCAGTTGGAGAGGAGCCTCTGATGACGACAATAATTTAGTCCGCGCCGCAATCACACTGGCAATGAACTAATCGGACACGAAAGCAGCCTTTTTATAAATAATACTGCAGCCACCTTAACCGCTGACCATGCAAACAGCCTGTCTGCCAAATAAAAGGAACAACACCCTGCCTAGATACGACGCCGAAATCGTACCAAGCCACGATACAACTACGAATAATCACTTAACAATATTCACACACCAATGATTACTGAAGTTAAGCAGTAGTGAATAAATTGAATAAATGGGCCTATTTAATGAACCACTCTCGTTGTCTACGATACTGATCTCGTCAGAGCAACAAATTACTTTAATTTCAGTACCTGATTATCTTGCGTGATGATAAATGCGACATCCAACTAGCAATTGTTATCTTTCGCAACGAGCAGTGCGTACTCTCTGACATAAACTCGGAACTATATTATTACTTGTACTAAAATACCATTCTGTCTACCGTCTTGTAATGATTATTCTGTTTATGGACACTTCCATTACTACTGGTAGGAATTAAAACATTTTTAATTCCCCCTACAAAAAATTTCCAACTCGACGCAGCGATAATATGAAGTGATGAGACTTCGCATGCGTCACAGAATAAGGATTATTTGTTAGTAGCAAAATCCTTGGCCTTTCCGTAAATAATTCAATTACTTCAATTAAAGTTATTCATCATTCGAAAACTTCTTCCGTTAATTGAAATCTTTTCTTTAATATTGAGAAGATCTACTTTCACTAGCTTATTTATAATTTCATTCGTTCAAGAACCTTTTACCAAACACATTTAAAAAACACCACATTACACGTGATATCGACTCCACTGTATCAATATCTCTGAATTACACTCTTTTATACTTCCGAAAATGATATAGATATATTCACACTAGATACCAATTAAATAGACTGGGAAGTTTCCTTTAACCCTAATAAAATTGGATTTATTTTCCTTCTAGGTATCTCAATACGCGTTGGTTATCACCAGTGAACGAGCGCCAGCAAATATATTATCAGTCCCCACAATACGAAAACAAGTCATAAAAAATCAAACAAAAATCCTAAATGTCACAGCCACTTCTCAACTAACCTTAAGTTACAATTTAACAGCAAATCTTGACCTCTTCAGGAGTTGACCACACGCGACCCGCTAAGTTTCCTAACATTTAAATCGGCCACTCGGCACCTTGATGAATCAAGTTTTGGTTTAGCTACGTGTAGCTCGTTAAATGGTTCCTTCAGTTAAGTAAGTCCGCAGCTCGTGGTCTTGCGGTAGCGTTCTCCCTTCCCACGCCCGGGTTCCCGGGTTCGATTCCCTGCCGGATCAGGGATTTTCTCTGCCTCGTGATGACTGGGTGTTGTGTGCTGTCCTTAGGTTAGTTATGTTTAAGTAGTGCTAAGTTCTAGGGGAGTGATGACCATAGCTGTTAAGTCCCATAGTGCTCAGAGCCATTTGAACCATTTGAACCAATTAACTAACGCTTGTTTACTCAGTGATGCGTGCACACCATCACCGTATAGTGAAACAGTTCGTCGTTCTATGAGCCAATTCGCTGTCTGCCGCAAGCTAGTGATCTTGAAAATACAACTACCAACACGTGTTCGAGGCTTCCCTTCTCGGTACACACAAGCACAATACCCAAACCACCTCCATAAAAACGACGAGCAACCCAATTACATCTGGGCGCGTCGCGACCACTCAACATACAATGCAGACGGGATATCGGTCACACCGATTCCACAAAACTCAGCACCTAACAAATCAATCTCTCAATTAAATCAGGCTCCGCTGGACTCACCCCAGCAAATTTTTCCAACGAAACTGTTCTCACGTCTATAATCAACAAAATTCCGTGCACTCTCCCAAGACTTAGGTGTCAACTGAGTAGCCTCACTACATCACGCAGTTAAACACTATAAGATCAGACCTGATACACACCACTGCCACCACTTGGTCGGTAAGAAGTCTATCCGGGAACGAACTAACCCTTTTCGTTGTACAATAGGAACCATTTAAAACGAACAAACACGCAACGCCACGCCAACTTTTAACAATTTTTGTAATAATCATCGACGCTGTCGGTTTTTCGCAATAGCGACCGGCTGCTGCGCGTCGCTCAGGCAGCATCTCCGGACGCAGCGAGGGCGATATGCTTATCACTGCAGTCGCGCATGATCGCCACCTGCTATTCCGTAGACGCTCTCATATCATCTGGAGCACAATTTGATTTTGGCTTTACCACATCATACCCGTATATTATCGTGACCACCAGGTGTTGTCATTGATTTATCACGCAGGACGCTCAGCACCAGTACGGGCGAGCGTACCCCGTGCGTTTTGACACAGTACATACGTCCCATGTGAGGATGGATTTAAGGCTGTAAACTACCGTACACGGCGATTTGAACAGCTTTGCTCCAACACGGCAAAGAATCAGTCGCAGAGGAATCACGACGTTAGTTCCCCCGTTCCTTTTGTTTGCGCCGCTGTTTCTGTTGGTGCGGGCTGAGAGAGGCATATCCCGTGACGCGTGAGGCCGGCGCGTGCAGGCAGCGGCGACATATGGGCGGCAGGGGCCGCGTGTCGCCTCATTAGCGCCAACACTCACGTATGCCAGCTCACCTCCCCCCCCCCCCCCCCCCCCCGGCACACCGAGTCGCGTGCTCGCAACAATACGGCTACTCACAAGAGAGCTGGTGTGACGGCGTAAAAAATGTTCACAAGAGAGCTGGTGTGACGGCGTAAAAAATGTGAGGCTCCGAGCCTGGTGAAAGTTTTTCTATTTGACGCGTCTTCGACAGCTTTCTCAGGGCCGTGCCGTACGGGCAGCGAGGTAGGCCCTATCCAACGACTGAGGCACGGAAGGATGCGCAAAAACTGACAGGAAAAAAGACGTGGGACCGGAAAGAAAGATATGAGCTCTACCCCTCGTGTTCCCGTCTGCTTACGAGGAGAAACCCCTCCCTCAGCCCGCGACTGTAAATCCTTGCTGTTGTCGCAGGGTTATTAGCGCACTCAGCACTACGAAGGAGATTACCACTTTTCGCTTACGTCGTTTATGTCGCAACCATGCGGTTGGTGCACTAACCTGCCACAAAAAAGGCTCTCACCACTGTGGAACTTAACATCTGAAGTCATCAGTCCCCTAGAACTCAGAACTACTTAAACCTAGCTAACCTAAGGACATCACACACATCCATGCCCGAGGCAGGATTCGAACCTGCGACCGTAGCAGTCGCGCGGTTCCGCTGAAGAGCCTAGAAACGCTCGGCCACCATGGCCGGCACAGCTACAGCGGTTACGGATTATCACTTGCTTTTTGCAGTATTGGCAAGTATTGACAATACAGATGAAGCTGATGTACTGTGCTTTCGTAAGGCATGCCTGATAATAGTACCTTTTCCTTTCTTCCAGTTTCACAGTAATGTAGAAACCAATTAACTTTCTCAATGTAGCAGCGATGAAATATGAAGAATGTAGTTTCCAGCCGAAATCACCCACTTCTTCTGAGGACGTACATATGTATTATTTGTTAGTTGATTTTCTTGACGTTCATTAGAATGATATCGACATTTCGTTTGAAATTGTGGATACGTTAGAAGAAATAGGAAATAACTGTGACTATTCCATGAACTGTGATTCTGAAGAAGAATACCTACCACGGCTTAAAAAACCACGTAATGCTACAGATTTCAGCGAAAAGAAAAGGCAGTGAAATATTGGTCACACGAATGGGCGGGGGGATTCTTGAAGTTACGCAGTGTGCAATGGCGTTTTCGCTTCGTAAAATCGGAGCGTTAACTGTACAAACAGAAGAATGAATTACATGAAGTAACAAATACGCGCCAAACGGAAATTCGAAGCCATCTGAATGAAAAACTGTTCATAAGATTTAGAACTGCTCGTGAGAGATTGTGCACCGTAACCGATGGAGATCTACGAAATTCGCCCTCCGAATTGCATCTGACATGAACATTGCCAATTTACAGGCTTCGTCGACCTGGCTACGTAGGTCAAGAAATTGTACAGAATAGGAAGTCACAAAATTACCAAGTTTACGTCACGTATACGTGTATAGCAGCTGCCAGTGATAGACAATGCTAGAGAGAAATTCATAGGTGACGTAAAGACGAAACTTGCCGTTATCCCTGCAACTGCTGTTTATAACGCTGATCAGTCAGGTTTTGTGAAAGAACTGCGTCCACACCGCACTTTATCATTGACACATTAATATACGATAATGCCAGTGATAAGTGTGATTGGTTTACTGTTTCCGCAGAAGTATATCTGTCTTCAAGAACCGCAAGGTAAATTAGGACCAAAAATTTTTTAAAAAAATGGACTGTTTAGTTGCAAAAATCTGGTAGGTAATCGACATATCAAAATCTGGAGAAATGGGAAAGAATAATTTTCAACATTTCATTCGAAACGTATTCCTAGGAGCTGCAGAAACTAATTCATTACTTTTGTTGGATTCATGGTCTGGACATGTCGCTCAACTTAAATAAATTCAACGAAAGTTAACTAACCTTCAGATAATCACTAAGCAAACCCCTTAAGTGCTTCGCAGTTTCAGGAATAATCACTGAAATGCTATATTCTAAGACGCGAAACAAATAGATCAAAACTGGTATATGAAACGCCGGCTGTAGATAGCGGAGAGTTATTGCCAATAGCATCTCTACGGAAATTGTATTTCGCATAGCAGTATTTTACCTAGAGATAGATGTTACCGTTTCATAACAAAAAAATCAAAATCTTGCTATCACATTCTTGTAAAATTTTCAGACAAAACATGGTCGTCATTTTGCTCATCTCGTAGTAAAGTAGCTTAGGTACTCTACCCATAGTCGCCTTTGTGACTTCTTTTTCTGTCGCCTTTTTTATCACAATAAATGAGGACAAGCCGAGCAAAGGCGGATCCATAACAGATGGCTACAGTAAGGAGGGACCCTTACGTGCGTTCTGTCTGAAGTTTTTCCACGTGCCTTTTGTTGCCGTGCATCTGCGATTGTGAGTCAGGAATAAGGCATCCTCTTGACCTACCTTTATCCTTCACGCTGAAACGGCTGAATGAATTTGGATGAAATTTGCAATGGAGATAGGTTATATCCTGAATTAACATATAGGCTATATACTTTAATATATATAGTTTATAGCCTAGTGATATATGTATATGTAATGTATAAAGTGGAAAAGTTATTGACTGAAGTTACACGAAGCTGTAATGAGCATCTGGATGGACATCGGCTATAAATTTTTGTAATACGTAGAAGGAGGAGATTACAGAGAAATGGGGGTAGGAGCTGGCTATGAACAAAGACATAGGCTATATATTTTTATAATATATATGACACAGAGTTCCAAGAGATAACTTAGCGTATACGCGTGGATAGTGAGTTTCGGCATTAACATTTATCGATAAGTAACTGTTTAGCCGTGGGTAACAATTTCAGGGCGAACCTCATGAACCTGCAGATACGGTCAGTTTCATTTGTAAGAAGGCCATCCATCTTTTCTGAATGGATTAATGACATCAACTTGAGGATGTATCATCCAGTTTTCATTAATTACGCTGTCATAGCACATCGCAAGATTCCGATCGATCTGTAACGAGACAGTAATGACCTTACATGAGTTTTCAGCTTTAGCCGAGATGTTGCTGCTTCATTGACGAGCAGCCTACTAGATTCTCCAGCGAACTGTACAATCACCGCCTAATTCAAAACATAGCAGAAAATTTCACGTCGTTCAGTATACGACTCTCAAGGGGAACCAATAACTGCACAGACTACAAGCAATCAGAATTTTCCAAGATTTCTTACGTCTCTGAATACAGTTGAATCTTCATGCAAAAGAATGGCTGTGTAACTGGCATTTAATACTTTTCTTGAGGCTAAAGTCAACTAGTACAAAGTTATTTCAAGTTAGCATAGTTTTCTTTACTTTCATTCCTTTTGAGAGAGACGGTACAATATGTGAATAAAAGGGGGAAAGCCCTAATAACTGGTACATTGGAAATTACGCTTTGTCACTTCACAGTGGTTTCCAGAGTACGGACGTAGCTGTAGACATCAATACGATTGTACACAAAATGACAGCGCAAGGTGACGCGCCGCTGTTGATACTGCAAAGGATGTCATTATTCCCGACGGCTTTAAACCAAATTGCGAACACGCGCTGGCCTACACACGCATACTGTGGAATACGCGGCAGGTCTACTGCGAAAGCAACAAGAGGGCGGGTCGGGGGTGTCCACGTGGACGTGAAAGGCTAGCCGGCAGTGGGCCGTGTCGCTGTTTCACCCCGGCTGGAAATAGTGGGGCTTAACGGGCGCCATCTGGAGCCGCAAAACACACAAACAGCCGCAATCACAGTAATTGGCGACGGGCGAGATTTACGGCCGGCGTAAGGGTGCTGGCCTGGTAATGAAGCCCGCGCGCTGCCAATTAACGCCGCAGTAAAGCGACAGCCGCCAGGGGCGAAGGGCGCAGGGCGCAGGCGTTTAAAGGGACGCCGCGTTTTGTGGGCGCCCAGCACCCAGCGAGCGCTCCCTCTACTCCATTGTTACGCTAGCGATGGGATGCGATGGCTGTCTGTAGCCCTGCGAGCACTTCGTGGATGCGACACTCTTTGTGACAAACAGGACTCGGGACGTCTTTTTTCACTGTATGAAAAGACATGTTCCAGTACCAGATTCTACACGATATTTGCTATCGATACCAAAATCTAGAAATGCATCGATACCTCGTTAATCTTCGACATATTATTCCGGTGCTTTTCCCGTTTCTCTTCGGGTTCGGCGTTGCTAGTAGCATCTGGTGGCTGACTTTCCTGACGACACAACTGGCCCCGGGAAGAAATGTGTGTTTCTCAACTGTCTGTGTCTACTGTAGGTCTCTTGTTCAAGTGCGACAATGATTCCTAAGTATTTGTGTGGTGCGTATCTGAAGCAGTACATGAGTATTTCCATCTGTTAAATCTGCACTACTGGCCATTAAAATTGCTACAACAAGAAGAAATGCAGATGATAAACGGGTATTCATTGGACAAATATATTATACTGGAACTGACTTGTGATTACATTTTCAAGCAATTTGGGTGCAGAGATCCTGAGAAATCAGTACCCAGAACAACATCCTCTGGCCGTAATAACGGCCTTGATACGCCTGTGCATAGTCAAGCAGAGCTTGGATGGCGTGTACAGGTACAGCTGCCCATGCAGCTTCAACACGATACCACAGTTCATCAAGAGTAGTGACTGGCGTATTGTGAAGAGCCAGTTGCTCGGTCACCATTGACCAGACGTTTTCAATTGGTGAGACATCTGGAGAATGTGCTAGCCAGAAAGGCCCGTATAGGACCTGCAACATACGGTCGTGCATTATCCTGCTGAAATGCAGGGTTTCGCAGGGATCGAATGAAGGGTAGAGCCACGGGTCGTAACACATCTGAGATGTAACGTCCACTGTTCAAAGTGCCATCAACGTGTAACCAATGGCACCCCATACCATCACGCCGGGTGATACGCCAGTGTGGCGATGACGAGTACACGCTTCCAATGTGCGTTCACCGCGATGTCGCAGAACACGGATGCGACCATCATGATGCTGTAAACAGAACCTGGACTCATCCGAAAAATGACGTTTTGCCATTCGTGCACCCAGGTTCGTCATTGAGTACACCATCGCAGGCGCTCCTGTCTGTGATGCAGCGTCAAGGGTAACAGCATCCATGGTCTCCGAGCTGATAGTCCATGCTGCTGCAAACGTCGTCGAACTGTTCGTGCAGATGGGTGTTGTCTTGCTAACGTCCCCATCTGTTCAGTCAGGGATCGAGACGTGACTGCACGATCCGTTACAGCCATGCGGATAAGATGCCTGTCATCTCGACTGCTAGTGGTACGAGGCCGTTGGGATCCAGCAAGGCGTTCCGTATTACCCTCCTGAAACCACCGATTCCATATTTTGCTAACAGTAATTGGATCTCGACCAACGCGAGTAGCAATATCGCGATACGATAAACCTCAATCGCGATAGGCTACAATCCGACCTTTATCAAAGTCGGATACATGATGGTACGCATTTCTCCTCCTTACACGAGGCATCACGACAACGTTTCACCAGGCAACGCCGATCAGCTGCTGTTTGTGTATGAGAAATCGGTAAGAAACTTTCCTCATGTCAGCACGTTGTAGGTGTAGCCACCGGCGCCAACCTTGTGTGAATGCTCAGAAAAGCTAATCCTTTGCATATCACAGCATCTTCTTCCTGTCGGTTAAATTTCACGTCTGTAGCACATCATCTTCATGGTGCAGCCATTTTAATGGCCAGTAGTGTAGATCCACACTCCGCATGGCAGGTGGTTCCCTGTACCGATACTAGACATAGCCCTTCCTGTTCTACTTGCAAATAGAGCGAGGGGAAAACGACTTTCTGTTCACCTCCGCACGAGCATTAATTTCACTTCATCTTCATGGCCGTTACACGAAATGCACGTTAGCGGCAGTAGAATTGTTCTGAAGCTAGTTTCACATGCCTGCTCTCTAAATTTTCTCAGTGGTGTTCCTCGGACAGAACGTCGCCTTCCCTCCAGGGGTTCCCATTTGTAATATTTCTGGCTTAGTCAGCCATCATATTAGGCTTCAAGAAGCTGTTCGCAGAGCAGTGGAGATGCAAGAAGTATGTTGTTGTTGTGGTCTTCAATCCTGAGACTGGTTTGATGCAGTTCTCCATGCTGCTCTATCCTGTGCAAGGTTATTCATCTCTCAGTACCTACTGCAACCTACATCCTTCCGAATCTGTTTAGTTATTCATCTCTTGGTCTCCCTCTGCGATTTTTACCCTCCAAACTGCCCTTTAATGCTAAATTTGTGATCCCTTGATGCCTCAGAACATGCCCTACCAACCGATGCCTTCTTCTAATCAAGTTGTGCCACAAATTTCTCTTCTCCCCAATTCAATACTTCCTCATTAGTTATGTGACCTACCCATGTAATCTTCAGCATTCTTCTGTAGCACCTCATTTCGAAAGCTTCTATTCTCTTCTTGTCCAAACTAGCTGTCGTCCATGTTTCACTTCCATACATGGCTACGCTCCATACGAATACTTTCAGAAATGACTTCCTGACACCTAAATCAATACTCGATGTTAACAAATTGCTCTTCTTCAGAAACGCTTTCCTTGCCATTGCCAGTCTACATTTTATATCCTCTCTACTTCGACCATTATCAGTAATTTTGATCCCCAAATAGCAAACTCCTTTACTACTTTAGGTGCCTCATTTCCTAATCTAATTCCCTCTGCATCACCCGCCTTAATTCGACTACATTCCATTATCCTTGTTTTGCTTTTGTTGATGTTCATCTTATATCCTCCTTTCAAGACCATGTCAATTCCGTTCAGTTGCTCTTCCAGGTCCTTTGCTGTCTCTGACGGAATTATAATGTCATCGGCGAACCTCAAAGTTTTTATTTCTTTTCCATGGATTTTAATTCCCATTCCAAATTTTTCTTTTGTTTCCTTTACTGCTTGCTGAATATACAGATTGAATTACATCGGGGAGAGACTATAACCCTGTCAATAAGTATGTAGATGACGTAATATGGTGTGAGGTACCTGTGACAGATGTTAGATTCGGTACCATTCCCGTGAGAAAGACCGCCTGCATATTGCTATTGCTCTGTGATTGGCTGCTGTGTTCGGAGCAAGGGCGCCAAAACGTTAAAGTACAGTTATTATTATTAGTTAAACTACTCATTGGAATGACTTCACTTTTTAATATAAATATCTCTCATCAGTTGACCTTCAATCAGTCATTTTAGAATTATTAAAAACAATTTAAATAAAAAACAAAAGCCTGACGAAATTGCAGACGAAGCACTTCGGAAGCGTTCAGGTCATATCTTTTCTACGAGGGTCGCTCCAAAAGATATGCACACTATTTTTGTAAAAATACAGTTTTCATTCTGCATGTGTGAAAGATATGCAGTGTGTGTAGATGCATCCGCCCCGCTTGTTTTGAAACTTAGTTCAACCTGTTCTCGTGAGTGGTGCCGTCACAGCATGTCTTCAAGATGGCTGATACACTTGACGTTCGTCAGAAGCAAGGCGCTGTCATAGAATTCCTGTGCTGTGAAAACGAGACGGTGGGAAACATCCACAAGAGGTTGAAAAAGGTGTATGGCGATGCTGCGGTCGATTGTAGTAAAGTTAGTCACTGGGAAAGCAGGTTACGTGATGAAAGCGGGCACGGCAGTATTGAGGATTGTCCTCGCAGCGGCAGGCCTCGTACTGAACACTGCCAAGTGGAACCACCATAAATTCTGATGCATATGTGACGACACTGAAGAAACTTCAAGCTCGACTGAGTCATGTTCAACCACATCGGCAAAAGCAGGATGTTTTGCTGTTGCACGACAATGCATGGCCACATGATCATCATCATCATCATTTAAGACTGATTATGCCTTTCAGCGTTCAGTCTGGAGCATAGCCCCCTTATCAAATTCCTCCATGATCTCCTATTCAGTGCTAACATTGGTGCCTCTTCTGATGTTAAAGCTATTACTTCAAAATCATTCTTAACCGAATCCAGGTACCTTCTCCGTGTCTGCCCCGGCTCCTCCTACCCTCTACTGCTGAACCCATGAGTCTCTTGGGTAACCTTGCTTCTCCCATGCTTGTAACATGACCCCACCATTTAAGCCTGTTCTCCCTGACTGCTACATCTATAGAGTTCATTCCCAGTTTTTCTTTGATTTCCTCATTGTGGAAACCCTTCTGCCATTGTTCCCATCTACTAGTACCTGCAATCATCCTAGCTACTTTCATATCCGTAACCTCAACCTTGTTGAAAAGGTAACCTGAATCCACCCAGCTTTCGCTCCCATACAACAAAGTTGGTCGAAAGATTGAGCGGTGCACAGATAACTTAGTCGTGGTAATGACTTCCTTCTTGCAGAAGAGAGTGGATCGTAGCTGAGCGCTCACTGCATTAGCTTTGCTACACTTCGCTTCCAGTTCTTTCACTATGTTGCCATCCTGTGAGAATATCCATCCTAAGTACTTGAAACTGTCCAACTGTTCTAACTTAATTCCTCCTATTTGGCACTCAATCCCCTTATATCTCTTTCCCATTGACATTACTTTCGTTTTGGAGATGCTAATCTTCATACCATAGTCCTTACATTTCTGATCTAGCTCTGAAATACTACTTTGCAAACTTTCAATCGAATCTGCCATCACAACTAAGTCATCCGCATATGCAAGACTGCTTATTTTGTGTTCACCAATCTTGACCTCACCCAGCCAGTCTATTGTTTTCAATATATGATCCATATATAATATCAACAACAGTGGAGACAGGTTGCAGCCTTGTCTTACCCCTGAAACAACTCTGAACCATGAACTCAATTTACCGTCAACTCTAACTACTGCCTGACTATCCATGTAAAGACCTTTAATTGCCTACAAAAGTTTGCCTCGTTTCCATAATCTCGCAGAACAGACAATAACTTCCTCCTAGGAACCCGGTCATATGCCTTTTCTAGATCTATAAAGCATAGATACAATTCCCTGTTCCACTCACAACACTTCTCCATTATGTGCCGTAAGCTAAAGATCTGGTCCTGACAACCTCTAAGAGGCCTAAACCCACACTGATTTTCATACAATTGGTCCTCAACTAATACTCGCAATTTCCTTTCAACAATACCTGGGAACGCTGTAGTTGTTACAATCTTTTCTGTTTCCATGTTTAAAGATTGGTGTGATTACTGCTTTTGTCCAGTCTGATGGAACCTGTCCCGACTCCCAGGCTATTTCAATTATCCTGTGTAGCCATTTAAGACCTGACATTCCACTGTATTTGATGAGTTCCGACTTAATTTCATCTACCCCAGCTGCTTTATTGCACTGCAATCTACTGACCATTTTCTCCACTTCCTCAAATGTGATCCTATTTCCATCATCGTTCCTATCCCATTCTACCTCGAAATCTGAAACACTGCTGATCGTATTTTCACCTACATTGAGCAACTCTTCAAAATATTCCCTCCATCTGCCCAAGGCATCCACAGGATTCACCAGCAGTTCTCCTGACCTGTCCAAAACACTTGTCATTTCCTTCTTACCTCCCTTTCGAAGACTGCTAATTACACTCCAAAATGGTTTTCCAGCAGCTTGACCCATAGTCTCTAATCTGTTTCCAAAGTCTTCCCAAGATTTCTTCTTGGATGCTGCAATTATCTGTTTGGCTTTGTTTCTTTCTTCAACATAACTCTCTCTGTCTACCTGAGTTCTAGTATGTAGCCACTTTTGATACGCTTTCTTTTTCCTTTTACAGGCTGCCTTGACTGTGTCATTCCACCAAGCTGTTTGCTTCATCCTACTTTTACACAATACTGTTCCAAGACATTCTTTAGCCACTTCTAGTACTGTGTCCCTGTACCTTGTCCATTCCTTTTCCAATGACAGTAATTTACATTCAACTAACTGGTACCTTTCTGAGATCGCTGTTATGTACTTGTGCCTGATTTCCTTATCCTGAAGTTTCTCCACTCTTATCCTCCTACATATGGACCTGACCTCCTGCACTTTCTGCATCACAATCCCAATTTCACTGCAGATTAAATAATGATCAGTGTCATCAAAGAATCCCCTGAATACACGTGTGTCCCTCACAGCCTTCCTGAATTCCTGATCTGTTATTATATAGTCAATGACAGATCTGGTTCCCCTGCCTTCCCAAGTATACCGGTGAATGTTCTTATGTTTAAAAAAGGAGTTTGTGATTACTAAGCCCATACTGGCACAGAAATCCAAGAGTTGTTTCCCGTTCCTGTTGGCCTCCATATCCTCTCCAAATTTACCCATAACCTTTTCATACCCTTGTGTTCGATTTCCAATCCTGGCATTAAAATCACCCATGAGCAGAACACTGTCCTTGTCCTTTACTCTAACAACTACATCACTGAGTGCCTCATAAAAACTATCCATCTTATCTTCATCTGTCCCTTCAAAATGCGAATATACTGACACAATCCTAATTTTCTTACTAGACACTGTCAAATCTATCCACATCAGTCGTTAGTTTACATACCTTACTGCAACTACGCTGAGTTCCATTTCTTTCCTGATGTAAAGCCCTACACCCCATTGTGCTATTCCTGCTTTGACTCCTGACAGGTAGACCTTGTATTCTCCCACTTCCTCTTCTTTCTCACCCCTTACCCGAATGTCACTAACAGTTAAAACGTCCAGCCCCATCTTACTTGAAGCCTCTGCCAGCTCTACCTTCTTCCCAGAGTAGCCCCCATTGATATTAATAGCTCCCCATCACATTACGATTTGTTTGCCAAGTCGTATCTTAGGAGTCCCTGGTTTGTCAGTTAGAGGTGGGACTCCGTCACCTCCAAAGGTCCGAGGCATTTTGCTCTGATTGTTGCCAGCATCATATTTAAAGTACCAGGGAAGCAGCCTGCTAGCCTTAGTTGCCCCGAGTCCCATTGAGTTTTACCCCTAACGGTTGAGGGACTAACCGGTGGATTTGGTAGTCTTTGTCGTATGAGCACAAAGGTGACCACAGCTCAGAATATGTCCGAGATGCCCAGCCTTATTCCAAAGTAACTGGTATCCCGACTGTCGGGACCACTTACTTGGCCACTCATACGTTGCCCGTGGTTCATGAACTAGGACATGACTACAGGAACCCACACCATGAACCACACATGGACACATGTCTGTCAAAAAACCATGAAATCAATCACAAAACTTGGATGGACAACATTGAAACACCCACCTTACCGTCCTGACCTGCCTCCATGCGACTATAGGAAACTGAAAGACTCTCTTCGTGGAATGATGTTTGAAGATGATGGCTCCCTTGTGCACGCTGCCAAACAGTGGCTCCAACAGGTTGGTTCAGAATTTTAGTGTGCAGGTATAAAGGCGCTGGTTCCAAGATGGCGTAAGGCAGTTGACAGGGATGGAAATTATGTGGAGAAATGAAAACATTGTTCCTAAAGTATGTATCTACATACTGTAAAACTTTCAAATATGTAGAATAAAAGATGGATTTTAAAGAAATAGTGTGCATTTCTTTTAGAGTGACCCTCGTAGTATGGCACGCGAAGTGTTTCGGGCTGTTGGTCACTCTGGATTAAGCAGCGAGATTTACAGTCGTGTTGTCTGTGGCAGGATGTTTGCCAGTATTCAGTATTAAAAGATTCACTCCAGTAGTCATGAGGCACAGACACGTGCCACAAATAATGTAAAGATACATTTTCGTAACAGTGTGTTTGACCATGTACTTTGCTGTATCAGGAGGTGTTGTATTAACATAATCTAGTTTCTTGTGTGGCTATATTAAAATACGCGTGTGGCATCCCAAAGAAGTGATACATTATTTCAATACAGAACCTTGCTAAAAATCAGTTTCAGCCTCAAGATACAGAACCTATGACCTGCGTGCTGTTTTCTGTGCTGGGGACATCAACTTAAAAACAGCAGGTTAGTGAACTACACTCCTGGAAATTGAAATAAGAACACCGTGAATTCATTGTCCCAGGAAGGGGAAACTTTATTGACACATTCCTGGGGTCAGATACATCACATGATCACACTGACAGAACCACAGGCACATAGACACAGGCAACAGAGCATGCACAATGTCGGCACTAGTACAGTGTATATCCACCTTTCGCAACAATGCAGGCTGCTATTCGCCCATGGAGACGATCGTAGAGACGCTGGATGTAGTCCTGTGGAACGGCTTGCCATGCCATTTCCACCTGGCGCCTCAGTTGGACCAGCGTTCGTGCTGGACGTGCAGACCGCGTGAGACGACGCTTCATCCAGTCCCAAACATGCTCAATGGGGGACAGATCCGGAGATCTTGCTGGCCAGGGTAGTTGACTTACACCTTCTAGAGCACGTTGGGTGGCACGGGATACATGCGGACGTGCATTGTCCTGTTAGAACAACAAGTTCCCTTGCCGGTCTAGGAATGGTAGAACGATGGGTTCGATGACGGTTTGGATGTACCGTGCACTATTCAGTGTCCCCTCGACGATCACCAGAGGTGTACGACCAGTGTAGGAGATCGCTCCCCACACCATGATGCCGGGTGTTGGCACTGTGTGCCTCGGTCGTATGCAGTCCTGATTGTAGCGCTCACCTGCACGGCGCCAAACACGCATACGACCATCATTGGCACCAAGGCAGAAGCGACTCTCATCGCTGAAGACGATACGTCTCCATTCGTCCCTCCATTGACGCCTGTCGCGACACCACTGGAGGCGGGCTGCACGATGTTGGGGCGTGAGCGGAAGACGGCCTAACGGTGTGCGGGACCGTAGCCCAGCTTCATGGAGACGATTGCGAATGGTCCTCGCCGATACCCCAGGAGCAACAGTGTCCCTAATTTGCTGGGAAGTGGCGGTGCGGTCCCCTACGGCACTGCGTAGGATCCTACGGTCTTGGCGTGCATCCGTGCGTCGCTGCGGTCCGGTCCCAGGTCGACGGGCACGTGCACCTTCCGCCGACCACTGGCGACAACATCGATGTACTGTGGAGACCTCACACCCCACGTGTTGAGCAATTCGGCGGTACGTCCACCCGGCCTCCCGCATGCCCACTATACGCCCTCGCTCAAAGTCCGTCAACTGCACATACGGTTCACGTCCACGCTGTCGCGGCATGCTACCAGTGTTAAAGACTGCGATGGAGCTCCGTATGCCACGGCAAACTGGCTGACACTGACGGCGGCGGTGCACAAATGCTGCGCAGCTAGCGCCATTCGACGGCCAACACCGCGGTTCCTGGTGTGTCCGCTGTGCCGTGCGTGTGATCATTGCTTGTACAGCCCTCTCGCAGTGTCCGGAGCAAGTATGGTGGGTCTGACACATCGGTGTCAATGTGTTCTTTTTTCCATTTCCAGGAGTGTATAACAGAACCTTCGTATTCGACACAGTGCAGTCGAAACAACTAGGCGCCTCACGTGTTCTGCATGCACAGAACAAATGTGCTGAGTGACACGTCATCTTCCTTTCTTGCCGTACATTTTAGTTTCTGAAGCACCTCCGTAATACTTGTGTGTTGCTCGAAACTGCTGGTAATAAATTTAACAGTCAGTCTCTGTACTGCTTCGGTGTCTTCCTCTAGTCCGGAGTGATACGGATCCAAAACACTCAAGCAGTAATCAACAATGGGTCGTACTAGTGTCCTACATGCGGTCTCCTTTAGAGATGAACCAACCTGCAGACGATTGCATGCTGCTTGCCCGATAGTCTAGGGAAGTCCTTCTCCAAGTCTAGAACCAGGCCTCCTCGCAGACATACCGAGTGTGTACATTGGCTTTCTTTGTGGCTCTGAACGCTACTTCCGTAAGGGCCTCCATAACACAGCTAACGTTGGAGCTCCCAATAATTAGCAAATTGGGTGTCTGCTCGGACACTGCTGAGGGAACAGCCACCTGTCCACTCCCATGGAGTACAGCCTTTACATTGGTCCTCCGCCTAAGCGACGCGAACAGGTCCCCTTCCGCCCCCATCTTTGTCTTTTCTGTTCACAGCGTCCATTTAATTTGGTGACCTAATAACTGGAAAGTCGTGTGGCACAGCGTTTGTCCCTCCACTTGATGCACGCAGCACCGTTATTGCTTGTAAATCCTGCGCATTCGCCGCTTTGGAGGTGTCTATCGTTCGCTAAAAATGGAAGGCTACGTCTGTTTGCCTTCACAGTACCACAAGCATATATACCTTCTTCCTTCAAGATCCTGAGATCAACAGAAGTAAAATGGTTATCGAAGTATATTTTGCAGTTCTTTCGCACCAGGGGTCCGGTTAAGACCTCGGCAACACGCTCCACTATATTCTTCTTCACAATACTACCAATTTTTCCTGTGTAAAACTGAAACATGGAAAAGCAATCTGATTCACTTGCACACACACAAAATTTATAGCCTCTTCTAGTCGCTTTGATAGGCATTAACTGTTTGCGGGACGATCTGCCTTTGAATATGACCATACATTCGTCAGTACTGAAGGATGAAAACACATCTCACATGCCTCTGAATATTGGTTAATCAAAGACCGAATTTTTTACAGATTTTTTACTGTTAATTATGATTTGAATAATATTTTCTCCAGTGAAAACAAGATTTTTATCAGTCAGTGATTGACTCCTAACCAAGCATGAGCCTCATATTACTATTTATTATTTTTAGGTTTGTTGTGTCTATTTAATGAAAATTTTTCTGCAAAAATATTTGCTTCACCTGAGAGCAAAGTATTCAAAGTAAAGTATTTGCTTCACCTGATAGCAAAGTATTCAAAGTATTTTTTCTTGTTTTCTCATAGGTGAAGGCTGAAAATAATCTGATTAATTATATTTCGCGTAATGGCTGCCTAAGTGCCATTAAGACAGAAGAATGGCAGATTGCCAATGATAAAACTTGAATTCTAGCGATAATTACTTCATTATATTCATTTGGAGGGAGAGGTATGAAATGAGGTTAAATGGACAAGTATTAAATACTTTTTATACACATGTGCAAAAAAATTTACATACAGTTAACAAAATCGTGCGTTCAGAAACAACCTTGTGCCAAAGCCTCAAATAGGTTCTAGAGCTATATAAACGTAAGCATTCTTGGTAAATCTTTATATATGCTTAATATTACGTGATGTTAAGAAACTGTCACTATTGCGGATGATATAAAATTGAAGTATTACCTTAAGAAGAAAAACACACGATTATTGCAAAAAGCCACTGAACTCGAACAACCTAAACATTGCCTTGATTTTCATTTATTTAAAATAGGACTGCACGCGTCTATAGCACGTAGTTTGTTTTGCCTCAAGGTGGCTGTATGTATCAATGATGTGGAGCAGTGCCTGTAATATTATTAGGAAAATCTATTCTCTTTTATTCTCAGTAGTCCGTCGTCTGCTTTACAAAATGAAACAATGGAACAGCGAGATTATTTGTTTTAAATTAATTTGCATAGTGTTTAGTGTAATTAGCCGAGTGAAGCTGAGAGAAATATTTATTCTTTGTTTTAACGTTTAGTACTTGCAGCGACTTTCTAGTATGCCCGAACTATAGAATAATAAAGCAGTTGTTCAGAGTAACTTTTATTACTTTAACACACGAAAAACAACGATAAACATAAACAACTCTAAGTCACTATGCCAACAGCGGCAAAGATTGTGGTCTAATACGTCAGCGATACGATCGCGCTAAACTCACGTGGCAAGGAATGTGAAAGTGTTGCCGCATACTCTTTTCTCTGTTCAGAGGCTCTCGTAGTTGTGGATCATTGCTGAAAGGAGACAGATGCAAAAACTTAAGGCCCCAGTTATGATTTTTATTCTGGTAAATTAACTTTCCCAGAGGATATTTCACTTCGGCCCCTTACTGCGGTGGTTCATCCGAGTCACATCATTTGACTTATGACATGCAGCGCTCGGGACTGAACGACATTTGATTAAACTCAAGCGTCATTTTAAGAAAATGTGCCGCCACAACATGCAATATCCCCTGTCAATCATGTTTGG
The DNA here is from genome assembly GCF_023897955.1 of Schistocerca gregaria. Taxonomy (NCBI): domain Eukaryota; kingdom Metazoa; phylum Arthropoda; class Insecta; order Orthoptera; family Acrididae; genus Schistocerca; species Schistocerca gregaria. The sequence goes on from NC_064926.1 coordinate 238,644,233, forward strand.
TACGTGTTCCACAAACTTGAGCGATATTCTACGATAGGAGGCACGAGTCTTTTGCACACACTCTCCTCTGTACACTGGTTGCACTTCCCCAGTATTCTACCAATGAAGTGAAGTCTTCCCCCATCTATATGTGCGACTGAGCATATGTGGGTCATCGTTCTATTTTATATCCCTAAAAATTGTTGGTATCTGAGCGAATGACCGATTCCAAGCGTGGTTCATTGATAATATAGTCATAGGATGCTACATGTTTTTTTGTTTTGTGAAGAGCCAAATTTCACATTTTTGAACATTTAAAGCAACTAGCTGATCTTTGCATCACTTTGAAATCTTATCAGGACCTGAATGAATATTTCTGCAGCTTCTTTCAGACAGTAATTCTTTAGAGACAATTACATCGTCTACGAAAAATCTGAAGTTCACTATTAATATTGTCCGTAATGTTCACACTCGCACTTACTTCTACATATATCCATTACTCTCCATCGAAATCAATTCCTCTCACCACCAAGAAATCCTCAATTGCGTCACAAACTTCCCTTGATACCCCATTCAATCGTAATGCTGATAAGAATTGGTGTGGTACTCAGTAATATGCTTTTCGAAGTCTGGCTTCTACCTGACTGTATGGTCTACGCTTTTCAGCAAAAATGGCTCTGAGCACTAAGGGACTTAACTTCTGAGGTCATCAGTCCACTAGAACTTAGAACTACTTAAACCTAACTTACCTAAGAACATCACACACATCCATGCCCGAGGCAGGATTCGAACCTGCGACCGTAGCGGTCGCGCGGCCCCAGACTGTAGCGCCTAGAACCGCTCGGCCACTCTGGCCGTCGCTTTTCAGCATGTCGTATGAGAAAATCGCAGATTCAGTTTTAAATGATCTGTGTTTTCGGAACTCAAGCTAACTATCATGGATGTCATTCTTCCCTAGATATTACATTTGATCTTAGAACAATTTGTAAGATTCTAATAATTGGTGTCGACGATACTGGACGGTAGATATATTATAGTTAAATGAGGGACTAACTCAGCCGAAATTTCCGCATAAAATAAAATCTGAGAGATACACCTTCGGGCCCTGGATATTTCTTCACCTTTATCGACTTTCGCTGTTTCTGACACTAAAACGATCTATTTTTAGTCGATTACGCTGTTGTTCTTTGCAGGCTGAAATGCTTTCTTAGCATGTTCAACGTGGTTATTTTGCAGAGAAAGAATTGTTTAGCGTCGAAATTTTTTATTTTATTTTACGTTACTGACTTTCGGCACACAAACGACGCCTAATCGGACCAGTGAGGCCTCGATTCTTTAAAGAATCGAATTCCGATGTATAACATAGCTTAAAAGTTCCGATTACGTTACAAATGAGTAAATGTGTTTAAAATTTGACGTTCAGCATACAAGCGAGAAACGTTTCGAAAATGTTGCAATTTATCTTTAAAGGACGTTGGAACTCCTTAAGCGCTGAAATTTGAAATTATGAGTGACTGTGCTAGTAAACTTTTACGTTATTTGATTTTCAAACAGCTGAGCAAAACTCAACGTACTCAGTTTTCTTTTTATTTCTTCTGATCATCACTAAACTGACACACAATATTTTTAGCGCAACGCAATCTGACTTTCAATAATCCCTACAAAAGAATGGCCCTGACTAACCATAACCTATACCTTTCAAGAATCACTTACCTGACAAAAATCTTCGTTAACTCCAACTACTGCAATACAGCGAGCGCCAATACTGCCAGCTAAATAAAAGATTCTAACTACTGCAAAAATATTCAGAGCTTGATAAGATTTCGAACTGATGCAGAGAGCGGCAACTTGCTTAAATGCTCATAAATGTAAAATTTAGCGCTTCACAAAACGAAAAAAAGTAGTATCCTATAATATCAATGAGTCTGTTGGAATCGACCAACTCATACAAATACACTATTGGCCATTAAAATTGCTACACCAAGAAGAAATGCAGATGATAAACGGGTATTCATTGGACAAATATATTATACTAGAATTGACGTGAGATTACATTTTCACGCAGTTTGGGTGCATAGATCCTGAGAAATCAGTACCCAGAACAACCACCTCTGGCCGTAATAACGGCCTTGATATGCCTGGGCATTGAGTCAAACAGAGCTTGGATGGCGTGTACAGGTACATCTCCCCATGCAGTTTCAGCGAGATACCACAGTTCATCAAGAGTAGTGACTGCCGTATTGTGAAGAGCCAGTTGCTCGGCCACCATTAACCAGACGTTTTCAATTGGTGAGAGATCTTGAGAATGTGCTGGCCAGGGCAGTAGTCGAACATTTTCTGTATCCAGAAAGGCCCGTACAGAACATGCAACATGTGGTCGTACATTATCCTGCTGAAATGTAGGGTTTCGCAGGGATTGAATGAAGGATAGAGCCACGGGTCGTAACACATCTGAAATGTAACGTCCACTGTTCAAAGTGCCGTCAATGCGAACAAGAGGTGACCGAAACGTGTAAGCAATGGCACCGCATACCATCACGCCGGGTGATACGGCTACAATCCGACCTTTATCAAAGTCGGAAATGTGATGGTACGCATTTCTCCTCCTTACACGAGTCATCACAACAACGTTTCACCAGGGAACGCCGGTCAACTGCTGTTTGTGTATGAGAAATCGGTTGAAACGTTCCTCATATCAGCACGTTGTAGGTGTCGCCACCGGCGCCAACGTTGTGTGAATGCGCTGAAAAGCTAATCATTTGCATATCAGAGCATCTTCTTCCTGTCGGTTAAATTTCACGTCTGTAGCAAGTCATCTTCGTGGTGTAGCAATTGTAATGGCCTGTAGTCTACCTGAATGTAACCTTTTGTAGGCATATGAAATGGATTGATCGTGTAGGTTCAGTCGTGAGTAAAGCAGGTAGTAGACGTCGGTTTATTGGTAGAATACTGAGGAAGTGCAAACAATTTACAAAGGAGATTGCTTCGAAATTGTTTCTGCGACCGGTTCTAGAATATTGCTCACGTGTGTGGGACCTGTACCAGATATGAGTAACAAGGGATATTGAGTCACAGAGATACTGAAGAAACTGAACTGGAAGACTTTTTAAGATAGACGTAAAATATCACGAAAAAATCTATTAACAACGTCTCAAGTACCGGCTTTAAATGAGGACTGTAGGAATATACCACAACCCCCTCTGTATTGCTATCCTTAGGATCGTGAGAATAAGATAAGAGTAATTACTGCACGTACAGAGGCCACAGCCGGCCGGAGTGGCCGTGCGGTTCTAGGCGCTACAGTCTGGTGCCGAGCGACCACTACGGTCGCAGGTTCGAATCCTGCCTCGGACATGGATGTGTTTGATGTTCTTGGGTTAGTTAGGTTTAATTAGTTCTAAGTTCTAGGGACTGATGACCACTGATGTTGAGTCCCATAGTTATCAGAGCCATTTGAAGCATTTTTTGAACCCCTGTCCGGCTTTCCCATTGACATTTTTCCTTGCTTACTTCATAGTTTTTTCTCTTCTTTATTACACGTAAGAAATTCTTCATTCTTGTCTTTCCAGGTGGGGTGTACAGTTTCTAAATATAAGCGCATGTTAGCAGATACTATGAATCAATTAGGAAGCAGCTTGATGCATGACGTTCAGAGAGATGAGGCATTAGAATGAACAAATCCAAGACTGATGTAAGATATGACATACTTCCTTTTTTCACCGTTAGTGATTGGGTTGTAGGTTGAGTTGTTTTGGGGGGAGGAGACCAGGCAGCGAGGTCATCGGTCTCATCGGATTACGGAAGGATGGAGAAGGAAGTCGGCCGTGTCCTTTTAAAGGAACCATCTCGGCATTTGCCTGGAGAGATTTAGGGAAATCACGGAAAACCTAAATCAGGATGGGCGTACCGTTTGTGAGTCGTTAGATATCTTACCGCTTGAAAGTATAGAGCTTGAAGTCGTTACATCACCTTCCTGAATCTCACAGTCTTGATCGGAGACCTTTGAGGATGATGCTACACCTTTTAGGCGAACCACATTTAAAGTTTCGATGCATCATTTCGTTGAAACACCGTTAATCGCAAGTTCCATTCTGTCTTCTAAAATGAACAGTTTAATTTTACAATTCGACAGACAAGACGTTGATTTTTATAACTGTAGTCAGTAACAAACACGAATCGAATATACTGCGGTCTGAGAATGGTGTGCGGATTCACTTTACCGTATTGGACTGGGCGTTGCAATCGCAAACTCGAGTAGGAATTGTACGTGTGTTGCGCAGCATGAGTTTACACTGCGGCAACAAAAGTCATGGGATAGCGATACCGACAAACAGATGGTTGTAGTACTGTGTACATGAGGCACAAGCTGTTATTTACACTCAACTGGCTAATGCGAAAAGGTGTCCAACGTGATTCTAGACGCACGACGGGAAGTAACAGACTCTTAACTCTACGTGATACATTAAATTTCGGAAGTCGTTAGGGAATTCAATATTCCGAGATACACAGTGTCAAAAGTGTGCCGAGAATGTCAAATTTCAGGTAGTACTTGGAGACCATTTGCAGCCATTCAAGAACTTCGTGTTGTGAAACAACGACGTTCCAATGCACCATGTCACCGGGCCACAACTGTTGGCTATCGGTCTGAAGAACATTCTGGACAACTCTAGCTCCCGACATGACTCTCACGAATATATGTGGGACGTAATCAAGTGGTCAGTACGTGCGCAGAATACTGCACCGGCAACACTTTCACAATTATGGACGGCTATGGAGGCTGCATGGCTTAATATTTCTGCAGAGAACTTCCAACGACTTGTTGACTCCATGCCACGTACAGTTGTTGCACTACGCCGGAAAAAAGGATGTCCGACGCGACGTTAGGAGGTATCCCACGCCGGCCGGGGTGACCGAGCGTTTCTAGGCGCTACAGTCTGGAAACGCGCGACCGCTATGGTCGCAGGTTCGAATCCTGCCTCGAGCATGGATGTGTGTGATGTCATTAGGTTAGATGGGTTTATTTTTGTACAACATGGTTATGGAGATGAAGCAGCGATTAGTATGATTAATCAATTATTCAAAAACAGTCTTAATCGCATTTATTATTATTATACCGCCAATCGGTTTCACCCCGACGTAGGGGTCATCTTCTGGGCGTTTACACTGTGAAATTATAGATATCCGTCAGAAATACTCCATTATAAAACAACTAAAATTACGTAAATTTAAATTATGTTACCCATTGGTCGACTGCTGGTGGTGTCACTCCTGTCCACATAGCGGCAGGAAACTATGCGAGACTAACCCTTCGTATGAGCTTAAATAGGTGCTGAGATCACGTGAATAGACGACAACACCCCCTGCGGCGATCAACGGCATTTAATACAGTTTATTATATGTAATTACTAGTCACCTTGGTTTAACAGAAATTTAAGTGACAGTAAATAACAGAAAACGGAACCATTCCATTCTAGAAGAGTTACAATTATAATGTTAATTATAAAATAATAACAAATGTTCCGTAGTCAACTCTTAAATTCGTAAAAGTATATTACATTATGTGCCATACTATAAAGTAAAACAATTTGTGACACACAAAAACTGGTGCCGTCTTGTATTATAATTTATCTATTCGTACATTTACGTAGAAAACATTTGAGTCAATTTACTAAAACGGCTAGTATGGAAGGACTACAATGCCCTCTACTCCTTGTGGTGTAGGTTTAAGTAGTTCTAATTTCTAGGGGACTGATGACCTTAGAAGTTATGTCCCATAGTGCTCAGAGCCATTTGAACCATTTGAGGTATCCCATGACTTTTTTCACCTCAGTGTACATAGCCCCAGGCGGTGAAGCGACAAAATCCATTGAGAGCATAGTGGAATCTTCACGACCTGTGTAGATGAGACAGCGCACAGCGAAAGAGAAAGAGGTAGAGATATAGATAGATAGATAGATAGATAGATAGATAGAGAGAGAGAGAGAGAGAGAGAGAGAGGGAGAGAGAGAGAGATAGAGAAAGGGTGGGGAGGGGAGGGGGGCGGGAGAAAGTCAGCTCGGCTGCTGCGTGCATATGTAGTCAGGAGAATAGAGTCGCCACATACCTACTTGTACAAGCTAAATTCTTTTACTTGTAGTTCTTGATTGTAGTGTTAGTTCACATTTATTACGCTGCTTGTGGCCTCGTATTTGGCTTTTGCGCAATGTCAGAAAAAATACATTTATAAAACCAACATTGACATGATATTTTACAGGACCTGTTTTTCTCATGTGTGGCAAAATCTGATGTGCATTGTTCTTTAGGTTCACATTGTTTTGGAAGAGCCTTCTCAAAGGTCTTTGTGGAGCCTTAGGGCTCCGCGCAGACTTTTTGAGTGTCGCTGCAGTGGGCCGTATTAGACGGCGAATGTTCAACAGCGAAAAAAAAAAGTGTGCGCCAAAAAAACATGTTAAAACCACTCATGTTTCAAAAATACAGAAAAGATTGATCAGAAGTATTAGGATCACTATAAGTGTGTTCACCCATGATGCTATTGCCTATAAAAAAAATTATTGTCGTTGCACGATCATGTTTAAAGACTTGAGAAAAATTTCCACTTTGTGTAATGAATGTCAGGTCTGTTTAAATGTGGAGAAATGCGAGGTAATTACCATAACAAAGAGAAAGAAGTCAGTGCTATCTGATTACCATATTAACTCTGAACATCCCGAGCGCGTCACGTTTTACGAGTAATTATGGATAGCACTGAGAAGCGATAAGGATTTTCTCGATCACGTTAGTTCAGCAGTACTGAAGACGCATCGAAGATTGGGATTTCTTTTAAGGATTCTGGGAAACTGGATTGGATCTGTATTGAAGATTCCATACAATGCGCTAGTGCGACCAGTTGCAGAGAATTGTTCCAGAGTTTAGGATACTGGCGTGACAATCGACGCAGAATGAATTCGCAGAAGCACTGTTGGTATTTTATCAGGGCGACGCAGACATTATGAAACCATAACTGAAGTGCTCAATGTCTAATGGCCCAGTTTTTGACGCACGTTCAACCCTGAGAAATGCCAGGAAAAATTAAATGGGATTTTTTGAAAGAAAGAAAACGTAGCTCTCGGGAAACTCTGTTGGGTAGATTTAAAGGATCTGTATCAAGGATGACCATTCTGCTTCCCCCATTGTGTATATCGCTTACTCGCAATGGGAACGAGCTAGGAAAGACTGGGCATACTGAACTTTCCCTTGTTCAAATAAAGTAGGAGGTCGTTAATTTTGATACACACTACAGAGCGGTTAATAGAATTTATCTGCACAAACAGAATTCCATCAGAAGTGAATAACTGTCTGACGAAAGGCTGGGGTGGCCAAGCCTTAATCACGTTAAGTGATGTGCATTGCAATTTTATGTTCTAATGATAACTAGAATCAGGCATGGTTCCAGGGTTCGGTTACGGGTGCGGGTGGAGGAGCATCGCAGTCTCTATGCCCCCCTCCCTCCCTCTCCCCTCCCAAATGTAACCATCACGTTTGACAAGCTAGTGGTTTGACTTACTCGGAACTTCAATACCTTCTTTATTTGGCGTCTGCGAGCTGCACAAATTTGGAAATCCAAACACGGATCTGAAGCAACCTTCCATATCGTTTGAGGTATCAACCAGTCATTGACAGTAGAATGTGCAGCTGTGAGAGTTTGACTCGAGCCATCATTTATTGTACTTTTGCACATGCATTCGGTTATGGATTTAAATTTGCTAAACTCAGTTTGTTTTTGAACGACAAATAAGAAATCATTTGAGATATAAAACGTGAATACGCCTTCACTTCTTCCACAAATAGTTAATTACACTTTATCCGATAGTGACACTAATTTGAGGAAATAAACTAACATTAAAACTTAGGACTGTGTTCTTTGTTTTTCTTTTTTCCTACAATAGTTCAAGTCTGACGACCTTCATAAGATATGAATATGGTAGATTTATTTTTGCATTATTGAATTTTGCGTCGACCGTTCTTGGAACATTTAACACACTCAAAGAAAAAAAATGAAAAGACACCATCAAGTAATTATCCGAATGGGATGGAAATCTGCTGAAGATGTGATGTACATGCACAGAAAAGCAAATGATTACAGCTGACCGCAGTTGCCGAGTGGTTCTAGGCGCTTCAGTCTTGAACCGCGCTGCTGCTACGGTCTCAGGTTCGAATCCTGCCTCGGGCATGGATGTGTGTGATGTCCTTAGGTTAGTTAGGTTTAAGTAGTTCTAAGTTCTAGGGGACTGATGACCTTAGATGTTAAGTCCCATAGTGCTAAGAGCCATTTGAATCGTTTGAAATAATTACAGTTTCAAAGAAATTGAGTGATTTATTAAAAAAAAGCTTCAGAAGTTGAGCAAGTCAATAACGAGTTGGTCTACCTCTGGCCATTGTGAAAACCATTATCCGGCTTGTCAGTGATTGACAGAGTTGGAGGATGTCCTCCTGAGTGATATCGTGCGAAATTCTGCCCAACTGCCGCGTTAGATTGTCAAAATCTCGAGCCGGTTCTACGGCCCATCCCAAAATGTTACCAACGTTCTCAGTTGGGCACAGATCCGACGATATTGCTGGCTAAGGTAGGATTTGGGAAGTACGAAGACAAGCAATGGAAACTCTCTCCGTGCGTGGGCGGGCACGTATCGCTGTGCTGTAAAGGTGACAGCTGATGGCACCCCAGACCACTACACCTGGTTGACGTGCCGTATGGTTGGTTGGCGACAGTCAGCTTGGTATTCCATCGATATCTGGGGCGTCCAAGACATCTGTTCACTGGTCATCAGGGCTCAGTTCGAAACGCAACTCATCACTGAAGATAATTCTACTCCAGTTAACGAGTTTTCAGGCCGAAGTGTGTCTGGGGACGCCCCGGCCAGCGATGGAATACCAACCTGACTGTGTTCTCTTAAATAAAACATCCAGTTTTTCTGCAACTGTAATCATTTGTTTGTTGGTACGTTACATTTACCGATTTCTGTCTCTTTCGGATATTTTCTTCGTGGTGGGTCGTTTTTTTTGTCTTAGAATGTATGTAGTTCGTTTACATTATTACTGATTAATGAGAACTGTTCTTATTGATAATTAGCACAGAGATCACATGTATGTCTCGCCTTTCTCAACGTTGTATTGTTTATCCAGGCTACCTATGGAATCTCAAACCATGTCGCTTTTGTTGTCGGCAGCACGTACTCTCAGCCTCGGAATGACCACCTTGTCCTGACTGGAATGTTCTTCGTGGGCAAGAAACTGAAAAGTAAGTAGTGATTTTCTGGAATCCCTTGCCATTTCGGAGACTCTTGCTTTTGTGTCACCTGTGAAATTTTGGAAATTTATACAGGATTTTTCAAAAACTGTTTGATATTCCTATAGGAGGTAGTACTTTTAAGAACTAGAACAGATGTACCGAATATGATATGTCCGGAAACCAATACCTGTTAAAATATGGGCTGCTGAAGATTCCCAGGTCACAGAGGTCATTTTATTCACATATGAGACAGGATTTGCAAGAGTTGGCATTGTGAATTACGACACTCTACATGCTTGGGGAGATGCATATCATCGAACAGTAATGGAGATGAGGCATTAGGATCGCATTAGTATTAATGTATAGGTGGCAATTGTCTGTGATAGGTTTGTAGAGCCATGAAGTTTACCGAACAGATTGCCGGTGTTGTGTATCGTCGGGTTCCGCGCGATCAATTTCCAGCGCTATTGAAGAACGTTGTCGTTACAGAAAGACGACGATTGTAGTTTTTGCACGACAGGGCACCATCCCACTTCCTGCGGCTGTGCTATAATACCTCATAGCAACATTTCATGAGGGTTGGATTGGTGTAGGAGGCTTGGTAGCATGTCTTACCCTTTCACCGGACCTCAAACTGTTGCATTTCTAGAATGAGATTTTCACTCTGCTCTTTCTCATTCTGGAAACATACTCCAGCCCGTGGCTAAGCCATGTCTCCGCAATATCCTTTCTTTCAGGAGTGTCAGTTCTGCAGGGTTCGCAGGAGAGCTTCTGTAGAGGTTGGAGAGTAGGAGACGAGGTACTGGCAGAAGTGAAGCTGTGAGGACGGGGCGTGAGTCGTGCTTGGGTAGCTCAGTTTGTAGAGCACTTTCCCGCGAAAGCCAATAGCCCGAGTTCCAGTCTCGGTCCGGCACACAGTTTTAATCTGCCACCTGTGGTCATATTCAGACCAAAATGCTATATGAGCAGGGAGCTCCTTCTGGTGGTAAATCACTGCTCATACAGCATTTTGGTCTGAAGGTGGCCACAGGTGTGGTCGAAACCGGTTATATTTGTGATTAAGACTGATTTTAATAGAAACTATTAGCTGTAAAATGGTGTACTAATTTTTTCCTGCTGTGCACAAACGCGTTCACAATTTTTTTTTTGTTTTGAAGGGGGGGGGGGGGGGATGACCATGAAACATAAGAGCTCCCTCCCCACGCCCCATGCACCTTTGGATCCACGCCTGATTAGAAGCGAGAGGTGTGGTCTAGACAGATGGCGGCATGAAACAACAGGTACTATAACTCCTCCTGCTAAAGAAAATTATTAAAATTATTTACACACAATACCTTTGACAGGTCGACATGTTTGAAGAAGGAGATAAAGTGAAAAACGTGTTTCACAGCTGATGTGTTATTCACTTACTGCCACGAGCCTGAGTTACGGCTCCTTTAAAATTTCAGGAAGGCTTAAAACGAGCTATGAAAAGCGTGAACTGACGTTTTGCGATTAAGAACGCAAGGGTGAGGGGCAGATTAAATCTTCGAATAGGCACTTAATGAATAACGGAGGATAATAGCTTTTGATCAGCAGTAGTAATGAGCAGCAGCGACTAGCAGAAGGGGGTGGCGAGCCGTAACTAACCTCGCAACACAGCCGGTTAGCGCTACGTGGAGAGGGGTTGCGGATGGTGGAAGGGGGGACCGGTTATGGCAGAAGCGAGCAGATGATGGGGTGGCCACAACGGGCTGCTTAGTGGCGCAACTGATGAAGCAGCGGCTCGCCGCGGGCGAATCCCGATAAAGTTCCAGACACAATGTCCTGCGAAGTACGTGTACGGCGTGGTATAAAAACGGCAATACTACGTGAAAGAATTTGCTGCTGTTACCGTCATTTCGAAAATTGGTTTCGTGCAGTTCTCTAGTCTAGTCTATCGTATACAAGTCTTTGTATGCCTACTCGAACGTACATCCACGTGAACCTGTTTGCTGAAGTCAAGCACTGGTCTCCCTTGATCTCACACTTCCCACCATTATCAAATTAATTATTCCTTGATGTCTCATGTCCTATCGACAGATACTTTTCTTTAGTCTTTTAAAATCACATTTTGTTATTGTCTTCACTGTTGACTGTCCACAATTCACTTCCGAGTAAGACAATAATGCGGGAAAGTAAATTCAGAAAAGACGTCCTAACATTTAGCTTTGTTTTAGATGCTAACAAATTTATTTTTTGCACAACAAAAATGGTTCAAATGGCTCTGAGCACTATGGGACTTAACTTCTGAGGTCATCAGTCCCCTTGAACGTAGAACTACTTAAACCTAACTAACCTAAGGACATCACACACACCCATGTCCGAGACAGGATTCGAAACTGCGACCGTAGCGGTCGCGCGGTTCCAGACTGTAGTGCCTAGAACCGATTGGCCACACAGGTCAGCTTTGCACAACCGCTTTCCCTGCAATACAAGCCTACTTTTCACATCTGCTGTACTTCTAGTGTTCCATACCTCAATCGGTAAGAAAAGGATCCTTGTAGGATCACTCTCTTGCTCATCTGTAAGCCGGTCTCTCTGTCTGACCGTTAAAAACCCTTTTTCTCTGGAATGGCTACACGGATCGAGTTGAAATTTACACTACTGGCTATTAAAATTGCTGCACCAAGAAGAAATGCAGATGATAAACGGGTATTCATTGGACACTTATATTATACTAGAACTGACATGTGATTACATTTTCACTCAATCTGGGTGCATAGGTCCTGAGAAATTAGTACCCAGAACAACCACCTCTGGCCGTAATGACGGCCTTGATACGCCTGGGCATTGAGTCAAACAGAGACTGGATGGCGTGTACAGGTACAGCTGCCCATGTGGCTTCAACACGATACCACAGTTCATCAAGAGTAGTGACTGGCGTATTGTGATGAGCCAGTTGCTCGGCCACCACTGACCAGAAGTTTACAATTGGTGAGAGATCTGGAGAATGTGCTGGCCAGGGCAGCACTCAAACATTTTCTAAATCCAGAAAGTCCCGCACAGGACCTGCAACATGCGGTCGTGCATTTTCCTGCAGAAATGGAGGTTTTCGTAGGTATCGAATGAAGGGTAGAGCCACGGGTCGTAACACACGTGAAATGTAACGTCCACTGTTCAAAGTGCCGTCAGCGCGAACAAGAGATGACCGAGACGTGTAACCAAAGGCACCCCATACCATCACGCCGGGTGATACGCCAGTGTGGCGATGACGAATACACGCTACCAATGTGTGTTCACCGCGATGTCACCAAACACGAATGCCACCATCATTATACCGTAAACAGAACCTGGATTCATCCGAAAAATGTTTCAAATGGCTCTGAGCACTATGCGACTTAACGTCTGAGGTCATCAGTCGCCTAGAAATTAGAACTAATTAAACCTAACTAACCTAAGGACATCACACACACACCCATGCCCGAGGCAGGATTCGAACCTGCGACTGTAGCGGTCGCGCGGTTCCAGACTGTAGCGCCTAGAACCGCTCGGCCCCACTGGCCGGCGATTCATTCGAAAAAATGACGTTTTGCCATTCGTGCACCCAGGTTCGTCGTTGATCATACCATCACAGGCGCTCCGGTCTGTGATACAGCGTCAAGGTTAACCGCAGCCATGGTCTCCGGTATGCACAAGGGACATGAAAAAGTCTAAAATTTGTGGCAAGTTCCTATGGGAGCAACTGCTGAGGTCATCGGCCATTAGGATTCACACTTCTTAATCTGACTCAAACTAACAAACGCTAAGGACTACACCACTCCCGAGGGAGGACTCGAACCTCCGACTGGGGCAGTCACGCGAACTGTGGCAAGACGCCTCAACGGCGCGGCTACCCTGTGCGGTGGATGTGAATGGATGCAGGTGATCAGACAGGATGCTTACGTATGTGTCACCTGTCCGAGTCGTATCCAGAGGTGTCAGGGGTTCCATATCACTCCAACTGCAGACGCCCCTCACCTTTACAGAGCCTCCACCAGCTTGAACAGTCCCCTACTGACATGCAGGGTCCATACATTCATGAGGTTGTCTCGTTACCCGTACACATCCATCCGCCCGATACAATTGTAAACGAGACTCGTCCGAGCAGGCAACATGTTCCCAGTTGTCAACAGTTCAATGTCGATGTTTAAGGCCCCACATGAGGCGTAAAGCTTTGTATAGTGCAGTCATCAAGGGTACACGAGTGGGCCTTCGACTTCGAAAGCCGATATCGATGATGTTTCGTTGAACGGTTCTCACGCTGACACTCGTTGACGGCCCAGCATTGAAATCTGCAGCAATCTGCTGAAGGATTGGCTCTGAGCATTATCGGACTCAACATCTGTGGTCATAAGTTCCCTAGAACTTAGAACTACTTAAACCTAACTAACTTAAGGACATCACACACATCCATGCCCGAGGCAGGACTCGAACCTGCGAGCGTAGGCTGAAGGATTACACATCGCTCGTGCTCCGACTGCAACGCGACGCTCAGACTCACTTAAATCTTGATAACCCGCGATTGTACCATCAGTAACCGATCTAACAACTGCGCCAGACACTTGTAGTTTTATAAAGGTGTTGCCAACCGCATATCCGTATTCTGTCTATATACATATCTCTGTATTTGAGTACGCAAGCCTATACCAATTTCTTTGGCGCTTCAGTGCATTTTCATATTCACAAACTCACTCATCGTAATGTATATGGTACTTCCCTCTGGTCTAGAATCAAGACATTTCCGAAGAAGCAAAATTTCACTGTATAAGTTAAGGAAAAACTCCAAAAACTGTGGATTTGTTATTATATCAACGAAATCTTTTTTCCTCATTTGATATCAGACTGTCTGTCCGACTTTTAAGCCCTCTTTTTCTCAGGAACGGGTAGATATATCAACTGGAAATTAATGTCACAAACTAAGGTCCATAGTTTGTAGGCGGTGTAATAACTGTAAGCTTCTAAATCAATGTAGCCAATAGGTACGTCCATTTATGTTATACATTTTGATACTAGCAAACTACTCATCAAAACTTGTATGGTACTTCCCGTTAACCTAGGATCTTGAAATTTGGTAAGAAGTAAGGTTTCGCAGTATAACCAAAGGAAAAAATCCGACAATTGTTAATTTGTTATTGTGTCAGTCGGAAAAAATATTTCTTTCGTCAATTCTTATCCGATTTCAGACTTGAAATTAAAGCAAACTCGAAGGCCTTGGAATCTCTTGGAGCGATATGTCGTCAATGTTAAAGCCGATAACAGGCAAAGTTGTCGATATTCTCGATTCCCGGAATGGATGAACTATTGATATACATATTTCATAATTCAGCTTGTACGGAACCCTCAGTGTTCGAGTCCTGCTCACGCCTGTCCAATTTTTTTTTATTTTCTGTTCTCTCTCACTTGAGTAGAAAACCACATCTACTGCAATCAATACCTCATTTAAAAATTGTTTTACTATTGTGGATGTTTATTTTATATCTATTTTCAAGGTACTGTGCATTAAGTTTAACTGATTCTTTGTGTCCTTTGCCGTCTCTGACAGAACTATTATGTTCCCGGTAAACCCCAAAGTTTTTAATCTCTCCATCGTTGTTGACGGAGGCATCTTGGAGGCACATAGCAGGGTAGACCGCCGGTAAAGAATGCAACATCCACAAGGAGAAGGTCATTTTAGTAACAGGAGATGTGACAGGTAGTTCATCCCTGTAACAGTATAAGATGACAGTGTAACATCGCCGCTCCCCCTTCCCCCCGGCGGCAAAGAGCAAAGCTGGAGTGTATTATTGCAATCAAACGATCATGGAGGTGGCGAATGATCTAAACATTCATGGTGGTGTCTGATTGCACTATATCGTGTCTCCCTACCACTTTCGCGCAACGACGCTCTGAGCGTGTTTTTTAGGGAATTAACTAGTTTGAACCTGGGACCTGTTGCTGGTAAGGAGACGCCCGCGAAAGGCAAAGATCCCGAGTTCGAGTCTCGGTCGGGCACACAGTTTTAATCTGCCAGGAAGTTTCATATCAGCGCACACTCCGCTGCAGAGTGAAAATCTCATTCTGGAAACATCCCCCAGGCTGTGGCTAAGCCATGTCTCCGCAATATCCTTTCTTTCAGGAGTGCTAGTTCTGCAAGGTTCGCAGGAGAGCTTCTGTAAAGTTTGGAAGGTAGGAGACGGATACTGGCAGAAGTAAAGCTGTGAGTACCGGGCGTGAGTCGTGCTTCGGTAGCTCAGATGGTAGAGCACTTGCCCGCGAAAGGCAAAGGTCCCGAGTTCGAGTCTCGGTCGGGCACACAGTTTTAATCTGCCAGGAAGTTTCATTCATGGTGGTGTCTGATTGTACTATATCGTGTCTCCCTACCACTTTCGCGCAACGACGCTCTGAGCGTGTTTTTTAGGGAATTAACTAGTTTGAACCTGGGACCTGTTGCTGGTAAGGAGACGCCAGACCACACATGACATGTAGAATTCAGAAGAGTTCAGTGAGACTAGCGATGATATAACCAAATACTAAATGATCTCAGCGTCAGCTCCACTGCACTCCCTGTAAAAGAATCTTAAAACTAACTAAATTTAGTGGAAGGGGTTCAAGGCTTTCCTATTTTTAGTTAGCTGGTAAAATAACGTCGAAAAAGCAGTTACGTTTACCATTGGAAATTTATTCTACTCACAAAACATCGTTTATAAATTGCACTACTGATAAAAG
Source organism: Schistocerca gregaria (assembly GCF_023897955.1). NCBI lineage: Eukaryota > Metazoa > Arthropoda > Insecta > Orthoptera > Acrididae > Schistocerca > Schistocerca gregaria. The sequence continues at coordinate 238,660,185 of NC_064926.1, forward strand.
GAAATGTTCTGATACAGGATGGTAAAAACCAACTGCGTTCAACAAAAATGTGAACGAATATTCCCTGAGTGCGTTTCCAAGTTCTACAATGGATCGAAGGATGACCTATGCCATATCACATCTATAATCTAAGTTTAAATTAAGTTTCACAAAAGAGCAAACTAACAAAATGGTCTACAGTGACCCTCAATTATCTTTAATTACTTATCTAACTTGTCGTTAATTACAGTGGCTGATGTAGCTTCTCAATAACTATATAATAGAAAAGTCATCGCATTTCAGATCTGTTTTTCAAGTGGCAATTGTGAACACCATGAGTTTTAATTAACGATCGACACTAGTATTACGCAAAAAGGGGGTGTAACAGATGAGACTTCTGCAGTTCTGAGTGAAGCCTTATGCGCTCAAAAATGCGGCATCGCGTGCGTTCATTACCTTGTCGGTGTTTAAGCAGCGCCAGGGCGACAGCGGCCGGCGCAGCAGCCATCCAGCTCGCCGTCTCGGAACTAACTCTCCTCTAACTTCTCCTTACTACAATTTACCGAATTTAGTTTAAAAAAACTATCTGGCTATGTTTTCATCTGACCAATCAGGGTCTCAATGTTAACCTTAAGCTCCGCCTACAAAAATTCTGTCTATCCAATGAGAAACGTTATACTTTTCGTGGTGGGGCAATGTTTTTTAAAGTTTGCAACGTAACAGAGACGCTAAAAAGTCTCACGCTAAAACCTGCAGCTGGTGTGGTCCTTTTAGCGTTATCGTGAGATCTATACTGTTCTTCTGGAGGGCTCTATCTTTTAACATGGGCTGGAGGATTGTCCTAATGTAACAGACACGCGAAAAAGTCTCTCGCTAAAACTTGCGGGTGGTAGTGGCCCTTTTTGTGTTATCGTAAGATCTATACTGCTTTTCTGGAGGGCTCTAGCTTTTAACATGGGCTGGGGGTTTCCTTGACGTACCTGAGACGCGAAACAGTCTCACGCTAAAACGTGCGGATTGTATAGTCGTACAGGTAGGCTCGCGGCGTGGGTGCCCAGCCCCTCCCTTATCTAGCTTAACACGGTTCTGCTCTCGGCTTCTGTCCTCGTTTCTCCCCTCTGAACTGCGTCTGCCTCACGGTGGGAAGGTACGACATGCATTTAGGCATTCTTGTGTTAGTCTGTGGTATTCCATTTGCTCACTCGTTACTCGTATTACTTTGGTTAATTTAATGTCACGATTTATTCGGAGCTATGTGACATACTAGTGGATTTGCTTATCATGTCAGGGTTTTCATGGTAGGTGTTGGATTTGCCTGACACCTTACATATCACCACCCTTCGAATTTAATTTTTGCACTGAATTTAGGCAATGATTGAATCGTTGTCTAAGTCAGTCAAAAATTTTGTAATTTATCTAAATTTTGTTGCATACTGTTCAGCCACGTTATTCTGTTCTATGCTAATTTGTATTACTAATTTATATTTTTATATTCTTCCACATTATAATTAAAAATGACAAGAGAAGAATATTTTTATACTATTGTTAATTTTTAATTATTTTCTTTCTTTATTTAAGTGTGAAGTTTGTTTTTTAAGGAGTTTGTTATCGAAAGTGAGGAGTCTTTCACATCGATTTTCTTAGAAATATTGTTTTTGTAAATGTAGTAATTAAGTAAAATCTATTCCTAACACATTTTCTAAATATCATGTACAAGTAAAGTGTTTTTGTTTCTAGACATGCGTTTCAACATTGTGACACTAACAAATAAGAATTATTTCCAAGAATTGCTTTGACAAAGAAATATACATACACAATTATTGAGATATTATCCTACTAAATGGTACAAATGTTAAAAAAAGGAAAACATCCAACAAGATAATTTTTTATTCTATGTTTTTATAAGGAGAAACTAAGTAAAATATAGTTATTCTTTCATTTTTATGAGGAGAAAATAAGTGGCATATTGTTTCTTTATATACTGTCCATTTCAGAACTAATGACTATTTTTATCGATAGTCTATTTTTTTACGTAAGTCCATAGTCAATGACCGTTATTTTGTAGTTTGTTAGCTGTCTGGTGTGCTTAACTTATTTAGTTTTTCACACGTTTCTTTTGCACAATTCCTACATCGCATAATTTGATTTCACACGTTCACACAATCCTGTGAATGTTTAAGCATGAGGTTGGCGAATGTTTTTGCACGAAGGCGATGGACTTGAGCGAGATGGATGTGGGCAAGTATTTGATGTACAGCTTCGTTCGTCGTTCCTTGTTGGCTTTGCAAGTGTGTGTTGCTGTTGTGGAGGTCCCATAGTGGAATGGAGCTGTGAGTGCCGAATCTCGTGGTTTACTGGATTGTATGCGTGAAAGTCATCGTTATGTGTCGCTGAATGCGGTCGTTTTTCGTTGTAATACTTCGCAGACGACTAGTTTACAATAGGATAGGGATTTGGGAAGGTATGTCGTCTATTCTTCACCCATCTTCTTTCTTGGTCTCAATCTTGCGAATTTTCAACTTCTGTTCTTCCTGCTTTTTCTCTGCTTCTTACTTGCTTCTTGGTTCTTCTCTGGGCAGGATATGGAAATATTTATTGATAACTAGTCGCTTTGAAGTTCTCCTCCTAGTAACAGTTTGATAAATTGTTTGGGCTCGTCATTTTTACTTTGTGGAAGTTCTTCTTCAGTTTCGTGCATCAGCGTGCTGTTTAATAGCAGTAGTGTGACTTTTACGCAAATTTTTTGCCAGCGGTGGCTTGCCCAAGCGGTCTTCTCGTCCATCCGTTTTTTGCTCGCTCCGTTCATTCGGGGCTCAGAGACCCTTCCGGCGTTCGCCGTTCCAGCGCCGTCCCGCCGCGTCTCAGCAGGGGTCTATCACTGTGCGGCTCGGTGTTCCATCCCAGCAGGATTCCTCCTAGCGGGCAAATTTATTGCCCACTTTCGCTACAAGGGCATTCTGTTAGTTTCGCTGTCTCTTCCCTTCTCAGGACGCTCCTGCTATGTAGGAATAGTGTCTTGCTAATTACGTCCTTTTCTTTCTTGATACATCTCGCGTTGCAACTTGTGGGTCGTTGCATCTCTTCCTTGCTGGAGTTTTTACAATGGTTCTTACAAAAAGTTTTACTTATAATCATCTAACATATGTCTAGTATCTACTTGTTTTACGCCTTCTTAAAAAGCTTTACAAATTTCGGCGCCCTTTCCATGTTACAATTCTAAGATATTTGCAGTCTTAACGTCTACTCAATAATCCTCAAATTCGTTTTTTACTTTTGTGTAGTGTCGTGGTGTATAGTATTTTAGTATTTCATGCTGTTAGACTATCTACACTTTATCCCTTCACCTTAATCTATTATTGAAACTACTATCTTTTTCCCACCTTCCTCTCTCTTCATTCTTCTTTCTCCTGACGATCTTATCTGCAACATAATCTTGAAATATTGCGCTGATTATTTACCAGTAATAAAATTAATCTTCAAACTTTTTTAAATGGCTCACATGGTGAAGTCCTAAGGTTTTGCCTGTTTTTGGGTTCATTAGTTCCACAGCATTATCATGAGCAATTCGGCTAATTATGACAGGTCCTTTGTATGCAGCGTAAAACTTATGTATTTTGTGTTTCTGTTTGCTGGAGAGATGGTGTGTTTTTACAAATACTTTCTGGCCTACTGAGAATGTTCTTTTAATTGCTGTTCTATCTCCTCTTTCTTTTCTTTTAATGGCTGCCTTTATGATGTTGGAGAGTGCTGTTGCTATGATTTGTTTGTGCTGTCTACGTGGTACAATAGTAAATCTAACATTTTCTCTGGTTATGTTTGGGGGTTCAATATTTTTAAGTACAGTAACTGGAGATAGTAGTGTAGTGCTATGTGGCATTTCATTTATTACTTCTTGAAAATCTTTAAGGTATATATCCCAATTGTTGTATCTTTTGCCTGGATATAATCGACATAAAGTGCCTATGTCCTTCATAGATCGTTCTGCTGGATTTACGCTAGGTTTGTACTTAGATATGTAGACGGGTTTTATTTTGTGTTGTTTTAACGTGTTCTGCCATTGCACTGATTTGTATTGTGGGCCATTATCGGAAATTATTCGTTCCACTCGACCTACTTGTCTGAGAAAATCTTGTCTAAATGCTTTACTTATTGCAAGACCTGTTTGCACGTTTTAATGGTGTCAAGGTAACATATTTAGAAGTAAGTTCCAAAACGACAAATATGAAAATATATCCATTTTTTGTGCGTGGGAGGGGCCCCATCAAATCTGTTGCAGCTATTTGTTTTAATCTTTTAGGAATTATTTGAAACATAGGTGGTTTGGTTTGGAAAGTGACGTGTTTAGCCCTCATACATTTTTTGCATTTGACTAATACTGTTCTAATTCGTCTTTCCATTTTAGGAAAATGGCTTGTTTGTTTTATTTTTAAAAAGCATTTCTTTGGTCCAAAGTGGCCATTACTTAAATGTTTATACCATATGTACTTATTAATTAGTTCATCTGGGACATAAATTAGCCATTCATTCGTTGCAACATTTCGTCTAAAAAATAAAACATTGTTTTTTACGAGATAATGCTGTCGAATGTCTGGAAAATCCTTACTTCTCCACTTGTGTTTGATTCCTAGTATTTCGGGATCCTTGCCCTGTTCTTTGCCTATGTTTTTCAATGCTGTCGTAATGTAGTTTTCGGAAGGTACTTGTTTCATATAGTACATTGTAAACCGGTCTTCTGCTGTTTCCAAACCTATGTTTCTGGATGCACCCTGTGGACATCGTGATAAAGCATCTGCTAATACATTCGCTGGTCCTGGTATGTGTGTAATAGTTAAGTCAAATTCTTGTAGTATTAACATCCATCTGGCTAACCTCCCATGAGTTAGTTTGGCGGATAACAGAAATTCTAATGCTTTGTGGTCAGTATATACTTTTGTTTTTCTTCCGAATAGGAAATATCGAAAACGTTGGAAGCCCCATACAATGGCCAATGCTTCCAGCGCCGTGACTGAATAGTTTTTCTCGCTTTTTGTGAGTACCCGACTGGCAAAGGCAATTGTTCTATATGATCTTAGTCCTGCCTGTTCGTATTCTTGGAATAACACAACTCCTAAACCTGTTTTCGCGCTATCAGTGGCCATACAAAAATTTTGTGTTAGATCAGGATGTGGTAAAATCGGTGCTGTTGTTAGTGCGTTTTTCACTTTTAAAAATTCTTCATTGGCTTGTTGATCTCATAACCATGGGGTGTTTTTTCCAGTCAATGCACATAGGCGTGGTGTTGCGAGAGAGTCGATCCAAATAAATTTTTTATAGAATCCAGTGAGACCTAGAAATCCTCTGAGAGTTTTCTTATTATATGGAGTACAGAATTCTTTGATAGCCGTTAGTTTTTCTGGGTCGGGGATTACCCCTTTCTCGGAAATTATGTGTCCTAGAAATTTGACCTCTCGCCTTCCAAATTTGGATTTTGTTATATTTACTGTGACCCCATGCTCTTTCATGATCTGTAAAAACTGATTTAATGTGTCGTTGTGATGTTCCCAAGAGGGTTCTGCTATATCACATCATCAACATAACAAGTAATTTTTTGTAAAATTTCAGGGCTGAGTATAGTATTAAATCCCCTAATAAACGCTGCTGATGATATGTTTAAACCAAATGGCAATCGTTTAAACTGGTAACATCTACCGAATACGATAAATGCTGTAAACTTTCTACATTCTGGGGCCAATTCTATTTGCCAGAAACTACCCCGTAAATCAAGTGATGAAAATATCTTAGCACCGTGGAATTTTTGTATCAATTCCTCTAATTTTTCTGGGCGATCTGTCTCAGTGATTATGATTGTGTTGATCTGCCTGGAATCTAGCACTAACCTGATGCTCCCATCTCGTTTTTGTACAATATGGAGCGGGCTGTTATATATGGAGATAGCTGGTTCAATAACATCGTCATCTAACATTTTGGATATCTACTGGAATACTTTATTCCTGTAGCTTAATGGGATTGTATAGGGTGGCACTCTAAATGGTTTGTGGGTGTTTTACTTCAAACTTGTACTGAAAGTGCTTAATACTGCCAGTCTTAGGTAAAAATACCTCTGCTTTATCTCGTAAAATATCCTCTAATTCTCTTTTACTGTGTTCCAAAATACCTTGAACTTCTTGTAATTTTTCGTCGATTTCTTTATGGACTTCTAACATGAGTTGAGGCGATTCCCCCTTTTGTGCATACCATTCTAATTCTTCATCCTCTTTATCTCGCATCATTCTTAATTGTTTGTTTATAACTGGTTTTTCTTCTAATTTTAGCTTTTGCTCAAAGAGAAGTGTGATATTCCCGAATGTTACGCTACCTTTCCCCATATCTATTATCGCTCGTCTCTCATTTAAAAAATCTGCACCTATAATCAAATCTACAGTTAGTTCGGTTATAATCACGAAGTTGCCTTCGATCTTTTGACCTTGGCACGAAAGAGTTAACCTTGTTTGTCTCGTAACTTCCGCAGCATTGTTTCTAATAGGACCTCTTACTTTAATCTTACGTGTTTTCAGAACTGGCAATTCCTCATTGGCATTACACTGCATGAATAAATTTTCTGAGATCGCAGTCAGTTCACTTCCGCTATCAATTACAATATTGACTCGGATATTCTTTACCATGGCCTTCACAATTGGTTGAATTTGAAAGGGTTGGGTCTGTTCTTCTTCTTCTTGCATCAACGAATCCTCCACTGAATCATACATGAGTCCTTTTAGGAATTTCCCTTGTGAATTCCAACTTTCTGTAGGATAAGCTTCGACTGCTACTTCTCTCTCTTTTATTTTCTCTTCTCTATTTCTTCCTTCATTTATGCTTCCTTGAACATCCTCTACTTTTTCCTCATCCTCGTCTATCTTCTCCTTCTCCGTCGCTACTTCCACATAATCGCATCTAAATGCACGAATTATCGCTTCATAACTTCCTTCATTATATACGTTGGGTTTTGTGCCCACTTGTAACTTATTTTCAACTTCTGTCGACTGTGCATTATCCTCATTGAATTCGCTTTCCCTCGTTTCCATCTCAAATAGCTCTGCAATATTCATTACTTCGTCCTTTCCTCCTACATTCGTTGTGCATGCCTCTGGTAATTCATCCTCCTCGTCAGTATTCTCCCAATTAATTTCGTCCCAACACGATATTGTTATTTTCTTGTTTTCGTTTTCATCTGGTCCCTGCGGATTTTTTTTCTTCCTTCTTTTTTTCTCGTGATAAGATTTTTACTTCTCTGTTCAAGGTGCTGCAATTGTCCTGGGTCGGTGCATCATTCTCTTTGGCATGGGCGCTTAGCTGTCAAATCGAACTTTTATTGGGGTTTGGTGGTTTTACCTCCACCTCTTCTATCTGTATTCGCTTTTCTTGTTCAGCTTGTTGATAGTGGTTTCTTTGTTGATAATTTGTCGGTCTATTGGCAATTGAACGGCATGGACAGTGTTTTGAAAGGAGGATATAAGATGAAGATCAGCAAAAGGAAAAGAAGGGTAGTGAAATGTAGTCGAATTAAATCGATCGATGCTGAGGAAACTAGATTAGGAAGTGAGACACGCACAATTGCAGATGAGCTTTGCTGCTTGAATACAAAAATAAATAATGAGGGCAAAAGTAGAGACGATTTAAAATGTAGACTGGCAATGACTGAAAGGCGGTACTGAAGAAGAGAAATTTGTTTATAACTAATGAAGTTTAAGGGTTAGGAAGTCTTTTCTGAAGGTATTTGTCTGGAGTGTAGCCAAATATGGAAGTGAAAAGTGGACGCTAAGCAATTCAGACATGAACAGAACAGAAGGTTTCGAAATTTGGTGCCACAGAAAGGTTAGGTGGGTAAATCGCGTAGCTGAACAGAATAGAGACGAAAAGAAATTTGTCGCACAATTTGACTGAAAGAAGGGGTTGATTGATGGGATACACTTTGAGACATCAAGGTGTCATCAATTAAATACTGGAGGGAAGTGTGGAAGGGGGGGGGGGGGGGAGAATTGTAGATGGAGACCATGAGATGGACTCAGTAATCAACTTCAAATGGATGAAGGTTGTAGTGGTATTCGGAGATTAAGAGGCTTGCATCGGATAGAGTAGCATGCAAAGCTGCAACAAGCCAGTTTCCGGGCTGAATATTGCAACAACTACAACAAAATTCCAATCAGCATTGTCAAAAGCTTCCCTTAAGTTCACAAATGCTGAAAATGTAGATTTGTCTTCTTTCAATCTTCCTTCAGATCGTAGAATCACTAAAGCTTCGCGTGTTCCTACATATCTCCACGACCCAAGCTGATCTCCCCCAGGACCGACTTCTATCAGTCTTCCCATTCTAATGGACTACACAGAGCTGCTACGATACAAGCAACGCATGTCTCAATCCAGTTTCTGCTGCCACGTACGTAGGACTCAAAACGGTGGGGCAGAGCTCCACAATTGGTCGCACCGTGTAGTCCAGGTACCCGGTCATACCTATGTAATGCGGAATCGACCACTAGACGTAACAACAGGCGGACCCTACAGAAAAGAAGTGAGGCGGGGTGTAATGTGTTGTCAGTAGAAACGCAGTGAGAGTAAAGTAGCTTGGCCAGGAAAGCTCAATGACTTTGACGAGGACTTGTGATTGGTCAAATCCGTCAGGGAAATTTCAACCCTCCTAAAGCTGCCCGAGTAGACTGTTGGTGATGTGACTGTGACGCGGAAGTGCGGAAGAGCAGCCACAGCTAAACCAAGTAGATGTCGTGTAATTAGGGACAGGGACCGTCGAGATTTGTGGAGAGTGCTTGTAAATATTCACATCAAATCAGCGGGAGGAGTCACTTGTGAGTTCCGAGGTGCTGCCAGCAGTCCGGATAGCACAATGACTGCCCGTAGGAAAGTAAAAAGGAATGGGGTACCATGGTAGAGCTCATTTTCACAAGCCACACCTTAAACGACGCTTGATGAGATGGAGAGAGCAACGCCATTCCACAGTGCATAATGGGAAACGAATGATTTGAAGGTTGAATCATGCTGCACCCGATGGAAATGCGATGGAAGAACTTGGGTGTAGAGAAATCCTGGCGAACGCTACCTGTCATCATGCGTAGTGCCAACAAAGTATGGAGAAGGTGCTGTTAAGGGATGGGATGGTTTTTCCTGGTTAGGATGTACTCTTCGCATTGTGTTTGACAAAACACTATTTGTGGAAGGATGTGAACACAGTTTACAGCATTTTGTACTGCGTACATTAATGGAACAGTTAGGAGGCGATGATAGCTTGTACCAATATGGCAGTGCACTCTGTCGTAAAGTAGCAACAGTGAGGCGCGAGCCGGCCGCGGTGGTCTCGCGGTTCTAGGCGCTCAGTCCGGAACCGCGCGACTGCTACGGTCGCAGGTTCGAATCCTGCCTCGGGCATGGATGTGTGTGATGTCCTTAGGTTAGTTAGGTTTAATTAGTTCTAAGTTCTAGGCGACTGATGACCACAGATGTTAAGTCGCATAGTGCTCAGAGCCATTTGAACCATTTTTTTTGAGGCGCGGATTAGTAGACAAAAACATTCCTGTAGTGCAACCCAGTCCCGACCTGGAATACCTTGGGACGAGTTAGAACGTAGAATTCTCTCCGAACCCCACCGCCCAACATCACTACCTTTTCTTGCTCTTGTTTCGGTTCTTGAAGAAAGGGGCGCCGTTCCTACACAGACATTCAGACACCTCATTGAAAGTGTACTCAGAAGAAATCAAACAGTCATAAAGGCGAAGGGTAGATACACCCGCTATTAATATCCACTAATGAGTATCCGGGTAGTTTTGATAGGATAGCGTGCGATATTTCTTTATAGATGCAGTGCTCTTTCGCTGAAGTCTTCCAACAAATCTAAGACTATCAGTCCCTTCCCTAATACAGATTTTACGTGTTCGTCCCAATTTATAGTGCTTTTACTCACAGATAACTGTATTCGTATAAATAAAAATGTAAGTGTTCATTTGTTCAAAATGGTATATCTTCGAAAGTTCTTCGCCGATTTCTTGAAACTTTGACACAACGTCGCATTAGAATACGAGCGTTTTTCTAAGTACCTACCGGGGTGTCCGCTTGGCTACCCGCTGCGGGAAGGCGTGCCGGTCCCCGGCACCAATCCGTCCGGCGGAGTAATGTCGAGGTCCGGCGTGCAGGCCAGCCTGTGGATGGTTTTTAAGGCCGTTTTCCATCTGCCTCGTCTGGTTCCCCTTATTCCGCCTCAGTTACACGATGTCGGCAATTGCTGAGCCAACACTGTCTAACCGCACGCGTACACCTTAATTACTCTACCACACGAACATTTGGGGTTACACTCGTCTGGTGTGAGACGTTCCCGAAGAGGGGGAGGGGAGGGGCCCAGTGTCCACTGGCGGCCGAACCGCGCAATAACGCTGGGTTCGGTGTGGGGTGGCGGTAGGGTAGGTGGACTGCTGTGGCCTCTTGTGGCGTTGTGAATCACTGAGGGCTACGACGTCCGCAGTTCAATAATACACACACACACACACACACACACACACACACACACACGTAGTTACCATTTGTGGACTCTCTGGCCCATGCATTTCACATCTTACAAACAAAAAGAAAAATTCTTGGGGGTTCTACAGGATACACAGTAATACCTCGTATTTGTCATTTCACAACCCAGGCCATCAGCAGAAGCGTCAACTTGACATTTCTGGAGCCCGCAGCAGAGCAACAGGACGCGGTCTGGTGCGTTGTGTTGTGTGGAGGTGTGATGGTCTCTGACAGAAGTAGATTATTTTAATGTAAGACGAAGAAGACCCAAAGTCTAATGTGTTTTTATTCTATTTTGACTTATGAACACAGAAATTATTATTCTTGGCAGATTTTTGAGTATTTTAACTTCATGAGCTAAGTTTAACAAACTGATAATGGGAAAATTGCCTCTCTAAAGGCGTTGTTGAGCTGTGTGTAGGTCAGGGAGGAGGTGGAATGATACCAATTTTTACAGTAAAAACTTTCAACTGTTAACTCATATCCGCAGTAGCTCTTATTGCAGCACAGCATTATATGGGAGCGAATCATGATCTGTGGGAAAATCAGAAAAGAGAAGGACCGAAGCGATCGAGTTGTGGTGCTGTAGACGGATGCTCAAAACTAGGTGGACTGATAAGGTGAGAAATGAGGGGTTTCTGCGCAGAATCGCCAAGGAGAGGAATATGTGGAAATCATTGGCAATAAGAAGGAATAGGATGGTTGAACACATATTATGGCATCAAAGATCGACTTCTATCCTACTGGAACGGCAATGGACGGTGGGAACGGTAGTGGAAGACAGAGATTGGAATACATCCAACAAGCGAGGACGTCGGGTGCAAGAGATATTCTGGGATGAAGTTGCTGTAGGAGAGGAATTCGTGACAGACCACTTCAAAGCAGTCTTACAACATAGAGTACATCCAAACAGTTGGATCTGACTTGTGACGGTAAGAGTGTGCGGCCTAGAGATGTTTGGTAGCTGAAAAGAAATCCTAAATAATCCCGGCTTAAATGTTGTTGAAATCCGTTAGGAAATGAGAAAACCCAAACTACCCTCGGAAACGGGTGTGGCTGTAGTTGGAAATGGGTAACTTGAAGATGTTATACGACAAGACTGCTCAAGCAGCGGCTTCCAGAATTTATTTCGCTGTACGGGGCAGGATGGGGTAAACTTGTACGATGTGGTGGATCTCAACTAATGGAAAGGTGTTAATGTAGTGGGCCATTTGCAACGTGTTAAAATGCCATAATTGGCGCTTTCGTAAGGTTATCCAAATACGTAGCATTCTGTTAACGTAGTTCTTGTGGAACACATCCGTGGTGCTGGAGATGCATAGTCCTATTTGCTTGAGAAACCTAACGTGTGGGAGCCAGTGCGATTGTTGCATGGCTTGTTGAGCGGTCACCTGTAACAAGTTCTGATTTCTGCCTAGAATATGGCACCACTCCCTTCATATTGCCGTATAAGTTATGTAAGACAATTTAAGCTTCGACAATGAGAATGACGCTCATGTCATCTACATAGTACTGTACATATGTGTCATGTGAAGCACTTGAAGATAGAACTTGGGAATCAATGGCTGAAGCACGAGGATGCTTCAATAAATTTTTTTCTCCGAACATATTTATTTTTAAATGTTAGGATTAAGTGGCAACATCAGTCAACATTGCTTTCGCTTATACTAGTTTTCTACATGTTATTCATCACGATGTACCGCCTTACGCCAGCGTTATGTAAGAAGCGTGTATTCGCTGTCAGCAAAAACTCTTGTTCTGTGCTCGTACCCAGTGGTGGCTCGAGAGTATACGTTCTGGGTGTCCACAAAGTTATAGATTCAAGTAAATATGAAAGTGTGAAATGAACAGCATCTGCTGCATAACAGTTATGCTTATCAACAACTACAGCCACTGTCAATAATAATAATAATAATGATAATAATAATATGATAAACTTGTCTGAAAAAAGAAAGAATTGCTTCTGTGGAATTTTGTTGCTTTGTACATAATTAAGTACGTTTATGGCAAGAACGAAATAATGGTTAAGCTTTAGATACTCTCCGTTCCGTATTTTTGTGTAAGTGATAGATTCCGTGTTTTACTTTTTCAGTGAAATGTACGAGATCCCTAACACACGTATTAACTAACGAATTAACTTGCGGGCTGATAATCAGACTTTCCTACGTTGTACCCACGCAATAACTTATCGCTTATTATACATTTTGTTATATGTTCGCTTGTAGTCACGCTTATTTGATTTCGTCACTTTCTCAGTCAACCGCTTTGGTCTGGGAGGCTGTAGTTCCTTTGAGGCTAACTTTTCCTGGTAATTTTCTTTCCTGTTAGCACTTAAAACAGGTTCAGCAGAGTTCATGCTGATACTGTACACGAAAGCGATTCATGCACAGTAAACAACAGGCCCAAACACTAACTCCGTTTGTGAAAATGATTAAATTCAAGTAGTATTTTCTACCAACATGGCCACTTGACTAGAATACAAATGAGACGCTGAGAATCATAAGGGCCAAAAGCACACCGTCTTCGATCCCACAGTTAAATGTATATCAGGGAAACCAGTGAAGCAGCTTTTCGTGACAGTTCATACACAAAACGTTGGCTACAGTCCAGATAAAGCTGATCCACCAGATGATCAACAGACGTCTAAAATATGAATAAAAGCTACAGTCTTACAATCGACGATGATGTGCTCAGCGGCTCAGATGGATTACTTTATGGTAAAATCCAATACTTACAATAATATATCTCATTCAGAATCCCACAAAACAGGTTTTCTATCAATATAACTATAACATGTACTCTTGTCCGACCTACTTTTACTGTACAACGAGTGAATTGGCATATCTGAGGAGTGTGCTATCGTCTAGGGGGATTTATGCCAAGCGAATGGTGATAAAAGTCTGCACCAGTGTGCTAGTCCCTGGCGGCACTGATTTAAACGTGTAATTGAATGGTAACACTTAGCTGTGCCCTTCATGAACTGTGCACGTTGTTTATCAAACCCGTACGTATTTGGCCCATAAGGCAATTACGTCACGCCAGTTGCACATGCGCAAAAGATCCTTAAAACGCGCACAACTGAAGGTGTGCTCGCGATCCTGATACCAAGTTTCCACGTAGCCTAGTGCGGCAGATTTAGTGCCGTCTATTTCAGCGTACCGCATCTACACTACATTTAACAGCATTAAAACAAAAATAACCGATAAGTCCTCAAAGTGTCAAACGTTAAAGTATTCAGGTGCTCTTGTACCCTTACACAACAGCCGCCACCGCTCGTAGCCATATTTTACCTGCATGAATTAGGCTCTCGACATCTTCAAAGTATATCCCACGTAGAGAACCTTTAAGTGACCCAAACAAATAGAACTCGGAGGGTATTTGCGGGTGGTGCCGCTCCAGGGAGTTCAATTTACTTTCTGGCTGAAAGTGATGCACAGGTCCTGTCAACTATAGCGATCCGTGACGAAAGGCCTGAACACTGATCTGAAACAGATCCAACAGTTCAATAAACCAGATGTTATGATCCGTTGTGGAACCCATCTTGAGCACACCTTTGTATATCGAGGCGTCTCATTCATTCCACATGCACTTCCAACGCTCTCCAATTGTCTACTTGTGATGCACCCGTTTACACGCATAATTGCATCCAGACCGTTCACCATGTCGGGAGCAGTGGCTGTGACAGGACTTCCCGCAGGTGGCCGATTATGGAGCATAGTTTCTGCACTCCCTGACGCTTTGAGTTCATCAGATTTGAAGCACCTAAGAGGACGTTTTCCTACGTATACTAACGGCTGTAAAAATGGGGCATTATTATTACTCAAATATCCTTGTATATAGCATTGCTGACAGCAGGCATCATTGTCTCAATGAAAGGGTATGAGTAACGTTTGGGATAAGTCGGCCTCACTTCAGCTTTTCGTATATAGCAGGCATTCAGTTACTGCCCGAACGAAGTCGAGCTCAAAGAAGTAAATCAGCAGAGCCTGTCTCATGTAAGACTACTCGATACTATCATATGTATTTTGAAAATCTATAAAAGTGAAGGAAGCGTTTTCATACCAAGCCATTGGTCCAATATTCCTGTATACTGCAAAGAAATTCTCCCATGGATCAATCGGGTACCGCACAAAGTCGATACTCCCCTATTATTATTAAAGTGACTATCAGCATTCGTGCATAAAGTACTCGAGTATACAAACCGTAGTCCGCATCTGAGAGACATGATGGGTCCATAATACGCTTGCTTTCGACATTGGACTTGATTAACTATAAGGCCGGTGACTCCCTCTGCTAAGTCTTCAGTAACACTTTCCCTCTACTAGGGTTCGTTAAAAATCTGCAAAGGCGGTGTTCTCAATAAGTAGGAAAACAGCTTAAAGGGATAGTCGATTTCGAAAATCGATTTTTGTTTTTCTCTCTTAACATTTTCCCTGGGATGTTAACTTATTATAATGTTCGCCGAAACTCGCCAGAAACACCGGTATTGAATTACAAGGTGACTGGTGAAGAAGTGTCTGCGAAAACCGTTCAAAACTGGGAAAAAGTAGTTCAAATCGCGGCCTTTGGGCAGCATATGATTTCAACGAGGGGTCTAACATGAATTATGGGAATTAGGAACGTGCTAGATCTTCAAATCGGACCAGCCTATTACGTCTTCTGCGCAGTGCCGGACGAAAAGTGTATTGCGCGTGCAGACCAGCGGATGATATAAGCTGTCAAAGAAGCCCACGGGACAACAATGGCCACGAAGAAGATGGAGCGGGACCTCCATTTGGATCTATAAGGACTGCTTTATGGCCAAGGGGTCAGTATGATTAAAACTGTAAACACGTTTCCTTGAAACCTTATTTTTCAAATTGAAATGTCTAAAGGAAGGATGGCGTAAGACAAGGAAAGCATGGGAGGGCGAACCCAGAATATCAGCGGCATCCGTAGTTTGAATGGTTATATTTATTCAATCACCACATATTAGCTTCAATACATAAATGCAATAATCACAAATAATTATGAGTGACAGGGTAAGGCTAATCAATTGCTAACAACAATAATCATTTTTACCAAATTATTTCACCTCAACAAACTACAAAACATAGTGCCAGAATAAACATGATACTAAAATTTAAAAAAAAGGTTCTTTCATTATAAGATAGAAGCTGCTAAAGGGCAACATCAATGTTGCCGTGTAAGACAGGTTAAGAAAATATCACTTAAGTCCTTCAAATGATTTTCAGAAAACTAAATTTTTATACTAAAGGACGTCCTTAGCACACAAGAGGGCAAGCACACTGCTGAAATCTGCATAAAATGTACTGAAAATTTTATCAAGTACCAAAACAGCAAAATACACTCCTGGAAATGGAAAAAAGAACACATTGACACCGGTGTGTCAGACCCACCATACTTGCTCCGGACACTGCGAGAGGGCTGTACAAGCAATGATCATACGCACGGCACAGCGGACACACCAGAAACCGCGGTGTTGGCCGTCGAATGGCGCTAGCTGCGCAGTATTTGTGCACGGCCGCCGTCAGTGTCAGCCAGTTTGCCGTGGCATACGGAGCTCCACCGCAGTCTTAAACACTGGTAGCATGCCGCGACAGCGTGGACTTAAACCGTATGTGCAGTCGACGGACTTTGAGTGAGGGCGTATAGTGGGCATGCGGGAGGCCGGGTGGACGTACCGCCGAATTGCTCAACACGTGGGGCGTGAGGTCTCCACAGTACATCGATGTTGTCGCCAGTGGTCGGTGGAAGGTGCACGTGCCCGTCGACCTGGGACCGGACCGCAGCGACGCACGGATGCACGCCAAGACCGTAGGATCCTACGCAGTGCCGTAGGGGACCGCACCGCCACTTCCCAGCAAATTAGGGACACTGTTGCTCCTGGGGTATCGGCGAGGACCATTCGCAACCGTCTCCATGAAGCTGGGCTACGGTCCCGCACACCGTTAGGCCGTCTTCCGCTCACGCCCCAACATCGTGCAGCCCGCCTCCAGTGGTGTCGCGACAGGCGTGAATGGAGGGACGAATGGAGACGTGTCGTCTTCAGCGATGAGAGTCGCTTCTGCCTTGGTGCCAATGATGGTCGTATGCGTGTTTGGCGCCGTTAGGTGAACGCCACAATCAGGACTGCATACGACCGAGGCACACAGGGCCAACACCCGGCATCATGGTGTGGGGAGCGATCTCCTACACTGGCCGTACACCACTGGTGATCGTCGAGGGGACACTGAATAGTGCACGGTACATCCAAACCGTCATCGAACCCATCGTTCTACCATTTCTAGACCGGCAAGGGAACTTGCTGTTCCAACAGGACAATGCACGTTCGCATGTATCCCGTGCCACCCAACGTGCTCTAGAAGGTGTAAGTCAACTACCCTGGCCAGCAAGATCTCCGGATCTGTCCCCCATTGAGCATGTTTGGGACTGGATGAAGCGTCGTCTCACGCGGTCTGCACTTCCAGCAGGAACGCTGGTCCAACTGAGGCGCCAGGTGGAAATGGCATGGCAAGCCGTTCCACAGGACTACATCCAGCATCTCTACGATCGTCTCCATGGGAGAATAGCAGCCTGCATTGCTGCGAAAGGTGGATATACACTGTACTAGTGCCGACATTGTGCATGCTCTGTTGCCTGTGTCTATGTGCCTGTGGTTCTGTCAGTGTGATCATGTGATGTATCTGACCCCAGGAATGTGTCAATAAAGTTTCCCCTTCCTGGGACAATGAATTTACGGTGTTCTTATTTCAATTTCCAGGAGTGTAGATTAAGGTTGTCCACACGTGAGGAAGTATAATACTAATTTTGGCTCAAAGCAGTAGTTACGGTGAAATGATTTGGAAATATTCACGTAACGTAATAATGAAGACAAGCACCTTGTGCTTAAGCATGTTTAGAAGAAACTTAGCTACCCGAAATCCCCATCATGGGCAATTCAAGGATATTCCAAAGAAGATGTGCAACTTCTAGTAAAACTTTAAATAGGATTCCACAGATCAGAACATTAAGTAATATAGTCAGTACTTAACTTAAATTTTTTAGCAGGCGGCGTGAGCAAGCTCACTAAGGCAATAGCGGACTCGCCTCTCAAAGGCAGCCAATAAACACCAAGGCGGTGCATAACAGCAACAAGCCCCCGAGGTCACTAGCCGCTGAAAAACCGGCCGCGAAGCTCAGAAGACTAGGTATGACTGTTAATAGACACCACTTAGATAAAACGTGGGCCAAACAAACAAGTTAAGCATATATTAATGGCCACTTTCTCGAGAAATGGTCAGCATAAGGTCTCTTTATATTTCAAAAATTTATCTTTAACCAAATTTACAAAATATCAAGAATAGATAATGTCTCTTAAACCATTTAATCGAATAAAATTTGATACAGATAAACTTTATAAATGCCCAGAGAATAAAATCTGACAGTAATTTAGCCAAACCACACGGCAGGGAAACTTGCATGAATAAAGCAGTTACGTAAGGAAAACGACAAGCTTACGTCTACGAGGCAGTACTTAATGATTAGGTCTTACAATCAGTGCTTCCTCCCGTGGTATCTGCACGTGGAAATCTACAACCCAATTTTAACACATTTGTTAAATATAGAAAATTTCTCTTAAAATAAACGAGTAAACGCAAGATGGTTAAAACCACTTGAGATCACAATTTAACCTGCGAAAACACTTTCCCAGAATTCTATGGCACAAGAGAGTCGACAGCCATATGAATGGGAAAATCTAACATTCAAGTTAACCACCGAATTTAAGGTTTCACACTGCATGCATCCAACAGAAATACACTAAAATGAAGCTCTCAGTGGTATACAGAACTCCCCAATAGAGGGACAACTACATATACGGCCATATAACAAAAATTTAATTAATCTGAAGGAACAGAACCTTAGCTCAGATAATTACGCTCAAACAAATATTTCAGTAAGTCACCAAGAGCAGGCGACGGAGGTGGTCGTATTGTAGTGTGAGGAATAACGACCATGAACGCACGATGTGGTGGATATTTGATAATCCTGGAAATACCCAGTGCGGCTCCCAGCACCCAGTTCTGCACAGCATGAAATATCAGTGCCAGGCAAATCAGCGGGTGCGGACAGAAGGGTGTCGTACTTAGCTCAGTGTCATAGCTCTGACTTCGCCAAGTTACACCAAATCTTGACATAAACAGAGCTATCGGCCAACTGAGCCACTGTGTCTGGAACTCAGTCTGTGATGCCCTCTACTCCGCTGTAACTCGTTGCCTGGCTCAAACTGCCCCACCAACGCTGCTCAAGGCCTACTTCAGACAGAGACAATCAGCGACAAGCTACAATCGTTTCCAATAGCAACGCCAATGAATAATTCCCATAATTAAGGCACTCAAAATCGATTGCGAGCCCATCACTGCTCAACCTTCCCCAATTAAACCGAAGAACCCACTCCTCTTCAGCACTGGAGGGCAAAAGTGGAGAGGCTAATCAGTATTTTTCACCTGGCTTACATGAACCTTAAAAGTTCTGCCAGTAGCCAGATTGCGAAAGGATTAGTTGACAGCACACAAGGTTCTAACAATGGAGCAAAGACCCACATATCGAGGAGCCAATTTCCCAGTAATTCCATCATACTGCCCCCCGCCCATAGTATTGCAGTTCTGGATGAAAACCATTCTCCCCCCCCCCCCCCCCCCCATTCCCTCGAAAGGTTGTCTGCCTCAGTTATAAGGTCTCCCCTGAAGGTGATGGGCTAAGTCAGTATTCCTCCTAGCCCTATTCCAGTACTGCTTAATCACATTAGGGGTAATACTCTCTGGCGAAAGATCATTCAAGATTGGCAAGGGAAGAATAAGGGGCAGGTGACCATAAGAGCCTCCAGAACCACCTTAGAGGTCTCACGCAGCGCCGAATTAAAGGCGAAACTGATCCAAGGGAGAGAAATATCCCATGCGGTCTGATCCTTCGCATGATAAATGATTACAGCTGCCTTAAGATTCCTTTTATGCCTTCCAGAGGAGGAGTTTCTATTATTAAACCCCTTAAACTCTCTATAAATAAACATGGGAGCATTATCGCTCACAAGAGCCTTATGTATTCCAAATAAAGAAAATAGTAAGATGACGAATATTAAGTGAAGCAGTGACTCCTCTGCTGGGAAGTAACCAGACAAACCTAAAAAAACAGTCCACTGCTACCACTGTGTAACAATTCCTTCTGCTAGTTCGGAAAAAGGGGACCTACAGAATCCATAAATAATTTATTCATTGGGCGCTGCTCTCGCACAGATTGCAATCACTCCTTACAAGATTTGGTGTTGGGTTTAGCCATTTAACACGGTTCACAGCCGACGAATAAACTAACTTACATAAGGAAGGCTAGGAAAGATGACAATGCACATTACTAAGGATCTTACGAAGGCCCAAATGAGCACCTAACAATGAACCACTGAAACAATGAAAAATTCGATGGGTAAAGAAATCTTAGCCACAGCTAATTCACCAACCTTACGATACAAAATACTATTTCTCAAAAAATAACTGGGGACAACCTCCCCACCCAAGACACGCTTCCTCATAGATTCAAAATAAGGATTCTGATCGACCTCACGAGGGAGTTGAGGTAGTTCAGTTAAAACATGATAGACTGATGAACTGGCCAATAAAGAACAGCCTTCAGGTTTCTGAGTGCCATCGTCAAACAGGCTGCTAAGCGCATCAGCAACCTGATTATCGGAGTCTCTAATATGACGCGTTCTGAAACGGAAGGCAGATATATGAACGGCTCATCTTGCAGTCCTGTTGGCCTTCCTAGGGCGTGTCAAGATCCAACTCTAGGCTTGATTGTCCGGCTCCATGTCAAATTCCCTAGGCTCGAGAAAGATTTTAAATTTCTCAAGAGCAAATAAAACAGCCAATGCCTCACACTCATAAACCGAGTACTTAAGTTCAGGACCTGCAAATCTCCTCGAGGCAAAAGCTAAAGGGTGCATTTCATCTACATCTTTCTGTAAAAGTACAGCAGATACTTCGGCATTGGAGTTTCCTCAGTTTTTACGCAGACTGTTAAGGGAGGCAGCAAGTTGGGGGAAATTGGAGACGAAATTCTGAAAATAATTGTCCATACCTATGAATTTGGCCACTCCTTTTTTATTCCCTGGGGGGAGGATATTCTCAGATCGGAAGTCTGCTCTTGATCAACCCTAATACCAACCCTGGAAGCTAGGTGATCCAAGAAAGAGGTCTTCTGCCTAGCGAAAGTAGTTTTCTGTAGCTTGACAGTTAATCGAGCAGATCGAAGCTTTAACAATAGTTCCTCAAGATGAGAAAGAGCGGCTATAGACCACCACATTAATTATACACACAACCAAACTTAAGGTCGCCCAAAAATATAGTCTAAAAGTCATGAAAGAACCGCAGTCCCGCTAAGCAAGCCAAATAGTACCCGATTAAATTCATACAGATTCCAACATGTGCAAAAGGCAGTACCGTGTTTAGACTCCTCTCTTAATGGGATCTGATAGTAAGTTTGACTGAAATCAAGTACGGTAAAGTAGCAACACCAGCAAACCACGTGAAACAATTACGGAGATCAGATAGGGGAACTGACTCAAAAATAACCTTCTCATAATCAACTAGCGGCCTATAATCGTCAGATTGCCTCTTAGGAACGAGAAATATAGGCGAATTTGGTGGTCTAATAACTCCATCCAGCAGAATATCATTAATTTTTTGTATTAATATTCTCATCTTAAAGAGTGAGAAACGATACGGAGTATGTCACACCGGGATGTCGACGAAGGTACATCATAATAACTGGGCTCAACACTCTGGAACAGTAACGGTTGCTGTTCGAAATACTGGTTACGATAGCAATAGATGATCGTGATGTGTGCCTTCACACCCATATAAGGCAGACTCTCGTTTACTTTGGAGACTCTACACACATACACTGATCAGCCAGAACATCATGATCACCCACCTAGTAGCCGGTATGTCCACCTTTGTTTGGCACGTATAACAGCAACGACGAATCGCGTGGAAGCGATGAAGCGTAGGTAGGACACTGGAGGGGGATGGCTATGCGTCTGGACACGGAAGTCTCCAAATTCCCGTCAATTCCGGGGAGGAGGCCGATGTGCTCTGACGCCACTTTGAATCACATCCCAAAAGTGTTCGAGCGGGTTCAGATCGTTCCTCGAATCACTTCATCACACTTGTGGCCTTGTGACGTGGCACGCTATCTTGCTGAAAAATGCCACTGTCGTCGGGAAACATGATCGTCATGAAGGAGTGTACTTTTTAATCAACGTATGATACTCCTTGGCCGTCATGGTGCCTTGCATGAGCTCCGCTGGACTATGGATGCCCATGTGAATGTTCCCGAGCGGATAATTGAGCCGCCACGCCGCCAGCTTGTATACGTACAGCCGTTCCCCAAGGTAGTGTAATAGGGCTATGCTTTTCCTTATCTATATAAACGATTTGGGAGACAATCTGAGCAGCCGTCTTAGGTTGTTTTCAGATGACGCTGTCGTTTATCGACTAATAAAGTCATCAGAGGATCAACACGAATTGCAAAATGATTTAGAAAAGATATGTGATTGATGCGAAATTTGGCAGTTGACCTTAATGGGGGTAGGACGTCAAACGGGCCGACTTGGAGCAGGAGAGGCTTCATAGAACACTTTAATTTGCAGTGTCCATACTTTTACAAATAAATTCATAAAACTTTGTCAGCATCACCAGGAAGGATTCAGGATTCACACTCATTGTAGTGGAAGTTCGAAAACATAACAAAATAATTTTTTTACGTGTGAAATTTCATTTTTTGACTTAGTAATGGCTGCATTTGTTGCTATAGGTACACTTTTCCTTGTAAGTTACAGAGATTCTTCGATGAATTTTGCACAGCAAACATACCATACTAAAAGGTGTATGAAACTCTAGAATTTATTTAATTTATGAGAAATCGAATGATCTTTTGTATTTTAAACTTCATGTTTTGTAGTTAATTACCTCTATTTTTACCACAGTTTTTAATAGATTTGGAAAATTCTAGAGTTTCATACACATTTAAGTATAGTTTGTATGCTGTGCGAAATTCATCGAACCATCTCTCTTACTTATGAAGAAAAGTGTACCTATAACAACAAATGCTGCCATCCGTAAGTGAAAAAAATGATGAAATTTTGCATGTAAAAAAATTACTTCGTTATGTTTTCGAACTTCCACTGCTATGAGTGTGAATTCCGAATCCTTCCAGGTCATGCTGACAAAGTTTTATGAGTTTATTTGTAAAAGTATAGACAGTGGGAATTAAAATGTCCTGTGGTGCCTCTCCTGCTCCAAGTCGGCCCCTTTGACGTCCTACCACCCTTAAATAACGGAAAGTGTAAGGTCATACATATGAGTGCTAACAGAAATTCGTTAAACTTCAGTTACACGGTAAATCAGTCTAACCTAGAGGCCAATAAATTCTACTAAATACCTAGGAATTACAATTACGAACAACTTAAATTGGAAGGAACACATAGAAAACATTGTGGGAAAGGCTAAACAAAGACTGCGTTTTATTGGCGGCACGCTTAAAAAATGTAACAGATCTACTAAGGAGACTGCCTACACTACGCTTGTCCATCCTGTTTTAGAATACTGCTGCGCGGTGTGGGATCCTTATCTGATAGTTCAAAGAAGGGCAGCACGTTTTGTATTATTGCGAAATATGGGAGAGAGTGTCACTGAAATGATATATTTGGGCTGGACATCATTAAAAGAAAGGCGTTTTTCGTTGCGACGGAATCTTCTCACGAAATTCCAATCAACAACTTTCTCCTCCGAATGCGAAAATATTTTATTGACACCGACCTACGTAGGGAGAAACGATCACCACGATAAAATAAGGGAAATCAGAGCTCGTACGGAAAGATATTGATGTTAGTTCTCTCCGCGCGCTATAAGAGATTGGAATAATAGAGAATGGTGAATGTGGTTCTGATGAGCCCTGTGCCAGGCACTTAAATGTGATTTGCAGAGTGTCCATGTAGATGTAGATGTACAGGTGTAAAGGAGCTGTTCCACTGGAGGACGACGGATTCGTGCCCTCCCATCGGCATGATGTAGAAGTTACTGGGATTCATCAGAGCATTCAACGCTCTGCCACTGCGACAACGTCCTGTGCCGAGTATCACGCAACCATTTCAGTCGTTGTTGCCGATGTCGTAGTTTCAACATTGGCACAAGCATGGAATGTCGGCTGTGGAGACCCATCGTTAAGAGTGTTCGGAGCACTGTGTGTTCAGACAAACTCTTACTCTACTCAGCATTGAAGTCTGGTGTTAGTTCTGCCACAGTTCGCCGCCTGTCCTGTTTTACCAGTCTTGCCAGTCTACGGCGTTCGACATCTGTAACGAGGGTGGCCGCCCAACCCCACGACGTCTGGATGTAATTTCATCTTGGTTAGTCAATACAGCCAAGCCTCTGGTCCATCATGATCTGCACTTGGGAAATCAGACAGATCTCACGTCTTCCCCATTCTACACACGGACTGGACGCTCACTGATACTACATGCACCGTGTGTGTGTCTGATTAGTCATTCCTCTCTAGGTGACCCTGCTGTAGCCTGGACGGGTTTATGTCGACAGTAGGTCGGTTGTCATAATGTTCTGGCTGTTCAGTATGTACGTCTACTGCAGTGGTTGTCAAACTGCGGCCTGCGGGCTGCATGTGTTCGTTCGTTTCTAGCAACTAACATTAGAATCCAAAAACATCCACTAACATTAAGGGCTCCTTGAGAGCTTATTTTCTTGTTCAGTAACAAACAAATATACTTACAAACACGGTAATACTATAAGAAGTGCTCAATTTTAATTGTCGTTGGTGAGTTAGGCCACGAGCTAAGTAAAATTGGCCTCCTGGCTAAGTGGCAGTGGGAAGTAGCGCGCGTTAGATGGGGGTTAACATAGGTGAAAAGGGAAATATTTTATTGTTTAACATCCAACGTTGACAACTCATGAAAGTGCTCATCTCACTCCAGTCAGCTGGAGACGGAAGCAACATGTATTCGTGAACGCGCATTATAGAGACGCGCATCTTCAAATGAGATACATGTTTGTAACGAGTAACATGAAATCAAATGAAGCCCACTGTAATGCAACGCGATAAGTAGAAGCCAATGGCACGAAAAATTTTTTTATAAACATTTGTGATAGTGTGCCAAATTGCAATTATTGTTATCAATTGATACACAGCACTAATTTATTTAGGTTACCAGTTAATAGTACGATCGGTAGGGGGAGGTATGGCAAAGTGGCCAGGACCTGAAAAGTGGTCATAGATTAGTTTTTGCCCTGAACAGTGCTGCTCCCTGCGAAGAAGTGCTCAGACTAGTTCCAACATGCATCACCATTGTTGTCAGTGAGACTGACAATAGAAGCTTGCTTGTTCCGTTATTTTTTTGTAATTTTTTTTTGGTTTTGGGTTGCCTGACGTAAGTTACGTCATTTATATTTTCTTGTTACATTACTCGTATGGAGAATAACAATTTTTTAGAATGGTTATGTTTCAACAACGTCTTTCCTCCTACAAATGTAATTCCTTCCTATTACTTTCAGTTTGATAGTTTCTTCTGTGGATAACTAACACAAACATGGAATTAGATCTGGGAGAGTGGCCACACTACTAAAAGTGGCCAAGGTGTTTACCACAAGGAGAAATAGTTTCTTCCAAAAAATGCGCATATTACAATAGATAAAACTTACTTTTAAACCCTTTCATACACGAAGCTATCATTTGCCGTCTTATCCCTTGGCGAAAATTGTTAGTTGATTATGTTATATTATTTCAAACCTACACTGTTTTGTTATATTTGGCATACTACAAAAGTTCGATTCAAAACGGTGTACTGCAACCGCCTGGCATTCTTTCAGATCTGGGGCACGAAGGTACCTAGAAAATATGCCTGAAAATCAGAAAAAGAAACATGGGATCCTGCTTCGATGGCACTGGCCATGTTAACCATTTAGGTATGGAAAACGGACCACTATGTAAGCATTCAGAAATAATGCATAGTTCCTTTACATTATTTTGTTTTTCGCTTAACAATACGAGGGTTGTCCAGAAAGTAAGTTCCGACTGGTGTCGAAATGGAAACCACAATGAAAACCAGAAACGTTTTATTTGCAACAGTTAAGTACATCTTCCACCTACGTCTCTACATAATCGCCACTCCAACTTCGAGATTTGTCGTAGTGTTGTATCAGCTTTCCAATATCCTCGTCATAGAAAGCAGCCGCCTGTGCTTTTGGCCAGTCATCTGCACTGGTCTGCACCTCATTGTCTGTGGAAAAATTTTGTCTTTATAGCCAGCAGTACTTGAGACTCCGGGGGAGCCAATTACGGACCGAAATGTGGGTGATCAAACACTTCTCATCAGAAACGCTGCAGGAGCGTCGTCATTGCCTCTGCAATGTGCGGCCGCCATTTGACTTGAAGAAGGAACTACTCGACAGTTGTGTCATGTGGGCTGCATGACACAGGCGAAATCTTTTACCAAGCACTCATACTTGGCGGGAGACGCTATTCCCTACGCATCTTTACGTGATCACTGTCCACTCGGAATTGAAAAGAGCGACGCGACACGATCGACGAGCATACTAGAGACGCTGTCCAACACATGTGTGCAAAGCTTTACCGGATTTTCCCAGTGGTTTTCATTTCGCAACCGATCGGAAATTACTTTCAGGACAACCCTCGTATTTGGTGTGATAACTAATAATATGTAGACTCAAAATGTATAGGTGGTAAGCTTCTATCAGTAACCACTGTTAGGTGAAAGTTCAATTTCTATTTGAGAGGCCAATTTACCTTCCACCGCCTACCTATACGGTGCGAGGTATCGCCTTACGATGCCAATATTGGCTCTTGAGCAAAGAAGTTGACGACCACAGGTCTAGTGTGAGGGCGTGCGCAGAACTGGGAATCCTCCGAGAAGATTATGTGGTGTCTAGTCCTCTGTCCCTGTTGTCCTTAGCCATACAATGATGCACGTGAAGCGCTGCGTAGGTTTCCGACCTTTGCGCTTAAGTGCTATTGATCTTTGCAACGCGTACGTTAAGATTCGTGGGAACATGAAATATACATTTAACACTCCTTTAATAATATTGTAACACTTTTTTAATGATATTTACTATAAGCTCCAACCTGCGCTTGTTGTCATCCAAGTAACTGATGATTGGTTTTCATCCTTAGGCAATAGAAGAACGATTTGTTTGGAGGTTGTGGTCAAGATGTTAGAATTAGATAGGTGCCTGCGTATATCCACCAGAGACCTACAGCAGGAATCTGAATAGTTATCAGATTTCGTGTGGCAGCAGACATATCTCTGTGCGTATAAAGTACGTCCCGTAATCACAGGCAGTGATAAATGACGACTTTCTGCGTCGTATAGAAGGCAGACTGATTTCCTGCGGCACGAAGCTCCGTTTGTGCACCGAAACACTACACAACATCTGACAATACGACAGCTGTAGTAATTTGCAACTCCGAATTGTCACTCCAAGAGGAATAAATCACCGAAGATATATGAAATGTCTTTTATGCAGCGTTCTTTGCCACCCGTAAATCAATATTTAAAAAAAAGCTACCTACATCGCGGTGTTCATGCTTTTTACCAAAGTTGCGATACCACTGCTAGAATTTTCCGCCGAGAAGCTAACATGACATAATTCAGTTAGCAACAGAGACATGACTCACTCATTGGTAAGCTTCGCATTCTTGACAAATTCGTTTTACGGACTGAAGAAACTACTTGACTATGTTGTCTCGTCGAACCGCAATGTAATCGGAATCCGAAGGCAAGGGTCGTCAGTGAAGAAGAACGCTTAGGACTGGAAGCGCGTTTATTACTGATACCAACGCACGACCTGAACAAAAATGATCTCCTGGACGCAGAATGGAACATCGAATATTCCGATATGCTGGTATTTATACAAATATAGAACATCAAGGATATAATAGATTACAATTGCTGGTGGCCTGATGTGAACTGACGACCCAGAGCACATCAACCAGCGACGCTACACTGCTTGCACCGTAACTCGGAGCATTGCACCCTCTCCTGGAAAAACAGAGAGCTTTGTTTCAGAAACTATCTTCGGAGCCGACTACAGCGCCCTGGATCTAGGTCCTAGCGGCGTTGGCGGATCCCCGCGTTCTGGCCGTGTTATTAAATTGTCTTTGTTGTGCTGAGCATCAAAGTTAAGCCTCCCGTCGAATCTTTGTAATCGTCGAATGCACCGTCTGTTTCCTTGCATGTCTGATCGCCAGTCTGCGCTTCTGGACTGCAGTAGGGCTTCGCACGGAGCACATGAACCACGTCTCTGCGCTTTTGTCGTCTTCATGAAGGGCCGTAATCCTCGATTTCATATATGACGTCCGACAAGCGCCGAAGGATACGATACGGTCCACAGATTTTACGATAGTTCTACTTTCCTCAAAGGTGTAAAAATCCAAGCAAAATATCCTAATTTGTACCTCACTGGTTAGCGCTTGGCACCGTAGCTGCCTCGGTCCTTCTGCTGGGTGTCCAGGGTCTACATGTGAGCCAGCTGTCTTGCCTTCTCTGTGCCGGTGATGAGCTCTTTCAGTCATCCTGAGTATCGTCTGGCTGAAAAGGGAACAGTGTATCCATCCGTTGTCTTTTGGCCTCTGCAACTGTGGCGTAGAAAGAATGGTGTGAAGTCTGTAATGTCTTGCTTCACTGTGTTGGATGCGAGTGTACTGTACC
Source organism: Schistocerca gregaria (assembly GCF_023897955.1). Classification (NCBI taxonomy): domain Eukaryota; kingdom Metazoa; phylum Arthropoda; class Insecta; order Orthoptera; family Acrididae; genus Schistocerca; species Schistocerca gregaria. The sequence goes on from NC_064926.1 coordinate 238,688,476, forward strand.
GCAGTCTCTCTACTCGACATCAATGTACATCGAGAGCGTATCTGTCAGCGTCTTCGGGAAGGTCATTCGTCTGTGGATGGTAAGTAGTTATCATCCTGTGAGTGCAACGTGAAATTATACCTGATACTAATCTGGAATAGAAAACTTTTCTGCAATCAAAGGTCGTGACAGAGTGCTCGAGACCTCAAAGTGCGGTCTTCTACAAGGAACTTTGCAATTTCCAGTGCTTCGGGAGTTTTCACAGCTTTAGTGACGGCATAGAGGCTGAGGCAATCAGTGCAAACTATTATCCATCAATTCCCGTACACACTGGACTCGCATTCGGGTGGACGACGGTCCAATCCCACATCCGGCCATCCTAATTTAGGTTTTCCATGATGTCCCTAAATCGCTCCAGGCATATGCCGGGATGGTTCCTCTTAAATCGGCACGGCCGACTTCCTTCCCCATGCTTCCCTAATCCAATAAGACCGATGACCTCGCTGTCTGGTCTCCTTCCCCAATAACAACCCAACCCAATTCCCGTACATCGATTGTCGAAACCTACCCTAAGAGGTCGATTTCAATTCTCTGTGTGCCCATCTTTTTAGAGATGGTTGCGGGACTCCGCTGTTCGATGGAGGATGTCAAATTAAATACCTTTCAGCCGTCTAGTTCCCAACTTTATTTTATTTGGCAACCAGTTTCAGCGTTTTACTTCAGGCCCCTGACCGACGTGTAGGAAGAGTCTACCTAGGTTGTGATCAAAACAGGAGCCAGTAATACTGTTAGTAGTAGATTTTTGCTATAGTGCACACTTAAACCATTATTCGTAGATCAAAAACTTCCGATACTGTGGAAAGGGTGCTACACATTGTACACCAACGTCCGAGTATTTCAGCAAGGGGGATTGCTACCCAAGAGCGTGCCCTGCGTCATGGCAGTGTGTAGCGGATTTTACATCGGCAAGTATTCTATCCATATCATCTCCAGCGAGCGCAAGCCCTTGTGGCGTTCGCTGTATTATTCAGTGGTTTGGTATTTAACTAATTTGTAAATGAAAATGATAATCTTATTTCATTACATTGAGTAATGCCTAAATAATTTTTTCTTCCGGCTAAAGATTATGTCAAGTTTCTAAAGAAATCCAAGTTAACGTTGTGCTAAAGTGTTGTCTGTAAGCTGTGTAAGTGTTACTAAATCACAGTTCATACAACACATTCTATACAACTATTGATTATGATGGAAACAGTTATCTTCAGCAAAATGATCATTAAAACTACCGAATATCAGCCGCGCACAACACTGACGCATTTTACCTTAAACAATATTCTTCGCAACTCGTGCGTAATTGATTTCGGCACCATACATCAGCTAGAAAAGTTTGTTATATGGATCGTGCTATGAGCACTGTTTTTAAAGAACCATTCTGATTCGAATTATTTTATTAAAATGAGTTCGGGACCACCGGTGCACAATTATTTTTACATATTTTTATTACCTTCGGCATTTATGTCTGCAGAGTAATTTGAATTTGTCGCTGAGATAATTGTTAAGATGGCGGCAGAAAATTGATAGAGACTTTCTATTGTTAGAGGATATTTTCATTTTAACAGGATGAGTAATTCAAATGCTTATTAATCTTTACTTTCTTATTGTGCACTATTTAGACTAATTTTCATCAAGCAAACCTTTAATTTTTTTCTAAGAAACACAGATAAAAACGCGATACAAATCGCTATCATCAATGGCTGCGCTCCTTACAGCGGAAAGAAATAATTAACACAGATAATGCTTAATGAGAGGAGAATTAAAGTTACAAATAATTATTCACTCATATTTATAATAATAATGAACTCTATTCTCAAATAATTACAATTTCTTAACAGACCTCAGCTTGATATGCGTCTTGCGTCCGCAACCTACAAAAGCCAACCAACAAAAGGTAAAAACAAAGGAAGGCAAACCAGATCATAAAGGGAATTTACAATTATCATTGTCTTCGTATGATACACATCGATATGCCCAATTACATCATAAAATATTATATAAATAATTAATATTTATTTCACTGTTTTTTCATATGTCGGATAGATAATGTTTATAACAGAGGCATAATTTCCTCTCGTCGCACTGTAGCTAAAATTTATCTCGTGGATGTTACACCCTCGACATAAAGTGGTTCAAGTGGCTCTAAGCACCATGGGACTTAATATCTGAGGTCATCAGTCCCCTAGACTTAGAACTACTTAAACCTAACTAACCTAAGGACATCACAAACATGCATGCCCGGGGCAGGATTCGAACCTGCAACCGCATTAGCAGCGCGGTTCCGGACTGAAGCGCCTAGAACCACTGGTCCACAGCGGCCGGCTAAGCCCTCAACAGTGCCGACTTCCCCCCTAGAGAGAATTTCTGCCAATGGGTGCTAAAACAGTGTACCATGTATCGTCTGTTTGTGTGCATGATTCTGTTTACGCATGAAGCCGAATTTTCTCGTGGCGGTATTTTTAACTACCATAACTGTCACGTATGGGCCGATGTCAATCCTAATACAACATACGTATCACTGCACCCGCAGCACTATCCATTGGACGTCTAGACAGGCCTGCGTGGAGATCGCATAATTGGACCACAGAGACTAACCGGACAGCGGTACCTGCAGTTTCTGCGGACTGTACTTCCACATGTACATGATGATGTCTCACTTAACCAACGCCTGAACATGCTCTTGCATGACGGTGCTCCAGCACATTTTCATTTACGAGTGCATCTGTTTTTGATTCCGACGTATGGTCAACATTGGATAGAGGATGGCCTGTACCAGGGCCTCAAAGGTTTCCGGATTTAAATCCCATAGATGTCTGTGCTTAGGGTCATGTCAAAAGCCTGATCTACGCTACCGATGCCAATTCACTTGAGGAATTACGCTTGTGGATTTAAGTAGCCTTCCAGCATTTACAGAATTCTCCAGACTGTCTGACAGGATTCGCAGCTCATTTCAGAGATGAGTCAAACGTTGCATTCAGACGCATGGACAACGTTTCGAACACCTACTTTAACGCCGCGCGGGATTAGCCGAGCGGTCTAAGGCGCTGCAGTCATGGACTGTGCGGCTGGTCCCGGCGGGGATGGGTGTGTGTGTTTGTCCTTAGGATAATTTATGTTAAGTGGTGTGTAAGCTTAGGGACTGATGACCATAGCGGTTAATTCCCATAAGGTTTCACACACATTTGAACACTTTTTTGATCCTACTTTAACGTTTAGAAATGCCATATGCTCCTAGTCACTGATGAACCGCAAAAGAAAATGTGTTGTAACTCGACACGGTCGGTTTGTGGACCCATATTTATTGGAGCTTCTTAGCTGCTTTTGGCCTGTCCTGTCCATGTGTGAATTATTGACCATCACTTGTGAAACACCCTGTGTAATGTTCCGTTTAGTAACTGGGATTCTCCTTTAGTCGTTTCTCATTCTGCAGGGATTTTATAGTTTTTCAGTAGGGCTGGATCTTCTCTCTGCTCAGAAGCAATATCGTTTAAAGCAGCGGTGACTTAGATCTCATTTATGATCCTATGTTCCGCTAAAGGATTCCTTGAGAGGTCGGCGTCCTTGTGTTTGCGTCCGTATTCATATGCGTTTGTGACGTCGTACTCATGAAGCCACAATCCCAATCTTGCCAACTGACCCGACGGATCCTTCAGAATAGTGGGGCAGCAGAGAGAATGATGGTTCGTCACAATAGTGAATGATTTGCCAAATAAATTATGCCAGAACATTTGATGGGCCAAACAAGTACAAGGCACACTTTCTCGGCTGTAGAGTAATTCATCTCTGATCTGGAGAGTACCCTGGAAGCAAAAACTATCTTAGTTTTGAGCACCTCTTTGTATTGTTAGTAGAACTGACCCTATTCCAAAACCGCGGACGTCGGTGTGGAGTTATGTCCCAGCATTGTCATCATACAATGCTAAAACTGGAGAAGACATTAGCGCCCCCTTAAGGACAAAGAAAGAGCTTTCATATGCGTTATTCTAGGAAAATTTGGCGTCTCGCTGCAGCAGTTCTTGCCGGTAGTATGAGAACATTCCAAGAAAACTGCTCACTTCCCGAACGTACCCAGGAGTCGGAAAACGTGTGACAGCACTTACTTTCTTTCGATCGGGACGGACTCCATCGCCCCTAGATTTTCATTCCTTGGACAACTAAGAGGTGCTTCCTCGGATTCAGGTAGAGACCTGTAGTACGAAGATACTTGAACGCAGTAGTCAGACGGCTTAGACACTCTTCAAATGCCTTTGAAAAACCGATAACGTCATCTAGATATCAAAAACACGTTGGTCATTTAAGGTGTCCAGGAAGGTTGTCCTTCATACGTTCTAAGGTGGCTGGATTAGAACACAGCTGGAACAGCGTAACCTTAGACTCGCAGTGGCCATTAGGAATTACGGAGGCAATCTTTTCCTGGTCGACCTCTTCAACCTTGGGTTGCCAATAGCTTTCCCGCATATCCATAGTTAAGATATACTTTGGTCCTTTCAAGCAGTCTAAAGTGTCATCAAAGCACAGCAGTGGATAGATATTTTTCTTCGTCATTTTGTTTACCCTGCGGTAACTAGTCTTCAGTAAGACCTCAGCAGAGGATGAAGGACTCTCTATGAAGGTCCAATGATGTCTTCTTAGAGCATCTTGTCCACCTCCTCCCGAATTATCCGTCATTCGGCTGGCGACGCCCTATACAAATTGGTGGATGATCGCCAATGTTGATACGGTGTTTTACCTTTACGGTGTTTTGGTCCGTCTTCTCTACACTCCTGGTTTGAAAGCACCTAAATGTTGCACGCATTACTGACCAATTAACCATAGAAGTTGCTGTGCGAATTCTAGTGAGCACTCCTTCCGCTTACTGGACCTTTCGCACCCACATTTTTTGAGCATACGGACTTTATTTAGGATACACATCACAGCTGTTTAACAGTCTTTTAACTTGATGAAAACTGATGATGGATCACTCACTTTCATATATACACTCCTGGAAATTGAAATAAGAACACCGTGAATTCATTGTCCCAGGAAGGGGAAACTTTATTGTCACATTCCTTGGGTCAGATACATCACATGATCACACTGACAGAACCACAGGCACATAGACACAGGCAACAGAGCATGCACAATGTCGGCACTAGTACAGTGTATATCCACCTTTCGCAGCAATGCAGGCTGCTATTCTCCCATGGAGACGATCGTAGAGATGCTGGATGCAGTCCTGTGGAACGGCTTGCCATGCCATTTCCACCTGGCGCCTCAGTTGGACCAGCGTTCGTGCTGGTCGTGCAGACCGCGTGAGACGACGCTTCATCCAGTCCCAAACATGCTCAATGGGCGACAGATCCTGAGATCTTGCTGGCCAGGGTAGTTGACTTACACCTTCTAGAGCACGTTGGGTGGCACGGGATACATGCGGACGTGCAGTGTCCTGTTGGAACAGCAAGTTCCCTTGCCGGTCTAGGAATGGTAGAACGATGGGTTCGATGACGGTTTGGATGTACCGTGCACTATTCACAGTGTCCCCTCGACGATCACCAGAGGTGTTCGGCCAGTGTAGGAGATCGCTCCCCACACCATGATTCCGGGTGTTGGCCCTGTGTGCCTCGGTCGCATGCAGTCCTGATTCTGGCGCTCACCTGCACGGAGCCAAACACGCATACGACCATCATTGGCACCAAGCAGACGCGACTCTCATCGCTGAAGACGACACGTCTCCATTCGTCCCTCCATTCACGCCTGTCGCGGCACCACTGGAGGCGGGCTGCACGATGTTGGGGCGTGAGCGGAAGACGGCCTAACGGTGTGCGGGACCGTAGCCCAGCTTCACGGAGACGGTTGCGAATGGTCCTCGCCGATACCCCAGGAGCAACAGTGTCCCTAATTTGCTGGGAAGTGGCGGTGCGGTCCCCTACGGCACTGCGTAGGATCTTACGGTCTTGGCGTGCATCCGTGCGTCGCTGCGGTCCGGTCCCAGGTCGACGGGCACGTGCACCTTCCGCCGACCACTGGCGACAACATCGATGTACTGTGGAGACCTCACGCCCCACGTGTTGAGCAATTCGGCGGTACGTCCACCCGGCCTCCCGCATGCCCACTATACGCCCTCGCTCAAAGTCCGTCAACTGCACATACGGTTCACGTCCACGCTGTCGCGGCATGCTACCAGTGTTAAAGACTGCGATGGAGCTCCGTATGCCACGGCAAACTGGCTCACACTGACGGCGGCGGTGCACAAGTGCTGCGCAGCTAGCGCCATTCGACGGCCAACACCGCGGTTCCTGGTGTGTCCGCTGTGCCGTGCGTGTGATCATTGCTTGTACAGCCCTCTCTTAGTGTCCGGAGCAAGTATGGTGGGTCTGACACACCGGTGTCAGTGTGTTCTTTTTTCCATTTCCAGGAGTGTAGCTGCATGTTGGAACATCATAATTCTCATCCTGCATGTAGTGATTACTAAAAACGCACCTGAGGATGCACCTTTAAGGTGCGTTACAGGTCGCGTGTCCTCTAAAAGACTGCAATAAACAGCTAATGTGGAGACATGGCCTTTCATGTATTTTAATTCTAATTTGCTGATAACAGCGTGTGTAATATTGTGGTAACAAAGTTCCAATTTCATCACTCATTCATAAATGGAAAACTTGCAGCAGGTGAGCCTTCATGAACAGTATGATAAAATAAGGTGAAACGTGGGGTGAAATGTGGCATAAATACCATAAGCGGTCGTGACCGACCTGGAGCTCCCCCCTCCCTCCCCCTCACCCTCTCTGTTGGTCCCATTGCCGTCTATTAAAGGGATGCTGCACGTTTCTTGAAATTGCGCCTAATGTCAGTATTGAAAGATAAAGGAGTAGGGATATGCTGCTTCCAATACATCATCTGTAGTATTTAACTGTTCTGAACTGAAGTGTACCTTTACTGGAAACCGGCGGAGAACTGGAAATTTGTTTTGACAAAGAGGGAACAAGAGAGAGAGAAAGAGAGAGAGAGAGAGAGAGAGAGAGAGAGGGTTTGGGGGTGGTTGCCGCTACGCTCTGGAGGGGATATTCCCGAGGGCTGCAACCCTTGCCACCGCAGCCGTGTTTGCCGGATTGTAGCAGGTCGGGCATTAGAGCGCGCCGGGCATTATCGTGGCGAGTTAATTTAGTTGTCAGTAATTCGGCCTGAGCCGGCGCGCCCGCCGGCAATCAATTAAGCGCAATTAACCGCCGCACCGCCGCGCGCCCGTCTTCCCGCCGTCTGCAGGGCACACCGCACCGCACCGAACCAGGGCCCGCGCAATTCCGGCCGGGAGCCTGGGCCAGGCGGGACCAGGGCCGGGGCAAAGCGGAAACCACGCTCTCTGTCCCCAAAACAGGCCTGGCGCCATGTCTCTAGCTTCCTATTCAACGCCACACTGACGCGTACTGATGGATATACTGGGTCCGCACTATTAGACACGGTATAAAGTTGTGCAGGGACCACGAAAAAAGGAATACTCACAGACTCCAATAATTGGTCTTAATTATACACTGACCCTTGGGGGAGCCTGAAACCGCCAGAGGGCGCGTCCCCAGATGGCGGATCGGGGAACGCCTGCCAGATATGGATGGTAGGAAGGATATCAAATGCCTCCCGTGGACCAACAAGCAGGTGCAGTATTTCACTCAGAGTGAGCGACTGCAAACAGCGTCTGGTATCATACGTGTAAAGCAAAGGGGAAGCTACTATATTACTACGAGGTGCATTCTAGTTCTAAGGCCTCCGATTTTTTTTTCTAATTAACTATTCACCCGAAATCTACGAAACTGGCGTTACTTCTCGACGTAATCGCTCTGCAGACGTACACATTTTTCACAACGCTGACGCCATGATTCCATGGCAGCGGCGAAGGCTTCTTTAGGAGTCTGTTTTGACCACTGAAAAATCGCTGAGGCAATAGCAGCACGGCTGGTGAATGTGCGACCACGGAGAGTGTCTTTCATTGTTGGCAAAAGCCAAAACTCACTAGGAGCCACGTCATGTGAGTAGGGAGCATGAAGAATCACTTCAAAGTTGTTATCACGAAGAAACTGTTGCGTAACGTTAGCTCGATGTGCGGGTGCGTTGTCTTGGTGAAACAGCACACGCTCAGCTCTTCCCAGACGTTTTTGTTGCAGTGCAGGAAGGAATTCGTTCTTCAAATCATTTTCGTAGGATGCACCTGTTACCGTAGTGCCCTTTGGAACGCAATGGGTAAGGATTACGCCCTCGCTGTCCCAGAACATGGACACCATCATTTTTTCAGGACTGGCGGTTACCCGAAATATTTTTGGTGGCGGTGAATCTGTGTGCTTCCATTGAGCTGACTGGCGCCTTGTTTCTGGATTGAAAAATGGCATCCACGTCTCATCCATTGTCACAACCGACATAAATACAGTCCCATTCATGCTGTCGTTGCACGTCAACATTGCTTGGCAACATGCCACACAGGCAGCCATGTGGTCGTCCGTCAGCATTCGTGGCACCCACCTGGATGGCACTTTTCGGATTTTCAGGTCGTCATGCAGGATTGTGTGCACAGAACACACAGAAATGCCAACTCTGGAGGCGATCTGTTCAACAGTCATTCGGCGATCCCCAAAAACAATGCTCTCCACTTTCTCGATCATGTCGTCAGACCGGCTTGTGCGAGCCCGAGGTTGTTTCGGTTTGTTGTCACACGATGTTCTGCCTTCATTAAACTGTCGCACCCACGAACGCACTTTCGACACATCCATAACTCCGTCACCACATGTCTCCTTCAACTGTCGGTGAATTTCAATTGGTTTCACACCACGCAAATTCAGAAAACGAATGATTGCAAGCTGTTCAAGTAAGGAAAACGTCGCCATTTTAAGTATTTAAAACAGTTCTCATCCTCGAAGCTGGCGGTAAAATTCCATCTGCCGTACTGTGCTGCCATCTCTGGGGCGTATTGACAATGAACGCGGCCTCATTTTAAAACAATGCGCGTGTTTCTATCTCTTTCCAGTCCGGAGAAAAAAAATCGGAGGCCTTAGAACTTGAATGCACTTCGTATTCCCAAGGCGCACTTGACATGGACCACTATGGGCAAAATAATGCTTCCAGAGGTAAAATATCCTCTCAATCGGATCTCTGGGATGGGAATACATCGAGTCTAACTGAAAGTGTAAAGATAAAAAAAGAGAAAGTGAAAGAGGAAAAGCTAAGGATTGGTTCATGGAACGTTCGCACCCCCTTACAATTCTTGGAATGTACGAGGTGAGGTGGGAGGGCAACGGTGTGTTACAGAGTCATGACTGCATATTATTTTATTCAGGCGATGAAAAATACGGAATGAATGGAGTTGCTATCATGGTAAAGAAGAAGCTAAAAACCACGATAATGAAGATGGAATATGTAAATAGCAGATTAATGATGATGAGGTTGAAAGGTCACAAGAAAGATGTAGCTCTGATACAGGTCTACGTGCCAACCAGCCAACACAGCGACGATGAGATTGAAGAGTGTTACAGCAAAAATGAATTGGAGAGAGAGAAGAAAAAGGCGTGCATCATAGTAATGGGAGATTGGAAAATGGCTCTGAGCACTATGGGACTTAACTTCTAAGATCATCAGTCCCCTAGAACTTAGAACTACTTAAACCTAACTAACCTAAGGACATCACACACATCCACGCCCCAGGCAGGATTCGAGCCTGCGACCGTAGCGGTCGCACGGTTACAGACTGTAGTGCCTAGAACCGCACGGCCACCCCGACCGGCTGGGAGATTGGAACGCGGTGGTTGGCGAAGGGAAAGACAGAGATGTGGTTGGAAGGTTTGGATTGTGTAACAGAAACGAAAGAGGATTCCAGAATGGTCAGATTTTGTAAGGAAAACTGTGCTTCACGCAAGAGGAGAAGATTAGAGCCCACACAGAAGCATACCGTACCGACAATCTTTCTTTCCACGAACAATACGAGACTGGAATAGAAGGGAGAACCGATAGAGGTACTCAGGGTGCCCTCCGCCACACACCGTCAGGTGGCTTGCGGAGTGTGGATGTGGATGGATGGATGGATGTAGGATCGTGTGTAAATATGCACTATGACTGTCGCACGCACATACAACTAGGCACCCTTGGCTTTGAGAAGCGAAGTTGAAAACAAAAAAAGTCACTCGGTTCGGATGGAGTACTCTTCGGCACTCGCCACTTACTAAACTATCATTTATTGCGAATCCCTCACACAGTGCAAAGTTTCAAGCGACTGGAAAAAGTGCAAGTGGCTCACCTATATACAGTCGTTGACAAAACGGGCGAGACCCCTAACCTTTTCGTTATGCTGATCCGCACAGCTTTAAAATCTGCTACACAGCATAACAGACAAGGCGACGAAGTGCTACCAACATACTATGCACAGGCGTGAAATTGAAAAACTATCCGAACTTTATCAGACTGTTTTCAATCATGTGTAAGACTATGTTAATGCTGATTAGTGTGTTAAACACAACAAGTAAATATAAGATATAAATGAAAGAAGAAAAGCTAATTAGTATGAACTGTACTAATAAAAATTAATTTCAGCTTATCGAGATAACATAACTGTTTTAGTAAGACGAAGTACCCCAGATCGTTATGAATTAGCAAAATAGTATTCGCATTCGGCCGCGAAACGGTCTGTGTCAGCATTCAGACCAGGCATACTGGATTACCGTTGCTGACCTACCGTGAAAGTGTGGAAATTTAGCAATGCATGAAGATCCATAACGAAATTCAGCTAAAAATCATTCACTGTCACACTTAAGTCAATTCAAGCGGTTAAATCAATTCAATTATTGACTGAAGCGGAAAAAGTAGGCAGCAACAAGTATGCAATTCTACAAGAGTTTCAGATTGACATCCACAGGGCGCCAGTACAGAATAAAGGTAACAATAAAACGTATTGAGGGTGCGACAATTTCTTAAAATTGCTTTACTGATAGTCTATCTGCCTCCATCGAGATTAAACCGAAAACAAACTAGACCTTTTAGCATCTAAGGAATCAATTGAAGCGGGGGCTCAGCTGCTAAAAGGTATCTACACTATAGCAACAAAGGAAAATATTATAGCGAAATATGGCAACTAAGAAGCAGACTATCCAAATAAACAAACGCAGAATAACATATTGTTTTTGTAACCCAACATGCTCTGCAGAGTATAGAGTTGTTTCTTTGGTCTGCTCGATCGCCAGATCTGTCTCCAGTCGAAAACATATGGGACATCATCGGAGTGCTATATCATCCACAGCCAGCATTAACCATCCCGTTATTGACCGCCTAAGTGCAACCGGCATACAACTCCATCGTAAAATCTGACTTCCGACACCCATGCAGCTTAATGTTTGCACGTTTACGTGCTTAAATTCAACATTCTGGTGGTTACACCCGTTATTAATGTACCGTAATTTACATTTGCAATGGCCTATCTCGCGCTAGCACTAACCTGTGATCTTGCAATATTTATCTCTCAAATATGTTACCTAGACAAACGTATTCCCGAAATATCATCACTCCACATTAATTTTTTCCGTCAGTGTGTAAGGTGTCAGGCAAATCCAACACCTTACATGAAAACCCTGACATGATAAGCAAATCCAGTAGTATGTCACATAGCTCGGAATAAATCGTGACATTAAATTAACCAAAGTAATACGAGTAACGAGTGAGAAAATGGAATACCACAGACTAACACAAGAATGCCTAAATGCATGTCGTACCTTCCCACCGTGAGGCAGACGCAGTTCCGAGGGGAGAAACGAGGACAGAAGCCGAGAGCAGAACCGTGTTAAGCTAGAAGGCCCTACGATAAAGGACGGATACCCACATCTCCAGCTAACCACTAGGGCTCACCACCCGCACGTTTTAGCGTGAGACTGTTTCGCGTCTCAGGTACGTCAAGGACAACCCCCAGCCCATGTTAAAAGCTAGAGCCCTCCAGAAAAGCAGTATAGATCTTACGATAACACAAAGAGGGCCACTACCATCCGCAAGTTTTAATTTTTTCCGTCAGTGTGTGAAGGGCTCTACAAGATTATAGACTAATACCCTTTAACGTCGGTTTGTTGCAGAATTCCTGAGATTATTGTGAATTCGAATATTACAAATTTGCTTGAGACAGGAAAGTTTCTCTCCACAAATCAGCATGGATTTAGAAAGAATCGCTTGTGCGAATCTGAACGTGCCCTTTTCTAGAACTAATATTCTGCGAATCGCGGATAGAATGTAACGAGCAAGTTTCATAATCCACTACAGACTGTTTACGAAGGTCCGAGCATACGGAATAGGTCGTCGCTTATGTGAATGTCTCGAAGACCTTTTTATACGAAGGTGTGTTGAAAAGTAATGCCTCCGAATTTTTATTTGAAAACTCGTAAGGCTTTTTAAATAAACCGAACTTTATTAACAGTCTACATCTTTATTCTTCTTGTCTACATATTTATTTCTCAACATGGTTACCCTGACGACGAACATATTTTCGCTAGTGAGAGACCAGTATGTTGATACCGTCACTGTAGGATGTTTGACTTTCTTGACGGAGCCGTAACCTCGCCTCTGTTTTGCACAGCTTTATCACTGTCAAAGCGAAGTGATCGAAACTTTTTCATGATGAATAAATCCGCAACAGCTGTAATTCTCAAAACCTTTATTTGGATATAATAGTACACACGATCTGGGTAATACCCTTCTTAAGGCATTTCAAGAAACGTGAGAAACGAAGCACGGTACTAGTCTACAAAACATTAATTAACGTTAAAAACATCCTCAGAACTTTGAACATCAGGTCACGTCTTAATTGCGCCCGAGAAAGTCGTACTAGTGAGGTAAGAACTCCAGGAAGTTGGGGTGAGGCAAGAAAACATTCTTTGAGTCAACCAGTACCACAGCAGGTAGACGGAGCCAAACCGAAAAAACAGAAATGACGCATTGCCAGCCTAATGTCAGCTACGAACCGAACTGCGAACGAGTAGGCATAGGGCTTAGGAAAGTAAAATGAGGGCATAAATTCCGTAGAAGGCCAATATGTGAATCTCAAAAGTAGCTTACTATAAAAGTGTCCTGGCCGCCGCATGTCATGGATGTCCAGACATCCGCGATGTCTGCTGCGTGAATCGCAGTGAGACGTATCGGTTCATGTATACGGCACCGAGTGGCTGCCGCCAGAACTACTACCGAGAGCGGGAGGGACAGTCGTAGAAATCATAGCAAACAACACGACCGCACTCCCACGTTTTCTCTCATATGCCACCCGCTACTAACAGCGCCAATCACATATTGTTTGGTGAATTGCATTAACTAAGATATACATGGTAAAGAGAAATCAATAAAAGCAAAATACGCAATGTATAATGCAGTTCAGTTGTCTAGAATAGAAATACATTACTGGCCATTAAAATTACTACACCTGGAAGGAATGCACATGATAAACGGGTATTCATTGGACAAATATTTTTTACTAGAACTGACATGTGATTACATTTTCACGCCATTTGGGTACATAGATCCTGAGAAATCAGTACCCTGAACAACCACATCTCGCCGTAATAACGGCCTTGATACGCCTGGGCATTGAGTCAAACAGAGCTTGGATGGCGTGTACAGGTACAGTTGTCCATGTATCTTCAACACGATACCTCAGTTCATCAAGAGTAGTGACCGGCGTGTTGCGACGAGCCAGTTGCTCGGCCACCATTGATTGACCAGACGTTTTCAGTTGGTGAGAGATCTGGAGAATGTGCTGGCCAGGGCAGCAGTCGAACATTTACTGAATCCAGAAAGGCCCGTACAAGACCTGCAACATGCGGTCGTCCATTATCCTGCTGAAATGTAGGGTTTCGCAGGGATCGAATGAAGGGTAGAGCCACTGGTCGTATCACATCTGAAACGTAACGTCCACTGTTCAAAGTGCCGTCAATGCGAACAAGAGGTGACCGAGACGTGTAACCAATGGAACCCCATACCATCACGACGGGTGATACGCCAGCATGGCGATGACGAATACACGTCTCCAATGTGCGTTCAATGCGATGTCGCCAAACACGGATGCTGTAAACAGAACCTGGATTCATCCGAAAAAAAGACGTTTTGCCATTCGTGTACCCAGGTTCGTCGTTGAGTACACCATCGCAGGCGTTCCTGTCTGTGATGCAGCGTCAAGGGTAACCGCAGCCATGCTCTCCGAGCTGATAGTCCATGCTACTGCAAACGTCGTCGAACTGTTCGTGCAGATGGTTGTTGTCTTGCAAACGTCGCCATCTGTTGACTCAGGGATCGAGGCGTGGCTGCACGATCCGTTACAGCCATGCTGATAAGATGTATGTCATCTCGACTGCTAGTGATGCGAGGCCGTTGGGATCCAGCACGGGGTTCCGTATTATCCTCCTGAACCCATCGATTCCATATTCTGCTAACAGTCGTTGGATCTCAACCTACGCGAGCAGCAATGTCGCGATACGATAAACGGCAATCGCGACTGGCTACAATCCGACATTTATGAAAGTCGGAAACGTGATGGTACGCATTTCTTCTCCTTACGCGAGGCATCACGACAACGTTTGACTAGGCAACGCCGGTCAACTGCTGTTTGTGTATGAGAAATCGGTTGGAAACTTTCCTCATGTCAGGTTGTAGGTGCTGCCACCGGCGCCAACCTTGTGTGAATGCTCTGAAAAGCTAATCATTTCCACATCACAGCATCTTCTTCCTGTCGATAAAATTTCGTGTCTGTAGCACGTCATCTTCGTGGTGTAGCAATTTTAATGGCCAGTATTGTAATTTGTGTCCGGCCGTGAGTCGTGCTCGGGTAGCCAAAATGTTAGGCGATCGCTTGCGATAAGCGGGAATTCCGGTTTGAGTCGCGGTCTGGCACAAAATTTTCATTGCCATCATTCTCTTCTACAGCTGATGATTGTCCATATACGCAATTGTACATAAATTTAACGTGTAGCATGAAAGAGAGTAATTCGACATACCACGAATTAAACATAATGGTGCAACATACGTCATATACACAGAGTACGTCATATTAAGTAAACAAGAGTGTGGATGCAGAGAGTGCAACATAACGTACGAGCAAAAAGTAACATACATAATCCTGGATCACAAAATCTTCAATAACGGAAATGTTGGCTTGACTAATAAACACAAAGAAGAAAAACCTGGATATGTACATAGCTGCAGAGATACACATTAGATACGTAACTGAGGAACAGTATATTACGCACAGATACACTTAAAGAAAAACTGAAACTAGCTCGGAAATCAACATTGAGACAGTGGCTTCAATGAGCAAATTGAACTGAAAAGGATGCTCAGCAACCACTTACAATGCCTGCAGCGATCTCCACTACAACACGGTGTCGTATTTGGTCATCTCGCACAAGGTTTATCTATAGCATTTCTTTCCCTTATCTTGGGGGTTGCGTCTCATGTCAACTGGCAAGTGTCGCTAAATATGTGTAGAGCTAAGTTCAGTTTTTCATTTAGTGGGTTTGTACGAAATGTATTGTTCCTCTAATGTGTAGCTCTGCAGCTATGCACGTATTCAGAATTTTTTTTTTGTGCTTCCTAGTCACACTGACTTCTCCGTCACTGCATATTTTGAGATCATGATTATGCAGGTTACCTTATACACTGTGTTACACTATCTTGTATTCTTAATATGACTTACACTGTATAATTGACATATATGCTACCATTATGTTTAATTCGTCGTATGTCAGTTTGATCTCTTTTATATTTTACACTATGGTTTTATTATTTTTATTTCTTGACAGTTTCATTGTACATTTTTTTTATTTCTAAGCAGCTGCACTATACATTGCATGTTTTGCTTTTATTGTTCACTCTCGGGTCTATCTGCAGTAACTCTATCTCTACTGACAACGTAACATTCCTCGCTTCCTTTCATACTTGCGGGTCCAACTGTGCTAGCATCTAGTGGTCTGTCAAGATACTTCTGATCATGTAGTGTATTCACAGGTTGTGTTGGAGGTTTATAACTGAAAGAGCAACCAGTCACAAGTAAGGTTTTACAAGGCTCGTGTGGAACAAATCATGACCGGTTTGGGATTTCTTACAGTTCTATTTTTAGATGGTTGTTACATGTTTCATTGTTTACTTGCTAGCGCCTCGTTTTGTTGCGTTATTGGGTTGCTGCACTAGGATTAACAGAGAGTTTTTTGTTCATTGTTTGGTAAAGATTTGTGAGAATGTGATGAAAACTCATGTGCCGTATGATGTGGCACGAAATCACCACCTGTTTCTGTTGTGAATTTTAAAATTAACCCATTTGTGAACGTGCATTATGCGAGTGCTGTTTAATTCACTGAAAAACACCTTACACCACACCATTCACACACGATGTACATTCACAAAGTCCGCAGCTCGTGGTCGTGTGGTAGCGTTCTCGCTTCCCGCGCACGGATTCCCGGGTTCGATTCCCGGCGGGGTCAGGGATTTTCTCTACCTCGTGATGACTGGGTGTTGTGTGATGTCCTTAGGTTAGTTAGGTTTAAGTAGTTCTAAGTTCTAGGTGACTGATGACCACGGATGTTAAGTCCCATAGTGCTCAGAGCCATTTGAGCGATTTTTTAACATTTACAAAGCCTGCCCAGCTTCACATGAGTAACGTAAACAATGCTTTTAAAGATGTTACAGTCGCAAAGACGTTAGGTGAGAGAGTATGGGCGTACCAAAACATGTCTTTGCTAGTGCAACGGAATTAATTTAAAAAACGAAAAAAGAAGTAAAATTATTTACAATAGTTTGTAATATACCGAACGGTTGGGATTAAACATATAAAGGCCATATAGGAACAATACTAACGATTGTGTACATAACGTACACACAATAAGATACTACTTGTATTATAGTGGTAAAGCTAAGTTTGAACACTGAATATATGGATGCATTTTGCATTATACATATTTTGCTACGCCCATACAGTATCGGTACCCTAACATCTTTGCGGCTGTAATAGCTTTGAAAACATTGCTACGTCACTCATGAGAGGCTGGGCCATGCTTCTTAAATGTTTGTCGTGTGTGCTACCTTTAAACAGAGAATGGTGTGGTGTGCTTTAGAGTGAGTTAGAAAACACTTGCATACTGCACATTCACATACTAGTTGATTTTAAAATTCGCAACAAAAACACACGACGATTTCGTCACATAGGTTACTACAATTCGTAAGTTTTCACCACATTTCATGTTTTAGTTACTAAAAACGTTCCGTAGTTGCTTTGATTGACGTCATTAGAACTATATCTGTTGTAAACTTGATCAAATAGTGAACAAGATGTGTTATGAATACCATCCCACTGGTGTCAGAGTTGCAACGGAATTGCGAATTTCCGTCAGACGCGGATAACGATGGAGCCGGATCTGGCGGAGCCAAGGATGCACGAACACTGAGCCGCACCTCCGTCGGCTCCTAGAGAGCCTATATAGAGGGAGAGAGTGGCCAATGGTAATAGCGTCGCTGACTGGCTGAGAGCCGAGGACGCCAGGTTTTTACCAAACTGACCCTAGCTTGGTAAGAGTATAAATAGATACTGTGTGTGATTCTGTACTACTGGTTCTCTTCAACGCTTCGAACGCCAATTCCATTGTACAGTTATGTACAGGTTGTAATACGGTAGGTACTGAAAGACTTTTGCATGTTCTCTGTCGGTTCTATTTACGTAAATTACTTTACAGTCACTATGTTGGTCTGGTCTATGACGATACTTTTAGAACTTCACAGCAATATTAGAGTTAAAATTTTTATTTAAAGTGATTTACTGAGCATCACTAATAATATGAATTACAAAACAGTCAAGGACAGTCAAGAGAAATGCCTGGTTGCTCCGCTGTTGGATCCAAAAACTGAAATGAAGATGGATATATGATGCTCGTTTTCCCAAGAAATGAAGAAAGACATAAACAGTGGGCAGTGAAAGTCAACCGAGAAGGCGGGAATTGTAAAGGCGACTTATGGAAACCAACAAATTATTCCTTTCAGTGTGAAGTAAGTAATTTTCTCCTTTTATATGCCGTTAGTAAGGACCAAGCAATAACATTTTGTTTTACTTGGAAGGTTTACAGGCTGTTTACTTAATTGGTACCTTTCTATACGAGCAGTAAAATGCACTGGCCTATAAGTAGTTCAGTTTCTTTTCAATTGTAATAAAAATTGTAAGCATTTTGAAATGCAACATTCTAAAGTAAAATACATAGAAATATCCCTAGTTGTGAATAGAGATACTTGCTCATTAGAATAGTAAATTTGCATAATTAGCCGCATTGTTGTCCTCTTGTTCTTTAGTTCAGCTTGATTTTCTTATTACTTTTTTAAACGTTATTTTCTAGGCTTTTAATGGTTCTTGAATGACAATTCATTCTACAAGATGTGTTTTAACATGCATAAGGAGCCCTAAGTCTAAGTACTTCCGACTGGCGACTAGCACCTGGCTCTGTAGTCTTGGCTATTCACATTCCTGTAAATTATAATTATCGTGTGGATATTCAGTTACCTATTTTGAATTACTTTCTGCTGTTTCCGTAGAGTACCTAAGCATTGATATTTTTCCGATTTTCTGTGGCATAGAGTTCCTTAAAGGTGTGTACAGAGTGACGTGTTTTGCCAGCATAACAAAATGTTGCAAGAGCGACACACGCTTAAAATGCATTATTTTTGGACGGAAAGAGACAATAGTTTACCAGTTTCAGCGACGAATATCAGCACGGAAAAATCTGGAATAGCATCATGTACTCTGAGGTACATTAAATGAAACTTCTTTTTCTTACTAATCAGTTGTCAATGTTTATATAGTATCATGAAATACAGCTGTTGAAATTTGGCAGGCATACACACTGCTTCACGATACTTCCATTTGCTCACAAATTTATTAGGCCTATATAAACATAGACCAATGGCATTTGTTTTAATCATATACAGAGTATTGAGCAAGAAGATCTGCTTTGGTCTCATGCGTCAAACACAGACCTTGTTTTACTCGTGAAGCGGCTATCTTTCTGCTTGCGTCGCTACCTAATAGCACGTCCCGCGTGCAATCTTGTAAAAACACGGCGGCCACGGGCCGATTGGCCACTCTCTCCCTGTATAGGCTCTCTAGCGGCTCCGTACTACGGGTGCCCTCTGCTGCCGCGATGTAGGATGGCCAGCGGCAGCCATACAGCCTCTTCGGTACGTGATGCAACGCAGAAGCTGCCTAGTCGTGGGTCCGACACCATCGTTCGTGCTTTACTTCAAAGCCTCATCCTTGGTGCTATTGTATCAACTGGATTCTGTTTCTTGATGCACGATTTGCAATGACTCTTTGTACTCTTGGAGAAATACAAGTCAAGTTAATCTCCCGTTTAAGGTGTTAATTTGTTCGCTAATCATTTCTACTCCTGACCAGCTTTCCTTTGACGACAGTTGCCACACCACTCTGTCTCCCACCTACCCTTGCCGTTGAGTACGCGCGCCCGGTTAGCCGTTCGGTCTAACGCACTGCTTTCCGGTCGGGAAGGCGTGCCGGTCTCCGGCACGAATCCACCCGGCGGATTAGTGTCGAGGTCTTGTGTGCCGCCCAGTCTGTGGATGGTTTGTAAGGCGGTTATCCACCTGCCGTGACGAATGCGGGCTGGTTCCTCTTACTCCTCCTCAGTTACACTATGTCGGCGATTGCTGCCCAAATTCTCCACGTACGCGTACACCATAATTACTCTTCCACGCAAACACTGGGTTACACTCGTCAGGTGTGTGACGTTCCTGTGGGGGGGGGGGGGGGGGCGAGCACTGGGGGCCGAACGGCACAATAACCCTGGGTTCGATGTGGTGGGGCGGCCGAAGGGTGGGTGGACTGCTGTGGTCTGTTGTGGGGTTGTCTACCACTGCAGGCCACGGCGGGGACGAAGCCTCTCCGTCGTTTTTAGGTCCCCAGTTCAATACACACATATAATATCGCCAAGTACAAATTGGTACACAAAACTAAAAATTTTCTATCTAGTGCAGCAAACCAATAACAGATACAAAACGAGGCAAGAAAACAACGAAACCTGTAATGAACATCTGATGATGGTTTTGTAAGAAATCCGAAACTGGTCAAGATTTGGTCCAAATAAACGTTGTATGTATGTTGTATGTTAACCGGGAACCTAGAAACGACCGAGAGGATCCGTCCCCGCCGCAGCCGCAGTGGTCCATAACCCCACAACGGCTACCGCAGTCCACTTCACCCTGCAAGTAGGCTATTTAGGTTTTTATGTTGGTAACGCCACGTAGCGCTCTGTATGAAAATCACTGACTGTGCTGTGTGCAGTCTGTGGCTGGTTGGCATTGCTGCAATATTCGCTATTGTAGGGTTGGGCAGTTGGATGTGAACAGCGCGTAGCGTTGCGCAGTTGGAGGTGAACCACCAGCAGTGGTGGATGTGGGGAGAGAAATGGCAGAATTCTGAGAGCAGGCGATATATGAATATAATTAAGGTAAATATATTGTTTGTTCTCTATCAAAATCTTTCATTTGCTAACTATGCCTATCAGTAGTTAGTGCCTTCAGTAGCTAGAATCTTTTATTTAGCTGGCGGTATTGGCGCTCGCTGTATTGCAGTAGTTCGAGTAACGAAGAATTTTGTGAGGTAAGTGATTCATGAAAGGTACAGGTTATTGTTAGTCAGGGCCATTCTTTTGTAGAGATTATTGAAAGTCAGATTGCGTTGCGCTAAAAGTATTGTGTGTCAGTTTAGTGTTGATCAGAATAAGTAAAGAACGAAATGTCTGAGTACGTTCAGTTCTGCTCAGCTGTTTGAAAAGCAAATAACGCAAGAGGTTTTCCAACACAGTAATTCATAAATTTTTCTAAGGGGACGTTTCACTAGCTCCCCAGTTCAATACAATACAATATCGTTGAATGCAAATTCGTACACAAAAAAATTTTCTATCTATCTTGTGCAGCAAATCAATAACAGATATAAAACGAGGCAAGAAAACAATGAAACCTGTAATAACCATCTCATGATGGATTTATAAGAAATCCGAAACTGGTCAAGGTTTGGTCCTAATAAATCTTACCTATGGTTGGTTGCTGTTTCAATTATTACAAAATTGCAGTCATGGTTCTCACAATGTCAGTTTGCGACAAAATAGCGAGATTGTACCTACATATCTTTTATCTATTCGTTTCTTCTAATAGACAATCGAAGATTAATTTACGAATAGCCTTCGTTCAATCGCGAAGTGAACATATGTGAGGCGATGAGGTAATACGAGAAATTCTAGGAATTTTACTGCGGAAAAGGACAACAGTGTTATATGCGAATTCCCGACACAAAAGAGAAATGTTTTTCGTTTCACTGTGTGAAAACACGAGTTGAATGAGATGCTTTCTGTCAGGGACGAGGCGGCTGGCAGTCAAAAACCAGGACGGCGTAACGCGGCGTCCACGTTGTGGACACAGGGAGACGACAAACATGCGCGCTTTGTGGGCGCGACAGCCACTATGGCGCTCATGCAAGTTTGAGGGGCGGTCGCAATTTGCGCCGCTTTGCCGCTGCGCCGGCGGGCAAATTGCCCCGCAAACAGGCAGCTGCTCTTACCGAAAGCTGCTCCCCATCCGACGCCACCACGTAAACCTCCCTAGTCCGTGGGCAAAAGTCGCTCTGCACAACGGCGACTTTTCCATATTACTCCGCCGTAATCTTTCGTATTCTCGGGCACTAAAAAAAAAAAAGAAAAAGAAAAAGGATGTTTACCGTTCGGATAAAATCTCCGAGTTGTGAGCAGGTGAAGCTCACGTCTGAGGTAATGGCCAGCGGAGGGAGACGACAGAACGACGGACAAAAACTGCTCGAAGCCGGATTTAGCTTTTTTTTCGCTCGGGACAAACACGGTTAGAGAGCAACGGGCAAAGTGCCAAATCCAAACACTGTGTGCCGCTTAACAGCGATTCGTCGCTATACTAAAACATTAATATTTAAGAAACACAATAGGGAACTCTCTTTACGGGTATTACTTAAAGCACTTTGTAGGTCGCGCGCCATATGGAAATTAAATATGTTGGAAGTGGAAAGCTTTTACTAAATTAATTTTTTCTTCTGCTTTTTTCCCCGTATTCCTGAGAGCGTGCACGGTACTTCACGGGCGAGTGACAATTCTTACAAAAGCTTTGACATCAGCTTGGACTAACCTTGGTGGTGGCCTGGAAGCCATGACACGGTGGCGCAGGTAGCCGCAAGAGACACAGGCGAACAATCAGTAAAAATGAAATTTACCAGCTGACGTCAACATTCTCAGGCCGTTGAGAAACTACTGATGACAACTCTTAACCATCAGTGAAGAATAGGTAGGACCGTAAAGAAAGGAAATACCCGGAGTAAAAGTAATAAATATTAATTTTCAAGTTCATAAGAAGCTGAATCACATTAAGAAATCTACAAAAGCCGCGTTGGTACGGATAAGTTATTATAAATGTGGTAAAAATTGTCCAATACTACAATATATTTGTCAATATTACAGAATAAGAATATTTATTGTATTGGTCAGTACAATAGCTGAAAGAATTTGATCCAGCTAGAGCGAGTGCAATTCTTTCTCTTAAATTCCATCTAGAAAGAAATTAAACGATAGATTTTAGTCGACAGACAGTTTGGCACATCTGGACACAACTAAAGGGAGGAAGCAAAGAACTATCACATTTGATAAATTGTAGAACATAGACCATTATATGATCTGTCTAGCAGTTTTATCACTATGCAATACAGTTCAACGAAAGGTGTGACTTCAGACGAAGCAAGAGTTACATCTGTTCCAGAGATTGGAAAAAAGAGAGGATTATAAGAATCATTCTCACCAGAAGGTGTTCTGCTTGTGTTCCCATAAATGTTCAGAATTAATATTTATGAAGTAAAGTACACGCAAATAAAAGGACCAGTTTTTTAAAGGATATCTCGATCTGATTATAATAGTGATATGGAGAGCAAGCTTACGCGAAAGCAGCACAAACGAGGGTAAATCGTTCAATAGTGATGTTTTGCTGAACATAAAGTATGAATTGTGAGTTTTGAGTTATTAGTTTTATTATTTCAAACCATAAAGAAAAACACTTAACTTAATTCTATAACCTCAGGAAATACCCTTAGTGACAGTCGTTCATTAGTGTGGAATGACCTGCGAATCTCTGTATTGTAATGAATATTGATAAGAGGAATTTATTCGTCTCCTCCGCCAGAAGATCTCAGCGAAAACCGCATCGGAATCACACACAGCTTACAATTTGTAAATCATTCGATCATCATTTACGAAAAATAAGTTCCAAGAGAAGACGTTAGTGGAATGTGTCGCTCCTGTCGCAGGTTCGAATCCTGCCTCGGGCATGGATGGGTGTGATGTCCTTAGGTTAGTTAAGTTTAATTAGTTCTACGTTCTAGGTGACTGATGACCTCAGAAGTTAAGTCGCATAGTGCTCAGAGCCATTTGAACCATTTTTAGCCACTTGGAATGTGTCCCTGAAATACCACATTCTGCGAATCGTATTAAGATTTCATTCAAAATTCATACTTCGATGCCATAACACACAAATTTCTGATTCATGAAAGAGGGGAACTAAAACTAATGCTTGTAGGTAAATTAAAGTGTCTGAAGCTGTGACTGAAAAAAGTCAGTCATTACCCACACATTTGCACTTTTTGACATGTCGAACCTTGCACTCTAAATTTCTTGTCACGAAGTCCAATTACTGTTTTTCTTTATGTAATGTACGTTATCGAATTTCATTATACATCAAAACACCACCTCCCGGCGTCATGGCGCTGATGTCGGTATCTTTGATCATGTATACATACGGTCATGGGACCATGAATGTCTTATGTCTGTTCTTTCGGGCATGAGTGGCTGGGATTAAACTAGATATAAAAGACGAAAAAAACATGGAATATTATAATGAATATCATGATACAGAATTTTTAAACTAAAAATGAGGCAGTGACTTGCACTTTTATTTCTAGATTTCATGCTTAGAATGTCACAATTTTCTTTGAAATATTTTGAACATATCTGAAAATCTTTGGACAAATGATGCAAACATTAGAAATTAATGGTAAAAATCCTTGAAAAATAATGAAAAATCCTCAAAATATTGAAAATACTTGAAAAAGGGTCATTTACTTTGGTTTATGGTCATGACCCTTTAATAGAGTATAAATAAGTATAAATGTATATTGTATTTTTCCGAAAGAGCGAAAAAAGTTATAAAAATCTAAGGGAAGTCCAAGGAATTTCATGATCAATGATGTTTTGGAAAAAGTGAGCCAGATCATATATTCTTATTTATAATCTACATTAAGCCACACAAGAATAACCAATATTCATTGTTTTCTAAGATTTCGCTAGGTGGTAGAGTGTCACATGAAAACTGAGCCCCATAGCCAAAAATAATCCAATTTTCGTATTCAGCACCCATGTCTTAGCAAAGACATGGGTACCGAAATTTTTCATCATAGCTTTAAATATTAGTTGTATTTGCATTGGAATCACATTCATTTCATCACCAGAGGCATTTCAATTTAGCAATTACTTCTCTTAGTTAAGTTTATGAGACTTCTAGACCTTTTTTATCTGGGCTTTTTAAGCACGACAGTATTGCGAGACCGGTATGGGACTTAATCTGGAAGTGATGTTTGTGTGTTAACTACGAGGTAACTGGGGTATTTTTGATTTCTACAAACATTACTCGCCAGTCTTCATTAGTAATGTTGGCTGCATCGTCATTGTGTACTTGCTTCACTTTCCTCGCGTGATGTACAGTACAGCGATTATCTTCTAGAGGCTGCCTGAAACAATTTTAGTTCCAGTTATAGTATGGTAGTATTTACGGTGTGACTGAATACTGAAATTCTATGTGAATGATTTCATATTCTGTATGGCTGCTGAAAGTGAAACTCGGTACTAAGCCTTAAATAAATTCAATGAATACATTTTAATTAGTGGAATGAATACTCCAGTTACCACAAATGTGTGTTTCGTTTTACCGTATGTGTCTTCTGTATATAATAAAGTTGAACTTGGAGTTCAACAACTGTGTGAAAGAGGCAAGCAAGACAAAACCAGCTCGATGTATCTTTCTATCTTCGAATTGCTCATGAAATTAATTTAATGGAAAGCAACCTAAAAGCTGTTTCATTAGAGAGGAGCGGTTGCGGACCTTTGGTACAGACCCAAGTGGAGGGTCTGAATCAGAAACTCAGACAGTTCTGCGACTGTGTAGGCTGCACAATCGACTTGCGCCATAGGGTGGTTGGGTTTCGGGTTCCGCTGAATAGGTCAGGAGTCCACTTCACACAGGAGGCGGCTACACGGGTAGCAGCGGCTGTGTGGCGTGAACTAGGCAATAATTTAGTTTAGAGGGTCTCGGGAAAATACAAAATGGGCTTCAGTCTCAAAGGGTTCAGGTCGAAATAAGGAAGAACGTAGATACAGGAACCATCAGTATAACAGTTGTAAATTGCTGTAGTTGTTTTGGAAAACTAACAGAGCGCCAAGCGTTAATAGTAAGCACTGATTCTCAAACCGTTGTAGACAATGAAACCCGGCTAAAGCCGGAGATAAGTTCAACCGACATTTTTGTGAAGAACCTAACTGTGTCCGAAAGGATAGGCTAAACACAGTTGGCGGTGACGTGTTTGTTGCTGTTAGCAGTTGCTTATCTTGTCGTGAAATTGAAGTGTATAGGTCCTGTGAGTTAGTATAGGCAGAGGTCATTCTTGGCAACCGGAATAAAATAATCCTTTTACCGACGTCTTAACTCGGATGATACAACTGGTGAAAGGTTCAACGAAAACTTGAGTTTAATTTCAAACTTGCACCCCACTCGTAAAATTGTAGTCGGTGGTGACTTAAATTTACCCTCTGTATGTTGGCGAAAATACACGTTTAGACCTGGAGGTACGAGTAAAACCTCATGCGAAATCATGCTAAACTCCTTCTCCGCAAATTATTTCGAGCAGTTAATTCATGAGCACATTCGAATAGTAAACTATTGTGAAAACACACTTGAACTCTTAGCAACAAATAATTCTGAGCTAATTATCAGCATCAAAATCGATACAGGGATTAGTGAACACAGGGTTGTGGTAGCGGAACTGAATATTGCAACCCCCAAATTCCCAGAAAATAAACGAAAAATATACGTATTGAAAAAAGCAGACATAAATTTCTTTGACGCCTTCCTGAGAGACAATCTCCACTCCTTCCAAATGGTAAATGTTGACTAAATGTGGGTTGAAATCAAAGAAATGGTATAGACAGCTATTGAGAGATTTATACCAAATAAATTAACAAACGACTGAGCTGATTCTCCTAGGTAGACAAAACAGGTCGGAACAATATTGCAGAGGCACCGAAAAACGCATGCCAAATTTAAACTAAAGCAAAATCTCCAATATTGGCGATCTTTTACAGAAGCTCGAAATTTAGCGCGGACAACAATGCCAGATGCTTATAATAGTTCCCAAACGAAACTTTATCTCAAAACCTAATAGGAAATCGAAAGAAATTCTGGTGGTACGTAAGATACAGTTAATGCCTTCTCTGCACGATAGCAATGGAAATCCTATCGACAACATTGTTGCGACAGCAGAGTTGCTGAACACAGCTTTCGAAATTCCTTCACTGAAGAAGACGAAGTAAATATTCCAGAATTCGAACCAAGAACAGCTGCCAACATGAGTATCTTAGTAGCAGATATCCTCAGAATAGTGAAACAAATCACTTATTGAAAGCATGTCTTCTGCTCCAGACTGTATATCAGTTAGGTTCCTTTCAGAGTATGCTGATGCAATAGATCTATACTTCATACACAACCGTTCGCTCAACGAAAGATCCGCATCCAAAGACTGGAAACTTGCACAGGTCACATAAATATTCAAGAAAGGTAACAGGAGTAACCCGCTATATTACAGGACTGCGTCATTAACGTCGATATGCAGCAGGATATTGGAACAAATATTGTATTCGAACGTTTTGAATTACCTCTAAGAGAACGGTCATTCACACAGTCAACACAGATTTAGAAAACACCTTTCGTGGGAAACACACATGGAATTTTGAGTGCTATTCGCAAGGAATTTCAATTTTATTCCGTATTTATAGATTTCCAAAACGCTTTTGACGCCGTATCGCACAAGCGACTTGTAGTGAAATTGCGTGTTTGTCGAATATCATCTCAGTTATGTGACTGGATTCGTGACATCCTTTCAGAGACGTCACAGTTCCTAATAACTGACGGAAAGTCATCGAGTAAAACATGATGATATCTGATGTTCCCCAAGCTAATGTTAGAGGCTCTCTGTTGTTCCTTATCTACATAACCGATTTAGGACACAATCTGAGCAGCCGTCTGAGGTTGTTTGCAGACGACGGTGTCGCTTGTCGTCTAGTAAACTCATCAGAAGATCAAAACAAATCGTAAAACGATTTAGAAAAAATATCTGAAGGATGCGAAAATTGGCATTTGACCCTAATTAAACTACTGGAAATTGAAATAAGAACACCGTGAATTCATTGTCCCAGGAAGGGGAAACTTTATTGACACATTCCTGGGGTCAGATACATCACATGATCACACTGACAGAACCACAGGCACATAGACACAGGCAACAGAGCATGCACAATGTCGGCACTAGTACAGTGTATATCCACCTTTCGCAGCAATGCAGGCTGCTATTCTCCCATGGAGACGATCGTAGAGATGCTGGATGTAGTCCTGTGGAACGGCTTGCCATGCCATTTCCACCTGGCGCCTCAGTTGGACCAGCGTTCGTGCTGGACGTGCAGACCGCGTGAGACGACGCTTCATCCAGTCCCAAACATGCTCAATGGGGGACAGATCCGGATATCTTGCTGGCCAGGGTAGTTGACTTACACCTTCTAGAGCACGTTGGGTGGCACGGGATACATGCGGACGTGCATTGTCCTGTTGGAACAGCAAGTTCCCTTGCCGGTCTAGGAATGGTAGAACGATGGGTTCGATGGCGGTTTGGTTGTACCGTGCACTATTCAGTGCCCCCTCGACGATCACCAGAGGTGTACGGCCAGTGTAGGAGATCGCTCCCCACACCATAATGCCGGATGTTGGCCCTGTGTGCCTCGGTCGTATGCAGTCCTGATTGTGGCGCTCACCTGCACGGCGCCAAACACACATACGACCATCATTGGCACCAAGGCAGAAGCGACTCTCATCGCTGAAGACGACACGTCTCCATTCGTCTCTCCATTCACGCCTGTCGCGACACCACTGGAGGCGGGCTGCACGATGTTGGGGTGTGAGCGCAAGACGGCCTAACGGTGTGCGGGACCGTAGCCCAGCTTCATGGAGACGGTTGCGAATGGTCCTCACCGAGACCCCAGGAGCAACAGTGTCCCTAATTTGCTGGGAAGTGGCGGTGCGGGCCCCTACGGCACTGCGTAGGATCCTACGGTCTTGGCGTGCATCCGTGCGTCGCTGCGGTCCGGTCCCAGGTCGACGGGCACGTGCACCTTCCGCCGACCACTGGCGACAACATCGATGTACTGTGGAGACCTCACGCCCCACGTGTTGAGCAATTCGGCGGTACGTCCACCCGGCCTCCCGCATGCCGACTATACGCCCTCGCTCAAAGTCCGTCAACTGCACATACGGTTCACGTCCACGCTGTCGCGGCATGCTACCAGTGTTAAAGACTGCGATGGAGCTCCGTATGCCACGGCAAACTGGCTGACACTGACGGGTGCGGTGCACAAATGCTGCGCAGCTAGCGCCATTCGACGGCCAACACTGCGGTTCCTGGTATGTCCGCTGTGCCGTGCGTGTGATCATTGCTTGTACAGCCCTCTCGCAGTGTCCGGAGCAAGTATGGTGGGTCTGACACACCGGTGTTAATGTGTTCGTTGTTCCATTTCCAGGAGTGTAATAAAAAGGAGGTCTTTAACATGAGTATTAAAAGGAATCCGCTAAACTTCGGTTACAGGATGAATCAGTCAAGTCTAAAGGCCGCAGATACAACTAAATACCTAGGAATTACAATTACGAACAATGTAAATTGTAAAGAACACCTAGAAAATGTTGCGGGGAAGCAAACAATACTTTAAAAATGTAACAGATCCACCTCAGAGACTGCTTACACTACGTTTGTCCGTCCTCTTTTGGAGTACTTCTGCGCGGTCTGGGATCCTTATCAGAGAGGATTGACGTAGTACATCGAGAAAGTTCAAAGAAGAGCAGCGCATTTTGTATTATCGTGAAATGGCGGAGAGAATGTCACGGACATAATACAGGATTAAAACATGTTTTTCGTTACGGCGGGAGATACGATCATCGTAATAAATTAAGGGAAATCAGTGCTCGCACTGAAAGACATAGGTGATCGTCTTTTCCATTCGCTGCACGAGAGCGGAATAAGAGAGAATTATTGTGAAGGCGGTTCGATGAGCCCTCTACCAGACACTTAAGAGTGATTTACAGTGTATCCATATAGATGTAGAAGTTCACTAACGTAAGTAGTAGGCTACATGTTGCTCGTACAAAATGTTGGCTGCGCGATCCTCTCTCTACCATGTACGTAACTATGTTATGCTCTTGATACCCTTAGAGCGATAATGCTATCGTCTTCCAGGAAAGCATGTAATAGCCTTAAGATCTTATTTAGGAGACAAATGAAACGAAATGTACGAAAGCACTTGCTATTAGTGGCCGAGTGGTTCTAGGCGCTACAGTCTGGAACCGCAAGACCGCTACGGTCGCAGGTTAGAATCCTGCATCGGGCATGGATGTGTGTGATGTCCTTAGGTTAGTTAGGCTTCAGTAGTTCTAAGTTCTAGGCGACTGATGACCTTAGAAGTTAAGTCCCATAGAGCCATTTGAACCATTTCTAGCTTGCTATTAGATAATTACCTACCAATATGCAACTGTAGTGTTCTTCAGAACTCTAGAAGGTATCATTCAAATCAACGCTGTAGCTCAGAAAAGCGTTTTGAGACAAAAACAACACTTGCATTACATGCGTATTCATTTCATTGTACCACGTAATCTCTTCGTAACACGATACATCGTTGCGCTTCACTATTAAATAATTAGATTAAGTATTTCGCTTTATGAAAGACATCCACACAACTCTACGTAACTTTGAAAGACATGAGAGAACACGACAGATTCAATAGTTACACCAAGTTAATCGTGAAATCAAAGCCGATCACTGTATAGTCTCTCGTCTAAAATTCAACTTCGACGAAATCACTTATGTGTGCAATTACGCAGTTAGTATCAAGTTGAATATGTAAGTCTACTTTATCGCGTGAGCTTAGAAAATCATGTCTACATCTGTATCTCGAATTTAATAATTTGTACACACGGTAAATGGCAGTGTGGCCCACAACTAGTAGTGAAAACTCACGCGAGTGGAAGCGTATGTAGGATATAGGGGGAGGAAGAAGGGGAGGGGAGCCAAATGATAAGATGCTTACCTGTAAGAATGTTATTGAAGTGGCCATGATAAAAGCGACAATATGACGTCCGTTGTCAGTGTCATACGTATATATACTTCTCTCCCTAACTTGCGACGTCATGGACGTCGTAGCGTGGGTGTTTCTTTCTCTCTCCGATACAACTTTAGTTGCTGTGTTACAATATCCTAATAGATCGAAAATGTTCGGCGTTTTACTGATACAGCGGAAAAATGCTAACAAACCACAAGGAAGCGAGCGTGTTCCTCGTTAAAAGACTCTAACAGAAGTGGGGCACTCGAATATATTCACACTCTTCTAAATCCTTTTACCCAGTATCTCTTCGTATTTAAGCCTTCATATTTAGCATCTCTCTTTCACTGCCAATAAATTTATACGAGTAGTTTCTCTTCCATTGTATCCTTCCTCCCCTTCCCTCCCAAGTTATTTACAATATATGAAGGGCGTCGATATAATAGTATGATGGTGGAGGGGGGGGGAGCTCGATCTAGGAGTATGGGGTATTTTTAATATTTTGGAAGACAAATGCTTGTATCTTCATCCATCTCTCTTCCGCTTTCACTGCCACTGTCTGTCACTGACCATCAATATATCCTCGCTCTGTGGCTCCCACTGCTATTGCCTTCATCCATCCCTCTCTTTCACTGTCACTTTCACTCTCCCTCCACCATCACAGTCTCCGCTCACTTAATCTCCTTCTGGCACTGTCTCCTTTCTGTTCCTCCGTCACTGTCCTCTTTATCAGCACAAAGAAAGTGTATATGTTCGCATGTCTTAGGAACCTCTCGTGGGACATATACAGAGGTAGGACAAAAATACGGAAACATCACGAGAAATTTATGTTTCGTCATGAATGCCAATGCATCCAAGCCTGAAGGTCACGCTGTCGTATTTGACCGTAAAAGGTATCTGTGCAGTTTCTTCGATACGTCGTGTCAGTGTGGTCTGAACAATGTTCTGTGTAGTTGTTGAGTCTGAGATAATGTGGACAAATTGTTGGTGCCCCTATGGTGGGCGTTTCCGCAACCAAGCTAGCCGAAATGTTTGGTGTTTCAAGAGACAACACCTTATCGAAGATTTGTACCACTGATAGGGAAAGCGGGAAAATAATTAATCGCTAAGTCACAATGCGGACGAAAGTGTGTGTTGAGTGATCGTGACAGGTGATCATTGAAGAGGATTGTGATCAAAAATAAAAGGTCGACAGCTGCAATATGAGTGCAAAATAGAATGTCGCACTCGAGAACCCTGTCAGCTTCAAAACAAAAGGAAGGGAGCTCCCCTGCAGGAAATGGCAGGGCGGTCTAGAATTACAAAACAGCTCGTCAGTGATGCAAATGCTCGTAACGGGAAAACGTGGTCCCGAGACCATAGAACCTAGATTATGGAGCAATGGAAGAAAGTAATTTGATCGGATGAGTCTGGCCGAGATTATGTCTCAAGAGTGAAGCCTGGCGGAGGTTCGGTGATAATTTTGGCAGAAATAGCGTCATATTCTATGGGCCCATGGTTACTCTGCATGGTGGAGAGCCGCGCGGGATTAGCCGCACGGTCTTTGGCGCTGCAGTCATGGACTGTGCGGCTGGTCCCTGTGGAGGTTCGAGTCCTCCCTCGGGCACGGGTGTGTGTGTTTGTCCTTAGGATACTATAGGTTAAGTAGTTTGTAAGCCTAGGGACTGATGACCTTAGCAGTTAAGTCCCATAAGATTTCACACACATTTGAACATGGTGCAGTTGCTGCCAAGGATTAGGTAACCGTTTTGGCTGATCGGGTCCATCCAGTGGTACAATTTTCGATTTATGTAGCAAAAAAGTGACCAATTATTTATTTTTTCATGCTAAGCACAACTCGTTTCGAGAATTTGTTCTCATTTTCATGTACATTTGTTTATATAAATATTTTTGGTTTTCTGCACGTCTTGTCACCACTTCCAAAAATCACATACAATATATTTAATGGAGGAACGTGAAGTTTTTGTACATCAAAAAAAGCAAGGAGGAAAGATTCTCAGCGACAAATTAGACAGTGAATCAGTAAAAATTTTCATTTGTTTCTCCTGAATATAATAACTGTATACGAAGGGCTTATTTCAATAGTGGTACAAGTCCATTTTTGTTCATTCTGAGATACCGAGTCCTAAAGTTACATATATACTTGAATCCAGAATGAGATTTTCACTCTACAGCGGAGTGTGCGCTGATATGAAACTTCCTGGCAGATTAAAACTGTGTGCCCGACTGAGACTCGAACTCAGGACTGTCCCGAGTTGGAGTCTCGGTCCAGCACATAGTTTTAATCTGCCAGGAAGTTTCATATACTTGAATATTTCTGATATCTCAAATGCAGATTTTTCTGCGCTCATTTAACTTTAGGACTCTGTATCTTAGAATGAACAAAAGTGGACTTGTACCACTATCGAAATAAGCCCTTCATATATAAGTAATCGATAATTCAGTAGTTGATTGCGGGAAAAATACAACTAGTAATTGGTAACTTTACATACGTAATATAACACAAAACACTGGAACACCGCTGGCTATTTACAAAGTCTTTGCGAAACCTTAGTGTCGTAATATTTTAGTAGCACGTTATGATTACTAAAACAGTGTAAGTGGTGATTTGCGTGTGTGTGACAATCTGTGTAATGGAGGAGGCACCGTACCTGTAAGTAGACAAACAGAAGTACTATTTCAGACAACAGCATATAAAAACACGCAAAGATTCGTTTTTTTTTATTTCCGATTGCAGGATAACCTAAACAAACATCTACAATAGAAGAGAGGCAAAAAATTACACATGCAGACATGACCGAAAATATTCATGTAAACAAATGCACTTATAAATGAGAATCAATTCTGAAACGAGTTTTGCTAAACATGAAAAAATAAGTAACTGGTGCACTTTTTCATATTTAAATCACGAATGACAGGGCTGCAGGCTTTCCTAAAACATCGAATATGATGAACGAAACCAAGGTACAATGTTTGTTTGCCAATGGTGACGCTGTGTTCTCTCCTCACACAACTCGCTCCGTCCAGGACTGGTTTTGTGAGCACGAGGATGAATTGTGCGTCTCCCCTGGTCACAATAGTTACCAGATTTCAGTATTATTGAACCTTCGTGAAATACTTTGGAGGGAAGGGTGCGTGACCGCTGTCTACCCGCATCACTGCAACCCGCGCCCGTGTTCCCAGGTTCGATTCCCGGAGGGGTCAGGGATTTTCTCTGGCTCGTGATGGCTGGGTGTTGCGTGTTGTCCTTAGGTTAGTTAGGTTTCAGTAGTTCTCAGTTGTAGTGGACTGATGGCCATAGATGTTAAGTCCCACAGTGCTCAAAGCCATTTGAACCTTTTTTTTTTGTGCTTCGTTTTTAGTGATGCCTGTTTATTGGCCAAACCCTCCAAGGCAGTAGAAGAATTAGTCAGCCAACCCAGCTCCTCAATACTTTAGGCAAATACTACACGTCATCAGTGAACTGTATCATTGTGATTTTCTGTGTGCGATAATTAGCTCCTACATCGAGGAAATCCCTTTCTTTGTTCAATGTCTTCTCAAAAAACAAAGTTAACGCAGAAGGCATATTACAGAGCCGGACACATTGGGCCACCGACAAGGGTTACCACCCGCCGCTATATATCTGGACCTTCACCATCGTGGACCTCTTCATTTGTGTGGCCATATTGACCGTAGTTGCTTTACAATTGTTGAGGGCATTTTTGTTCTGTCGTTGCAGCTTCAAAAATGAGTGTTTTTTTCACCAGAAGCTTTTCGCCTTATTGTGATAAAGCTTCGTTAGTGACTGTAATTAAGTTATTTACATTTCGGTTTGCTTTAAGATCGAAAAACACTTCGTTAACAAAATGATGGTTTGTACTTAACGGTAATTTTAGATTGATTTCTCCCTTACATTTGGAAACGCCGTCTGCTAGCACATCGTTGATGTTTTTCTTCTTTAGACACTGATAGTTGTGGTCTAATTTTTAGTTGTTCTGCAACTCTGTGCATGTCATGTTTTACACGGCGTACTTTTTTGCACACCACTGTTTTCTGTTTGTTTTTATACTTCTAATTGTGTGGTATGCGAAAATGTCTGCTGTGAAAACATAAGAACTGCATAGTGCTCCGGACCATCTAAAAATTAGACCACAACTATCAGCGCCTAAGGAAGCTAGCACGCGGCATTTCCTGACGTAGGCGAGAACCAAGCGAAAATCGCCGTAAGTACAAACCAACATACTGTTTTTAGATCTTAAAGAAAATCAAAATGTAAATAACTTAATTACAGACCATTTATGATGTTTTACCTAAGTAAATCGAAACGTGTCTGGTGAAAAAACACGCATTTTTGTAGTTGCAACGACAGAACGAAATACCCTCAATAAATTGACCTTCTTATCGTAACATCCTGATAAGACCCAATTTTATCCCGATTTTGCAAAATACTGTTACGAGCTTGGCTCAGGTACTGAAGTACTGCCATCTATTAGCGCAACATGTACATAATTAATTTGATTTCGAAATCTGAGGAAGAGACAACTGCTTTCTATACCATAGCATTTGATTACGTAGATAAATGGGCTATTTATTTTAGTAAATATCAAGTTTTTTGCTCGGCGACGCTGTCTGAAAGACCCAGATCAGGTGATGATTCAAGAGGCTACTGTATATCTGACTAAAAATGGTGTGAATGTTTCTGGCGACAGCTGTTTTCAGAAATGTATGTACCTGAAGAGGTTTTTAGAAAGAAAGCGTGACTCGGAAGAATCGAAATCTAAACATTCCGTGGAAGAAAGCTGGATTTACTTTCTTAAGAAAATCGAAAATCCTGGACGCAAATGCCAACTGCTAAAATTATGCGCCTATTTGTTTTGTATTTCTGCACACGACATCACTGTGGAAAGAGTATGTTCACAGATTTCGGCCCACTGGACTGATGAAAGCAACCGACTGCTTCCACGAACTGTGTAATCAATCTTACAGTGCCAGTTCAATTACCAGCTGGCTTGCACGGTGTTTTATAAATACGTAGAACGAAACAAAGACTCGTAAATTATCTTCACGGGTTTGCCGCCGGATAACGTTGTACTAATTCCACACTATTTCCCCGGAGTAGCTGTCTGATATCTTCAGCTGTCTGAACTTTGCTGGTGGCTGGGTACGACTGACGATATCCGCACGTCGGTGCCTCGTATATAGAACACGTGCGCGGTGAATGCGCAGACGCACAAATGAAGCATGCGCAGTGGTTTGTAGACAGATGGCGCCATACTCAAACGCTCTCTGCTGAAAATCGTAGAGCATTGTACCCCATGTTTAGTAGCAGTGCGGCCAGACGTAACTCACTAAAAACCGTACTAGACTAATGTTATGACGGGTCTGTTATCGAAAAATCTTGATTTTCTCGTCGTGATTTAATAGCAGCCAATGCAGGGTTCCATGCTGTGCTCAGTTGAAATCTCTCATCCCTGTCGATGAGATTATCAGCTGCAGTGTTATGTATTGTATCCTTAATGACGCAATCCCAAAAAGATGATTCCGGGGGTATAACTTCCGTCTTTTCATAAATCATGCGATGTCCTGTATTCAGACAATGTTCTACAATTGCCGACTGCTCCTGTTGGTGTAGGCGTGTGTGATACTGGGGTTCATCGCAGCGTTCTTGTATTGTGAGACATGTCTGGCCTTAATATGTTGTCCCACATTGAGTACGGTGCCAACTATATGAAAATCATTTCGCATGCGTGTTTCCACGCCTGCACATTCTACGCGCGCGTGTTCTATAAACGGAGCTTCGACGCTCGGATACCGTCAGTCGCACGTAGCCACCAGCAACGTTCAACCACCTGAAGATGTAGGACAGTTGCTCCCAGGGGATATTGTGGGAGTTGCACAACGTCATCTGGCTGTAAACCCGTGAAGACTGTTTACAACATATCCACTGGGAAAGATTGAAGCGTCGAAAAGACTTCCTGGAAAACGTGAAATCTTCCGGAAAATGTGGTGTACCAACTACTTCTGAAGTAACAATAACTTTATCTTTGAACTCTTCCATTTGGTCTGTGTTTTCGTAGAAAAACAACAATATGGGAATTGTGAGTCTTCATTGATGTAAAACACCTTTTCTTCTTCATTAACTTACACTCCTGGAAATTGAAATAAGAACACCGTGAATTCATTGTCCCAGGAAGGGGAAACCTTACTGACACATTCCTGGGGTCAGATACATCACATGATCACACTGACAGAACCACAGGCACATAGACACAGGCAACAGAGCATGCACAATGTCGGCACTAGTACAGTGCATATCCACCTTTCGCAGCAATGCAGGCTGCTACTCTCCCATGGAGACGATCGTAGAGATGCTGGATGTAGTCCTGTGGAACGGCTTGCCATGCCATTTCCACCTGGCGCCTCAGTTGGACCAGCGTTCGTGCTGGACGTGCAGACCGCGTGAGACGACGCTTCATCCAGTCCCAAACGTGCTCAATGGGGGACAGATCCGGAGATCTTGCTGGCCAGGGTAGTTGACTTACACCTTCTAGAGCACGTTGGGTGGCACGGGATACATGCGGACGTGCATTGTCCTGTTGGAACAGCAAGTTCCCTTGCCGGTCTAGGAATGTTAGAACGATGGGTTCGATGACGGTTTGGATGTACCGTGCACTATTCAGTGTCCCCTCGACGATCACCAGAGGTGTACGGCCAGTGTAGGAGATCGCTCCCCACACCATGATGCCGGGTGTTGGCCCTGTGTGCCTCGGTCGTATGCAGTCCTGATTGTGGCGCTCACCTGCACGGCGCCAAACACGCATACGACCATCATTGGCACCAAGGCAGAAGCGACTCTCATCGCTGAAGACGACACGTCTCCATTCGTCCCTCCATTCACGCCTGTCGCGACACCACTGGAGGCGGGCTGCACGATGTTGGGGCGTGAGCGGAAGACGGCCTAACGGTGTGCGGGACCGTAGCCCAGCTTCATGGAGACGGTTGCGATTGGTCCTCGCCGATACCCCAGGAGCAACAGTGTCCCTAATTTGCTGGGAAGTGGCGGTGCGGTCCCCTACGGCACTGCGTAGGATCCTACGGTCTTGGCGTGCATCCGTGCGTCGCTGCGGTCCGGTCCCAGGTCGACGGGCACGTGCACCTTCCGCCGACCACTGGCGACAACATCGATGTACTGTGGAGACCTCACGCCCCACGTGTTGAGCAATTCGGCGCTACGTCCACCCGGCCTCCCGCATGCCCACTATACGCCCTCGCTCAAAGTCCGTCAACTGCACATACGGTTCACGTCCACGCTGTCGCGGCATGCTACCAGTGTTAAAGACTGCGATGGAGCTCCGTATGCCACGGCAAACTGGCTGACACTGACGTCGGCGGTGCACAAATGCTGCGCAGCTAGCGTCATTCGACGGCCAACACCGCGGCTCCTGGTGTGTCCGCTGTGCCGTGCGTGTGATCATTGCTTGTACAGCCCTCTCGCAGTGTCCGGAGCAAGTATGGTGGGTCTGACACACCGGTGTCAATGTGTTCTTTTTTCCGTTTCCAGGGGTGTATGTATTCACCAAACTAGCTTCAGCGACAAATACCGCTATCATGAGTGGGTTCTTTAATTCTAAAACATGTAGCAAATAGCATAGTTCTATAAACACTGTAACGCATTATTACATTTGTACTCTTTGTTTTTTGAATATAGTTTTCCGTGGATACTTTCATAGTATCCTATTTGCTGTACGTTGTAGCATGTTTTTAAGAATTTTTGTCGCTGTTTGCGGCTTATTTTCTGTACTTTTTCTCGTCATACATAATGTCAACTGCAGGTGTGTGAGCGGCTGTTATTAAACAAATACTAACACGTGAACTTATGTATGCCAACGTTATACAATTGGCATTGCGGTAGTATTGTGGATAAAATGTTGGTGTTTATTAGGCTATTACGTAGTTTGTTGTATACTCACATTCGCTGGACGACTTGCAGCTAATTTTATCCACAGAAAAGTAAACTTTCGCTCTTTTTTATGATCAAAAACATTACGCCATCTTGCTGTTCGTGTGTGTCGCGAGAAATGCATCGCATGTTTCGAGAAGGCTGTGAAAACTGTAGCGGGAGTTCCTTATTTGTTTCTTATTTGTATCTCTGTGTATGAGGGGAGAGTTGTTGTCTAGAATGTGTGTGCTTTCTGTTCTGTATCCTGGTCAGTTCTCTCAGATCGGTGTAGAGTGTGCTGTTGCAAAGGCCGGCCGGCGTGGCCGAGCGGTTCTAGGCGCTTCAGTCTGGAAGCGCGCGACCGCTGCGGTCGCAGGTTCGAATCCTGCCTCGGGCATGGATATGTGTGATGTACGTAGGTTAGTTACGTTTAAGTAGTTCTAAGTCCAGGGGACTGATGACATTAGATGTTAAGTCCCATAGTTCTTAGAGCCATTTGAACCATTTTTGGCTGTTCCAAAGTCTTGTGTTTTGCATTTATTACGTTTTTCCCTTACACTATAGCGTTTCGTATGTAGTAGTTTTCTTCTGTTGTTGGTTGTCGGCATAGACGGTTGCTATGTTTCAGGTTGTGTAGATCGCTTTCGATATTAGTGGGATTATGGCTTTTGTTCTTTAGGTGTTCCGCGAAAGGTGAAAGTGTGCTGTCTCTCTTTAGAGTCCCATGTGCTCTGTGCATCTAGTTCGGAAATTTCTTCTTGTTTGTCCTATGTATTGGGCCTGACAGGTGTTACATGTGAATTGATATATTCCAGGATTGCTGAGTTTGTCTGAGGTTCTTTAGTCTGGTCTTACCCTAAATGAAACAATAAGTCTACTGTTACCAGTCACTATTTATTTGTTTCCACAACGCGTTTCAAAGGTTTAAACCTCCATCATCAGGTGGATATACATCAGTTAATATGGCTTTTGTGTGTTTGTGTTGTGTTACGATTTCTTTGGAGGAAGTTGTGACACTGTCTCCAGTGGTCACAGGATCCTTTCACAGTCGTAACACATCACATGAACACTAACACAATATGATAGTGTTCATGTGATGTGTTACGACTGTGAAAGGATCCTGTGACCACTGGAGACAGTGTCACAACTTCCTCCAAAGAAATCGTAACACAACACAAACACACAAATGCCATATTAACTGATGTATATCCACCTGATGATGGAGGTTTAAACCTTTGAAACGCGTTGTGGAAACAAATAAATAGTGACTGGTAACAGTAGACTTATTGTTTCATTTAATGTCAATAACAGTCACGGTAAAGCCTAACCTAAAAATGTTCGCATTTAAAGTGGTCTTACCCTTTTGTGAGTGGTGTTGTTGTGTATTGTGTATTGAACCGGGGATCTAGTAACGACGGAGAGGCTTCTTCCCGCCGTAGCCTTTAGCGGTTGACAACCCCACACAACAGGCCACAGGAGTCCACCCACCCCATCGCCGCCCAACACCGAACCAAGGGGACCACCCTGAGAACGTCTCATACCAGACGAGTATAACCCCAAATGTTTGCGTAGTGGAGTAATTATGGTGTACGAGTACGTGGAAACAGTGTTTGCACAGCAATCGCCGACATAGTGTAACTGAGGCGGAATAAGGGGAACCAGCCCGCATTCGCCGAGGCAGATGGAAAACCGCCTTAAAAACCATCCGCCGAGTGGATTCGTGACAGGGACCGGCACGCCTTCCTGCTCAGGAAGCAGAGCGTCAGACCACGCGGCTGGTTGGGCCACGGTGTTGTTTGTTCTGTACGTTATTGGGTTCTCTTGCTTTCAAAAGATGTTCCCGATTGTATGTGATATTTTATTATCGTATGTTAGTGTGCACTATATGTCTCTTTTTCCTGATGTGGTGAGGACTGCTGCATTGTCTGTGTGTTCTGCATCTGGGTTTTCAGATCCTTTGGCTGTGCTCTTGAGTGGCTGACCGCTATTTTTTGTTCCATTTTTACCTTGTTGTTGAGCTTGTTTATGATGTCTATTTTGTGATCGTTTTCAACAGCAGTGTGTGTGTTAATATTTAGTTCCTGTGTGTAGTTTTCTGATGTAAGAGTTGTTCTATTTATATGTGAAACATGTGTGTGAAACTGGTGTATTTATGCACTGTCGGGTTGGTGGATAAGCTGTCGATAACACTGCTTGTGGATGTGGGTTTTCTGTCGCTGGAGAATTTATGTTAGTGGTTATTTCTTGTGATTATAAGACCCAGAAATTTAGTTTCTTGTTTTTTTTTCTATTTCCATTGTGAAGTGGATTTGTGTTTTTATTGTGTAGCTCTTCTATTCTATCCTATAATAAGGATAGAAGAGCTGCTCTAAAGAGTAACAAAACACATTCAACTTTGGCAGAATACCTGATGAACAAAAACCATAACCCCACAATATCGAAAGCAATATACACATCCTGAAACACAGCAACAGCCTATACCGAGAACTAACAACAGAAGACAATTCATACATGAAAAGGCTATAGTGGAAGGGAAAAACGTTATAAAAGAAAAACACAACACTTTGCAACAGCACACTCTATATCGCTCTAAGAGAACTGACCCAGAATACAGAACAGAAAGCAAACACACCCAAAAGAACCACTCCGCCGTCATACACAGAGACATAAATAAGAAAGAGAAGCCGTCGGAATTCCCGCTACAGTTTTCTTAGCCTTCTCGCAACACGCGATACATTTCTCGTTACACACGCGAACAGCAAGATGGCGAAATGTTTTGAATGATAAAGGAAGTGCAAATGTTTTGCTTTTGTGTGTATAAAATTAGCTGCAAGCCGCCTAACGAAAGTGAGTACACGACAAACTAAGTAACAGCGTAGTACACACCAAAACTGTATCCACAACGCTACCGCAATCTCAATTGTGTGACGCTGACATACAGGATGATCAAAAAGTCAGTATAAATTTGAAAACTGAGTAAATCACGGAATAATGTAAATAGAGAGGTACAAATTGGCACACATGCTTGGAATGACATGGGGTTTTATTAGAAACAAAAAAATGCAAACGTTCAAAAATGTCCGCTTGATCTGATCCGAATAGCAGTAATTAGCATAACAAACTAAGACAAAGCAAAGATGATGTTCTTTACAGGAAATGCTCAATATGTCCTCAAAAATAGTTGTAGTCGAGGAATAATGTTGTGAATAACACTGTAAAGCATCTCCGGAGTTATGGCGAGGCATTGGTGTAGGATGTCGTCTTTCAGCATCCCTAGAGATGTCGGTCGATCACGATACACTTACGAATTCAGGTAAGCCCAAAGCCATTAATCGCACGGACTGAGATCTGGGGACCTGGGAGGCCAAGCATGACGAAAGTGGCGGCTGAGCACACGATCATCACCAAACGACGCGCGCAAGAGGTCTTTCACGAGTCTAGTAATACTTTTTTTTTGGTTCTAATAAAACCCCACGTCATTTGAAGCATGTGTGTCAATTTTTATATCTCTGTCTACATTATTCCGTGGTTTATTAAGTTTTTAAATTTGTAATGACTTTTTGATCACCAGGTACATAAGTTCACGTGTTAGTATTTCTTTACTAACAGCTGCACACACAGTTGCAGCTGACATGATGTATGCCAAGAAAAACAGAGAAAGCTCAGATAATACGCCGCAATAGTTTTTAAAAGTATCCTATAAAGCACAGTAAATAAGGTAGTGTGAAAGTATCCACAGAAAACCATATTCAAAGAAAAAACAGTGCAAATATAAAAATGTGTTACAGTGTTTGTGTAACTATGCTATTATCTGCATGTTTTAGATTTAAAGAACCCACTGGTGATGGCAATATTTGTCGCTCAAGCTAGTCTGGGCAATAAACAAGTAAATAAATAACAGGATGTGTTTTGCATCAAGACGGACTCACAAAACCCATATTGTTGAAGTTCCGTGCAATTGCGTTCTAAACAGAAAGTAATTATATTAAATATTTCCTTTGCTTCATCTCTGTACCCCATCTCAGAGTGAGCAGACGAGGCCGCAGCTCGATACGGCAACCCTAGCCACAGAGCAGCTCAGCGCCGCAGCGCGTGGTCAGCGGCGGCGCCGGACTGACAAATAAACACTCGGTCAGGGCGGCGGACCGCCGGCGGCGCGGGGGCGGCGGTCGTTGCCTCACTTTGAGAAATGGGGGAAGACGGCGGCCGGCAGCTTGTTAGCGGATCCTTACTTGTGCTCGGATAGCCATGAATGTTTCATGGCCGAGGCCCTTACTCGCGGGCTCGCCGCCCAAGAGCAAACTTCACCCCCCCACCACCCTCCCTCAGACGGTGGCCACTGCCGCCCGCTCAACTATTCCATTTGCCGAGATCTGCGGCCGGCAACACGGTGCTCCGCAAGTTGCCGCCCCGACTCGCAGCCAAAGCGCAGACGCCATCCGACAGCGGAAAAGTCCCGCCGTTCTCCAGACGTGCTTCAGCGCCACTGAGATGCAGGTAGTGTCAGGACACTGTCATAGAGAAATTCTCTCTTTTTTTTCTGACCAGTACTGATTTAACAATACATCTCGACGTACCCCGTGTCGCTTATCAAGGACGTAGCCAAAGGGGGGATCCAGGAGGCTCCGGACCCCTGGCTGCCTCTAACAGCTACATGAAATCACATACGACATAGCTGTCATGAAGTGAAATTGAGAGATATTTTGGTTTTCAATCTTCCGACGAAAAAAGGACTCCCTCTGCTGGTAGTCAACAAGGCTATCGACAAATTCGGACTATAGATATATCGAAAGCACTATTGGCTATCGCCCAGCCCTACTTTAGTGAAGACCTACTACTGTGCGTTGTTGACCCAACGTGAGATCAACTGTTGTTTTGTCACTCAGTTAAGGTCTTATTTGCAGTTGAATTTAATGTAAATATATTTATTCTGTCGTTTCTGTGATACTTTCTAATTCTGAATAAGAAAGAACAGGAAAAGCAATTTTTATTCGCCCAGTAGCGTTATTCGTGGTAAAAAAATATATGCACTGCTGTAGCACCCTAATTACCAATCTATAGCAGTCTAATGTTGGCAATGGAGTCGTTATTAGGATAGTACTAGAACTTTGGGGTTACAGTATTCCTCTATTTCAAAATGCAGGTAGCAGCAATTATAATTACAAATAACATCACATTAAAATCCATTCGTAAATATACACTTGGATCTTCCCGTATCATCCAAAATCGCGTTGATCAACAAAAATATCGTCCAAACGGCGACGGTTGCATTTCTTTAAAAAAATTAGCTCAAAATGCTATCATTAATAGCCCAAATGATAAAATATCATCCAATCTGCTCACCCAGGTGGTAGTCAGTTATGATAACCAATTCCGTTACCGAACGACGTTGTGGGGATTGGGCAGAACAGAAGGGGTACGTGGCGACGACATATTCTATAGTTCGTTTGTAAAAGATTTTTTTCAGCGGTCCGTTCAATTCGTCGAGCCCCGAATCCCCCTCCCCTTTCTTTATTTACGACCTCGTGATTCTGTAATAACTCAACGGCAGAAATTCCATGCCCAGTTAAATCTTAAAATACAAATGCACTCATGCACTATCAGCTGACCAAGTATGCAATATCAGCATTCTATCTTTTGTTGTGGTCCATTTTACTTTAAAACAATGCATAACAAACAGTTTTTCCAAAGTCTCCAGCGTCCACTCTAGCTCAGAGTGTTGAGGCGCAGGAACTCTGACTGAAGAACTGGCCCCCACCTCTCACGGACCACCCATTGCAGTATCGCGTATTTCACCACCATTACCTCACCTACAGGAGTTTTTTGTAGACTTCACTTATGTCAACGCTGACCTGGCCAGCTACAAATATATGAAACGCCAGAGACTCCGTTCCATAGGTATGATTGACTTTCCGTTATGTCCACAGTGCTATCTACCTGATACAGATGAGCAC
Source organism: Schistocerca gregaria (assembly GCF_023897955.1). Taxonomy (NCBI): domain Eukaryota; kingdom Metazoa; phylum Arthropoda; class Insecta; order Orthoptera; family Acrididae; genus Schistocerca; species Schistocerca gregaria. Next base: position 238,732,866 of record NC_064926.1, read on the forward strand.
AGCCTGGAATGTGGGTCCGCCTCGGAGCTGTGGAGGTTGACGCGACTAATGGTGGCGCCCCTTCAGCGAACGACCCATACAGCCGTGATCCGACATCCCTTCATATCCCAGACATGACGTTTTATCCACTCACTAAGACTATTGCAGTGATATGGGTCCAGGGGGTGGCCATATTGCACTTTTACCACGATGATGACAAGCACTTTCTGTATTTTTGGACCGTCCTGTTTGAACGATTCACTCGATTACGACGCCACCCGAGCTACCGCCAATACTTTGATAATTACCTGGCTAGTATCTTCTCGGACCCTCCTTACAGTTTGGGTGTGTCGGGCATGATAAGTCAACTTTATGTACATGGTAATTTTACGGAACGGACTTGAACAAGTCACAGAACCATATGAACACTTTCTTCCTGAAGACGTGCCCGATGCGAATGATGGGTTGGAAGGTTCGTGGGTGTCGTGTCTAATGTTGGTTCCATCAGAGTGGCAGCATTTACGTTCTAATTATGCTTTCATTTTTTTGTTGCTGAGTTATCTTCTTTACCCCTAGAAAGAATGAAGATATTTTGTTTGTGGCCTCGGTTTCTGAACCCCCGCCACCCTGCCTCCACCGACCTGACGCTGATTGCGATACACTTCCACAACGTTGCAAATTGTTTTCTGCGATTTCCCACTTCCAGTTTAGGCAAGTGCCGGGATTGGTCACTTACTGTAGGCCACAGGCAATTTCTCCCGAATTCCTTCCTTTCCTGACTGATTCCAGCCTCGCTTCTTAAATGAAAAGAACTGCATCTCTTCGGCAGTCCCGGCTCTGCAACCCATATTTTAAGTAAATAATAATCCAAATTTTCGTCATTTAGGCTCATGTGGCTATCTGCCGGGACGTTCTTTAAAGCAGTAATCGATCTTTCTACATTGCAAGAATTGACAGATGCATACTTAAATGAGAAAATCTGGTAACCTGTAAGGTTGAATAATCCTTTGCATTTTCGCCACCAAAAACTGTTCTGGGTTCCCTGTGAACAGAACAGTGTCAGATCTGTTTATTCCAACAGACCTGCTGGTAATAATCACGGTGTCCCAAAAATCTCGCACTAGTCCATTGCCGATCACTTCATCAGTTCCTAACTAGATTAAAGGAGGAAGAAGAATGCAAAATGATCTTGGATGATGAAAGGAGACAGAGGCATGGCTGTTTCTTAGAATTTTGCCAAAATATAGTAGTCCCAGGTAATGAAACTATATCTTTGCTTGTTGAAAACTTGGAGACCATTGTCGAATAAAATAGTTTATCGTTGTTTACAGAAATTCCCTATTTTATATATCAAAATTCCGAGAATGCACTGTTATGCATAATCGTGTAATATTACACTCTAAAGTCAGAAAAAGGTGATTAACATGCAGGATAAAAGTGTAAAATATGCCATATAAGTGTAAGAAATCAAAATATGCAAGAATTTGTTTCCTGTACGTTCAAAATATGCGAACATATACCGAAAAAAAAAAAAAATGGCTCTGAGCACTATGGGACTCAACTGCTGTGGTCATCAGTCCCCTAGAACTTAGAACTACTTAAACCTAACTAACCTAAGGACATCACACACATCCATGCCCGAGGCAGGATTCGAACCTGCGACCGTAGCAGTCGCACGGTTCCGGACTGCGCGCCTAGAACCGCGAGACCACCGCGGCCGGCATATACCGAAAAGCTGTGGTTATTTCGTAATGAATAACAGGAGAGTTTGGGAAGTGTAAGCAACATATACGAAAACGTGTATTTCCATGGAAATGCTGGCTTTAATAATAACTTTAACCGATGTGAGTCAGATTGCAGGTTACACTATAAATAAGTTAATTGTTTACATTTATTTGCAGCCTTCTACGGCTCGTGAATTTTAAGTACTGTTTCTGCACTTCAACAAGAAAATCAACAGTTGACTCGATGACGAAAAGTACAAGACAAAATATGTTAAATTATGTTCTATCCTCAAAACAGGCTTTTTTATGTCGTTAAAAGACGCCAGGTTTTGACGGTATCATCTTTGAAATGAGTAGGCCTATATAGAATTTTTATGCACATATTATTTAAAGATTAAAATAGGCTTTTGTCTCAAATCCGTAGTGATGAGTAAGGAGTTTTGCGTTTATATATACGGAAAATCAAGACAGGGCCCAAAAATTCCCAGTGTTGTAGCGGATCACCATACACCATGATGTAAAATGTAGAGAACATCAGTTTTTGTGGTAGCTGGGATTTAATGGAAATTCACTTTAAAGATTTATTTTTCTACTGATAGACCGTGCCGATAAATACATTTTTCGTGATCTAAGCAGGGAGTGGCTAAGACATTAATAATGTGATAACATATTTGGATAAACTTATGCAGGGTAACCGGATCAGTATGAAATTTAACATTTTGATAAATATCTTAAGCTGTCTCTAGGCCTACATCTTGAGCATCTTTTTCTTCGCTACTGTAAGTCAGAACTTTTATTTTTAATCTACTTTAGTTCTTTTTTTCAGTCGAATAAATGAACTGAAACAGAACTGGGATTTGAAATTTGTAGATCAGCAATTCGATATATTTTTGTGCCAACTCAAAAGTCGTTCCATCTTCGTTTCAGAGTTCTTATAAGGAATTTCAGTAATCTAGCTACTCCCAGACTGAACTTACACTCTTTTAAGACACTTGCAACCAAAGTGTTCCTCCATCCAGACTCGTTCAATGAATCAGGTTGTTTCCTTCAACTAAACGTAAGTCTTAATGCAATTTTGTCATATGATTACATGATGGAGACCGTGGCTGTTGTTTGAAGACCAATGTTGATGGTATTGGGACAGCAACCAGCCACAAATTTACTTTCAGATCCTTTACTCAAAGGGTACCGTTACCGGTTTTGAATCGTGATTCGTCCTCAGACGGTTTACACACTTTCTTTATGACTTGTTGTGTGTTTTTTACAGATTAATTGTCCTTAAATATAAATAATACACAATTATAAACACGCCACACAGATGGTTGCGTAACAGATTTTCGTTGCATGTGACTTACGTAAAGTTTGTTTTCATAACATTCGTCCAACAGATGTGGTACCTTCCCACTGCATTCTTATGGTAGCACACGTAAATTTTTCTCACTGAACACTTTAGATTTGTCACTGAGAATATTTCTACCACACACCACATGTTTTGATACATACGAAGAGTTTACAAACATATGAGTGTCAGAGATGCTATGATACATCGTAACATTTGACGATGATTTCCTATGTTTGGAAAGGATGATATATTCATTTACGCAACTGTAATGCCTTTTACACTAGTACAGATATTTTTTTTTTTTTGACTTGATATTGTTACATTAATTATAAAGTTGTTTTAAACGAAAGTCTTTGATAATTTGATGTCAGAACAGATGGAAAGAATATCTTCGAATCTCCTACACAAATAAAGATTAATGCTCTAGGTTAAGTCCCACATACTGAAAGAATGGATAGCTCATTGTAAAATGATTGATTTAGCATTTTATGAGAACTGCATTCTTTTCATTTCAAAATGTCTTGGAAAAGGTGACCACTCAGTGAGAGCGATTCATTAATAGACGAGCACTTCAGAAATTGGAAAGATGCAGCCAACAAATTCCAAGGACTTTACAAGAAAATTAAATGCATTTCTGCTGATAATTTTCTAAAGTTGTTTCTGGTAAAATAGAGGCTATTGCTATTTATTTGGACAAAGAAAGGAGGAAAGAAAAAGATCGAAACAGAATCAGTTATGTTTTGTGGAGAGAGCTGCATTCTATTCATTTCAAAATGTCTTGGAAAAGGTGACCACTCAGTGAGAGCGATTTATTAATAGACGAGCACTTCAGAAATTGGAAAGATGCAGTCAACAAATTCCAAGGACTTTACAAGAAAATTAAATGCATTTCTGCTGATAATTTTCTAAAGTTGTTTCTGGTAAAATAGAGGCTATTGCTATTTATTTGGACAAAGAAAGGAGGAAAGAAAAAGAACGAAACAGAATCAGTTATGTTTTGTGGAGAGAATGAAGTACCCTTCCGAAGCGACACAGAAAGGGTTCCCATTATCCTTGGAACCTGGTTCTGCCTCGGAACCAGTGATGGCCGTGTTTTGGTTACAGCTGTCTGCGTGCTAGACACACTGAACCTACACTCGCAACTATGGTTTGGGGTGCGATTTCGTATGACAACAGGAGCACTACAATCTGGTCATTCGATCTACTGTGATGCCGTTCCTGAACAGCATGCCAGGGGGTGTTTTCGAGTAGGATAACGCTCGCCCACGTACTGCTGCTCTAACCCAATTCGCCACACAGAGTGTCGATATGTTGCCTTGGCCTGCTCGATCACCAGACTTATCTCCACTCGAACACATATGGGACACCAGCGGACCACATCTCCAGCGTGAGCCACACGTCCCGGTATTGATCGACCAAGTGCAACAGGCATGGAACTCCAGTCCACTAACTGACGTCCGCCACCTGTACAACACAATACATGCACATCTGCATGCTTGCATTCAACGTTCTGTAGGTTACAATGGTTGTTAAGGTATCTGCATTTCAAGTTTGCAATGGCTTATCTTCCTCTTACGTTAATCTGAGATCTTGCAATGTTAATCACTTAAATATGTTACCTAGGCAAATGTACTTCCGAAATTTCATTATTCTACAGTAATTTTTGGCGTTGAGATTTTTTCCCCATCAATGTAATATCTGTCAAAAGGGTTCATTCTGATTTGATGTTCGATCCGATTGCGTATTAACTTGAAGATTCCAAGAGAACTCAATACGCAAAAGCGTAACGTCGATGAAGTTTGTCAAAAGAAAAAAAAAGTGTGATTTAAAATTAGGAGTATGAGAGTAACCTATAAAGAACGGGACTGTAACATTATTAAAAGTAGAAAATCATTATTATCACAAAATAATGGCATCGGTTCTACAATTTTGTGTGTTTCAAAGCCAAAACAAATAGCGCACCAATTACATAAAACGATCATGTCGTTTTCTCAAAAATGTTCGAATGTGTGTGAATTCCTAAGGGGCCAAACTGCTGAGGTCATCGGTTCCTAGACTTACACACTACTTAAACAAACGTAAACTAACTTATGCTAAGAACAACAAACACACCCATACCCAAGGAAGGACTCGAACCTCCGGCAGGAGAGGCCGCGCAGTCTGTGACATGGCGTGTCTAGCCGTACGGCCACTCCACGCGGCTGCCGTTTTCTCTGAACGTAAAATGTTGTACTGTATTTTGACCTTTAACAATGTTGCCAATTGGAAAAATTTCTCACTATTAAAATGGATATATCAGCGAAATATTCGTGGTGCCATTATGCCGATAAATCAGACAAAATATTAGTGAAATAACAAAGCGCCAGAAGTGTCAATCTACTCCGCCATCTTAACACTGAAACAAAACAACGTGAACTTACTTTGCACTGCCATATCGAGAAAAATGTGCAATGGGCAATCGTTATGAGTTTGTAATCGACAGCACTTCGCAGTTGAAAGCTGTTCGAAGAGTTTCCAACTGTGAGGACTTTCCTTACGCTGTATCGGCTATTCGGTCGCCTTGTTGTCACTATATATGCATTCATGGTACATTTAAGACGTGTACCACTTGTCTGTCTGTCTCTTCCTCCTCCTCCTCCTCCTCCCTGCTTCTGCCCACCTCCCACTCCATTGTCCCTCTATCTGCATCCTCCTCCCCACCTCTCTACGTTCAGCTCACTTCTCTCAGCCCATCACCTCCTCCCCCCTTCCTCTGTCCATAATCCCCCCTCTACTGACACCTTCCCCACGCCTAATCTCCACACCTCTTTCTTTCCATGTCCTCCTCTCATCTGCCTCTGTCCATCTCTTCCTACCCCATCTGGATGTGTTCACCTTCTCCTCCCCCTATCTCTCTCCGCTCTCTCTGCCCATCTGCTTCTGCCCCCTCTCTGTCATTCCACCCCTTTCTCCCCCCTCTCTCTCTGGCACCCTCATCGTCCCATCCTCGTCTATCTAGTACCTCCTCTAAACGCTGTCTCTCCATTTCTTTCTGACCCAATGTCTATATCCATCTCCTACTCCCATCTAACTGTCCATCTCCTCCGCCCATTTGTCATTTCAGCCTTTCCCCATCCAATTTTCATTTTCCTCTTCCCCTCTTTACACTGTATCGATTACTGGGATGTCTTGTTGCCATTATACGTATCAGTGGTCCATTTAATATCTGTACCTCATTTCTGTCCTACACTTTCATCTCTCTACCCATGCCCTCCTCCACCATCTCACTATGTCCTCCTCACCACATATATCTGTGCAACTCTCCTACCACTGTCCATCTCATCCTGCCCCTCTCTAAGACCATCCCATCCTCATCCCTTTCTGCCAAAATTCTCCTTCCCCTGTCTATATCCATTCCCTCCTCTCCTCTCTCTGACCATTTCTGTCCCCTCTCTTTGACCATCCACCCCCACCTCTCCTCTCATTCTTTCCATCCCCTCTTACCCACTCTATCTGCCAGACTCCTCCTCTCCAGTCTTACGGCCCAGCTCGCCCTCCCTCTGTGCATCTCCTTTTGCCTCTGTGTCCATGCCTTCCTACCCCATCTGTCCATCTTCTCCCCCCTCTCTCTGCTCGCCTCATTCCCCCAGTATCATCTGTCTATCTCCTCCTCTCCCTCTCACTGTTTCTTCATCTCCTCTTCTGCTCTCTGTGTCCATCTCCATCTTCTACCCATCTCCTCCTCCCCTTTTTTCTCTGTCCATCTGATCCTCACCCCGCTATCCATCTCCTCCCCCCCCCCCCCCCTCTTTCCGCTCAGCTATGCACATCTGCTTGTTTAGCCTCTGTAATGCTACTGGCATAATACACTTTCCATGCAGGACAGCCTAGCTGTCAGCAGCTGAAAACCCTTTTTAGTTATATCTCCACTCCCACAGGAACCGATATTCCAATTCCTAGCCCCCCCCCTCCCCTCCCCGTGATGCTGTTTCCCAGATAGAATGTAGCACTGGAAAAAAAATTTGTAGAAATTGATCCAGCGAACCATGGACTTGGTGTGCATCGCTGCCACACTCACTTTGATGCACCAAATGTAGGCATCATTACCGAGAGAAAACAGACACGTTGGACGGAAAGGTAAGTTCTGTTGAGCATCTGAACAGAGGCCGAACTCCATCTAGGTAATGACTTTCATTTTATCAATGAGGAATTGGAACCTCTCTTCCTCCATCGGACTCTGGGCGCTATAAAATACCGAACGAAGAACTCAGTGCACAGGGAGATTGTGAGTGAGATAGTCGTTGCGCTCCAGCGCCACCATCGCTGTCAGCAAGAAGATGTGTCGTCCCTGGAGAGGCCCATCCCTCACCTCGTTCTGAACCCAGGACATTACAATCTTCAGCAGTCGATGGTGCCATATAGAGGCATCTCAAACCGTGGCACTACATGCGGTAGCATCGTGACGGTGACATGACGCCGTTTCGAATCATCCCTGCGCTAATAAGTGGCAGAACGCATACAGAGGCGGCGTGGTGGGATCTGTCTTTTCGTCACACATGCCCCAGGTGGCGCAATGCAGCATGGTTTGCGGATAATGAGATTGAACTCAAAGACAGCTACCAGTTCAGAGGGTTTCTAAGTTTTAGATCTAGATGAAAATAAAACGGGTTTGTCTGATAAAATCAGTTCTTACTAGAAAAAAATTTACTTCAGATTTTGTCATATTTGAAGCACCTACACATCATCATCTGGAACATAATTATAAATGAAGTGTCCCAAAATAATAGGCTTCCGAATAGTGTAGAGTTGTAAAAGTCTTCTCTGTGTAATGTAAAAGAAGAGAAAAGCAGGTCAGTATTCAATAGTCGGGCGGAATGCAACAAGGAAGATCCGCTGATTGTACGGTGCTTGACAGTTGCTAAGTAACAGAGACATTTTTGCTCAAGAATAATTATCGGGAATGGTGAAGAAATGAAACAGTACATTCGTAACAGAGGTGGAGTAGTATATTTATAACAAAAAACGACATAGATTTCACCAAATGAGAAAGCTGAATGACAAACATAAATAACGTACACGTTTGATACAGGCCAGACTCCCAACATGAAGGTCGATATTGAACTCTCAGCAAGGAATGTGCCCTCCTCCGATACTGTTGCACATTTTGCTCCTGTTATTCATGCTGCCTAAATAAGTGTTGACGAGTCCTCGGAGGATATCATCCCACTCCTCTCTTAAGGCGGTTTCCAGTTCTTGCACGGTTCGGGGATGGGGTGTTCATAGAGGAACAAGTCTGCCTACAGCATCCCAGGCATGGTCTAAAGGGTTTAGGTCCGGGGCTATGCAGGCTCTCGGTCCTGTGTCGTTATAAATAGAAAGTCGGAACCTACCGCACCCCTAAACATACGGACATGATTTAGGATAATGTCCCTGCAATGCCACTGTCCTGCAGAGGTACCTCGCGCGAAGATGTGCAGCGTTGTTTTCCCCTTATGCTAATGCCTGTTCACACCATAACGTCTAGACCATACCGATAACGTTCCACATTCGTAGTGTGTATGTGTTCTGCCCTCTCTCCACATTCACTGGTGGCCAGAACCACTCCCTACAGTGAAGCGGGATTCGTCGGAGAACATCACTCTGGACCACTGTTCATGACTCCAACCAACATACAGTATTGCGTACACCAATGAACTGGAATGCAGGTTTTCAAGCATACAAACCAGCCTGATTTAATCTCCACAAAATGGTTCTCCCAGGTCTGCAGCGATCTGCCTCGGAGTGAGACGTTTGTTCCTTTTCGCCATTAGAGGTACGTATCGATCCTCTTGCGGTGTGGTGGTCCGTCTATGACCACCGGCATGCTTTAGCATTGCATTTCCACCTTCAGCGGCGTTTTATATTCGAGATATGACTTTTTTGGACACGCCGATTACTGTGGCCACAGTAGTCACAGTTTGACCTGCTTCGAGTCGTCCAACTGCTCATCCACGATCATATCATATCATATGTCTTGCGGACAAGTTGCCTTATCACACGGAATGTCGCACTAATCGGTTGCACAACAACCTCCGTCACACAGAGTGCTGCATGAACTGTCAAATGTCCACAGAGAGTTCGTGCACAGGTCTCGCTGCAGTTAATATGTCCCAGTATGTAGATTTCTCTTTGGTATCATTGGTCTGGTGTTCCGAGGGGACAGTAGTAGGACAGAAAGAGACTGTGGCTCTGAGGCAGACAGTGGCACAGAGACACACAGAAAGGTAATGAGAATGATCTGGACAGAATGAATGAGTTGATGGGTACTGGCAACTTACAGCGATGTACTACATCTGCATCTACATATATATACCGCTAGCCACCAAGCGGCATGTGGCTGAGGACACAATTTGCGACAAAGTCATATTGCACTCGCGGATCGCGCGAGAGAAAAACGGCTGTCTGGACGCCTCAGTAAGAGCTCTAATTTCCCTTATATTTGAATGAAGATCATTGCACGATTTGAAAGTTGGCGGTGATAATCCATGCTCTAAATCTTCGGCGAAGATCGGATTTCGGAATTAGTGAGGAGCCCCTTTCCGTTTAGCGCGTCGTCTATCTGCAAGTGTGTCCCACTTCCTATGAGATTCGTAACGCTCTCGCGTTGGCTAAATGTACCAGTCACGAACCTTGCTGCTCTTATTTGGACCTTCTCAATCTATTGAATTAGACCCAACTGATAAGGGTCCCATACAGGCGAGGCAATACTCTTAATACTGGACGAACTAACGTATTGTAACCAATTTCCTTTGTTGAAGGACTGCATTATTTCAGGATTCTACCAATAAACCACAATCTAGAGTTCGCCTTGCCCGTGATTCCATTTGACATCATTTCGAATAGTGACAACCAGATGCTTGACGGATGCAGCCGCTTCCAAAGACTGGGCACTTAGTGAGTGTGTGAACGACTTACAGTTAGGAGAGCTTGTGGGAGTGACGTGTGAGTTGCTTCTTAAAAAGAGCGCAATTATTTTCGTATTCCAAAAATTTTGGGTAAATTTTCAAACGTGCTGAGGAAGGAAGAACATGGCAACTTTTCAGTCGGTCTTTAATTTTTCCGCTGGTATATGATGTGCCTCTTCCTAGAGTGATTAGGTGGTCAGTTCTGAGGACTGACTTGTTATTTATTGATTGAGTTGCTATATATTTTTACACTACTGGCCATTAAAATTGCTGCACCACGAAGATGACGTGCTACAGACGCGATATTTAACCGACAGGAAGAAGATGCTGTGATATGCAAATGATTAGCTTTTCAGAGCATCCACACAAGGTTGGCACAGGTGGAGACACCTAAAACGTGCTGACAAGAGGAAAGTTTCCAACCGATTTTTGATACACAAACAGCAGTTGACCGGCGTTGCCTGGTGAAAAGTTGTTGTGATGCCTTGTGTAAGGAGGAGAAATGCGTACCATCACGTTTCCGACTTTGATAAAGGAAGGATTGTAGCCTATCGCGATTGCGGTTTATTGTATCGCGACATTGCTACTTGCGTTGGTCGAGATCCAATGACTGTTAGCAGAATATGGAATCCGTGAGTTCAGGAGGGTGATACGGAACGCCGTGCTGGATCCCAACGGCCTAGTATAACTAGTAGTCGAGATGACAGGCATCTTATCCGCATGGCTGTAACGGATCGTGCAGCCACGTCTCGATCCCTGAGTCAACAGATGGGGACGTTTGCAAGACAACAACCATCTGCACGAACACTTCGACGACTTTTGCAGCAGCATGTACTATGAGCTCGGCGACCGTGGCTGCGGTTACCCTTGACGCTGCATCACAGACAGGATTGCCTGCGATGGTGTACTCAACGACGAAACCTGGGTGCACGAATGCCAAACTGTCATTTTTTCGGGTTAATCCAGGTTCTGCTTACAGCATCATGATGATAACTTCCGTGTTTGGCGACATGGCGGCTAACGCACATTGGAAGTGTGTAATCGTCAACACCATACTGGCGTATCACCCGGCGTGATGGTATGGGGTGCCATTCGTTACACGTGTCGGTCGCCTCTTTTTCGCATTGACGGCACTTTGAACAGTGGACGTAACATTCCAGATGTGTTACGACCCGTGGCTCTAACCTTCATTCGGTCCATGCAAAACCCTACATTTCAGCAGGATAATGCACGACCGCATGTTGCAGGTCCTGTACTGGCCTTTCTGGATACAGAAAATGTTCGACTGCTGCCCTGGCCAGCACATTCTCCAGATCTCTCACCAAATGAAAACGTTTGGTCAATGGTGGTCGAGCAACTGGCTCGTCACAATACGCCAGTGACTACTCTTGATGAACTGTGGTATCGTGTTGAAGCTGCATGGGCAGCTGTACCTGTACACGCCATCAAGCTCTGTTTGACTGAATGCCCAGGCGTACCAAGAGCGTTATTATGACCAGAGGTAGTTGTCCTGGGTACTGATTTCTCAGGCTCTATGCACCCAAATTGCGTGAAAATGTAATCACATGTCAGTTGTAGTATAATATATTCGTCCAATGAATACCCGTTTACCATCTGCGTTTCGTCTTGGTGTAGCAATTTTAATGGCCAGTAGTGTATCTTAGGGTTTCTCGTCCACGAGCATTTCCCTCTGAGCGCACACCACGAGCAGTCGGTCTTGTGCGGGAAGTCTGCCGTGCTGAACGGGGATTAGGGCGATCGATTGACGCGCCTGCCCGCGGCTTCCCTCCAGGACTCCCCCGCCCCCTCTGTGCAGACAGCGGCCAGACGCGGGCAACCGAGGCGACTGCCAGACGCCGCCGCCGCCGCTGTCGGCAGCTCCCTACGTCACAGGGGGAAGTGTAATTAATTAGGTGCACGTAATTAACATTATCCCGCTGCCCGCCTCGGGCCCGGTCGCCTAATTAAGCTGAGAGCGCGTATAGTGTTACCCCGTGTCGCCGAGGCAATTACAAGGCTTGACAGTTGCCAGCCTGCAGTTTTTCACTCCTTAGGCTCGGCAAGAATCCCACAGCCCGCGGACGTTCCGCCTTCCCCAGTTTCCCTCTCGTGGAGTGGCTCTTAGCTCTCGCCTGGTGTCGCAGAGCCCATTTTGCGCATTATCCCATACACTTTTGGGACGGGTCAATGTCTTCGCAATCTACCATCATTTTCTACTTAGCGAAGGGTAAAGGTGAAACACATCTTCGCTTCCCTTACAGTCGATCTCTGTGGAGCTGGGGTATCTTTGGAACCTGAGTAGTGATGTTGGCCAACTTGCTTTGTTTAAAAGGTGGCCTTGAAACGTGAGCTTCCACTGGATGTTCGTGAGGTAAAAGGCTTTATGAAGCCCAGGCATTCTTTGTGCGCCCCTCTGGTCACACGACACATTTCCAAGCAGTCGTTTTTTCTCTAAAGGGCTGGTTTGGATTGTCTGGGGGAAGATACCAAACAGCGAGGTCATCGGTCTCATCGGATTACGGAAAGGCAGGGAAGGAAGTCGGCCGTGCCCTTTAAAAAAAGAACCATCCCGGCCTGCAGCGATTGAGGGAAATCACGGAAAACCTAAATCAGGATGGCCGGACGCAAGCAGTCGTCTTTAATGTGACTGGACTGAGTACTTTTCTCAGTCTTCCTTTTAACCATTTTACAGGTTACTTAACATTATCCCGATAATTAACATTATCCTGCTGGCCGCCTAATTAAGCTGAGAGCGCGTGTTGACCCACAATGGTATAATAACGAAATTCGGAAGATTCTGAGGAAGCCCTGAAAATTCTTGACTTACTTGACTTAATTCCTTTGGCACCCTGGAGAACTCGCCATCCCTCTCTGTCTTCGGCCATTTGCCTCAGTTCTGCCCAGGTCTTGCCAACTCTTTCTGCTTCCCCTTCCACTGTCCTCTTCCAAGTGCCCCTTGGTCTTCCTCTCTTCCTTGTTCCCTGGGGATTCCATTCCAATGCTTTTTTTCTCGCTGTCTCCATCTACTTTTCTCAAGGTGTGCCCCAACCAACCCTACTTTCTCTCTCGTATCTGGTCTTCTATAGGTATCTGATTTGTTCTTCGCCAGAGTTCCTCATTACATATTTTTTTCTGGCCACCTGATATTCATGATGCGTCGAAGACATCTATTTATGAAGCTTTGTAGCTGGGATGTTATCTTTTTATCCATTTTCCAGCTTTCACTGGTGTACAGGAGGATAGCCTTCACATTTGTATTAAAAATACGGATTTTTTTTTGTACTTGATATTTCTATTTTTCCATATTGGATACAATTGCATGAAGGGAGCAATTGCCTATTTAATGCGGTTTTTCACGTCATCTCCGGCTCCACCATCTTCTGTCACTATACTACCCATATACAGGAATGAGTTGACAGTCTCCACGCGCTGCTCACCTATTATCAGTGGCACCTACATGTTCCCTGAATTTACTCTCGTTTCCTTTGTTTTGCCTGTATTTACCTTGACGCCAGCAGTCTTTGCTTCTTCTTTCAGCAAGTTTAATTTAACTTGCATGTCAGTCAGCCTTTGAGCTAATAAAAATCCTCCAGACGTTCATGGGTCCCCCGCTGGATTCCTTGTCTCCTGTCTGCTGTGACTTCTCATAACAGAGTCTAGACTGAGTAGAAAAAGTGTTGGTGATAAAATGCAACCCTGCCAAACTCCAGTTGTTACGTTTATTGGCTCTGTCATATTTACCTTGTGGAGTATACAACATTTGTAGTCATCATATAAATCTTTTATGATGTTTAGGATCTTCTGTGGTATGCTATACTTCCGCAAGACCTGCCAGAGCACTTTATGTTTCACGGAATCGAAGGCCTTTTGAAATCAATGAATGCCAGGTACATGGTTGCTTATAATTCTTTGATTTGCTGTAAAATGATCCTAAGAGTGTTAATAAGAGCAACACAACTGTGTTGTGCCCTAGAACCGGTGTGTTCTTTACGCAGTCGCTTTTAAAGGGACTCTTTAATTCTGTTAAAAATAATTCTGGTGAGGACCACGCCAGCTGTTAGTCTGACGAATTTCCCTTTTTTAGGAGCTTTACCACCAAACCATTTTTCCACTCCTTTGGAGATTTTTCAAGCCAAATATGCTTCAGCAAAGGATGGAGCATTTTAACAGTACTTTCAATATCGGCTTTTAAGAGCTCTGGTGTTACGTTGTCTAGGCCTGGAGCCTTTGTACTTTTTAGTGTTTTCAAGCCAATCCTAATTTCGTCCATTGTCCGACACTGCAAATTTATATCGTGATCTTCTTCGACTTCCTCTGGAACATCTCTTACCTGTTCCTCTTGGTTGTCTTCACAATTTAACAGTTCTTTGAAGTGCTCCTCCCATCTCTGTAGCTGTGCCTGTTGAGTTGTAAGCATCACCCCATCCTTGTTCTTAACTGGTCTTTCATGTCTGAGGTTCTTCATTGACAACCGTTTGGTAATATTGTAGAGCTCTTTCATATTTCCTTGTCTTTCTGCCTCTTCTGCTAATTTTGCTTGCTCATCTATCCATTTCCTTTTATCTCGACGTAGCAATATTTTCACTTTTTCGTTTCCCTCCGTGTATTCTTTATGCGCTTCGCTCTTCTGCGCTCTTGTCTTACAAAAATTTAACTTAAGTTTTAGTCCTTTCCTGCGGCTGATTTCATTCCATGTAGCATCAGAGATCCATTCCTTCCATGTGCCTTAAATCCTAAGATTTTTTTCCTCCCACATCTAAATAACTGTCTTTTCTTGCAAACATGTTTCAATTCCCTCTTCCATACAGTTTTCTTCAGAGAGTACCTGGAATCTGTTTTGTAGTTCAAGAGCAAATGTTTCTTTGCTCTGTTGGTCTTTTAACCTTGCCACGTCTATTTTCTTACAGCTGTGATCGAGCTTGGCTCTGTTTGCCACTATCTTCAGTCTGAATTCTGCCAAAACTAGGTGATGGTCACTTCCAAAGTCAGCTCCTCTTCTGTTTCTGACATCTAACAGAGTGTTGGAACTTGCGCCTTTTGACTATGTGGTCTATTTGATTTTCGGTAACGTGATCTAGAGAAACCCACGTTATCTTATGGCAGTTACGATGTGGAAACAATGTGCCCCCAATGACTAGGTCATGTTCAGCGCAAGCATCTATCAACAGTTCACCATTTACATTCCTGATCCCCACGCCATGCATGCCCATGATATTTTCAAGCCCTTCATTTTCCGAACCAACTTTTGCGTTCAAGTCACCCATTAAATTTTTATGTTCCTAGAATTTGTTTGTCTAAGGACTCCGTTAAACTCTGTATAAAATGCATCCATCGTACAGACTCCCGTATGGACAGTATGGTAATAAGCATCCCTGGCGTAGAGAAACAACTGAAAGATTTGAAAGCAATTAAATTACCAACTCCGGATGCAATCGCAATTAGCTTTTACGAAGTGTTCTCGAACGCATTGGCCCCTTACCTAGCTTGCATTTATTCTGAATCGATCGCCCATCACAAAGTCCCAAGCAACTGAAAAAAAAGCGCAGGTGACTCCAGTATACAAGAAGCGTAAAAGAACGGGCCTGCAAAATTACAGACCAATATGCCTAACTTCGGTCTGCTACAGAATCCTCGGACATATTCTCAGTTCGAATACAATGAACTTTCTTGAGGCGGAAAGCTTACGTCCACGAATCAGCATGGTTTTAAAAAGCATCGCTAGTGAGAAACTCAGCTTGCCCTTTTCTCACATGATATACTGCGACCTATGGATGAAAGGCAATAGGCAGCTTCCATATTTCTAGGTTTCCTTAAAGCATTTGACACGATGCCCTATTGCAGGCTGTTGGTATGAGCTCACAGATGTGGGAGTGGTTCGACGGCGTCTTAAGAGGCAAGGGTATCGTCAGGGTTGCCCCAGGGAAGCGTGACAGGTCCGCCGTTGTTCTCCATATACATAAATGATTTGGCAGACAGCGTGGCCAGCAATCTGCGGGTTTGCCGATGATTCTGTGGAGTACGATAACGTGTCGAAGCTGAGTGACTATAGGAAGATACGACTTAGACAAAATTTCTGGTTGGTGTGATCAATGGTAGCTACTTTTAAATGTGGAAAAATGTAAGTTAATGCGGTTAAGTAGGAAACCGAAACTGTAATGTTCGGGTACAGAATTGGTAATGTCCTTCATGACACAGTCAAGTCGTTTAAATATCTGGTCGTAGAGCTGCAAAGCGGTATGAAATGGAACGTACGTGTGAGAACTGTGCGAACGCTCGCTTTCGGTTTATTGGGAGAATTCTAGGAAAAAGTGGTTCACCTGGACTGCGTGTAGGTGACTGGTGAGACCTGCTCTTGAGTACTGCTCAAATGTTTGGGTTTCGTAGCCGGCCGGATTGGGGGAGGACATCGAAGCAATTCAGAGGCGGGCTGCTAGATTTGTTACCGATAGGTTCGAACAACACATAAGTGTTGCGGAGATGCTTCGGGAACTCAAATGGGAATCTCTGGAGGGAAGACGACAATATTTTTGAGGAACAATATTGAAAAATGTAGAAAACCGACATTTGGAGCTGACTGCCAAACGATTCTACTGCCGCTAATATACATTATCCGTAAGGACCAAGAAGATAAGATTCGTGAAATTAGGGCTTCTACGGAGACATAAGCAGTCGTTTTTCCCTGGCTGTGTTTGCGAGTGGAACACGAAAGGAAATCACTAGTAGTGGTAGAGAGCACCCTCCACCATGCACCGTACGTTGGTTTGGGGAGAATGTATGTAAAAGTAGATGTAGAATATTTAAAAGCCTGTATGATAAAACGCAATAGTACAGCGATGTTTGTCATCGTGAATATGGCATCTAACAGGAAGAGAGGTCCCGCCTGTGGAAATCGCAACACGCCGTAAATCAAGCCATTTTGGTTACACCACAAATTTCGAAATATTCTAGGACACATCAGAACATTCTTGGTTTGTTATAGCGTCTTACACTTATGAGCCTATACATAACGAGCAGTTCCCAACGCGAAATTTAACACCGTATATTGGCGTTGCGAGAAGCTGATGTAACGAAAATGTGTGTAAGCAGATAACAGACGAATGGGGTATCGCTCAGGTGACGATATGGGCTGAAAACGGGGAAATCCACTGACATGAGTGAATTTAACAAAGAGTAGACCGTTACGGCACTGCGCCCGGGAAAGGGCTCCTCGGATATGACGAAGCTGGTCAACTGTTCACGCGCTACTTCTTTGCAAAATGATTGATGTACACTGAAACCACGAGGACGCGATAAGGTGTTGGACGTCCATGCCTTCCCCCCTGCGGGTTCGGGGGTTAGACTAGGCCCGCGGTATTCCTGCCTGTCGTAAGAGGCGACTAAAAGGAGTCTCAAACTTTTCGGCCTTATATCATGGTCCCCTGTTGGGTTTGACCTCCATCTCTCAAAATTTTCCGAAGAGCGAGCCGATTGGGGAAGGGCGCCTTACTTGGTGCATTGTGTCCATCTTGCGATCAGACCTTTCGCCAGCTTATACACCGTTGAACTGCAGTCCTGTCCGCTCTCCATCTCTTGGGCATGACTCTGTTTCTGAGTGCAGATTACACCTTGCACTGTGCAGTGCCTCTTTCTGCACCTACGGCGACCATGGACCACATGTTACCTAACATCCAGCACGGTAGCCAGTCCGTTGTGGTGGGGCCGCCATGTACCCTGTTGGTTGTAGCCCCCTGACAACACAGGGATCGCTCTACTGATGCCTGCGCCGTTAACTCCCCACATATGCCAAGGAGTAGATGCCTATCCTCCTGGGGTATCGGGACTCCCGGCAACGGCCATCCTGCCAGGTGGCTCTTGCCGTGGCTGGGTGGCGCCCGTGGGGAGGGCCCTTGGTCGGAGTAGGTGGCATCAGGGCGGATGACCCGCAATGAAGCGTGGTACATCGTCTCTCGCTGGTGGCCAGCCGCTAGCAGTCTCTGAGCGTTCTCGGGCTCAGTTTAACACTCAGAAGTTCTCCTCCCTGGCTACACCGTGGGAGGAACGTAAGTCTCAGGATGGCAGTAGCAGTTATTCGCCCCGCTTCTTAGTTTGTACGAGGGCTGGTGGGGAGTCTTTTCTCTCCCCAAAGCCTCAGTTCTTCGTCGAGCATTTAGAGGACAAGTTTGGGGAGGTGGAGGGCTTGTCAAAAATGCGCTCTGGGTCAGTCCTGCTACAAACGGCATCCTCTGCCCAGTCACGACGGTTACTCGCTTGTGACAAGTTGGGGGATGTTGCCGTTACGATCACATCCCATAAGAGTTTAAATATGGTCCAAGGAGCTATTTACCATAGGGATCTTCTTTTGCAGTCTGACGAAGAGCTGCGCGCCAATTTAGAGCGCCGAGGTGTACATTTCGTCCGGCGCGTTCATCGGGGTCCTAAGGAAAATCAGATTGCTACCGGTGCCTTCATCTTGGCCTTCGAAGGGGATACATTACCGGAAAAGGTCAAGGTGATGGTCTACCGATGTGACTTTAAGCCCTATATCCCTCCCCCGATGCGGTGCTTTAAGTGCTGGAAGTTTGGCCATATGTCTTCTCCCTGCACTTCCAGCCTCACATGTCGAGATTGCGGACGCCCATCACATCCCAATACTCCACGTGCCCCGCCTCCCATGTGTGTCAACTGCGGGGAGCACCATTCACCTTGCTCGCCAGACTGCCGAATTTTCAAGAAAGAGCGTAAAATCATGGAATACAAGACCCTGGACCGACTAACCTATATTGAGGCCAAAAGGAAATACGACCGACTCCCTCCTGTGAGAATGACATCTTCCTACGCTGCTGCTACAACACCTGTGCTAGCCCCGTGTGTTTCTCCAATTGTGGCCGGATCGAAGAGTAGTACAACTCCTCCTGCCCTCTCGCCAGTGGGGGGCTCTACCCACTAGGTTGCTCCTGCGCCACCTACCTCAGGAGCAACACCATCCCACCCATCGGGGACGTCCGTCCTCACTTCTAAGCCGGAGAAGTGTCCAACTTCTTCGGCTTCTCACGCTCGCAAGGGGTCACTTGCGTCCCTCCCTTCCCAGGTTACCGCCAGCGAGAAGGCTGACGACGGACAGTGGCGTAAGTGCCCGCAATCAGCTGGACGTAGGGCTTCACGATCCTCCTCCGTCCCGGAGACTGAATCGGTGAAGCCCTCCCAGCCGGTGCGACCCAAGGAATGGCGTGAGAAACCCAAGAAGAGATCTCAGCCCAAGGAACTCGCGGTGGCAGCCATCCCACCGCAACCTTCCAGCTCTGCGTCTGAGGATGCGGTGGAGATTCTGGCGTCCGCTGAGGACCTCGATCTCACCGGTCCATCAGACGCCATGGAAAGCACTATCACAGGTGCTAAATTGGAGGCAGGAGGTGACCCAGTGGCGTAATCTCCCTTCCCAGTCCCGTCACGCCTTTCTCAGCCATGGACAACACCATCCTCCAGTGGAACTGCAGCGGTTTCTTCCACCATCTAGCTGTTCTCTGCCAACTTATCAGCCTTCATCCTTTCCTCTGCATTGCTCTGCAGGAAACTTGGTTTCGGGCAATGCGAACCCCCGCCCTCCGGGGCTACCGGGGTTATTATAAGAACTGGGCAGCTTATGAAAGGGTGTCTGGTGGCGTCTGCATATATGTCCTGAACTCTCTTCACAGCGAGTCTGTACCTCTCCAAACACCTTTAGAGGCTGTCGCTGTTCGGGTGTGGACGCCACAGCCTGTTACCGTCTGCAGTCTTTACCTTCCACCGGATGGTGATGTCGCGCTGCATGTCCTGGCTGCTCTGACAGCCCAATTGCCGCCACCTTTCTTGTTACTGGGCGACTTTAACGCCCATAACCATCTGTAGCCTGGGTCGGTGGCAACAGGTCGAGGCGCCATCGTTGAGCATTTATTGGCGCAGCTCGATCTCTCGATATTAAATGATGGTGCCTTCACACACATCAGTGTGGCGCATGGCACATACTCCGCCACTGACCTTTCGATCTGTAGCCCTAGCCTCTTACCGTCTGTCCAATGGAGAGTGCATGACGACCTTTGTGGTAGTGACCACTTTCCGATCTTTCTGTCACTGCCACAGCGTCAGTCTTCTGGGCGCCCTAGCAGATGGGCTATGAATTAGGCTGACTGGGACTTGTTCCCCTCCACTGCCGCTATTGAGCCTCTCTCTAGCGATGACATTGATGCAGTGGTTCATTCGGTCACCACCGGTATCGTTACTGCCGCCGAATCTGCCATTCCCCGTTCTTCTGGGTTTCCTCGGCGGCGGACTGTGCCTTGGTGGTCGCCTGCGATCGCTGAAGCGATTAAAGCTCGCCGGCGGGCGCTCCAGCGTTACAAGCGACATCCCTCAATCGAACACCTTATCGCCTTCAAACGGCTGCGTGCGCGAACCCGCCGCATTATCCGCCAACGCAAGCAGGAAAGCTGGGAGCGGTATGTGTCCACCATTGGCCTCCATGTCACTCCATCGCAGGTCTGGGCCAAGATTCGCCGCCTCTATGGTTATCGGACCCCTGTCAGCGTCCCTGCGCTCTCACTGAATGGAGCAGTTTGTACTGACTCCGACGTCATTGCAAACCGCTTGGCAGAGCACTTTGCTCTGAATTCCGCTTCTGCCAACTACCCCTTGGGCTTCCGCTCCATTAAAGAGCGGATATAACGTCGGAGTCGGAGTCGGAGCAATGGCGGGAAAGTCTTGTTGTCCCCATTCTGAAACCGGGGAAGAACCCTTTGGAGGTGGACAGCTACCGTCCCATTAGCCTCATCAACGTTCTTTGCAAGTTGCTTGAACGAATGGTGAGCCGGCGCTTGAATTGGGTACTGGAGTCTCGGGGCCTTCTGGCTCCGTCTCAGAGTGGGTTCCGTAAAGGCCGCTCCGCCGCCGACAACCTGGTGAGCCTGGAGTCGGCCATCCGTACTGCCTTTGCCCGCCGTCAGCATCTGGTCGCTGTCTTTTTCGACATGTGGAAGGCGTATGATACGACATGGCGTCATCACATCATTTCTACGCTTCATGGATGGGGCCTTCGGGGCCCTCTGCCGATCTATATCCGCAATTTTCTGTCGTATCGTACCTTCCGCGTGCACGTCGCGGCCTCATATAGTTCCTCCCAAGTCCAGAAGAACGGTGTGCCACAGGGTTCTGTTCTAAGTGTCTGTTTTTAATAGCCATTAACGGGCTCGCTGCGGCCGTGGGAAATTTTGTCTCCGCTTCCCTGTATGCTGACGACTTCTGCCTTTGCTACAGCTCTATTGGCATTGCAGCTGCTGAACGTCAGCTACAGGGCGCAATCCGCAAGGCGCAGTCTTGGGCTGTAGCGCATGGTTTTCAGTTTTCGGCAGCCAAGACCTGCGTTATGCATTTCTGCCGACGACGCGCTGTTCACCCGGAGCCGCGGCTTTATCTTGACGGCGAGATTCTTACAGTGGTGGAGTTACATAGGTTTTTGGGGGTGGTTTTTGATGCCAGGTTGGCTTGGCTGCCTCATATTCGGCAGCTTAAACAGGCGTGTTGGCGGCATCTAAATGCTCTGCGATGCCTGAGTCACACCAGGTGGGGCGCCGACCGATCTACTCTCCTACGGCTTTACCAGGCGTTAATCCAGTCCCGTCTGGACTATGGGAGTCTGGCTTATGGCTTAGCATCCCCATCTGCGTTGCGGCTGCTGGACCCAATCCTCCACAGCAGGATACGCCTTGCCACTGGTGCCTTCCGGACCAGCCCTGTGGACAGCATACTTGTGAAGGCAGGTGTCCCTCCACTGCGGTTACGACGCCAACAATTACTGGCTGCTTATGCTGCCCATGTTTTTAGCTCGCCCGGGCATCAAAATTATCGTGTCCTGTTCCCGCAGTCAGTCGTCCGTCTGCCAGAACGTGGGCCCCGGTTGGGTTGTCCGATCTCCGTACGCGTCAAACAGCTTCTCTAAGGGCTTGGGTGTTTCCCTGTACCACCTCATTTCCGGGCCCCTCTGCGTACACCCCCATGGTGTGTGCCTCGCCCTTGCCTTTGGCTCGACTTGGCACAGGGCCCGAAGGACTCAGTTCCTCCGGAGGCCTTCCGACGCCGCTTTTATTCCATCCTGGCCACGTATCAGGGCTCTGGCGTTGTCTATACCGACGGTTCGATGGTTGCTGGTCGTGTCGGTTATGCACTAACTCTAGGGGACCATTCTGAACAACGTTCGTTGCCGGCTGGCTGCAGTGCTCACACTGCTGAGCTGGTCGCCATCTTTCGTGTCCTAGAGTATATCCGCCTCTGCTCAAGTGAGTCCTTCGTCATCTGTAGCGATTCCCTGAGCGGTTTACGAGCTCTCGACCAGTGTTTCCCTCATTCTCGTCTGGTGATGGCTATCCAGGAGTCCCCGCATACTCTTGCCCGTTGCGGCAGATCTGTGGTCTTCCTTTGGACCCCGGGCCATGTTGGGATACCCGGAAATGAAACTGTTGACCGCCTGGCGAAAGAGGCCACTAGTGCACCATCTCTGGAGATTGGCCTCCCGGCGACTGATTTGCGGGCACTATTATGCCGCAAAGTTTTCGATTTATGGGACACTGATTGGCGCAACCTGCCCGTGCCAAACGAACTCCGCCGTATCAAGGAGACGACTACTGTGTGGCGGTCATCCATGCGAGCCAGCCGCAGGGAATCAGTCGTCCTTTGTCGGCTCCGCATTGGCCACACCCGACTCACGCACAGTTATTTACTGTGTCGTGAGGATCCCCCTCTTTGTCGTTGTGGGGCGTCCTTGACGGTGGTCCATATTCCGTTGGAGTGCGCCCTTTTAACTGCGCTGCCTGATACGCTCTCTGCGCTTTTATCTGACGACTCTTCCATAGCGGACATAGTGCTGCGTTTTATTCGGACAGGGGGATTTTATCGCTTAATGTAAGTGTGTGAGTTTTTGTGTTGATTCTGGCCTATGGCCTACGATTTGTCTGATTTTTTTTTCATGTGTTTCTCGGTGGTTGGCTTTTCCCTTTTTGTTTGTATGGTCGGCCAACCAACGTCACACTCCGTGTGATTTTAGTTCGTCTTATCTGGTCTTTGTCTACGTTTTTCTTGTTCTGTGTCGTCTGTCTTATCGTCTGTTGATCGTTTTTATTCTCTGTGGGTGTTTTTAGTATTTGGAAAAAGGGACCGATGACCGTAGCAGTCTGGTCCCTTTAACCCCCACAAACCAACCAACCCAACGCCCATGTCTTATTGTACAATGTGGAGGCCGTAGGCTTTCTCGGGCTGTAAAGCTTCATAGGCGGCGATCTGTGGCAGATCTGGCGACAGAGTACAATGCTGTTGGCTGCACAAGTGTTTCGGAGCAGACAGTTCGGCGCGGCTTGTTGAACATGGGACTCTACAGCAGACGATCCAATCTTGACGCAACGACATCGCAAATTCAGTAGGCACGCAGTCTTAGAGATTGGACGGCCGAACAACGAAAAAGTCTCGGACGAATCACTTTTGTTGTTACAGCAGACGTATGCTGGGGTCCGGATACGCCGTGATACAGGCGAACGGCTGTTGGAAACATGCCACACGCCACGGACGCAGGCCGTTAGTGGCACTACTGTGCTATCGTCCTAGTCTTCCCTGGGTCTTGTGGTAGTAATCAAAGGCACCATAGCAGCTGCGGACGATGTGAATATTATTTGCGGATCACCTGCGGACCTTCGTGCTTGATGGCGACGGCACCAAATCAAATATGTGTGAAATCTTATGGGACTTAACTGCTAAGGTCATCAGTCCCACAAACACACACACCCATGCCCGACGGAGCACTCGAACTTCCGCAGGGATCAGCAGCACAGCCCACGACTCCAGCCCCTAGACCGCTCGGTTAATCCCGCGTGGCTGCTACGGCACCATCCAGCAAGATAACTGTCCGTGTCACAATGTCAGGATCGTGGTGCAGTGATTTTAGGAGCATGTTAGTGAACACAATAGGTCTCTGTCACCAAAATCGCCTGATATGAAACTAAAGGAACACGTTGTGAGAGGTATAAGGAGACAGAACGCCAGCCCACAACTTATTGAGTTTTGAGTGACCCGTGCGAAGGAAACTGTTGCCACATACCTACGGGAATCTACCAATGACTTTCCGAGTCCCTCAGTAGCTGCATAAATATTCCTGACGGTGTGTGGTGGAGGGTACTTCTGGCACCACTAACAGATCCTTTCTTCCCTGTTCCATTTGCGAATGGCACATGGGGAGCCCCGGTATTAGCTCTAATTTCTCGAATTTTCTCGTTGTGGTCATTTCGCGGGACGTATGTGGGGAACATTAACATGTTGTCAGACTGCTGCCTCTCTAGAAATTTAAATAATAAACCTGTCCGTGATGCACAATGCCTCTCTTGAAGGGTCTGCTACTAGAGTTTGTTGAGCATCTTCGTAACGCTCTAGTTTCGACTAAAGGGTCCCATTAGATCTTCTCCATGTCTTCTGTCAGCCTACCTCGTGAGGTTTCCAGACTGATGACCAACACGCCACTTATTTAGTAAGCAAACTACATTTCTTTAAGATCACCGAGCGCGGTAGCGCAGTAGTTAACGCACTGGACTCGCATTCTGGAGGACGACGGTTCAACCCGCGTCCGGCCATCCTGATTTTGGTTTCTCCCATTTAACAACTGAAGGGATGGTTCCTTCGAAAGTGCACGGCCGCTTTCCTTCTCCATCCTTCCGTAATCCGAGCTTGTGCTCCGTCCCTAATGACGTCGTTGTCGACGGGTCATTGAACACTAATGTCCTCCTCCTCTTTAACATTCTTGTTCTGAATCTCAGTCTTGCATCTGCTTTTCCTACTATTTGTTTAATGTGGTCACTCCAGTTAAGGTCTCTCCACATAGACAGACTGTTCCCAGTTATTTTATGGTCGTTATTGATTCCATCAACTTGTCTTCAGTAGTGTAGTTTTACAGTAGTATATTTCCTGTCCTATGTATGCGTATTGAGTTACATTTATTTACGTTCAGGGTCAACTGAGAGTCCCTTCACCATTCAGCAATCGTTTGTATGTCCTGCAAATCAGAACTATTTTCTGACTTTAGTACCTACATATAGACAACCGCGATCATCCTTCAAGAGCTTCTTTGGAACCTACTGGATCATTTATATAGATTATAAACAGTAACGCTCCTATCACATTTCATTGGGGGACAGCCGAAATTATCTGTACATCCATTTTGTTCCGTTAGGAGCGACGTCTTGAATTTCACCTGCAAGGAATTCTTGAATCCAGTCACAAGTCTGGTCCGATACACTGTGAGCTTGTGGTTGTTTTTCACAAAATGGCAGTGAGGGACAGTGTCTAACGCCTTCATGCAGTCAAGGAAACCGGCATCAACGTGAGCGCCAACATCTATAGCTCTGGGAATCTCATGGAGGACCAGAGACAGCTTAGTTTCGTAAGACGCTGTTCGCTAAATCCATATTAATTTTTGTAAAGAAGATTTCTCCAAAAACGTCATGGTACGTGAGGACAACTATGTGCTCTGACCTATGACCCTCCTTGAAAACTGGAATGGCGACATTGGCTAACTAGTTCAAAGAGGTACTCATGAAATGCTCTCCGAATAATATGTGCAACAGTTGATGAAATCAGTTCATTCAAAAATGGCTAAGTCCCTGGTAAAGACGGTACATCTTCTAAAATGTGGATGTTGGGAGGAGATGAACTAAAGAGAATATATAAATGTTTAACAGAGATGTGAGACATCACTGCTTAAGAAAATAGATCCGGACAACTGCAGGCCGCCGGCCGCTGTGACCGAGCGGTTCTAGGCGCTCAGTCTGGAACCGCGCGACTGCTACGGTCGCAGGTTTGAATCCTGCCACGGGCATGGATGTGTGTGATGTCCTTAGGTTAGCTAGGTTTAAGTAGCTGTAAGTTCTAGGGGATTGATGACCTCAGATGTGTAAGTCCCATAGTGCTCAGAGCCATTTGAACCATTTTGAACTACAGACGCTTACTCTTTATGCCAGTCACGTACAAAATTCATTCTAAAAGTATCATGAAACCTTTGGACCTACAGAGTGACCGCCTGATTCGTGACTATCAAGCAAGATTCAGAAGGGTTAATCATGTGCAGAACATTTATGCAATCTGAAGACGGTATAAGGTATTGAATTTGCACCAGTAAAATACGACTTTGTGGACCTTGAAAAGGCCATGATTCTGTTGACATCCTGCTATTCATAAACTAGAAGAGCTGAGAGTGGACAGAAGAACAGAGAACCAATATAATATCGTCCAACAAATGGAAATGAAGTCCCATGCTGCTTGGCAGAGCGTAGATGAACGTTGCGGGTGGTTTGCCGTTGCCTTCCACCGACCGTAATGGGAATGATGAAGACGACACTGCAACTCCCAGTCATCTCCGGACAGGTGAAAATCCCTGACTACGCCGGGAATCGAAGCCGGCACCCCGTGCTCGGGAAGCGAGAACACGACCGCGAGACCACGAGCTGCGGTTCTCCTACAAATACAAAAGAAAAATTTCTATTGTAATTTCTGAGGTTTTTGAGATACGTCCAGATGTTCAACAGAGAGATGATTTTCCCACCGGCTGTTTAACTCAGTTATGGACAATGTTATTACAGAATGGGAAAAATACGTCGTATAAACATCGGAAATTCTGGATGAAAATCAATGTTCCGAGAGTGTGCGGAAAAGTAATGCCTCCGAAGTTTTGTTTGTGGAAGTCTTACATCTTTATGCTTATCCATAACGGATATTTTAGAACCGTGACTGTATATTGAATGGAAATAAGTTATACAGAACTGCAACCAGTCACGTTTTTGAATAATTATGTTTTATTCCATGAACCGGTTTTCGAACTTTTTCAGGTTCATCTTCAGATGGTTTCAGGGAGTTACATCATTACTGCTAGCATAATGCTGGGTGCTGGCTTGCGACAGTATAGGCGGCTTTTTTCGATTAGTGTCCTTCTGTCTGCCTCCATTTTGATGTCCAGTACTTATATCAGTACACACATTTCCACAAAAACTATATTAATTTACACTCTGACAGCGAGACATTTCCAGCATGCAATTTACAACTGTTGCTTATAACAAAGATCTTGACAGAAAATACGGCATAGGCCTAATTTTTACAGAGATCTAATTTGTTGTTCATTACATATATTTAAGTCGATATAAGGGTAAGTATTTTAATCACAATGGCGATAACATGAGAGCACACGATAAAATAAATAAATAAATTACGACAATAACAAACTTCAGGTGATCTGAAGTGTGGAAATGTGTGTACTGATATAACTACTGGACATCAAAATGGAGGCAGACAGATGGTTGTTGAAGTGCAATTCCAGGATGGTGACTGCATTTTTCAACACGATCGAGCACCTGTTCATAATGCACGGCCTGTTGCGAAGTGGTTACACGACCATAACATCCATGTTATGGACTGGCCTGACCTGAATCGTATAGAACACCTTTGGGACGTTCTGGAACGTCGACTTCGTGCGAGGCCTCACCGACCGACATCGATACCTCTCCTCAGTGCAGCACTCCGTGAAGAATGGGCTGCCATTCCCCAAGAAACCATCCAGCACGTGGTTGAACGTATGTGGAAGCTGTCATCAAGGCTAAGGGTGGGCCAGCACCATACTGAATTCCAGCATTACCGATTGAAGGCGCCACGATTTTTTAAATCATTTTCAGCGAGGGGTCTGGATACGTTCGATCACATAATGTAATTGAGAACTTTGTATGTACGTGTCGCTCTGTGATAAGATTCGCACAGGATGGAAAATTGTGGCTGGCCTTTTCATACCACTCAGAATATTTATTAAAAAGCTGTTCTATAGTCCCGTTTACTTCAAATAATTGAAAGTCGTGATTGTAAATGATCGGTCAAAGTTGTGTTCTTTTGTTCGGTTGCTGCCACAATCACAAGAACTTTTCGAAATGGAAGCCATTTCAACCCATACAATGGGCATCTTTGGTCGCCTTCCCATAGACGTCCACAGAAGCGGGGGAGGGGGGGGGGCGGGAAGGAGCGGTTGGCTCCTCTTTGTTCGTTACACAATTCTCAGGCATTTCAAAAAATTGTTTTTGATTTTATGTAAACTGCAGACTCGTGTCTGACAAGAGAAACTCGAAATATTGTGTCTTTAGCAATTGCTATGTAATTTGGTTCACGGAAAATTATATGTTTTCCTTGGCTTGGATGCGGTTTCGACACTGTCCGGCAGTCAAGATGGATGCAAACTAGGCTGAATTTGCATAAATACAGACTTCAGTCTTTTACCAGTCGCTTTCTCGCATAGTCCGTATTGAGCTGCAAACCTTACGTTTCCAGTACCCATGCTCACGGATTCCAGTGCCAATTTCAAATAATCATAGATGTATTACGTTTCCGGAGTGAAATAGTGCTGCTGTTCGAATGCACGGCGGTTCAAATTCCCGTCCGGCCGTCCAAACATAGGTTGTAGGTTATTTCCATAAATCGTTTAAGCTGAATGTGGCATGGTTCCCGCGACAGGGCAGTGTCGATTTCCTTCCCCGTTCTTTCCCAGTTCGACTTCATCATCTATGAAACGCAAGTGAATTCTTTCTGTCGTACTGCACCACGTTGGTTGACTTTCGTCACTAATTCCCACGAGATTACCTCTCCCACTCCCTCTCTCTACAGAACAATTCAGGCACAGCAGTAGTTTATTGTCTCGAAAAGAAGCAATAAAGGTGGATAATTTGAAGGTCGAGAGAAGTCATCTTCAGGAGTTGTCGCCTTCTCACACTACATGGGGTGGAACACAGCGCTATACTCAGTTGTTTAGTCCAGTAGCCATGGTGCACAATAACTAGTCAAATTCGAAGGCAAGGACCATCTTGGTTCAGTCCTAGACTGCTGGGAGTCGATTCTACTAGTTGTTTTAGGAGGTTCTAATGCTGGTTGTGGCTTACACTTCGGTTATATAACCGAAAAAATTACTTTAATTATTCCAAGTAACACTAAAAAAATTTATTGCATGAAAATAATTCAGAAAGGCCATTTACACGATCAGAGGCGAAATTTTGTAAACAAGCTGTGTCATAGATGCCATCCAATTTTCTGTTTTCTCACTTTGAGGAGTGGTAATCAATGAAGGATTTTATTTTTATTTTGGTGATATCTACAAGGACCCCTCAGACAGATGGACATTTTTGTTCTGTTGCTGTTTTTCAGAGTCAACGTAACATTATTTGACATTTAAATGAAAATATCTTTAGTGAATACTTTCCACATCCATTTCCTAGTTCATTGGATTTATTTAGGCATATTATGTCGTTTCGTTTTGTTCATTCAGTAAGATACTACTCATATGTGTTATTTTTTTTTATTATTTATCACCTTTAGCCTGTCTACTCGCCGCTGAGTGCCAAGATCATATTTCTTCAATCATTTCTCAAGTAACTGACTCTTCAAGTCTCCACCTACAGTGGCCTTGAGATCTTCTTAAAATAATGTGACGAGTTAGGCCAGTAATCGACTTCGTATACGATAATGAAATTTGCTTACCTCTTACGTATCAAAGTAACGTGTCTTTTTCTTTTATTTTTTAAAAGGATTCATGCATTG
Organism: Schistocerca gregaria; assembly: GCF_023897955.1. Taxonomy (NCBI): domain Eukaryota; kingdom Metazoa; phylum Arthropoda; class Insecta; order Orthoptera; family Acrididae; genus Schistocerca; species Schistocerca gregaria. The sequence continues at coordinate 238,762,436 of NC_064926.1, forward strand.
CTACCAATCCTTTGAGATCAATGAAATTGGTGTATGTCCTGTGCATGTGACTTTTGGCATGACACGTTCAGAGACAGAGGATGAACTATATAGAAAATGGCAATTTTACAACCTTGCCTCCTCTTGAAAAATTTCTGCGGACGCCCATGCTTGTTTCTGGAGGTGACCACTGTGTGGCTGAAGGCTTTTACACTACTGGCCATTCAAATTGCTCCACCAAGAAGAAATGCAGATGATAAACGGGTATCCATTGGACAAATATATTATACTAGAACTGACATTTGGGTGCATAGTTCCTGAGAAATCAGTACCCAGAACAACCACCTCTGGCCGTAATAACGGCATTGATACGCCTGGGTATTGAGTCAAACAGAGCTTGGATGGCGCGTACAGGTACAGCTGCCCATGCAGCTTCAACACGATACCACAGTTCATCAAGAGTAGTGACTGGCGTATTGTGACGAGCCAGTTGCTCGGCCACCATTGACCAACGTTTTCAATTGGTGAGAGATCTGGAGAATATGCCGGCCAGGGCAGCAGTCGAACATTTTCTGTATCCAGAAAGGCCTGTACAGGACCTGCATCAAGCGGTCATGCATTATCCTGCTGAAATGTAGGGTTTCGCAGGGATCGAATGAAGGTTAATGCCAAGGGTCGTAACACATCCACTATTCAGAGTGCCGTCAATGCGAACAAGAGGTGACTGAGACGTGTAACCAATGACACCTCATACCATCACGCCGGGTGGTACGCCAGTATGGCGATGACGAATTCACGCTTCCAATGTGCATTCACCGCGATGTCGGCAAAAATGAATGCGGCCATCTTGATGCAGTAAACAGGACCCGGATTCATCCGAAAAAACGACGTTTTGGCATTCGTGCACCCAGTTTCGTCGTTGAGTACACCATCGCAAGCGCTCCTGTCTGTGATGCAGCATCAAGGGTAACCGTAGCCATGGTCTCCGACCTGATAGTCCATGCTGCTGTAAACGTCGTCGAAGTGTTCGTGCAAATCGTTGTTGTCTTGCAAACGTCCCGGTGTGTTGACTCTGGGATCGAGACGTGGCTGCACGATCCGTTACAGCCAAGCGAATAAGATGCCTGTCATCTCGACTGCTAGTGATACGAGGTCGATGGGATCCAGTACGTCGTTCCCTATTACCTTCTGGTACCCACCGATTCCATACTCTGCTAATAATCATTGGATCTCGACCAATATGAGCAGCATGTCGCGATACGGTAAACCGCAATCGCGATAGGCTACAATCCGACCTTTATCAGAGTCGGAAATGTGATGGTACGCATTTCTCCTCCTTACACGAGGCATCACAACAGCAACAACAACGTTTCTCCAGACAACGCCGGTCAACTGTTGTTTGTATATGAGAAATCGGTTGGAAACTTTCCTCATGTCAGCATGTTGTAGGTGTCGCCACCGGCCCCAACCTTGTGTGAATGCTCTGATAAGCTAATCATTTGCATATTACAGCATCTTGTACCTGTCGGTTAAATTTCGCGTCTGAAGTACGCCATCTTCGTGGTGTAGCAATTTTAATGGCCAGTAGTGTATATTGCGAAAAATTCCTGTGACCATAAGGCAACTCAACCACAGTATCCAAAAACAGAATATCAATTCTTCTTCAGAAGATGATCATTGTATACTTGAAATCGTGGATTGTTCTCGTGATTATGGAGCAAAGTGGCGCAAAGATAAGACACTGCACTGATATTCGCGTGGGCAGAAGTTCAGTTCTCCACACAGCCAGTCTGGTTTGGGACTGCCGTGGCTTTCCAAATTCGCTCAAGGTGAATGCTGGAATGGTTCCTTTGTAAGGGCACAGTCAGTTTCCTTTCCTAGTCTTCCTCAACCAGATTTCGTGCTACGTCTCTAATATTCCTCCTTTGTTCTTGTGAATGTTTCAGAAACAGTATTAAGGAATGTGAAACGATTACCGCCAACAGAATGTCATTTTTGGAATTTTATATCAAATTGTGATTCGAAGTCGGAACTCCAACAAAATACTAGATGTCAAGAAAGGGCTTTCTTGCCATCTGGACTAGGCTGCAAGGAATCGTTCTGCATGATGATCTGTTGCGTAGTTGGAGGCATATCGTAGCTTCAATCGTTAGGATAAAACCATCTTTTTATTAATGCCGATCAAAATAATTGTGAGATTCATGTATTTTAGCTTAAAATATTTTTATCCGGTGGGGAAATTCGTAACAAGTGTTAAAAAGTTGTGATATTGGAGTATAGTATTGTTATATGCGATACTGCTGAGAGCAATTTTTAATGCCAGTAATAGGATTTACGGCCCGATTCTGTTCATTTTAATGTTGCAAAAGATAATCGCTTTACTGAAAATTCGGTGTTCTGAAAGCTTTTAACGGTATACTGCTGGCTGATACGCTGCGTGTGTCGTGCCTGTAACCCGTCCTCTCTTTTGGGTGTGACACGTGTAACAGCGGATGTTACAATGAGCGCGACGTTTTCTAGTGAACGCCTGCGGGCATCTCTTTAAATTGCACCGGTCGAAGCAGAGTTCTTACGGTGACAGATGGGGTTCGCTACAGGTGCTGAAAAACCAAACAGTCTTCAGTGGAATATAATTTTTTTTATAACCTGCAATACGGTTAACAGTTCTAAATCATTCCTTACTTTCAGCAAGTAGCACAATGTTGTCATAATACCTTAGCATTCCCATTCGGGACATGTATTTTTTTTTTAGGCGATAACTCAATCAACATAACAGCTCTGCTTTAAAAGCTTTTAAACACATTTTATCTTTATCTGTTTCCTCTCTCAGTCCAGGTGTAATATTTAATTTTGTAAATATTTAAAGCTGCTTAAGTACTACATCCAGTCGCCCAATACAATTATTAACAAGCTATTTCCCATCACCTTGTCAAAAGCCTTTGTGAGTTCTATCGGTGTGCTTAAGGAGTTCAAATGTATCTCAATTCTTCCTCTCATTATCAAGCAAGAGACTTTATTTACCACCTTGCCAATATTGCATTCTCGGCTTTCAGACTTCATTTATAAAACAACAGTATACGATCTTCGGTGTGCGTTTAAATCCATAAATGCTGGAAACTATGTTATTACATTACCCAAGGAATTTTCTTATTTTTTCGGTGCAGCACATGACCACAGCATATAGTGAAGTGTAAATAGAACCGGATGACAAATGCTACAATTATTGGTGCCGTACCGCAATCGGAAAAGGTTACATTGATTATATGATTATATGATAGCGGAACAAACACTGGTAGCAGTTACTTCTGTAAAGTATACGGGAGTATGCGTGCGGAACGATTTGAAGTGGAATGATCATATAAAATTAATTGTTGGTAAGGCGGGTACCATGTTGAGATTCATTGGGAGAGTCCTTAGAAAATGTAGTCCATCAACAAAGGAGGTGGCTTACAAAACACTCATTCGGCCTATACTTGAGTATTGCTCATCAGTGTGGGATGCGTACCAGATCGGATTGACGGAGGAGATAGAGAAGATCCAAAGAAGAGCGGCGCGTTGCGTCACAAGGTTATTTGGTAACCGTCATAGCGTTACGGAGATGTTTAGCGAACTCAAGTGGCAGACTCTGTAAGAGAGGCGCTCTGCATCGCGGTGTAGCTTGCTCGCCAGGTTTCGAGAGGGTGCGTTTCTGGATGAGGTATCGAATATATTGCTTAAACGTCCCGAGGAGATCACGAATGTAAAATTAGAGAGATTCGAGAGCACGGAGTCTTTCAGACAGTAGTTCTTCCCGCGAACTATACGCGACTGGAACAGAAAAAGGAGGTAATGACAGTGGCACGTAAAGTGCCCTCCGCCACACATCGTTGGGTGGCTTGCGGAGTATAAATGTAGATGTAGATGTGGATCTAACTCACTCAGTATGCAACAAGAGTTGTGAAGCGTAGTTCTTCTCTAATACAAGTATAGGGAGAGGAATGAGGCTACTATGTACGATTGATAGTTAAGTTACCCGGCCGCTGTGATCGAGCCGTTCTAGGCACTTCAGTCCGGAGTCTCGCGGCTGCTACGGTCGCAGGTTCGAATCCTACCTCGGGCATGGATGTGTGTAATATCCTTAGGTTAGTTAGGTTTAAGTAGTTCTAAGTCTAGGGGACTTATGACCTCAGATGTCAAGTCCGACAGTGCTTATAGCCATTTGAACCATTTTTGATAGTTGAGTTTTTAATTAGGCTTGTAACGTGCGCGTGGGGCACACAATACTCATTAAAGCATGCGAAGTTCAGAAGAACGCGAAATCCTGAAGATGGGCTAAAATTTACAGACGCGCGAAATTTGGCACGTACTTCGATGCGAGATGCCTTTAATAGGTTCCACAACGAAACATTGTCTCGAAATTTGGTAGAAAATCCGAAGAAATTCTGGTCGTATGTAAAGTACACAAGCGGCAAGACGCAGTCAATACCTTCGCTGCGCAGTGCCGATGGTACTGTTATCGACGACTGTGCCGCTAAAGCGGAGTTATTGAACGCAGTTTTCCGAAATTCCTTCACCAGGGAAGACGGAATATTCCAGAATTTGAAACACGAACATCTGCTAGCATGAGTTTCTTAGAAGTAGATACCTTAGGGGTTGCGAAGCAACTCAAATCGCTTGATACGGGCAAGTCTTCAGGTCCAGATTGTATACCGATTAGGTTCCTTTCAGATTACGCTGATACTATAGCTCCCTACTTAGCACTCATATACAACCGCTCGCTCACCGATAGATCTGTACCTACAGATTGGAAAATTGCGCAGGTCGCACCAGTGTTCAAGAAGGGTAGTAGGAGTAATCCATTTAACTACAGACCTATATCATTGACGTCGGTTTGCAGTAGGGTTTTGGAGCATATACTGTATTCAAACATTATGAATCACCTCGAAGAGAACGATCTATTGACACGTAATCAGCATGGCTTCAGAAAACATCGCTCTTGTGCAACGCAGCTAGCTCTTTATTCGCACGAAGTAATGGCCGCTATCGACAGGGGATCTCAAGTTGATTCCGTATTTCTAGATTTCCGGAAAGCTTTTGACACCGTTCCTCACAAGCGACTTCTAATCAAGCTGCGGAGCTATGGGGTATCGTCTCAGTTGTGCGACTGGATTCGTGATTTCCTGTCAGGAAGGTCGCAGTTCGTAGTAATAGACGGCAAATCATCGAGTAAAACTGAAGTGATATCAGGTGTTCCCCAGGGAAGCGTCCTGGGACCTCTACTGTTCCTGATCTATATAAATGACCTGGGTGACAATCTGAGCAGTTCTCTTAGACTGTTCGCAGATGATGCTGTAATTTACCGTCTAGTAAGGTCATCCGTAGACCAGTATCAGCTGCAAAGCGATTTAGAAAAGATTGCTGTATGGTGTGTCAGGTGGCAGTTGACGCTAAATAACGAAAAGTGTGAGATGATCCACATGAGTTCCAAAAGAACTCCGTTGGAATACGATTACTCGATAAATAGTACAATTCTCAAGGCTGTCAATTCAACTAAGTACCTGGGTGTTAAAATTACGAACAACTTCAGTTGGAAGGACCACATAGATAATATTGTCGGGAAGGCGAGCCAAAGGTTGCGTTTCATTGGCAGGACACTTAGAAGATGCAACAAGTCCACTAAAGAGACAGCTTACACTACGCTCGTTCGTCCTCTGTTAGAATATTGCTGCGCGGTGTGGGATCCTTACCAGGTGGGATTGACGGAGGACATCGAAAGGGTGCAAAAAAGGGCAGCTCGTTTTGTATTATCACGCTATAGGGGAGAGAGTGTGGCAGATATGATACACGAGTTGGGATGGAAGTCATTACAGCATAGACGTTTTTCGTCGCGGCGAGAGCTTTTTACGAAATTTCAGTCACCAACTTTCTCTTCCGAATGCGAAAATATTTTGTTGAGCCCAACCTACATAGGTAGGAATGATCATCAAAATAAAATAAGAGAAATCAGAGCTCGAACAGAAAGGTTTAGGTGTTCGTTTTTCCCGCTCGCTGTTCGGGAGTGGAATAGTAGAGAGATAGTATGATTGTGGTTCGATGAACCCTCTGCCAAGCACTTAAATGTGAATTGCAGAGTAGTCATGTAGATGTAGATGTACTATGGTAAGTGAGCGGCGTTCACCTTATTAGACAGGATTTTGACCGAGTGTACCTGAATGGTGGCAAAACAAACTTACACCCACTCTGTAAATACAATGATCCGTCAAGTAAGTTCAAAATGCTATTACACGTCAGTATGGACCAAAAGCAACACTGAAGATTCTACTAATTTCATAATAATACGGTCGCCAACCTAATTAGTGATTAACTGAGCTTCTTCCCTATTTAAGTTACTGTATATTCATGCAAAACAATACGTAGTAACACTGCATAATATAGTAAAATTTTAGAACCACAAAATCTATTGAACTGATAGTTTCACGTTCTGTACTGATGTGGAAAAACCATGAATACTGAACACTACACTATAATGTATACTACAAAACTTCGTAATGTCTATTGATCTGATTAAAATGGGGCATAGGTTACCCTAGATATAGCACTTTCGAGCCACACACAAAATGTCACTGATAAATTTTGACTTATATATTGATTTTAACTTTTGCTGGTCAGACCAATGTGAACACTTCAGAATTCAAATGAGTAAAAAGGGGGGGGGGGGGCTGAAACTGTTATGATCACTATATTTAAAAAATTGATTACTGAAATTATCATGCGTTCAAGATTTGCAGTATATGAGTTACTACTCTATTTTTTCTTATTTACTGTTCGTTTAAATACTTTTATATCTGTCTCGAAATAATTAAACTTCATTACTATATCAATATTAAAGTTATCTTTCAACTTCGTTAGACCTTCGTTACTCATTTACTGGTTCATTAACAAAACAGTTCTTTAAACACCATTCTAAGATAGTTAGGTCTGCAAGTAATTATTACTAACACAAAATTTAATTTTTCATTTCGGGACACTCGGATTGCACAACATTTGAAAAGGACCCTGCATAGTTTAGGTGTGAGGATAATTAAAAGATGTGAAAGTTCTGGTAAAATATAGGTTATTATTGAACAGTTCACTCTATGGTCCATACGAATACAGTACTAAAAGTTTCAACCTGCTTGTATCGATGCAGTAGTCGGCAAGCGGCGAGGTGGCGAGGCACAGAGCACGCATACTACCACAGTTATGGTTCTTGACGTATCGGCACTTTAATTCTTCTTAGCGTCGCAATACTTTTTCCATTTAGTGCCTATGGATTTTGCCATGTTGTGTGGGCGTTGGAACAGCATACTCGAGGCTCAGTGAAACTACGTCTTCCAGGAGAGCCTCCTCGCTCCAGAAGGTGTAGCTCAGACCAATGCCAAACTCCAACTACTCCTGAGTCCGTTGTGCCGTGCAGTGCGCACGTCCTTTTTCCCGCGCTCGCCTGCCATCCACCTTTTACCGCTCCCTTACAGAGAGGTATTCACCCGAGGTTTTGCATTCTACATATCCCAACACATTGTCTAGGTATGGACCAGACGCACAGTTACAATTTTAAATATCTTACAACAGTTTTAACATTTGTTACATTTCAATTGTATTACAATATTGCTTGACATTTGATATAAACATTAATATTCACGTTGAAACTTGTTTACAGTTTTCTTAACAGAATGACATGAAACAAAAAAGAAATGAAATCAGGACATCAATTACACTAGTTTATCGAAAAATCAGATGGAAAAAAATTTACTTATATGTACAATAGTACAGTGTTGTTGTTGTTACAGGATGTATAGGTTTTTATATTGGTAACGCCACGTAGCGCTCTGCATGAAAATCTCTGGCTGTGCTGTGTGCTGTGGCTGGTTTGTATTGTTGATTACTATTGCAGTGTTGGGCAGCTGGATGTTAACAGTGCGTAGCGTTGCACAGTTGGAGGTGAGCCGCCAGCAGTGGTGGATGTGGGGAAACAGATGGCGGAGTTTTGAGAGCGGATGATCTTGACGTGTGTCCATCAGAGACAGTAAATAAATTTGTAAGACTGGATGACTTTTGAACACTACTAAGGTAAACACATTGTTTGTTCTTTATCAAAATCTTTCATTTTGCTAACTACTCGTACCAGTAGTTAGTCCCTTCAGTAGTTAGAACATTTTATTTAACTGGCAGTAGTGGCGCTCGCTCTATTGCAGTAGTTCGAGTAACGAAGATTTTTGTGTGGTAAGTGATTTGTGAAAGGTATAGGTTAATGTTAGTCAGGGCCATTCTTTTGTAGGAATTTTTGAAAGTCAGATTGCGTTGCGCTAAAAAAATATTGTGTGTCAGTTTAAGCACAGTCATTTATAATTTTTCTAAGGGGACATTTCATATGGCGATCCTGCCTGGATGATACCACACTGAACTCTTCTGATTTTTTCCTTGTAGTTTGTGTAATTAGTGTAGCTATTGTTTACTGCTAGTGCATAAGTATAGAGAGAATTTTCTTTGTAGTTGTAGTTTTTCATTGTTGTACAGTAAAACAGTTGTGGCATGCATGTAGAGTTGCACCAAGTATTTCGCAGCTGCGCTTGCAATTAACTAGATATTATTTTCAGTGCTATGTTAACGTGCTTTCTTATTTTTGCTCTTCAAATTGTGCTTTTCTTGTTATCGTGTGAAATACGTGATAATTATGGCGTGTAAAAAACGTAACACTAGGCTCCAAAGTAAACTGAGAAATGACAGTAAAGACGAAAACAGTGTGTTAGAGCCACCGTGTAATGCATTAACTAATGTTCAAAGTAGTAATTTGGTAATTGTGCATAGGGAAATTGAGTGGGTTGCAAATAATGGTGTAGACAGTGAAACAATTAGTGAACAGGGAAGCATTATCGATCGATCGGTCGGCAACAGCTCGCCTCAGGAATCCGAAATCACAGGACACAATCTTTCAAATACTGTAGATTCAGGTTTTGCGTCCTCACCGTTTTCTCAAATAAATGAAGACACATTTTCTTCTTTTCAAAATGCGAATATTGGCGGTTCAAATGCATGGCAGAATAGAACTGAGGAACATGTTTCAGACACCAGTGCATTGTTATTACAATTAATGCAACAAATGGAACAAAATTTTCAAAAGTTAGACACAATGGAACAAAATCCTCATAAGTTAGACACAATGGAACAAAGGGACAAACACAGCAACAGCTTCAAAAGTAAGACTCAATGGAACAAACGCTTGAACAAACACGTGAAGGTTTATCTGCTGAGTTACTTAAAATCGAATCGAAATGTCAAAAGTGTGTAATAACGTAAAAACATAAATTTGTGAGCATTTTCAACCTTTTTTCGCGTCATGAAAATACATCACAGAATCACGAAGCAGCCATAAAAGAACTGTAAACTGTTGTTCATGAAAATTACGACACCTTGCAAGCTAAAATTGACTCAGTTGCATCTACCGATTCGGTAAAGCAACTTGCAAAAAGTCGTGAAAACTTAAAGGACACAGTAGACACGATTTCAACACAAATGGACACTCTGAAATTTGGTTCAGAAAACCACACTGAGGAAATAAGTTCTCTATCGGAGAAATTAGCCGAACTTTCGGATCAGTTCACTAACTTATCTACAAAGGTGGATGATGATCTGAATGACACAAGACCTGTAGCCTTCACTGACAGAGAAGAGTATGAACCTTATTAAGAAATTCAAACAAAATCAGAATCACATTAATACGCAACACAAAAGACAAATCCGGGAAGTAAAAGATCAGTTGGCACAAGTAATACAAGAATTACGTATTTCAGAGGGCACTCGAGCTCCAACACGGGAAGAGGGACTTAGTAATACGGAAAAGCCACAAAATAATAACATAGGGCATTTCGGAAATTATGAAAGAAATTGGCAAGGTGCACCGAATTTTGAGATGGAACCGCCGACACGATGTAACAATGACCGATATGCGACTCGCCGACACGATTACTTTGACTATAAGCTGTTCACTACTACACGTAAATTCAAAACATTTAAGAATTCTGGCAACGACATTCATCCACAAGCATGGCTCCATCAATTCTCTCATTGTTTTCCTCTCAACTGGTCAATGTAGCACAGGTTAGAATTTATGTGTGGCTACTTAGAGAATGAACCAGCTGTAAGAATGCTATCGGTCATTCACGATTGTCACAGTGGAGGAGAATTTTATCATGCCTGCTTCTCAGCATATTGATCTCAAGCTACACAAGACCGAGTAAAACATAACATCATAATGATGAAACATTTCGAACAATCAGAATTTTCCAGTCTTGTCAAATATATCGAAGACATGTTACATAAGAATCAGTATCTTTCAAACCAATACAGCCCATCAAAACTCATCCGCATTTGCTTAATCAAATTGGCTGAACATTTACAACATATTATTTTGGTGGGACGTTGCAAAGACGACATTGAAGCTTTGCAGGGACTGTTACAAGAACTGGAAATTGACACTGACAATCGCGGAACTCGAAAACACGAGCACAACAATTACAGGTCACATCCGTCACTATTCCGCGATGACAGAAATAATAAATGGACACGACAAGGCTATTCTTGCTATATAAATCGTGACCAAAACAGACACCACCCGTATGACAACGTTTGGCAGAGTAGTAATAATTACAGGGAAAGATCACCTCTCTGCGATAATGACTATCACAGAGACAATAAGAGAAACCGATAATATGGGAACCAAAATAATTATTATCAAGGGAGACAGAATAACTTCAGACGCAACGGTCCAGCGTGCTGTTACGATTCAGGGAGACATTCTCCATCACGTGACCGACAAGAAAGAAACTATGAAATCTACCGATATGACGACAGACGATATAATCGTAACGACAGACCTGAATTTCATCAGAACTGGAGGGATTCAAACAGGGCAGGGCCCTTTCGACAAGGTGAATTTGTAGAAGTTGGGTCTCCAAATCCCATTAACGACGCGCGCCAACAAAGAGACAATTGGCAATGACTCACACGGCTGGCAGCCACAAAACGTACTTATAAAGCTGAGGACGCAGCTTCCATAACTAGCAATTACATAAAAATGGAAGACTTTAGGGATATCTTATACCAGGAACACGACGTAAACCATAACAACATTGCACATCCTGTAATTCACAATACAGTAAACGTAAAATTTACGGCAGTACTCAACTCTGGCAGTCCCATTTCAGTAATTAGTGAAACAGCCTTTAGCAAATGCAACAAATCGAACGATTGCCCCATGAAAATTCTAGTTACACCAAAACTTTGTCCTCTCACTGAAAAAAATACTATTTGGATCTGGGACGAACAGGCACAGCTGGAATTATATTCTTTGAAAGAAGCGCTACTTAACGTGCCAATACTAGCTCATCCAGATCTGTCACAAGAATTCTGCCTTAGCACGGATTCTTCTAAAGTTGGTCTTGGTGCCCATTGATTTCAAGAAGCCATAGAAAATGACACTACTGTTCAGAAAACCATTGCTTTTGCTAGCCGAGTGCTAACAAAATCTGAAAAAAAAAATTCCGTACTGAATTATAAGCTTCAGCTATCGTTTGGGCATTTAACAAATTCCGTTTCTTTCTTTCTAGTAAGCAAGTAAAAGTATACAGTGATCATCGTGCATTACAATTTCTTATGTCTTCAAAATTAAATCATGACAGGTTAAAACGTTGGGCCTTGTTTCTGCAAGAATTCCACTTCACAATAGTCTACATTCCCGGCAAGGAGAACATTGTTGAGGACGCACTGTCACGCCCACCGGCTGGGCTTGAGAAAAGTAACACCGAAGGCTACCTCAAGGAAAATTTCAGTATTCTTTACATTCAGAAAGTCGCCTTCGAAAACTTCATCGCCACATCTTTAAAGGACATTTCTCATGAACAACATAAAGATCCGATTTGGAAAGACATCAAAAGTAAATGGCATGAAAAGACACACACACAGATTCGGCGTTATTAACTGATTAGAAATAACATACTCTTCGAACGATGCCCTGTTGATGACAAGCTACGGGTACTTTGCATTTCTGACGATTTTGTTAATAAGCTCATTTGGTACATTCATTTCAGCTACGCACGTTTTGGTCCAAGAAAATGTTATTATATACTTCGGACGACTTGTTATTTTAACAATATGGAAAAGAGAATTCGAAGAGTCTTGTCTATTTGTAAACTTTGTCAAAAAGCTAAACCATCTACCATCTCACATCGTGCTCCGTTGTTTCCTATCATTCCTTCTAAATTAAAAGAATTTGCTGCTGTTGATCTTTTGGGACCCTTTGTCAGAACATCGAATGGATTTTCGTACATTCTGGTCGCTGTTGAACTTCAAAATTTGTTTCTTTCACTCCGTTACATAAAGCCACTGGGCGGTCTGTATCCGACACCTTTGTTAAAAATTTCTTACGTGAAGTTGGACACGTTAGTAAAGTCATTTCAGATAACGGACCACATTTCAGGTCTGCTGTTTGGTCACGCATGCTTCGGAATCATAAAATCAAACCTATTTTTATTTCATTGTACTCACCACACTGTAACCCATCTCAACGGATTAGGAAAGAAATGCATAAGCTTTGCAGCCTTTATTGTCACAGAAAGCATCAGCATTGGGACAGATATTTACAATTATTTCAAAATGTGCTGAATGAAATACCTCATAACTCCACTGCTTTACCACCAATTCTTGTACTGAAGAATGATGAACCACCGACGAGAATCAGAAAGCTTGTATCTTCCCCGAATACACGTAAACTTCGACACAGAGGCATAATTGATTTGGCTATTAAAAATATAAAATCTGCAGCAGACAAAAGGCAAAAACTACACGGTAAAGCAAATGCAAAGAAATTATATATTGGTCAGAAAGTTCTCATTAAAGCTCATTCATTGCCACATAAGAAGAAACACTAGAGTCACAAATTCTTTCTAGTTTACAATGGGCTTTACAGAATCCGACGTATACCACATGGTAATTGCGTTGAAGTTGAAACTCTTCGTACTACGAAGAGTAAAGGATTGCACCACATCTGACATGTAAAACCGTTTATTGAGAGATAATCTGCTTTTTAACTTTGTGTTTGCCATAAAACTTTTCCCTTCACGTTACTAGTATGCTTTGTCAGACTTAGAAACTGTTAACATGCAACAGTGTTTGAAGTTAAATATCCAGTCAAGAACCAAGAGAACTTATTTAAACATCAATTACGAATGCATTGTTACAATGAACAGACGACACAGTGTTGTTATTTGCACATTCTTGCTTGTTAGTTGCACGATCACGTAACGACTATAAGGCTCACATACGTAGAACATATACTGGCACTGCTAATGAGATTTTAATGCAACATTTTGGTTTGCTTGAAAAGACATTCTTCATTTGAAGTACTTTCTGTGGGATTTAAGATGACTTAGCACTTGGTTTCCTTGACAGCTACACGATTATATCACGACGCTACTAATGTGTGACACAGTTTACATTGTTGCTGTTGCGGTGTATCTCTTTTATATCTGCACAGTTTTTCTGCATTCTTCTGGAAAGTAAAACATGCTTTAGTAATGACTTTTGTGGTATAGCTACAATGAGATCGCCTCTTCCGTAGCCCAACAAGACATTACATTAGAGTACTTTCTTGATCACGGTACTGTACGTAATAACAACGATATCTATACGCATAGCATTTCGCTTTTGTGTATTAAGAGGTCAGTACATTGACTTCCACAGAATTTTGCTTACAGACGACGATAATTACGACACTTGGTACATTTTTTATTCTTAAGTAATGACAGAGATTATGTTACAACAAGAAGCACAATTTAGCGCGACAGTACACTTATTTGAATGATTAATTTTGTACTTAAAACATTTATTTTTAAAGATTTTAGAATTACAAAGTAAGTTTTCCGTGATACATTTCATTCCCTTGTTTTAATCTGTAACACCTGAGGGTATAATTACATTAATCCTCAGGGGGGTACACGCTTACTTTGTGTACCATGTGTCTGGCAAACACAAGGAGCCCTAGCTAATATGGCATTTGCTTATACAACTTTACACATCCGTACCATATTTCTTTAACACAGAATTACACAGCTATCTGATTATTTAACAGAGAAACAAACATTTTTTTACTACATCAGTGACACTTGTTTATGTGATTACGCAGTTGGATAACTTCACACTTATGAAATTGTATTTTGTATGTACTTTGTGAACTGTTCATATATTTTTTGGAACCATTGTGATACTATGTAAGCTTTGAATGATGTTTGGTATGGGATCACGATTTTTAAAGTACATTTGAGGTAGATGACACTATTGAAATGAATTTTTTTATGTTTTGAAATTTTTGCAGAAAGCTACTACGTTTTTGAGATTTTGCTGAGTTTTTATGTTGTTATTACGATGACAATGTGTATTACACTGTAGAGGTATGTTTATGATCAATAAGCTGATGCTATACGAGGAATCTGATTATGCTATGTATTTATTATGATGAAATATTGAAGTGTGGATGCAAGATTGATGTGCCGATGAATATGTATATGTGTAATAAGACAAGGAATAATGAGTAGTGGTTAGGGTCTCTGATTTGTGAAAAAGGATGTTGGAAACCAAGAATCGTACTTTAAGAGTTATGAAATGTGTGTAAATGCGTGAATGTATCACAATGCCAGCGAAAATTTTTGGACACTGTTATATTTATAGGATTTTGTTTCTACACATTTTTAACGCAAATTGTCGACCTGTTAAAATTTTTATATGAGACTGTCACTGTAGCGGAGACTGCTGTCGTAAATATTTCAGTAAGACAGCTAAGTGACCTTGACGTAATGCAATGTAGGCGTCCAGCTGTGCCAGCCACCTGGAGAAACAGCCATTAGGTGAAAAAAAAGAGGCCATTATCCTCGCTATTGACATTTCTTTGTAGCAAGCATCGCAAATACGACACACTCAAACTTGAAAACATATGATTACATTGTGGAGCTCCTAATTTATGATATTTACTAAAATGCCTAATGAAATGATGAGAAACATTTTACATCTGTTGTCTTTCTAGTTGAGAGATTGCTAATTTTGTTTAATACCTAGTTTCTAGCTGCACTGCAACATTGGTTAAAATAAAATTTAATAGATGTACTAATATAGTTATTTTATGCCTACAGATCCAGTAAATAATAATTTTATATTCTAATTCCAAAAAAAAGAGGGAGCACAAAAAGACATTTCCACTTTACAGGAATTGCATACATAATTTTTGTCAATGACTTAATAACTTGTCTGCTAGAGTAAGTTATTGTGATGCATCACTCTAGTGTTAAGATGTGACATACGTATTAGACATGGCCATCTTTAGTGTAATATTTTTTCTGCTTCAGCTTTGTCATGTTTAGGTATAAGTTATTGCATTTGCTACTGATGCTTGCCAGGCATAGTGCTATTACATTTCGCTTTGTATTACTCTGTTAAGCCAGTTTTACTACTGATTTATTTTTCTCTTTGCTGCACATTGGCTCATATAAGTGATAATGTTGCATTTGCTTTGCTAATTTATATATATATATATATATATATATATATATATATATATATATATATATATATATATATATATACTCCTGGAAATGGAAAAAAGAACACATTGACACCGGTGTGTCAGACCCACCATACTTGCTCCGGACACTGCGAGAGGGCTGTACAAGCAATGATCACACGCACGGCACAGCGGACACACCAGGAACCGCGGTGTTGGCCGTCGAATGGCGCTAGCTGCGCAGCATTTGTGCACCGCAGCCGTCAGTGTCAGCCAGTTTGCCGTGGCATACGGAGCTCCATCGCAGTCTTTAACACTGGCAGCATTCTGCGACAGCGTGGAAGTGAAACGTATGTGCAGTTGACAGACTTTGAGTGAGGGCGTATAGTGGGCATGCGGGAGGCCGGGTGGACGTACCGCCGAATTGCTCAACACGTGGGGCGTGAGGTCTCCACAGTACATCGATGTTGTCGCCAGTGGTCGGCGGAAGGTGCACGTGCCCGTCGACCTGGGACCGGACCGTAGCGACGCACGGATGCACGCCAAGACTGTAGGATCCTACGCAGTGCCGTAGGGGACCGCACCGCCACTTCCCAGCAAATTAGGGACACTGTTGCTCCTGGGGTGTCGGCGAGGACCATTCGCAACCGTCTCCATGAAGCTGGGCTACGGTCCCGCACACCGTTAGGCCGTCTTCCGCTCACGCCCCAACATCGTGCAGCCCGCCTCCAGTGGTGTCGCGACAGGCGTGAATGGAGGGACGAATGGAGACGTGTCGTCTTCAGCGATGAGAGTCGCTTCTGCCTTGGTGCCAATGATGGTCGTATGCGTGTTTGGCGCCGTGCAGGTGAGCGCCACAATCAGGACTGCATACGACCGAGGCACACAAGGCCAACACCCGGCATCATGGTGTGGGGAGCGATCTCCTACACTGGCCGTACACCTGTGGTGATCGTCGAGGGGACACTGAATAGTGCACGGTACATCCAAACCGTCATCGAACCCATCGTTCTACCATTCCTAGACCGGCAAGGGAACTTGCTGTTCCAACAGGACAATGCACGTCCGCATGTATCCCGTGCCACCCAACGTGCTCTAGAAGGTGTAAGTCAACTACCCTGGCCAGCAAGATCTCCGGATCTGTCCCCCATTGAGCATGTTTGGGACTGGATGAAGCGTCGTCTCACGCGGTCTGCACGTCCAGCACGAACGCTGGTCCAACTGAGGCGCCAGGTGGAAATGGCATGGCAAGCCGTTCCACAGGACTACATCCAACATCTCTACGATCGTCTCCATGGGAGACTAGCAGCCTGCATTGCTGCAAAAGGTGGATATACACTGTACTAGTGCCGACATTGTGCATGCTCTGTTGCCTGCGTCTATGTGCCTGTGGTTCTGTCAGTGTGATCATGTGATGTATCTGACCCCAGGAATGTGTCAATAAAGTTTCCCCTTCCTGGGACAATGAATTCACGGTGTTCTTATTTCAATTTCCAGGAATATATATATATATATATATATATATATATATATATATATATATATATATATATAGATAGATATTGCTGCTTTCTTTGCCAATTTGCATTTTTTTGTCATTACTGTTTGTGTTAATTGTTTTGTGCTACTGCATTGCCTCATCCCTTAGTTTAGCATCTGAGCTCAGTAGATTTAAGTTAGCTTAAGAGGGGGTAGGCTATAAAAGAGAATGAGTTGTGAAGAATTGGAAGTAATGCATTGACAAGGTATAAAAAAAGGTGAAATAAGAGGAAACATCTATGAAATGAAGTTTTGGGTTGGACTGCAATACCAAATGCCACACAGAAAACAAACCCTGTCCTGTCCTTTTGTGTCATTCCACTATGTGTCTGTGTACCTTGTGTATTTGTGTTCTTCCTGTCTTTATGTGTTTGTCTGATAAGACTTATGTTGTAGAATTTTTCTAATACTCAGCTACATTCACTATGATGAGGAATACTGTTATCCTCAAATATAATTTGCATTTATAAAATGTTATTTACTTTGTAAAGATGTTTAGACATTATTTATTCTGTTTTGTTTTAATGCTCATGTGTGAAGTTGATCTTTCGAAAGTTATTCTGACCTTTAATGTATTTACTTATATCATAATTCCTGTAACACTGATGTATATGTTATTTCGATTCTTTTGTAAAGCCTGTATTACTACAAATGTTATCTGTATTATTATGTTTTTAATGATGTATTTTGTACCTTTGTAATTGTATTCACATGTTATAAATCTAAAATTGTAATTGACACTGGTTCGTCAAATTAAGTAACTTGTAAGCATTCATTTCACTGCACACAGTTCTGTTGGTCATAGTATATGCGCAATAGATGAGAAGTTGGGACTGTTAGTGTTTGAACGTGTGTTAATAATTCAGCAAGGGACTGGTTAACAGCATTGCTGGTTCTAAGGATAATTCCAAAAACTTTTTGAGTGCATAAGTGGTGGTTATGGACTTGCTATTACCTGTCTGGATGTGAAGAGTCAGCACTGTCTGTCCGTTGGAAGGACAACACTACTTCTTCAAGACTGCATGGAAATCCACTACTTCCGTGTGCATTTTCCTTTACTGCTCAGTCTTTGAGAAAAACACTGCAATTTTACTGTGATGAATGATCAGGACTGTCTTTATGGACTGTGAGAAAATTTTAGCTTTTGACCAACACTGTATCAATAAGTGTGTGCATTTCATATCTTTGTTATTGTAATTATACATTTTTTTTCAAGTATGTATTGGCCACTGCCCAAAACAATTTGTCAAATTTTTTGTGGGGAGCATGGGAGCTATGTAACTCGGCTATTTACGTTTTATATTGGTAACGCCACGTTGCGCTCTGTATGAAGATCACTGGCTGTGCTGTGTGCAGTCTGTGGCTGGTTTACATTGTTGTCTGCTATTGTAGTGTTGGGCAGCTGGATGTTAACAGTGCGTGGCGTTGCGCAGTTGGAGGTGAGTCGGCAGCAGTGGTGGATGTGGGGAGAGAGGTGGCGGAGTTTTGAGCGTAGATGATCTGGACGTGTGCTGTGGCGATACCTGTAAGACACCGCTAGCCCACGCCTCTCGCGGTGTGCGTTTAACCCCATTTAAATGACGCGCCAAGCGCGCGCCCAGCGGCTGTAGGATTAATTAAATAATCGGCGTGCTATTCTGAGTTGAAATCTCTGGTCCAGAGGGACGTGAAGAGGCTGTGGTCCAGAGAGAGAGTAGAGTCAGTCGAGTCTTGTTCAGTCTTAAGAGTCAGTCGAGCTAGAAAGTGTCTTGTGAAACGATCATTCTGTGGATATTATTAGTGTGAGGATTTCTTTTATATGTGTTGTGTTGTCTTCTTCGATGAGTAAAAAAAAATAGGTAAAATAAATTTTTGTGATGTCCAACAATAAGTTCATTCCAGTAAAAATAGAACCACTTCCCTTCACCTTTATTCACCCTTTTTTCTTTCTTTCCTTACAACAAAACAAAAACTAAAAAATTACCACCCTCCCCTTTTTTTTTTAATTCCGGACATCACAGTGCCCATCAGAGACAGTAAATTTGTAAGAGTGGATTTCACAAACTGATATATATATATATATATATATATATATATATATATATATATATATATATATATATAATGACTTTTGAACACTATTAAGGTAAATACATTGTTTGTTCTTTATGAAAATCTTTCATTTTGCTAACTACGCGTATCAGTAGTTAGTCCCTTCAGTAGTTAAAATCTTTCATTTAGCTGGCAGTAGTGGCGCTCGCTGTATTCCAGCAGTTCGAGTAACGAAGATTTTTGTGAGGTAAGTGATTTGTGAAAGGTATAGGTTAATGTTAGTCAGGGCCATTGTTTTGTAGGGATTATTGAAAGTCAGATTGCGTTGCGCTAAAAATATTGTGTGTCAGTTTAAGCACATCATTTACAATTTTTCTAAGGGGACATTTCAAGTTAATGTTTACCAACGAATAATTACTACATACACCAGCCATAGAACTGAAATAGTGAAGAAAAAATAACAATTTTCTGTTATCATTCCGTTAAATACCAATGACAAAAGAATACGTTCAATAAACTGCCCCATACCTATTGTAATTGTTTCGAGTCTGGCAAGTCACCTTTTGACTGCATCAAACAAGTCTCAGGACTGAAGACCACAACAACAAACAAAACAAGTTCAGAAGACTGGTTTAACAAAACAGGTGGCAGACCCGCAGTGCTCAGCCGTGCACTTTGACAGCTGGTCGGTGTGGAGGGAGAGGCGGCTCTTCACTGCAGGCGGGACGGATCGCCGGCTGCGGTGACAGAGTGGCCGTCAAGCGGGCAGCGGCGCCGCCCACCGCCGCCCACGCAGCTGCCGGCCTCGCTGCGAGCAGATGCGCCCCGCCGACGCCCGAGAGAGGGCACAGAGAGAGAGAGAGAGAGAGAGAGAGAGGGCGAAATCTCTTTTTCGCTTCAGTGTCACTTTAATTTTCCCCAATACCATACGCCATAATAGAAAATCAGAGTAAATCCCTAGGCAGTAGTCAGCAAAAATAGGATTCGGGTGCATCCGCGCCCCCGCGCTGGGGATCGCTGCCCCCCTCTAGCCCCTCCCACTTCCCCTCCCCCTCTCCCTCCCTCACTCGCTGCCGCCGCTCGAGTCGCCTGAGCTGGAAAGCAGCTCCGCTCGGTTAAAGGATGATTGGGGGAGGGGGCTGGTGAGCACCGCGACCGGCCGAGTTAACCAAACTTGATAAAGAAAGGCGCGGCGGGCCTAGAGGCAGGAGCAGAAGCACGAGCACGAGCAGGAGCAAAGGCGAGGCGGGCCCGCAATTCGTTACAAGTCGCGGCGGCTCGCTTCGTTACTCCACACAAATTGGTCATATTTCGCCGCTCCCTCGGCGCGTTTCTTTTATTATTATTATTCCTCGCCGGGCGCGGCCTATCAGTCGCCGTAATAGGGTGAGTTAGCGCGTCCCTGGGGAGCCGTGCAGAGAGAACCGCCTGCTCCCCCCTCCGGCCGGCAGAGAGCCACGTGTGCGCCGCCGCCGGCCACCAGCGGCCGCCTTCACCACAGCTCACTACTTACCACGTGCCAAAGTGCCCCTCTGGACAGCCTCCCGTCTGAGAGCGGAGGGCGGGCCTCCCCCGTGCACCGTGGTTACGCACGCACGTGTCGCCATCACCACCTTCATCGGTCGTTTACACTCACGGGTCTAAGCAGAGTAATTCCGCTGTGCTGCGCCATTCTCAGATTCCAGAATGAGATATTCTCTGTGCAGCGGAGTGTGCGCTGATGTGAACTTCCTAGTAGATTAAAACTGTGTGCTGGACCGAGACTCGAACTCGGGACCTTTGCCTTTCACGGGCAAGTGCTTTACCAAGTGAGCAAGGTTCGCAGGAGAGTTTCTGTAAAGTTTGGAAGGTCGGAGACGAGGTACTGGCAGACGTAGAGCTGTGAGGACGGGGCGTGGTTCGTGCTTGGGTAGCTCAATTGGTAGAGCACTTGCCCGCAAAAGGCATAGGTCCCGAGTTCGAGTCTCGGTCGGGCACACAGTTTTAATCTGCCAGGAAGTTTCACATCAGCGCACACTCCGCTGCAGAGTGAAAATCTCATTCTATAAACATCCCTTAGGCTGTGGCTAAGCCATGTCTCCGTAATATCGTTTCTTTCAGGAGTGCTAGTTCTGCATGGTTCGCAGGAGAGCTTCTGTAAAGTTTGGAACGTAGGAGACGAGGTACTGGCAGACGTAGAGCTGTGAGGACGGGGCGTGGTTCGTGCTTGGGTACCTCAATTGGTAGAGCACTTGCCCGCGAAAGGCATTGGTGCCGAGTTCGAGTCTCGGTCTGGCACACAGTTTTAATCTGCCAGGAAGTTTCACATCAGCGCACACTCCGCTGCAGAGTGAAAATCTCATTCTATAAACATCCCCTAGGCTGCAGCTAAGCCATGTCTCCGTAATATCCTTTCCTTCAGGAGTGCTTGTTCTGCATGGTTCGCAGGAGAGCTTCTGTAAAGTTTGGAACGTAGGAGACGAGGTACTGGCAGAAGTAGAGCTGTGAGGACGGGGCATGAGTCGTGCTTGGGTAGCTCAGTTGGTAGAGCACTTGCCCGCGAAAAGCAAAGGTCCCTAGTTCGAGTATCGGTCCGGCACACAGTTTTAATCTGCCAGGAAGTTTCATTTTCAGAATGTTTTCTCAAGATCCACTTCACAGTGTATGATTCAGACTTGGATGCGAGCTTGAGGACACTGCAACAGATGCGCTGTCTTCCGGTTGCCAAATTCCACATCCGCACCGACTCCTCGTTCGGAACATAGTCATATAAATATACAAGCTGCTCAAAAATTCCCGTTACAAACTCTAGGACTTTTAGAGGATACTGAGTGGATAATATTCCGAATCGAAAACCCATGTCCAGAAACTTACCATTTCCGTGGTATAATCACTTCACAACATGTCGGTAACGCGACCACTTTTACAGATTTATTAGACGTGGCCCAGCACATCAAGTGCATGTCTAAAGCGTCGATTGCACACCGACCGGTGCAGCGCCGCGAAACGGCATTAAGAGGGCGCTGACCCATACCAATGGACAGAGAAGGCAGCGCCTCACCTCCAGGAAGGTAGTTCAGCGCCCCCTGTCAGTACTGACTTAACCAGCCGCTAATCGCTTGTACGGCCAAGTTCGTTCGCAACCTTCGAAAGCATCGGTACTGAGTAATAGGAAGATGATACTTAGCTTGAATTCTGCGGGTAGTTCAAATTGAAAAAAGAGAAGAGTTAGAGAGATAGGGAGAAGTGATGTATGCTTGCGTATCATAAACTCCTTCCCTCAAAAATACTGCTCTTCTTCATACCTCTTCTGTGTTACCACAGATGACGTGTCACTGATCTCATTTGTGCTGAGACTGCAGTACACGAGAGGTGCCTGTTTGCTTCCATGACGCTGAGTGGGATGCATAAGTTCTAATAAGTGTTCGCCAGTCTGCAGTCTCCGACAGTAATTGTCCCCTACGCAACAGTTCGGCGCTAGCGGCCGTGCGGAGCGGAGGTCCGATACTTCCGCCTGTGCGGCGTGTGCGAGTGTTCGTTTACTTGTGGACTTAGTCTGCGCGCGGGCTAATAACAACGATCATGGCGAACAAGTACAGAAAAACTACATTACGATTCAATTTCTGCAAAGACTACGAAAGACCAAAGGCTTTAGCAGTGGAACGATTCATACGTGAGGACGTCAAGATACCGCCAAACGATATTGTCGGAATTCACCTGTCCATCGTTAGTCCCACGGTGTATGTTAAGATGGTAAATGACGCGGCGTGTGAGAGAATTCTACAGGCGACAAAAGCAGGTCTCCGATTTTGCCATAGTGACGGGAATGTCGGCACGGTAACTGTAGAACATGCTGGTCTGGGTGTACGGACAATACGTGTTTTTGAGCTGCCATTTGAGCTCCCGGCTGACGAAGTTATTGAGGCTTTCAAGCCATACGGCACGGTACATGGTCACACAGCAGAACGCTGGATACAATTCGCCACGTACCCCGTGCTTAACGGAGTGAGACAGATCACTATTGATCTTCAGAAGCATGTACCGTCCTATCTGACAATTGGTGGTTGTAGGGCGGTGGTGATTTACGATGGGCAACCACGTACATGTTCTGGCTGTGGCCAGGAGGGACACTCAGGTCGAACTGTATGCAACGGCGGATTACGCAACTGCCTTCAGATGTGCGGGAGCCGTCGCCGGCGATGACAGTACTACCGATCACCTATGCCAAAGCCTTCACTGCGTCCGCTGATGACCGAAAGGACACAGCCCCGGTGGAAGTTTCCGATGGAACTCTCCGAAACCTTGTAGCAGACGTCGGGATGACAGAGGATGCTGCTCCATCGAGCATACAATCTACGGCGACAACATCAGTTGACACCGAACTCCTACCAAGCACACCGATAGTACACGAAGCAGTTCCAGCCACTACGGATGCTGTTCCGTCTGGAACGCACTCTGTGACGACAACATCAGTTTCGACCGAACTCCCGCCAACTACAACGATGGGACTCGAAACACTTCCAGTTCCTACGGATGCTTTTCTGTCGGGCAGCCGTGATTCCCTACAATCTGAGGACACGGAAGGAAGATCACGCAAACAACGTTCCCCGAAAAGGAGGAAACGGCGTCGTCGCACGACATCTCCTAGGGATGACTCCCCTTGCCCCGACGACGATGCGCATGTGGAGCAAGACGACACAACAGCCTCTACGAAGCAGGATGAGGCAATGGAAACTGTTCGATCAGACCCGCGGCGGACTGTCACATTGACGGTAGCGGGACGTGGTGATGCTGAAGAGGAACCACAACCAATTGGCTCTCCAGACGCAGATGCTGTGGCTATGGACACGAATATATCACTGCCTGCAAAGATGTGGTATGACGATATTGAGGAGGCGCCGGACATCATACAGAGGCAGCCGGCACTCACAAAGACGGCCTAGTAATTGCTGAAGGTGAAGAGAGAGGGGCGAGAGAACCTCTTCTAACTCAGCCCCCAGCGCCGATGCAGGGAGATATTGTTGCACCTCGACAGAGTGGGATTCAACGCCATGCGAACCGTATTGCGACATTAAATATAAATGACGTGCGTTCACCAACCAAAATACACCTACTGAAGGAAACGATTTGGGCATCTGATGTGGATATTGCTTTGCTGCAGGAAGTCCACATAGCTGCACTCCCACACATCGCAGGCTACCACTCCTATTCGTCACATGGAGATCACAATGGGAGTGGGGTGGCAGTTTACGTGCGAGATGGCTTCCCCGTGGAAAACGGGTGTTACCTTCCGTCGGCCAGGGGAATGGCTTTCACGACGTTTGGGACACGCATCATCAATCTTTATGCACCGTCGGGAAACAATCGGCGGCGGGAAAGGGCGCGGTTTTATGCAGAAGATATTGCACCACTTTTCCATGGACGTTATGAATGTGTAATAATTGGTGGAGATTTCAACTGTGTTCTCAGCCAGAAAGACCAATGGCCGCAAGCAAACATCAGCCAGGAGTTGCGAATCGTTGTCAGCGACCTTGTACTTAGTGACACGTGGGAATTACGACATGGAGATGCACCGGGATACACCTATGTGACAAGTCATTCGGCGAGCAGATTAGATCGCATTTATATCTCACGGGCTCATGCAAATGATGTCCAGGACGCGGAACGCTGGCCATTGGCATTTTCCGATCACAGCGCTTACATCTGTGCGGTGCTTCTTCCCCGTAGAGAGGTGTGGAACAGCAAGGCCCCGTGGAAATTAAACATTCAACATCTACATGATCCCGAATGTCGTCAACGGATCCTTGAGACATGGACGATGTGCGAGCGAAAGGTTGGAAGGTATGCGACGAAGCTTGATTGGTGGCTGACTTGTGCTAAACCGGCGCTTCGCCGTACGTTCATCTCATATAGCAGGGAGATGGCAGAATGGCGCCGCCGTACGACCGACTTTTATTTTGCAGCGCTGCGCGACCTGGACGATGGTCCGCCGGAACCGGACGTCTGGATCGAACGCAAAAGGATAAAAGCTAAACTAGTGGCTTTAGCTCGGAAACATCTTCAGGGAACCATGGTGCGCGCCAGATGTCACGATACGATACGACACGAGATTCATTCCATGCACCACGTCGTGAATGAACGAAAGCACCGACGACGCGTTTTGGTATGGGAGTTAATTACCCGCGAAGACCGAAGAGTGACGCGTCAAGCGGACATTGTCTCTGCATTCGTCGACCATTACCAACACATCTATCGGGAGGAAGCAGCCCGTGTTCATGACCTCGCACGTATAGCCACATACGTCTCCCGTACACTAACGGTGGAAGACGCTGGAACCTTACTGGAAGCTGTTAGCTGTGAGGAAGTACATGATGCGATCGCAAAGGGTGCGTTGAATCGCTCCCCAGGCATTGATGGACTTCCTGCTGAATTTTATCGAGAATTTCGCAACGAAATGGCACCGCGATGGACGGAAATGTACAACGAGTTGTTAAATTCCGATGCGCCTATTCCACCGGCTTTTATGGAAGGCCTCTTGGTGCCAGTACATAAACCGAAGCCAGGAATTACGGTCACACATTATCGCCCCATCACCCTGCTTAATGCAGACTATAATATCTTTGCACGGATGCTAGCGTCCCGATGTCGTATGTTAATTCGTAGCGTTCTCTCCCCAGAACAAACGACACCGGGTGGATCGGTGAATGTGCAAACAGCTACTGGCGAATGCCGTGATGTAATAGCGCTGGCGGAGGAGTGCCGGCTTAAAGCGGCGATGGTGGCGGTTGATTCTGACAGTGCTTTTGATAAGGTGCGCCACAACTATCTGTACGCTGTACTGGAACAAATGGGATTTCCAGACTGTTTTACTGGTCTCATTAGAAGGATTTATGGGAGCGCACAATCCTTGGTACACGTTAATGGGCGTATAGCAGGACCCATTCAAATTCGACGTTCCATTCGCCAGGCTGCCCTCTTTCGATGCTGCTGTTCGCGATAGCGTTGGAACCATTAATTGGGAGGCTAAGAAATTCTCTTTCTGGGCTGGAACTGCGGGGCTACACCTTCAAATATCGTGCTTATGCGGACGACCTCCTGCTGCTCGTTCGTTCTGAGGAAGAGGTGAAGACGGTCCTT
Organism: Schistocerca gregaria; assembly: GCF_023897955.1. Classification (NCBI taxonomy): domain Eukaryota; kingdom Metazoa; phylum Arthropoda; class Insecta; order Orthoptera; family Acrididae; genus Schistocerca; species Schistocerca gregaria. Next base: position 238,788,666 of record NC_064926.1, read on the forward strand.
GAACTGTTGTCGGACCACAGTGTGACGGCGGGTAGTGCAGTGAACATGAACAAATCGGCAGCAATGCCGGTTGGAAGGGGCCTTACGCCGGAATAAATCAGTCCGTTTCCTTATGTGCAACGATTCCGCTATCTCGGCATAGACTTTACCTCATCTGTGAAACATACTGCGGCAGTTAACTACCGACGTATTTTACAGACAACACGTACCATGGTCCGCCAACATCTCCTACGACGCCTTGATCCTTTGCAGCGAGTCGAATATCTGAACACTTATGTGGTTTCTCGAATGGTGCATATTTCGCAGATCCTGCCCCTACTACTCACGCTCGGGCATCGACTTCAATCAGCACTAGGCTATTTTGTGATGATTGGGTCGCCCCTCAAGGTGCGATACGCAACGCTCACGCTCCCTACGGACAAGGGGGGACTCGGACTTACGAATGTTCGCTGCCGAGCGACGGCGCTCCTTCTAGCCACGATGTACAAGCAATGGCGTAGCGGGCGTGATTCCCTTACATTCCGCCTACTGGATCTCCTAGTCCCAGCGTCCCTCACACCTCCGGTGGCGGTGGGCAACATTACGCCACATTTTGCGCATGTATCAACTTTTATCGTGGAACTTAGTTATATCAGAGACAAGCTTCCGCGCACGAGACCACCATGTGCGAAGGATTTTTATGTTTGGCTGCTACGACGGATAAGTCGTAATGTCATTGAACTGAAACACCCCACGTTGCATTGGCCGAAGATTTGGAGACATGTGCACCAAAAATTCTTTCCTACCTTCGTTCGGGCACTGTGGTTCAATGTCACCTGTGGCAGGTTCAACACCAACCAACGACTCCATGCAATTGGACTAGTGGACACTCCACTGTGCCCGAAATGTCGCCAAGTGGATGACGACCATCACCACTTAACTTGTATCGCGGTGGAGGACGTATGGCTCCTAGGACGACAGATGGTGGCTTGGTACCTCCGTGTGACCCCGCAACATATTACACCTGCTTCCTTCTTACATCCGGAGAGTGACTACTTTCCGGCGACCAAATCACAGTCGATCATCTGGGTCAAAGGTTGGACGATCGCGTACCTCTATGGGGATGCTGCCAAGTCGCGACTCGACTTTTGGTATTTCTTACAGCAAGCCCACTATGAGGTTCAAAGATGGTCACACTATCGGAAAACCTTTGCCAACTATCTTCAGGCAGTCTTCCTCGACCCCCCACGCAGTTGGGATGTGCCGGGTGCAGTCGGTGTGCACATTTGACAGCTGATAATGAACCTCACGCTTCTCTCAACGCTCCATATGTAATGCACATACTATACCATGAAATGATCTACATGATCTACATGTTCCTTTTAACAGGGTGATTGTGGAAAATAAATAAATATAATAAATAAAAACAACATCCCTGTGTCCCTGTTCCTTTACATTTTGTGATTTGTTGTACAATGATTTTCTTTTGTTTTTGTTTTTGCAGAGGATGCATTTCATTTCGTGTTTGCGAACTATCAAAAAAAAAAAAAAAAAAAAAGTGTTAGAGCGCTGGTCTGATAAACTAGGGGTCGTAAGTTCCATCCTCACAGGAGAAAGATGAATTTTGGAAATCAGTTGCGCGTCGTGGCCGTATAGCAAACAGTATCTGTGATGACGAACAATTAGCGACAGGCGTTTTTTTAAGAATTACTCTCAGATGTGATTAAGGCGAATGGCGCAGATAAAGCATTTGCCAAAGCGGTACAGCATAAGGTGGGACGAGGCAGTCTGAATTACATTTTATAGATGTATTAAAAAAAAAAAAGTTGGTAGAGCACTTGCCCGCGAAAAGCAAAGGTCCCGAGATCGAGTCTCGGTCCGGCACACAGTTTTAATCTGCCAGGAAGTTTCATTTTCAGAATGTTTTCTCAAGATCCACTTCACAGTGTATGATTCAGACTTGGATGCGAGCTTGAGGACACTGCAACAGATGCGCTGTATTCCGGCTGCCAAATTCCACATCCGCACCGACTCCTCGTTCGGAACATAGTCATATAAATATACAAGCTGCTCAAAAATTCCCGTTACAAACTCTAGGACTTTTAGAGGATACTGAGTGGATAATATTCCGAATCGAAAACCCATGTCCAGAAACTTACCATTTCCGTGGTATAATCACTTCACAACATGTCGGTAACGCGACCACTTTTACAGATTTATTAGACGTGGCCCAGCACATCAAGTGCATGTCTAAAGCGTCGATTGCACACCGACCGGTGCAGCGCCGCGAAACGGCATTAAGAGGGCGCTGACCCATACCAATGGACAGAGAAGGCAGCGCCTCACCTCCAGGAAGGTAGTTCAGCGCCCCCTGTCAGTACTGACTTAACCAGCCGCTAATCGCTTGTACGGCCAAGTTCGTTCGCAACCTTCGAAAGCATCGGTACTGAGTAATAGGAAGATGATACTTAGCTTGAATTCTGCGGGTAGTTCAAATTGAAAAAAGAGAAGAGTTAGAGAGATAGGGAGAAGTGATGTATGCTTGCGTATCATAAACTCCTTCCCTCAAAAATACTGCTCTTCTTCATACCTCTTCTGTGTTACCACAGATGACGTGTCACTGATCTCATTTGTGCTGAGACTGCAGTACACGAGAGGTGCCTGTTTGCTTCCATGACGCTGAGTGGGATGCATAAGTTCTAATAAGTGTTCGCCAGTCTGCAGTCTCCGACAGTAATTGTCCCCTACGCAACAGTTCGGCGCTAGCGGCCGTGCGGAGCGGAGGTCCGATACTTCCGCCTGTGCGGCGTGTGCGAGTGTTCGTTTACTTGTGGACTTAGTCTGCGCGCGGGCTAATAACAACGATCATGGCGAACAAGTACAGAAAAACTACATTACGATTCAATTTCTGCAAAGACTACGAAAGACCAAAGGCTTTAGCAGTGGAACGATTCATACGTGAGGACGTCAAGATACCGCCAAACGATATTGTCGGAATTCACCTGTCCATCGTTAGTCCCACGGTGTATGTTAAGATGGTAAATGACGCGGCGTGTGAGAGAATTCTACAGGCGACAAAAGCAGGTCTCCGATTTTGCCATAGTGACGGGAATGTCGGCACGGTAACTGTAGAACATGCTGGTCTGGGTGTACGGACAATACGTGTTTTTGAGCTGCCATTTGAGCTCCCGGCTGACGAAGTTATTGAGGCTTTCAAGCCATACGGCACGGTACATGGTCACACAGCAGAACGCTGGATACAATTCGCCACGTACCCCGTGCTTAACGGAGTGAGACAGATCACTATTGATCTTCAGAAGCATGTACCGTCCTATCTGACAATTGGTGGTTGTAGGGCGGTGGTGATTTACGATGGGCAACCACGTACATGTTCTGGCTGTGGCCAGGAGGGACACTCAGGTCGAACTGTATGCAACGGCGGATTACGCAACTGCCTTCAGATGTGCGGGAGCCGTCGCCGGCGATGACAGTACTACCGATCACCTATGCCAAAGCCTTCACTGCGTCCGCTGATGACCGAAAGGACACAGCCCCGGTGGAAGTTTCCGATGGAACTCTCCGAAACCTTGTAGCAGACGTCGGGATGACAGAGGATGCTGCTCCATCGAGCATACAATCTACGGCGACAACATCAGTTGACACCGAACTCCTACCAAGCACACCGATAGTACACGAAGCAGTTCCAGCCACTACGGATGCTGTTCCGTCTGGAACGCACTCTGTGACGACAACATCAGTTTCGACCGAACTCCCGCCAACTACAACGATGGGACTCGAAACACTTCCAGTTCCTACGGATGCTTTTCTGTCGGGCAGCCGTGATTCCCTACAATCTGAGGACACGGAAGGAAGATCACGCAAACAACGTTCCCCGAAAAGGAGGAAACGGCGTCGTCGCACGACATCTCCTAGGGATGACTCCCCTTGCCCCGACGACGATGCGCATGTGGAGCAAGACGACACAACAGCCTCTACGAAGCAGGATGAGGCAATGGAAACTGTTCGATCAGACCCGCAGCGGACTGTCACATTGACGGTAGCGGGACGTGGTGATGCTGAAGAGGAACCACAACCAATTGGCTCTCCAGACGCAGATGCTGTGGCTATGGACACGAATATATCACTGCCTGCAAAGATGTGGTATGACGATATTGAGGAGGCGCCGGACATCATACAGAGGCAGCCGGCACTCACAAAGACGGCCTAGTAATTGCTGAAGGTGAAGAGAGAGGGGCGAGAGAACCTCTTCTAACTCAGCCCCCAGCGCCGATGCAGGGAGATATTGTTGCACCTCGACAGAGTGGGATTCAACGCCATGCGAACCGTATTGCGACATTAAATATAAATGACGTGCGTTCACCAACCAAAATACACCTACTGAAGGAAACGATTTGGGCATCTGATGTGGATATTGCTTTGCTGCAGGAAGTCCACATAGCTGCACTCCCACACATCGCAGGCTACCACTCCTATTCGTCACATGGAGATCACAATGGGAGTGGGGTGGCAGTTTACGTGCGAGATGGCTTCCCCGTGGAAAACGGGTGTTACCTTCCGTCGGCCAGGGGAATGGCTTTCACGACGTTTGGGACACGCATCATCAATCTTTATGCACCGTCGGGAAACAATCGGCGGCGGGAAAGGGCGCGGTTTTATGCAGAAGATATTGCACCACTTTTCCATGGACGTTATGAATGTGTAATAATTGGTGGAGATTTCAACTGTGTTCTCAGCCAGAAAGACCAATGGCCGCAAGCAAACATCAGCCAGGAGTTGCGAATCGTTGTCAGCGACCTTGTACTTAGTGACACGTGGGAATTACGACATGGAGATGCACCGGGATACACCTATGTGACAAGTCATTCGGCGAGCAGATTAGATCGCATTTATATCTCACGGGCTCATGCAAATGATGTCCAGGACGCGGAACGCTGGCCATTGGCATTTTCCGATCACAGCGCTTACATCTGTGCGGTGCTTCTTCCCCGTAGAGAGGTGTGGAACAGCAAGGCCCCGTGGAAATTAAACATTCAACATCTACATGATCCCGAATGTCGTCAACGGATCCTTGAGACATGGACGATGTGCGAGCGAAAGGTTGGAAGGTATGCGACGAAGCTTGATTGGTGGCTGACTTGTGCTAAACCGGCGCTTCGCCGTACGTTCATCTCATATAGCAGGGAGATGGCAGAATGGCGCCGCCGTACGACCGACTTTTATTTTGCAGCGCTGCGCGACCTGGACGATGGTCCGCCGGAACCGGACGTCTGGATCGAACGCAAAAGGATAAAAGCTAAACTAGTGGCTTTAGCTCGGAAACATCTTCAGGGAACCATGGTGCGCGCCAGATGTCACGATACGATACGACACGAGATTCATTCCATGCACCACGTCGTGAATGAACGAAAGCACCGACGACGCGTTTTGGTATGGGAGTTAATTACCCGCGAAGACCGAAGAGTGACGCGTCAAGCGGACATTGTCTCTGCATTCGTCGACCATTACCAACACATCTATCGGGAGGAAGCAGCCCGTGTTCATGACCTCGCACGTATAGCCACATACGTCTCCCGTACACTAACGGTGGAAGACGCTGGAACCTTACTGGAAGCTGTTAGCTGTGAGGAAGTACATGATGCGATCGCAAAGGGTGCGTTGAATCGCTCCCCAGGCATTGATGGACTTCCTGCTGAATTTTATCGAGAATTTCGCAACGAAATGGCACCGCGATGGACGGAAATGTACAACGAGTTGTTAAATTCCGATGCGCCTATTCCACCGGCTTTTATGGAAGGCCTCTTGGTGCCAGTACATAAACCGAAGCCAGGAATTACGGTCACACATATATCGCCCCATCACCCTGCTTAATGCAGACTATAATATCTTTGCACGGATGCTAGCGTCCCGATGTCGTATGTTAATTCGCAGCGTTCTCTCCCCAGAACAGACGACACCGGGTGGATCGGTGAATGTGCAAACAGCTACTGGCGAATGCCGTGATGTAATAGCGCTGGCGGAGGAGTGCCGGCTTAAAGCGGCGATGGTGGCGGTTGATTCTGACAGTGCTTTTGATAAGGTGCGCCACAACTATCTGTACGCTGTACTGGAACAAATGGGATTTCCAGACTGTTTTACTGGTCTCATTAGAAGGATTTATGGGAGCGCACAATCCTTGGTACACGTTAATGGGCGTATAGCAGGACCCATTCAAATTCGACGTTCCATTCGCCAGGCTGCCCTCTTTCGATGCTGCTGTTCGCGATAGCGTTGGAACCATTAATTGGGAGGCTAAGAAATTCTCTTTCTGGGCTGGAACTGCGGGGCTACACCTTCAAATATCGTGCTTATGCGGACGACCTCCTGCTGCTCGTTCGTTCTGAGGAAGAGGTGAAGACGGTCCTTGAACTGTTGTCGGACCACAGTGTGACGGCGGGTAGTGCAGTGAACATGAACAAATCGGCAGCAATGCCGGTTGGAAGGGGCCTTACGCCGGAAGAAATCAGTCCGTTTCCTTATGTGCAACGATTCCGCTATCTCGGCATAGACTTTACCTCATCTGTGAAACATACTGCGGCAGTTAACTACCGACGTATTTTACAGACAACACGTACCATGGTCCGCCAACATCTCCTACGACGCCTTGATCCTTTGCAGCGAGTCGAATATCTGAACACTTATGTGGTTTCTCGAATGGTGCATATTTCGCAGATCCTGCCCCTACCACTCACGCTCGGGCATCGACTTCAATCAGCACTAGGCTATTTTGTGATGATTGGGTCGCCCCTCAAGGTGCGATACGCAACGCTCACGCTCCCTACGGACAAGGGGGACTCGGACTTACGAATGTTCGCTGCCGAGCGACGGCGCTCCTTCTAGCCACGATGTACAAGCAATGGCGTAGCGGGCGTGATTCCCTTACATTCCGCCTACTGGATCTCCTAGTTCCAGCGTCCCTCACACCTCCGGTGGCGGTGGGCAACATTACGCCACATTTTGCGCATGTATCAACTTTTATCGTGGAACTTAGTTATATCAGAGACAAGCTTCCGCGCACGAGACCACCATGCGCGAAGGATTTTTATGTTTGGCTGCTACGACGGATAAGTCGTAATGTCATTGAACTGAAACACCCCACGTTGCATTGGCCGAAGATTTGGAGACATGTGCACCAAAAATTCTTTCCTACCTTCGTTCGGGCACTGTGGTTCAATGTCACCTGTGGCAAGTTCAACACCAACCAACGACTCCATGCAATTGGACTAGTGGACACTCCACTGTGCCCGAAATGTCGCCAAGTGGATGACGACCATCACCGCTTAACTTGTATCGCGGTGGAGGACGTATGGCTCCTAGGACGACAGATGGTGGCATGGTACCTCCGTGTGACCCCGCAACATATTACACCTGCTTCCTTCTTACATCCGGAGAGTGACTACTTTCCGGCGACCAAATCACAGTCGATCATCTGGGTCAAAGGTTGGACGATCGCGTACCTCTACGGGGATGCTGCCAAGTCGCGACTCGACTTTTGGTATTTCTTACAGCAAGCCCACTATGAGGTTCAAAGATGGTCACACTATCGGAAAACCTTTGCCAACTATCTTCAGGCAGTCTTCCTCGACCCCCCACGCAGTTGGGATGTGCCGGGTGCAGTCGGTGTGCACATTTGACAGCTGATAATGAACCTCACGCTTCTCTCAACGCTCCATATGTAATGCACATACTATACCATGAAATGATCTACATGATCTACATGTTCCTTTTAACAGGGTGATTGTGGAAAATAAATAAATATAATAAATAAAAACAACATCCCTGTGTCCCTGTTCCTTTACATTTTGTGATTTGTTGTACAATGATTTTCTTTTGTTTTTGTTTTTGCAGAGGATGCATTTCATTTCGTGTTTGCGAACTATCCCAAAAAAAAAAAAAAAAAAAGTGGTAGAGAGCTGGTCTGATAAACTAGGGGTCGTAAGTTCCATCCTCACAGGAGAAAGATGAATTTTGGAAATCAGTTGCGCGTCGTGGCCGTATAGCAAACAGTATCTGTGATGACGAACAATTAGCGACAGGCGTTTTTTTAAGAATTACTCTCAGATGTGATTAAGGCGAATGGCGCAGATAAAGCATTTGCCAAAGCGGTACAGCATAAGGTGGGACGAGGCAGTCTGAATTACATTTTATAGATGTATTAAAAAAAAAAAGTTGGTAGAGCACTTGCCCGCGAAAAGCAAAGGTCCCGAGATCGAGTCTCGGTCCGGCACACAGTTTTAATCTGCCAGGAAGTTTCATTTTCAGAATGTTTTCTCAAGATCCACTTCACAGTGTATGATTCAGACTTGGATGCGAGCTTGAGGACACTGCAACAGATGCGCTGTCTTCCGGCTGCCAAATTCCACATCCGCACCGACTCCTCGTTCGGAACATAGTCATATAAATATACAAGCTGCTCAAAAATTCCCGTTACAAACTCTAGGACTTTTAGAGGATACTGAGTGGATAATATTCCGAATCGAAAACCCATGTCCAGAAACTTACCATTTCCGTGGTATAATCACTTCACAACATGTCGGTAACGCGACCACTTTTACAGATAATTTATTAGACGTGGCCCAGCACATCAAGTGCATGTCTAAAGCGTCGATTGCACACCGACCGGTGCAGCGCCGCGAAACGGCATTAAGAGGGCGCTGACCCATACCAATGGACAGAGAAGGCAGCGCCTCACCTCCAGGAAGGTAGTTCAGCGCCCCCTGTCAGTACTGACTTAACCAGCCGCTAATCGCTTGTACGGCCAAGTTCGTTCGCAACCTTCGAAAGCATCGGTACTGAGTAATAGGAAGATGATACTTAGCTTGAATTCTGCGGGTAGTTCAAATTGAAAAAAGAGAAGAGTTAGAGAGATAGGGAGAAGTGATGTATGCTTGCGTATCATAAACTCCTTCCCTCAAAAATACTGCTCTTCTTCATACCTCTTCTGTGTTACCACAGATGACGTGTCACTGATCTCATTTGTGCTGAGACTGCAGTACACGAGAGGTGCCTGTTTGCTTCCATGACGCTGAGTGGGATGCATAAGTTCTAATAAGTGTTCGCCAGTCTGCAGTCTCCGACAGTAATTGTCCCCTACGCAGAAAACAGCACGTAGGTCGTGGTCCGTAATCTTGAGGCTCTAAGAAACTTTTTGTGAGAAACTGTTATTTTAGAAATGATTAAATTTCCCATCAGTTTGTTTATACGAGATGCCACTCGCTTCTTATTGGCAGATCACGAGAAACTGCACAATTTTATTAATTTTTTAAAGTCACAAATGATTTCTATTTTTCAACAAATTAATGAAGTGCAGATTCCCGTAATCACTATCACCCTGTTCCCAACTAAATGTCCAAGCAAACATACATTGATAGTAAAGTCATAACTAACACTGACCGCGGTAGACAACATGTCTATCCTCCGAGGCTTCCCAATCAGCTCTCACATTTACACACTTAACTAATACCGTGGCCAACAACATGTCCGTCCTCCGACACTGCCGAACTAGCTCTGATCTTACAGCCGAAGCAGCACGCCCGCCATTCAATTTTGGCGCGATCCGAAGATCACCGAAGTGCTTCGTCTGCCTTTTCGTTTCACAGTTGTTTATTATTCTGCTGGTTATAAATACTTGCGAAATAGTGGAATGACAGCGCGCTACTGGAGATGCTTTAAATATGGCATGAGACAAATACGCTCTTTAGCTTGTCTAATGTTAATAACAGAAGATTATGATTTTGATACGGAACTTCCGAATGCAGCAGCCAATCGCGGAGGAAGATCACAATTTAGACGTCTTTCTCACGATATCCGTACCTAATGAACCGTATGTCATCGGTACCTCATACCACATTACGTCATCTTGCACTTGCTGCCTTCTCAACGTATCTAAAGAAGAACTTCTTGTACCTGAATATCATGGATGCAAAGCAAGAAATATTACATAATAATCAATATGTTATATTATAAAAATAAGTGTACAATGTGAGCGTCACTAAAACTCATAAACGAGTCCTGGCATCTGGTATGATCAAGGGTGTTATATGGTGTGGTAGACCTTTATACCCCACCCACGAAGAACGTTCAAACTTTTAGCTGCAGGGTGTGCTTTTGGAGATACAAGGGCTGGGATGTTTCGCTCTCTACAAATTTCTAGAACATTTCGGAATATTCTAGAACACTCTAGAACATCCCAGAGCATTCGAGAGTGTTCGAGAGCATTGCACACCATTCCAGAATGTTCCGGAGTGTTTCACAATGATCCGGGATGTTCTGGAATGTTCTTGAAACCTGGTAGTCAAGGGAAGGTAGGATTCGGTTACGATTGTGGACGGGGCCGTGATCAGTTACTATTGGTTGCCTTTTACAATTACACACAATTTATTTTAAACCTGTAATTCCAGACTCAACAATACCACACGTTGTTAATGAAGTAATAAACAACTGTGTAAATAATAGTGTGTTCAGTGAGCAAAAATTTAGCAAATCACCCTTAAGTACAGACATAGCAGATAATTTCACCCGTTTGGTGATCAATTGCTTGTTTTTTAATTAACTTTTGCTATTGTATTTGCTATTTTACAGCAGGTTTCTAAATTTTTTATATTACTGCCGTTCCTGGCGTGTAAGGCCTCCAGCCGGGGTTGTGGGCACTCGCCTTAAAAGTTCTAATCTTTTATTTGTATTTTAGCAGTAAGCCTTAAAACCTTATTTACTGCCATTCCTGGCATCTGATGCCTTCTCCTATGTTTGTGGCGACTTACCTTCAATATTTCAATACCTGTAAGTTGTAAATTGCAGCTTTTAAAAGCAAGCCACTGTGATCTGGGCAGAAGGCCTTACACGCCAGGAATGGCAATAAATTAAGAATTGTTTAAAACTCGCTGCAATTTACAACTTACAGGTATTGAAATATTGAAGGTAAGTCGCAACAAACATTGGAGAAGGCATCAGATGCCAGGAATGGCACTAAATAAGGTTTTAAGGCTTACTGCTAAAATACAAATAAAAGATTAGAATTTTTAAGGTGAGTGCCCACAACCCCGGCTGGAGGCCTTACACGCCAGGAACGGCAGTAATATAAAAAATTTAGAAACCTGCTGTAAAATAGCAAATACAATAGCAAAAGTTAATTAAAAAACAAGCAATTGATCACCAAACGGGTGAAATACACTGCTGGAAATGGAAAAAAGAACACATTGACACCGGTGTGTCAGACCCACCATACTTGCTCCGGACACTGCGAGAGGGCTCTACAAGCAATGATCACACACACGGCACAGCGGACACAGCAGGAACCGCGGTGTTGGCCGTCGAATGGCGCTAGCTGTGCAGCATTTGTGCACCGCCGCCGTCAGTGTCAGCCAGTTTGCCGTTTCATTCGGAGCTCCATCGCATTCTTTAACACTGGTAGCATGCCGCGACAGCGTGGACGTGAACCGTATGTGCAGTTGACGGACTTTGAGCGAGGGCGTATAGTGGACATGCGGGAGGCCGGGTGGACGTACCGCCGAATTGCTCAACACGTGGGGCGTGAGGTCTCCACAGTACATCGATGTTGTCGCCAGTGGTCGGCGGAAGGTGCACGTGCTCGTCGACCTGGGACCGGACCGCAGCGTCGCACGGATGCACGCCAAGACCGTAGGATCCTACGCAGTGCCGTAGGGGACCGCACCGCCACTTCCCAGCAAATTAGGGACACTGTTGCTCCTGGGGTATCGGCGAGGACCATTCGCAACCGTCTCCATGAAGCTGGGCTACGGTCCCGCACACCATTAGGCCGTCTTCCGCTCACGCCCCAACATTGTGCAGCCCCCCTCCAGTGGTGTCGCGACAGGCGTGAATGGAGGGACGAATGGAGACGTGTCGTCTTCAGCGATGAGAGTCGCTTCTGCCTTGGTGCCAATGATGGTCGTATGCGTGTTTGGCGCCGTGCAGGTGAGCGCCACAATCAGGACTGCATACGACCGAGGCACACAGGGCCAACACCCGGCATCATGGTGTGGGGAGCGATCTCCTACACTGGCCGTACACCTCTGGTGATCGTCGAGGGGACACTGAATAGTGCACGGTACATCCAAACCGTCATCGAACCCATCGTTCTACCATTCCTAGACCGGCAAGGGAACTTGCTGTTCCAACAGGACAATGCACGTCTGCATGTATCCCGTGCCACCCAACGTGCTCTAGAAGGTGTAAGTCAACTACCCTGGCCAGCAAGATCTCTGGATCTGTCCCCCATTGAGCATGTTTGGGACTGGGTGAAGCGTCGTCTCACGCGGTCTGCACGTCCAGCACGAACGCTGGTCGAACTGAGGCGCCAGGTGGAAATGGCATGACAAGCCGTTCCACAGGACTACATCCAGCATCACTACGATCGTCTCCATGGGAGAATAGCAGCCTGCATTGCTGCGAAAGGTGGACATACACTGTACTAGTGCCGACATTGTGCATGCTCTGTTGCCTGTGTCTATGTGCCTGTGGTTCTGTCAGTGTGATCATGTGATGTATCTGATCCCAGGAATGTGTCAATAAAGTTTCCCCTTCCTGGGACAATGAATTCACGGTGTTCTTATTTCAATTTCCAGGAGTGTAGATTTAATTTAAGTTTCACAAAAGAGAAAACTATCAAAAATGGTCTACAGTGACCCTCAATTATGTTTAATTACTTATCTAACTTGTCGTGAATTACAGTGGCTGATGTGGCTTCTCAATAACTATATAACAGAGAAATCATCGCGTTTCATATATTTTACTTCAAGTGGCAAATGCGAACACCATGAGTTTTAATTAACGATCGACACTAGTATTAAGCAAAAAAGGGGTCTAACAGATGAGACTTCTGCAGTTATGAGTGAAGCCTTATGCGCTCAAAAATGGGCATCGCGTGAGTGCATAACCTTGTCGGTGTTTAGGCAGCGTCAGGGCAGCACAGCTTCGCTCACCTCGCCATCTTCGCAAGCAACTCTCTCCTAACTTCTCCGTACTACAATTTACCGAAGTTGGTTTAAGAAAAACTATCCGGCTGTGTTTTCACCTGACCAATCAGGGTCTCAATGTTAACCTTAAGCTCCGCCTACAAAAATTCTGTCTATCCAAAGAGAAACGTTATACTTTTCGTGGTGGGGCAATGTTTTTAAAGTTCGCAACGTAACAGAGACGCGAAAAACTCTGACGCTAAAACCTGCAGCTGGTGTGGTCCTTTTAGCGTTATCGTGAGATCTATACTGTTCTTCTGGAGGGCTCTATCTTTTAACATGGGCTGGGGAGTGGTCCTAATGTAACAGACACGCGAAAAGGCTCACGCTAAAACTTGCGGGTGGTAGTGGCCGTTTTTGTGTTATCGTAAGATCTATACTGTTTTTCTGGAGTGCTCTAGCTTTTAACATGGGCTGGGGGGTGGTCCTTGACGTAACGGAGACGCGAAAAAGTCTCACGCTAAAACGTGCGGGTGGTAGTCTTAGCGGTAGGCTGCCGACGTGGGTATCCAGTCCATCCCTTATCGTAGGGCCTTCTAGCTTAACACGGTTCTGCTCTCGGCTTCTGTTCTCGTTTCTCCCCTCGGAACTGCGTCGGTCTCACGGTGGGAAGGTAAGACATGCATTTAGGCATTCTTGTGTTAGTCTGTGGTATTCCATTTCCTCACTCGTTACTCGTATTACTTTGGTTAATTTAGTGTCACGATTTATTCGGAGCTATGTGACATACTACTGGATTTGCTTATCATGTCAGGGTTTTCATGGAAGGTGTTGGATTTGCCTGACACCTTACATCATAACCAAATCAATTGTGGTCAGAGTCCATATCTGCCCCTGAAAATGTGTTACAATTTAAAATCTGTTTTCTAAATCTCTTTTATATAATCAATCTGAAACTTTCCATGCTCTGTGCAAAATTCAACCAGGCGGCTTCTTATTTCATTCCGTTCCGTCAGTCCATGTTACCCTACAACTTTTCCTTCAGTAGAGTTACCACAGAAAATAATCCTGTTCGTCATAAGCGAATGAAAATGAAGTAGATTACTTTCGTGTTGAATTATCTGTCACTTTCTTCACATACTGTTTTAATGGTAAATAAAGCAGCATTTAGTTTTTGAACTTTATTACCGTCATAGAACACGAAAAGACATAATCAAATGATTAACAAAACTTACACGGACCACAGATAAAATTTAAAGGAAAATAACAGCGACAGGTAACATCACCTCCGGTAAGCTGTATATACTTGGTAAACATATAGCATCACAGTAATGAACTGTCAAAACTGAACCGTCAAAATATCTGACAAAACGTATTTTTCCGTTTCGGTGCTACAACAACTATTGTACTTACAGAGAGATGACAGAAAGGCTTTACTATAAAAGCAATATGGTCGTCACTTCCAACTAGATGTAGGTACCAGTGCAAATGTAAAAGTAAAACAGATAATTTATGTACAGATAATCTTACTAACGTTATTTCGCAGGTCACTTGATAATGGCTGTAGGTCGAAACAGGCCTGTCGCATTAAATATTGAAAACAGATTACTTTATTGCAGCTGGTTTGAAGTATTCATTTCCATAATGTCTTATAATTTACACGTAAGCCGTGTCTACTGAAACGTTTGAAACTGTTTAATGCATCGCACTTTAATTCATAAAACAGTCGTTGGTGGGGGGTTTATTGGTAAGATATAAAGTGGAAACTAAATAAAGGTAGCTTAAATAAAAATAAAGAACGGGTCTGCGCTGAAACGGCGAGGTGAGGAAAACGTAGAATACATTGACAAGAAGAAGGGATAGGGTGATAAGACATCTATTAAGACATCAAGAAGAACTTCCATGGACCTGGAGGTATCCAACAAGTGACGGAGGACGTTTCGTGTAAGTGCTACTCCGAAAAGGGTGAGACAGGAGACGAAATCTTGGCGAGTCGCATCAAATTAGGCGTTGCTGTCATGAAAAGCCCTTGTTCAGGATCTTGTTCCCACCTTTCCGACATTTGTGAAACTGCTTGCTTCGGCGAAATTTTTATCAGTGTGAAGGCTGTTTTCTTTCGATATCTTTGCCTGACATCTGTATCTCTGGCTGACCTCTATATCTCTGCCTGGAAAATTTCTTGGATGTGGTTTATTTACGTTTTGACAATACTAACACATATTAGTAGGTGGAAGGTTGAATTTTAAAGAGTTTACGTGGAAATCAAGATTTATGCACAATGGGTGGTGGAAAAACTGCGTTTAGGGAATGGAGGTTTCATGGATATAGATTTACCAACAAAAAAGAGGAAGCACCTCGAAATGGAGAACGTAAGCTCTCAGCTTCAGTATCAAAACTTAGGACAGGAGCATTGCAAAGGTGCGTGATTGATGTTGATATTTAAATGAGACTTATTCACATAAACAATCACTACCAGAACCTGTTATTCATACACATACGTCTTACCAGAGAAACCTTAACAAAATATAGAACAACTTACATACCTGCAAGTTACCTAGGACGAATATCAAATAAGACCTGAATGTCTCACATGCAGGTTTCTTGCACACCCTGATTTATGAGGAAGTGTCTTCACGGAAAGACACAAAATGCAAATGAAAGCCTCAATAATTTAATTTGGATTATATGCTCAAAAAGGACATTCTGCGGACTTGAGGTGTCTATGTTGCAGTTTTATGTTACAATAACGGAAATGATGGGAGAATTGAAGAGCGGAAGAGAGCTGGTATAAATCGTGGTGTGTTACAACAAAAGCGTTTTATACCATCGACGAGAGCAGGGTCAAGAAAGCTAACAGATCAGTGTCTTACCTGCAAATACAGGCAGATACATGCAGATTCGGAGAGGAGGGAAGAGAAACGTGGAGGATGAGGAATATCACTACGGATGATTTTAAAATTGAGCTCTGAGCACTATGGGACTTAACTTCCGAGATCATTAGACCCATAGAACTTAGAACTGCGTACACCAAACTAACCTAAGGACATCACACATGTCCATGCCCGAGGCAGGATTCGAACCTGCGACCGTGGCGGTCGCGCGGGTCCAGACGGTAGCTCCTAGAACTGCTCTGCCACAACGGCCGGCTTAGGAACTGTTCGCATCATGTTGCTGTCTCCCTGGAACTAAAAAATACGATATCCTGCAATTACATTCTGATTTTTAGATGACTGTATGTAGAAAAAAGTTAATTTTTGATGTGGAAAATTAGAAACTCTGTTAATGATACAATTTGTATCATAAATTAATACGTGTAGTTCAGTGGTCTTGTAACCTTCTCCAGACACTACAATAAAATTTGCAGATTAACTGCATGGTTAGAATTTGAGTTACGGCTTTTTATAAAAAAAGACAATAAAAAATTAAAAATTCAAACTTCTAGTGAAATATTGATCCTACGTATATTATATACATATTTTTAAAACACAGCTCTTTTGCTTTACAAATACAAAATTTTAGATCTGTACATTAATAAATGTGCCTGTAATGATTTTTTAAATAAATGTTTACATTTCCGTTACATCCCCCCTCAAATCCAATCAATAACTGTATGAAATTTGAAAATCATGAAATATAGAAAATCATATTTTCGTTGCCCCTTTAAGACATTAGATAGAAACACTGCGACAGTAAAATAGACCAGTCCAACGAATTTTCAACATGTTTCTATAGCACCATATCTCACATTCGGGACTGGGCCTATAGGACAGTCCGGAATGTGAGAGTAGTGAAATTGTCAGTGGACCATTTACTTGAGTGTGAAGTGCTTGACTATGAGGCTGAACTGAAGTACATGCACAAACTCTCTGACTCAGCTATAGCATGGCTCAAATCTTTATAATGTTGTATAGTACAGTCTAAGAAAACAAAGACACACTGCGAAAGAATAACCGGCATTGGATGGAAATCGGTAGATGTGTTGGACATGTCCCGACAAACAAATGGTAACAATTTAAACAAAGTTGGATGATTTATTCGAAATGAAGATCTTCACAAATTGAGCAAGCCAGTAACGCCCTTATACGAGCAGTTGTTCGGCTTGGTATTTATTGGCTGGCACCTTAGATCGTCAAACTCCCTAGCAGATGCTTCAAACGTTCTCAGTTGGGGGAGAACCGGCGACCTCGCTGGCCAATGTGGGGTTTGGCAAGCGCGAGAACAAGCAGTGGAAACTCTTTCCGTCTTCGCGCGGGCATTAGCTTGCTGATATGTCAGCCTGGGATGGCTTGCCATGAAGACCAACAAAACGGGCTGTAGAATATCGTTGACGTACCGTTGTGCTGTAAGGTTGCCGCTGATGACAACCAAACGCGTTTCTCCATGAAAATAAGTGGTACCTCGGACCATCTCTCCCGGTTGTCGGCCCGAACGGCAGACTACAGTCACGTTGGTTCCTGCCTTTCTCTGGGGCCTCTCCAGACAACTCCTCGGTGATCATCGGATCTCAGTTCGAAGCGCAACTCATCACTGAAGACAATTCTGTCCAGGCAATGAGATTCCATGCCGAAAACGTGTCAATAGATGCCCATTTCTTTGCAGATTGTCATTGTTGTAATGGTTTTGTATCAAAATGATGAGGTACTTGTTACTGTGAATTGTCAGAATACACGAATGAGAAAAAGTAAACAAGAAAAACAAGAAAATGAAGAATTTAATAAATAAAATAACAATTTAAAACATAATACAAATGTAAGTAAAATAAACAATTAGAAAAATAATGGATGCTTAGATGTTTTACTTAGGTGTCTTGCAAATACTTCAACAGCACACTATGTACACTATTTTTCCAAAAATGGTATTTCAGAAACGAGCTTTTTTATGATGGATGTATGTGGCTTGAAAGATTCTTTAATTTAGGTTACAACAAACTTCGCGTTTTTCGAAATTAGTTAATGCTGGTGGGGGTATTTTGAAAAATTTCAAATTATTACGAATATTCGTTATAAAGTTTTCAAAAACGTTTATGTCCGTCTCCGGTAGCTCAGTGGTCCCTATCGACGCGAAGTCGCCGAAGTGGCGTCAAATCGAAAGACTTTCACCCGGCGAACGGGCTACCCGACGGGATGCCCTAGTCACGCAACATTTTTTTAAAAAACGTTAATTACATATCAACTTTTATTCGAAAAACATTTTTATATGTCATCGTTTCGAAAATATTCCCTGAAAACCTAAAATGACAAATTCCTTTTCGGGGTGTTTTACGCCTTAATAGTCAAATTGGACGCAAACAAGAAAATACGTATTGCGTTATTTTGCAAACCCTTACACATCATCCAAGTTTCGTCAGTATCGTATATTGACACTTGCGGATGTTCCGTTGTCCGTGACTGATTCTGTAGCGAGTCCAGTGGTGGGGGCCAGCTGCCAGCCAGTGGTGGTTCTCTCGTGAGAGTCACGTGGTCGCTGTGTTGTTTGTTTCGCAGGTACGTGCAGAGCCTGAATGGTCAAACATGACTGCATGCACACCACGACGCCGCCCAATCCCTCTCCACAACATGCGAACCACATGGCAATTTAATCCCAGCTATAATAGTCATTATTATCTGTTACTCAGGAAAATGGTACAAACGTACCGTCCTTTGACCATCCCACGGGCCGGCGGGGGTGGCCGAGTGGTTCTAGGCGCTACAGTCTGGAACCGCGCCACCGCTATGGTCGCAGGTTAGAATCCTGCCTCGGGCATGGTGTGTGTGATGTCCTTACGTTAGTTAGGTTTAACTAGTTCTAAGTTCTAGGGGACTGATGACCTCAGAAGTTAAGTCCCATAGTGCTCAGAGCCATTTTTGAACCATCCCACAGGGTCAGACATAGTAATAAGCATCCTTGGCGGAGAAAGCAACTGAAAGAGTTGAAAACAAATACGTCGCTAGGTCAGAACGGAACCCCAGTTCCGTTTTCTAATGAGTGTTCTGCGTCATTGGCCCTTTACGTAGTTTGCATTTATCGCGAATCTCTCGACCAGCGCAAAGTGCCAACTTACTGGGAAAAAGCGCATGTGACTCATCTGTATAAGTGAAACGTCCCCTTTGAACAATTATACACGACTGTGGTTAAACTGACACACAATATTTTTTAGCGCAACGCAATCTGACTTTTAATAATCCCTATAAGAGAATTGCCCTGACTAACATTAACCTATATGTTTCACAAATCACTTACCTCACAAAAATCTTCATTACTCGAACTACTGCAATACAGCGAGTGCCACTACTGCCAGCTAACTAAAAGATTCAAACAGAAGTCACTAACTACTGATAGGCACAGTTAGCAAATGAAAGATTTTAATAGAGAACAAACAATGTATTTACCTTTATAGTCATAATACACTCCTAGAAATTGAAATAAGAACACCGTGAATTCATTGTCCCAGGAAGGGGAAACTTTATTGACACATTCCTGGGGTCAGATATATCACATGATCACACTGACAGAACCACAGGCACATAGACACAGGCAACAGAGCATGCACAATGTCGGCACTAGTACAGTGTATATCCACCTTTCGCAGCAATGCAGGCTGCTATTCTCCCATGGAGACGATCGTAGTGATGCTGGATGTAGTCCTGTGGAACGGCTTGCCATGCCATTTCCACCTGGCGCCTCAGTTGAACCAGCGTTCGTGCTGGACGTGCAGATCGCGTGAGACGACGCTTCATCCAGTCCCAAACATGCTCAATGGGGGACAGTTCCGGAGATCTTGCTGGCCAGGGTAGTTGACTTACACCTTCTAGAGCACGTTGGGTGGCACGGGATACATGCGGACGTGCATTGTCCTGTTGGAACAGCAAGTTCCCTTGCCGGTCTAGGAATGGTAGAACGATGGGTTCGATGACGGTTTGGATGTACCATGCACTATTCAGTGTCCCCTCGACGATCACCAGAGGTGTACGGCCAGTGTAGGAGATCGCTCCCCACACCACGATGCCGGGTGTTGGCCCTGTGTGCCTCGGTCGTATGCAGTCCTGATTGTGGCGCTCACCTGCACGGCGCCAAACACGCATACGACCATCATTGGCACCAAGGCAGAAGCGACTCTCATCGCTGAAGACGACACGTCTCCATTCTTCCCTCCATTCACGCCTGTCGCGACACCACTGGAGGCGGGCTGCACGATGTTGGGGCGTGAGCGGACGACGGCCTAACGGTGTGCGGGACCGTAGCCCAGCTTCATGGAGACGGTTGCGAATGGTCCTCGCCGATACCCCAGGAGCAACAGTGTCCCTAATTTGCTGGGAAGTGGCGGTGCGGTCCCCTACGGCACTGTGTAGGATCCTACGGTCTTGGCGTGCATCCGTGCGTCGCTGCGGTCCGGTCCCAGGTCGACAGGCACGTGCACATTCCGCCGACCACTGGCGACAACATCGATGTACTGTGGAGACCTCACGCCCCACGTGTTGAGCAATTCAGCGGTACGTCCACCCGGCCTCCCGCATGCCCACTATACGCCCTCGCTCAAAGTCCGTCAACTGCACATACGGTCCACGTCCACGCTGTCGCGGCATGCTACCAGTGTTAAAGAATGCGATGGAGCTCCGAATGAAACGGCAAACTGGCTGACACTGACGGCGGCGGTGCACAAATGCTGCGCAGCTAGCGCCATTCGACGGCCAACACCGCGGTTCCTGGTGTGTCCGCTGTGCCGTGCGTGTGATCATTGTTTGTACAACCCTCTCGCAGTGTCCGGAGCAAGTATGGTGGGTATGACACACCGGTGTCAATGTGTTCTTTTTTCCATTTCCAGGAGTGTATATATAGCAGTTCATGACACCAATTCTTACAAATTTCAAAACTCCGCCATCTCTCTCCCCACGTCCACCACTGCTGGCGGCTCACCTCCAACTGCGCAACGCTACGCGCTGTTAGCATCCAGCTGCCTCTGCTCAACACTACAATGGCAGACAACAATGCAAACTAAACACAGACTGCGCACGGCACAGCCAGTGATTTTTGTACAGAGCGCTACGTGGCGGCGGCGTTACCAATAAAAAAACCTAAACAGCTTACTTACATAGCCCCCATGCTCCCCAAAAAAAAAATTACAAATTGTTTTGGGCAGTGGCCAGTACAGATCTGAAAAATTTTTTCATAATTACAATGACAAAGAAATGAAATGCACACACTTATCGATACAATGTTGGTCAAAAGCTAAAATTTTCTCACAGTCCATAAAGACAGTCCTGATCATTCATCAAAGTAAAATTGCAGTGTTTTTCTCAAAGTCTGAGTAGTAAAAGAAAATGCACTTGGAAGTAGCGGATTTCTAAGCAGGCTTGAAGCAGTAGTGTTGTCCTTCCAACGGACAGACAGTGCTGACTCTTGACATGCAGACAGTTAATGGGCCACAACAGAGCAAACCCACTGTAGTCCTGGTAGAGATTACGGTATTGGTGGGCCACCAGAGGTGCAGACCCACTGCAGTCCTTGTAGAAATAATGGTATTGGTGGGTCATCAAAGGTGCAGACCCACTGTAGTCCTTTTAGAGACGGCCAGCAGCCATCTGTTGCAACTGTACAGGTGCACAATCACCATTGAAGAGGCTTGCAGAGAATACAGCAAGTCCATAAACCACCACTTGTGCACTCACAAAAATTGTTTTTGAAATGTCCTTAGAACCAGCAATGCTGTTATCCAGTCCCTTACTGAATTATCAACACACGTGAAACACTATCAGTCCCTACTTCTCACATATTGTCCATATACTATGACCAACAGAAATGTGTGCAGTGAAATGTAATTTACAAGTTACTTAATTTGATGAACTGGTGTCAATTACAATTTTATAACATAAGAATACAATAACAAAGGTACAAAATATATCATTAAAGAACATAATAGTACAGATAACATTTGCAGTAATACAGGCTTTACAAAAGAATCGAAACAACAAATACATCAGTGTTACAAAAATTATGACATAAGTACATACATAAAAGGTCAGAATAACTCTTGAAACATCAACTTCACACATGAGCATTAAAACAAAACACAATAAATAATGTCTGAACATATTTACAAAGAAAATAACATAGTATTTGAAAAATTCTATAACATAAATCTTATTAGCTAAACACATAAAGACAGGAAAAAGACAAATACACAAGGGTACATAAATACATAGACGGATAATAGAAAAGGAAAGGACAGGGTTTGTTTTACTGCAGTATTTTGCATAGAGATCTCCCTTAGTTCATCATTATTCCCAAAAAGTCCTATCTAAACCTGCTTTCTGTATTCTGTTCACATCCTCTTTCAAAAATAGTTTTTCTCCACTATACACTACTTTTTTTGGCCAAACCATTTTCTTAAAGCTTCTCAATGCTTTTCTTCCAATTCATCATAGTTAGTTTCTTATATAGTCTACCCCCTATTAAGCTAACTTAAATCTACTGAGCTCAGATGCTAAACTAATGGACGAGGCAATGCAGCAGATCAAAACAATTAATACAAACAGCAATAAAAAAAAGGTGCAGGTAAGCAAAGCAAGCAGCAGTAAATGTAATAACATATCTAAACATGACAAACCCACAAGCAGAAAAAATAGTATACTAAAGACAACAATGCAGATAAGGGAAAGTTATAATCACATCTTAACGTATATGTAATTAAAGTGGTGCACCACAACTTATTCTATGAAATAAATTACCAAGTACTTGAAAAGAAAATTATGTATGCAGTTCCTGTTACTAGTCCCTTCTTATTGTTCTTTCCTTTCCAAGTGCTCCTTTTTTTTTTTTTGAAGAATGTGGATCATAAAATTATTATTTAACAGATCTGTTGACAGAAAGTTTTCACATTAGCAAATGCATTTACTTTTATTTTATAAAACCAATGTTGTAACACAGCTGGAAAACAGATATCAAATGAAATAAGCATTTATGTAAAAAGCATAAAAATATCATTCAATAGTGATGTGGCGTTTCATAAGTTAGTAGAATTCTCTCAACTCTGGTAGAAAGACGTTTGTTATAATCAGGTGTCAGATGTAAGTATCTTTCTCAGTAATGAGCGTGTCGTATTTGCGGTGCTTTCTACAAAGGAATGTCAATAGCGAGGATAATGGCCTCCTTTTTTACACCTGTGCCTCTGAAAGGCACACACTAATGGCTTTCTTTTGTCAGGTGGTTGTCGCGCAGCTGGGTGCCCACGACGCATTACGTGCAGGTGGTCACTTAACTGTTTTATCGAAATATTTACGACACCAGTTTCTGCTACAGTGGCAGTCTCATATAAAAAAATTCACAGGTCAAGAATTTGCGTTACACATCAGTAGAAACAAAATCTATTGATATAACAGTGTCCGAAAAATTTTTGTCGGCATTGTAATACATTCACGCATTTACATACATTTCATAACTCTTAAAGTGCGATTCTTGGTTTCCAACAACCTTTTTCACAAACCAGAGTCCCTAACCACTACTCATTATTCCTTGCTTTATTACACATATACATATTTGTCGACACTTCTTCAATATTTTATCATAAGAAATACATAGCATAATCAAATTCCTCACATAGCATCAGCCTATTGATCATAAACATACCACAACAGCGTAATACACATCGTCATCATAACATCATAAAACCTCAGGCAAATCTCAAAATCGTCGCGGCTTCCTATTTCAAAACCTAAAAAAAAAAATCTGTGCTCATGTCAAAAGTGTCATCTACCTCAAACGTACTTTAAAAATCATGACCCCATACCAAATACATCATTCAAAGCTCTCATAGTATCACAATGGTTCTGAAGAAATATGAACAGTTCACAAAGTACAGACAAAATAGAATTTCATAAGTGTGAAGTTATCCAACTGCGTAATTGCTTAAACATGTGTCACTGACGTAGTAAAAAGATGTTTGTTTCTCTGTCAAATAATCAGATAGCTGTGTAATTTATGTGTTAGAGAAATATGGTACCGATGTGTAAAGTTGTATAAGCAAATACCATATTAGCTAGGGCTCCTTGTGCTTGCCAGACACATGGTACACAAAGTAGGCGTGTACTCCCCTGAGGATTAATGTAATTATATCCTCAGGTGTTACAGATTACAGCAATGGAATGAAATGTATCATGGAAAACTTTCTTTGTAATTGAAATATGTTGAAAACTAAATGGTTTAATGCGTGTCCTGTAGCGCTAAATGTGCGTCTTGCTGTAAGACAATCTCTGTGGAAGTGTCGTAGTTATTGTCCTCCGAAAGCTAAGTTCTGCAGAAGTCAATGTACTTACCTCATGATAAACGAAATTGAAATGCTTTGCGTATAGATATCTTAGTTATTACGCTTATTGCCGTGATGAAGTAAGTACTGTACTGTACGTATTGTTGTGCTACAGAAAAGGCTATCTCATTGTAGCTATACCACAAAGTTACTACTAAAACATGTTTTACTTCCCAGAAGAATTCAGAAAAACAGATACACTGCAAAGCAACAATGTAAATTGTGTCGCACATTCGTAGCGTCATGATATGATCATGTAGCTGTCAAAGAAACTAAATGCTAAGCCATCTTTAATCCCACAGAAAGTACTTCAAATAAAGAATGTCTTTTCAAGTAAACCAAAATGTTGCATTAGAATCTCATTAGCAGTGTATGTTCTAAGTATGTAAGCCTTATAGCCGTTACGTAATCGTGCAACTAACAAGCAAGAATGTTCACATACAATAACATTGTGTCGTCTGTTCACAATAACAGTTCACTCGTAAATACTGTTTAAATATGTTCCCTAGGTTCTAGACTGGATAGTTAACTTCAAAACATTGTTGCATGTTAACAGTTTCTCAGTGTGACAGGTTGTACTAGTAGCGTGAAGTGATAAATTTTACGGTAAAGACTAAATTAAAAAGCAGATTATCTTTCAATAAACTGTTTTACATGTGAAATGTGGTGCAATCCTTTATTTTTCCTAGTGCTTAGAATTAACTTGAACGCAGTTATCATGCGGTATACGTCGGTAAAGAAGCCTAAAATTTTTCTCAAGGTTAGCGTCTATGTTATTTTTCTCTGAGCCAGCCGGCGCACGCGGCTGCCTGCAGTGCGAGTCATTGTCTGTCTCTTTGTTGGCGCGCGCCGTTATTAGGGTTAGGAGACCTAACTTCTACAAATTCACCTTGCCGAGAGGGCCCAGCTCTGTAGGAAACCCGCCAGTTCTGATGCAATTCAGGTCTGTCGTTCTGTCGGTAGTTTACAAAGTTTCTTGTTTGTCGGTCATGTGGTCGAGAATTTCTCCCAGAATCGTAACTGCGTGGTGGACCGTTGCGTCTGAAGTTATTCTGTCTCCCGTGATAATAATTATTTTGGTTTCCATATTGTCTGTTTCTCTGATTGTCTCTGTGATAGTCATTACCGCGGAAATGCGATATTTCTCTGTAATTATTACTACTCCGCCAGTGGTTGTCATATGGGTGGCGTCTGTTTTGGTCACGATTTGCGTTGTAAGAATAGACATGTCGTGTCCAGTTATTGTTTCTTTCATCGCGGAATTGCGACGGATATGACCTGTAATTGTTGTGTTCCTGTTTTCGCGTTCCGCGATTGTCAGTGTCAATTTCTAATTCTTGTAAGAGTCCCTGAAAAGCTTCAGTGTCGTCTTTGCAACGCCCTACCAAAATAATATTCCTTAAATGTTCCGGCAATTTCATTAAGCAAATGCGGATGAGTTCTGAAGGGCTGTAAGGGTTTGAAAGGTATTGATTCTTATGCAACATGTCTTCAAAATATTTGATGAGACTGTAAAATTCAGATTGTTCAAAGTGTTTCATCATCATGATGCTATGTTTTACTCTGTATTGTGTAGCTTGAGACCAATATGATGAGAGGAAAGCGTGGTAAAATTCTCTTTCACTGTGGCAATCGTGAATGACCGATCGCATTCTTACAGCTGGTTCATTCTCTAAATAGCCACACATAAATTCTAATCTCTGCTCTAATGACCAGTTGGGAGGAAAACAATGAGAGAATTGATAGAGCCACGCTTTTGGATGAATGTCGTTGCCAGAATTCTTAAATGTTTTGAATTTACGTTCAGTAATGAACAGCTTATAGTCAAAATCATCGTGTCGGCGGGTAGCATATCGTTCATTGTTACGTCGTGTAGGCAGTTCCATCTCAAAATTCGGTGCACCTTGCCAATTTCTTTCACAATTTCCGAAATGCCCTGTGTTATTATTTTGTGGCTTTTCCGTATTTATAAGTCCCTCTTCCTGTGTTGCAGCGCGACTGTCCTCTGAAATACGTAATTCTTGTATTACCTGTGTCAGCTGATCTTGTACTTCCCGGATTTCTCTTTGGTGTTGCGTATTAATTTGCTTTTGATTTTGTTTGAATTTCCTAATTTGTTCGCACTCTTCTGTATCATTCAGATAAGTTAGTGAACTGATCTGAAAGTTCGGCTACTTTCTCCGATAGTGAACACATTTCCTCAGTGTGTTTTTCTGAACCAAGTTTCAGAGTGTCCATTTGTGTTGAAATCGAATCTACTGTGACCTTTAAGTTTTCCTGAGTTCTTGCAAGTTGCATAACCGAATCGGTGGATGCAACTGAGTCCATTTTAGCTTGCAAGGTGTCGTGATTTTCCCGAACAATAGTTTGCAGTTCTTTTATGGCTGCTTCATGATTCTGTAATGCATTTTCATGCCGCGAAAACATAGGTTGAAAATGCTCACAAATTTGTGTTTTTACGTCATTACACATTTTTTGGCATTTCGATTCAATGTTATGTAACTCAGTAGTTAAATCTTCACGTGTTTGTTCAAGTGTGGTGTCTAACTTCCGAAGATTTTGTTCCATTGTGTCTAACTTTTGAAGCTTTTGCTGTGTTTGTCTCTGATTTTGTTCCATTGTGTCTAACTTTTGAAGATTATGTTCCATTGTGTCTAACTTTTGAAGCTTTTGCTGTGTTTGTCTCTGATTTTGTTCCATTGTGTCTAACTTTTGAAGATTTTGTTCCATTGTGTCTAACTGTTGCTGTGTTTGTCGCTGGTTTTGTTTCATTTGTTGCATTAATTGCAATAATAATGTATTAGTGTCTGGAATCTGATCCTCTATGCTTTTCGGCAGTGCATTTGCACCGGCAACATTCACAGTTTGACAAGCAGAAAATGTGTCTCGACTTATTTGAGAAACCGGTGAGGACGCAAAACCTGAATGTACAGTATTTGCAAGATTGTGTCCTGTCATATCGCATTCCTGACGCCAGCTGTTGCCGACCAATCGATCGATAATGCTTCCCTGTTCACTAACTGTTTCACATCCTACACCATTATTTGCAGCCCGCTCCATTTCCCTATGCACTATTACCAAATTACTACTTTGAACATTTGTGAATTCATTACATGGTGGCGCTAACACATTGCTTTCGTCTTCACTGTCATTTCTCAGTTTACTTTGGACCCTAGTATTACGTTTTTCACACGCCATTATTGTGACAATATTTCACACGACAACACAGAAAAAAAACAATTTGAAGAGCAAAAATAAGAGAATACATTAACATAGAAAATAATATCTAGTTAATTCCAAGCGCAGCTGTGAAATACTTGGTGCAACTCTACATGCATGTTACAACTGTTGTACTGTACAACAATGAAAGACTACAACTACAAAGGAGATTCTCTCTACAATTACACACTAGCAATAAACAAAATCTACATTAATTACACAAACTAGAAGAAAAAATCAGAACATTCCAGTGAGGTATCCTGGCAGGGTCGCCATATGAAACGTCCCCTTTGAACAATTATACACGACTGTGGTTAAACTGACACACAATATTTTTTAGTGCAACGCAATCTGACTTTCAATAATCCCTATAAGAGAATGGCCCTGACTAACATTAACCTATATGTTTCACAAATCACTTACCTCACAAAAATCTTCATTACTCGAACTACTGCAATACAGCGAGTGCCACTACTGCCAGCTAACTAAAAGATTCAAACTACAGAAGTCACTAACT
The DNA here is from genome assembly GCF_023897955.1 of Schistocerca gregaria. Classification (NCBI taxonomy): domain Eukaryota; kingdom Metazoa; phylum Arthropoda; class Insecta; order Orthoptera; family Acrididae; genus Schistocerca; species Schistocerca gregaria. The sequence continues at coordinate 238,816,630 of NC_064926.1, forward strand.
ACTGATAGGCACAGTTAGCAAATGAAAGATTTTAATAGAGAACAAACATTGTATTTACCTTTATAGTCATAATATATATATAGCAGTTCATGACACCAATTCTTACAAATTTCAAAACTCCGCCATCTCTCTCCCCACGTCCACCACTGCTGGCGGCTCACCTCCAACTGCGCAACGCTACGCGCTGTTAGCATCCAGCTGCCTCTGCTCAACACTACAATGGCAGACAACAATGCAAACTAAGCACAGACTGCGCACGGCACAGCCAGTGATTTTTATTCAGAGCGCTACGTGGCGGCGGCGTTACCAATAAAAAAACCTAAACAGCTTACTTACATAAGAAGGATAAAATAACGGACCCGAAAAATTACAGACCAATGTCGTTAACTTCGGTTTGTCGCAGAATTTTAGAGCATATTCTGAGTTCGAATGCAATAAATTTCCTAGAGACCTAAAAGCTCATGTCCACGAATAATCACCGCTCTAGAAAGCACCATTCGTGCGAAACCCAGCTTGCTCTTTTCTTTTTTTACTTGATATACTGCGAAATACTGATGAAGGCCAACAGGCAGATTCCATATTTCTAGATTTCCAAAAAGCAATCACCACGATACCCCACTACAGACTCTTAACGAAGGTACGTGCATACGGAATAGGTTCCCAGATATGTGACTAGCTCGAAGACTTCTTAAAAGAACCCAGTATGTTGTCCTGGACGGCGAGTGTTAATTGGAGACAGGGGTAACATCAGGAGTGCCCCAGGGATGTGTTCTAGGACCGTTGCTATTTTCTGTCTACCTAACTGATGTGACAGACAGGGTGTGCAGCAGTCTGTGGTTGTTCGTTGAGGATGCTGTGGTGTACGGGAAGATGTCCAAGATAAGTGACTGTAGTTTGATTCAAAATAATCTAGACAAAATTTCTAGTTGGCGTAATGAATGGCAGCTGGCTCTTAATGTCCAAAAATGCAAGTTAATACGCACAAGTAGGGAACAACCGGTAATGTCCGGATACAGCATTAGTAGTGTCCTGTTTGACACAGTCACGTCGGTCGAATATCTGGACGCGATTTGAAATGGAACGAGAGTATGAAAAAAAAATTGTGGTAGGGAAAGCGAATTTTAGGAAATTGTAGTTCATCTGTAAAGTAGAGCGCTTATACGAGGCTAGTGCGACCTATCCCTGAATACTACTCGACTGTTTAGAATCCTCACCAGGTCGTACTGAAAGCAGATATCGGGGCAATTCAGAGGCGAGCTGCTAGACTCGGTGACGTCTCCTGGCAAGACAATCACAAAATCGTTGTACCATATGGAAAAAAGAAAAATTTATCTGTATTATTATTATTATTATTTCATTTCTGTATGAACGGTTGTCTACTATGTAGACTCTGTAAAAAGAAATAATCTTTTCTCTTTTTTATGTTTGTGTAATAATTATGGCCACGTCTGTGGTCGGCGAGTGTAGAAATCGAAACAGACAATGATAATTAAAAAAGACGACAAAGATGCATATCAAGTTACTTATAAATAGTGGAGGTTGAAACATTACTCTCTCTAACTTCTTGTAGCCGGTATAGTTGTAAGAGCCTGTAACGCTCGATTGAATGCTTGGTTAGCTTTCTTTTGTTCCTTGTTCGAGAAAGACGCCATTGGAGGCTGATGAATGTAAAATGTATGTACTTTAAATTTATGCTGGTTTTTGAACATAGAGATTGTAAAAATACTTGTAATAATTTATTGTTAGCTTGCCAGGTATTTCATTCCACATTTTTAGCCGTTTTCAGCATATTTAAAATTTTTCATGACGCAGAGCTGTGTAGCGATCGCGGGAGCCGCTGCCGTGGCAAATTCAAATTACATTGAGTGAAAGGAGTTTTCCCGCAATTAAGCGGGCAGGTAACGGTACATTAAAATTATTTCTTTCAGCTTCCCGGATCCCTCAGAGGTGAATGGTGGATTTTATTATGTCATTTTCAGGTGGACATGGCCGACTGCTATTACAGTATCAGTGACGTGAACAATTTAAGTAAATCAGTGCAATAAAATTTTACTTGTGTGATGAAACCTGTTCTGGCTAGTAATACAAAAACCAAATTTCATTTTTAGTTTCATGCTCTCGTGTTAGTCGTGGCAGTCAATAGTGTTTATATATTAAAAAATCCACTGCAGCTTTCACGTTTAACGAACATAGTATACTGTAACTTCTATACGTATAATAAGGGTAATTTTCAGTGTATTTCAGAGATGAAAGTAGCGAAGGACATGTTTAATTTCATAACTAGTTACAGTAATGATGCCATGTTCCATTTCTGACAAGCTAGGTCAGGGTTACATAAAAATAGTTTGCAAATTAAAGATCATACGTGCACAGCAGGAAATCTTTTAGTGTTGTGTGTGTCCCCACGTAATAGATCAAGGTGCACATATTTTCAACTGTAGAAACAAATAGTGAGAATCGCATTTTATCTGTTGTGCTCGCAACAATAAGCAATATACAATTAATTAAAATATCATGCCATATAAACTGCATTTAAAGTCAAAAACACGATGGGGATTACGTGACAACTTGTTACCGACAGCTTCGAGCAGCATGCATGTGTTACGGATATGCTTCGGGATATCAGGCCGCGGCGCGTACGTTATCAAGGCAGGCCGAACTCGCTCAACTCAGCAAAGTGCGTTTCTACACCGGTTAACTCTTAAGTAGATGAGTATGTATGAATGAGAATTGCATCGTCTATTGGCATCCACTGTTATTAGTCCTACAATGATAGGAAGTCCGTAGGCCTACTAACAGGCTCTAATTTGGCAATTAAAATCGTGCCAAAATGATTATCAGTTACGTAGAAAAGTCAAAGTGTTCTGGCATGAAGAGACTTGTAACATATTATGCATATTTTTTTGAAGGTCATTTACACTTTTTGCCATCGATTGCATTATTTTTATCTATGAAAGAACAACATTAAATATGAAAACTAACTTGATGCTCGGTCTTTTTTTTTAGCGTGTGTTACACGTTAAGTCATACCAAATAAAAATGTGGCGGTAAAATTTTAAATAGTGGCATAAATGACTCATCTTCTGGGCCTGACATTTTTCAAATGGCTGATCCTCAAAGTGTTAAGTTTTGAATGAGAGTTATAACGCCCTGTGATTTAAGAAATTCACTGCACGTTCTCACAAGTAACATAAACCATCTTGGGTGGAAATTTACTTTGAAAGTAACACATCTCAAGCCACTATTCGTAATATTTCCTGGTGATCTGTTAGAAATGTAAACAATTGTGACGTCACGCCCATCGAATGTGACGTCACGCACATCGAATGCACGTTAGTTGTTACGGACGTACTGCATAATCTTCGACCTAAAGCCTTTGATACTTTTCGGTGTCGACAAACTGGTCTGTGTATTGTGTAAATTACCCATTTTCTATGCAACTAAACGTTTATTTTGGTCTTATTCTCTGATTTATGTTTCATTGCTGCAGTATTATTCAGCAGTAGTGGACTAAAGTTCTTTGACAGCGTATCAGATCTTACACGTCAAACCTACAAAACTTTAACTGAAATCTAAAACAATGAAAAATCCCGGAATTCTACAAAATTCCCGGGTTTTTCCCTGATTTATCCCGGATGAAAAAATTCCCGGGTTTTTCCCGGATGTCCCGGGCCGTATACACCCTGTTCGGTCATCGCTGTACCCTTGTAAAATTAATGCTATCGTTTTTAGATTTGAAGCATCGTCATCATTTTCTATACAAAGTATGATTCAGTTATCTCTGTAGCTTATACCTAAATAGCGGAAAATCCATTACGTTTTTCTGCCTTTTAGTCCAAAATTTATACTTCTTTTAGGGAAGTGTTCAAATTTTTGTATCAAAGTAAATATATCCTCAAAATTTCAGCTTTGTATCTTGATACTATGCAGCATGTAAAGTTTCGCAAAATAGCAATTTTTAGCGATAATATTTATCTGATTACACTTACACTCAGTAACCCTTCCATCTACATACGTCTACGACACTTAAGGTCACTTGCTAGTGAATCTGCTTACAAAATTCGAAGCTTAACTCAATATTTAGAGTTTTATGAACAAAATGGTGGTTAAATGAATCGATTCATACATCGGGAACATCTTAAAAAACAAATTTAAATATATCTCGGTATGCGGCAAGGACCGTGTTTCCGCTGCGGTCGGATGTCAAATGGCATCATTATTATTTTGCCACTTCGAAAAGATACACTGCATAATCGTTTTTTGAGTTGGCAGCCCAGTTAGCACACACGCTTTCCGATGCTCCTTTGTTTTCCTTTGTGTATCTATGGCTTTCGAGAGTTGTTTGCGTTCAAACTTCTGTACGGTGTTGAGTTGTTGGTGCTGTGTCATTCACGGAAGTAGTTAAGCCTCCAAAAAAAAGTGTTTTGGAGCAGGAAAATCAAAGTTTTATGGAAATCGGTTTACTTCCTTGGAAAGTAGAGACTGTGTAATTACATCTACAAACCAACTTGATGTTATGTCGACTCCGCCAAGTGCCTCAAGACAGAAGCTAACATATTTGAGTACCCAGAGTGACATTTCTATGAAATATGATAAAAACCCTGTAACGGAATGTGTTTCCACAATTGTTGAATTGAGTGTTTTATGTTCACTGCTAAAGACTGCTGCTGTTGTGCGCTTCGTGGAAATGGTGGCCTTAAAATAGTCGAAGATTTTGAAGGCAGGAAAAGTATGGCAAGTAAGTTACAAGTGTTTTGTTATTTCTGTGGGGTAACTGAAACTGGGCATTCTTCTGGATTGTGCAAAAGAAGAGTTTGTAACACAAATATCAGTCTTGCATATGGAATGAGGTGTATTAGGAAGGGTAGAAAGGCAGCTCAAACATCTTGTGCTATCATGAATTTGCCCCCACCTACAAGATTCGAGAAGTACACACAGTTAATTCTAGAAAGACTTGGTCAAATGAGAGCTGTGTCAATGCAGAAAGCCGTAGAAGAAACTATGTTATGCAGCGAAAGTGACACTGATATAGCTGCAGCCTTTGATGGGATATGGCAGAAGCGTGGTCACCTATCATTGAATGGTGTTCAACCACACACCTACACTGCGAGTTGTCACATGTTGCATTGTCCTGCTGGTAGATGCCATCGAGCTGAGGAAAAAAAAATTGCATGTATTGTTGGACATGGTCACCAAGGATAGATGCATACTTGCGTTGATCCATTGTGCCTTGCCGACAACATTTCACAGACCATAACGCTACTTCCTCTAGCCTCAAGGCTTCCAACGATTGTTGCAGGCTGTTTGCTTTCAGACGTTTCGCGCCTTACATGCCAACGGCCATCTGTCCTATGGAGCACAAAACGTACTACATCTGAAAAGGCCACCTGCCGCCATTCAGTAAACGTCCAGTCGTGGTACTGGCGTGCAAATTACAGCCTTCGTAAGCGTGGGTGCATGAACCAGGCGCAAGCTGTAGAGGCTCATTTGCAGCAACGTTTGTTAAACAGTCGTTGAGGTAGCCCCTTGGTTCCTCAGGGCGGTGAGTTGCTCCGCAGTTGCACGTCTATTCGCCAGTGCACGTCTCCGTAGATGTCGTTCCCCCCTGTCATCTATGGCTGATGTTGCACAAAAAATGGCTCTGAGCACTTTGGGTCAGTCGCCTAGAATTTAGAACTACTTAAACCTAACTAACCTAAGGGCATCACACACATCCATGCCCGAGGCAGGATTCGAACCTGCGACCGTAGCGGTCGCGCGGTTGCAGACTGTGGCGCCTGGAACCGCTCGGCTACTCTGGCCGGCTGTTGCACAACAGTTGCCTCGGCCCCAGGATTTGCACAGCTCCATTTTGCCTTACACTGTATACTTTATCCATGGCAACACACAAACAGCTTGCCAACTTAGCTGTTTCGAAAACGCTTGTCCCAGAAGCCCTTTTGGACTTCAAATAAATCGACTACGGCAGCACTCCTTTCTGCACCTCTTTGACATGCTTCATAAAGGTTGTTTCTGCAGCCCTCGCGTATGAGTTCTATGCAACCGGCAACGTCTTCGAAAACCAGACGCAAAGTTTTCATTTTCTCTCGCTTGTTTCACGCAAACTGTTAGTCCTACAGAAACATTGAACAGGACCTTATTATGGGAAATTTAATATAGTTAAATTTTGTACTGGAATACGTTTTCACTGGAGGCCACAGTTTTCGTATTTTTCAAGGAAACCTGTTTGAAGGTCTCTTTCGTACGTTTTTCTTGTATATTTCGATAGCTTGGGCTGTAGCGAAAATGCATCCCAGTACAAAATTTAACAACATTTTATTTCTACAAAGAGTTTTCTTTGTTCTTTTTTTTTTGGTAGAGGTGCGCAGCAAGGGAGAGAATACGGAAATCTTGCTAGGTGTATTTGAAGGCGTTGCAGGTTGCGCAGCAGAACCACCCTGTATATCGTCCACTGCTAGTGCTGCGATCTATCATTTGTGAGTGGTTATTGCATGTTGACGTCAAATGTAAGCGGTGGTCACATTAATGTGAATGAGCTTTGTTTATCCTAAAGAGCCCATATCCAATTTGAAGCTGTGCTTTGTTCAACAAACCCAAAACAATCTCTGTTATCATTACTAAAATTCGCCTCTCAGTTTATCTAAAGACTACTCTTCTGTGCCCTCTTTCCATTTCATCTGTCGTACCTCTTCTTTCTTTCTGTCATTTTTTTCCTTCATTTTCCATTCTACTTTCTTCGTTCTCTTTTCTGTTGTTTTTTTCCGCTTTTCATTCATCTGTATCTGCATCTACTTCAGGCTACCTCTCTACTGTTACACTGTCGAATAACGCGCGGGAAAAATGAACATCTATATCTTTCTCCCATTGTATTGCTATGGTACTTTACCCCTATGTAGGTGGGCCTCAACAAAATATTCTGAGAAGAAAGTTGGTTATTCAAATTTCCTTAAAAGACCTCCCTGCAACGACAACGCCCTTGTTTTAATGATAGCCACCCCCACTCACGTATCATATATCCCTGAGACTCTCTCCCCTATTTTGCGATGTTACAAAACGAGCTGCCCCCTATCAGAGGTTTTTCGATGTCAGTCCCGTCTGTTGAGAATCTCATACGCAGCAACAGTACTCCAGAAGTGTATAGACAAGCATAGTGTAGGCGGTGTCTTTCGTAGAGTTATTACATCTTCTAAATGCTCTGCCTATAAAACTCAGTGTTTGTTTCCCTTTCCCCACAGTATTTTCTGTGAACATATCACAGGCAACCTGTAACGTTAATTATTCTCTAATCACTCGTGACCACACGTTCTGCAGAGTGGTGGAATTATAATAAAAGAAAGATAATTAGGGAAATTAACTTTATAAAAGATATATTTACGCCAATGACTGTAACACTTTCTTTATTTCAAGATTGCAATTTCGGCCTTAGGCCATTATCAAGTGCAGCTGAAAAATACAGAATGTTTATAAATTATTTAACAAAATCGTTAATATCAAGATACACAATGCTTTTGTTAAATAATTTATAAACATTTTGTATTTTTCAGCTGCACTTGATAATGGCCTAAGGCCGAATTTGCAATCGTGAAATAAAGAAAGTGTTACAGTCACTGGCGTAAATATGTCTTCTATATAATTAGGGTAATTACAGCATTTGAGGCCAGACATAACAAAGAAATTTGATTTTGCTACTGAGTGCTTGCTTTTCAATTTTATGTTTGGTATGAGGTCAGACTACAGATACTAAATAGCTAGCGATTATGAACAGGTATTTTTTGTCTAGGTGGAGTTTTCCGTTAAAAGTAACCACTTGTGGGAACTTGAATGGTACCTCGTGCACGGTTACACCAGAGAAGCATTTTTAGCCTTGGGAGCCGTCAGAGTCTGACGACATCATGAGCCTGAGCAATATTCACAAAGTTGTGAAAATAAACTTCTTTATGCACTGGCAGTCTCATGTTTCATTCATAACCGATTTAAATCCGCCACACTCTGAGATCTTTCCCTATTAGTGAATAAATATTTAACGCTTATAATAAGTAGTATAAGTGACTGCCAGGATTGAGCAGTCTACGTTTCTGTTTCTGTTTTCTGGTGATATTTTCTGTGATCTAGTCGGGTCCATGATGAGCCAGGGAAGGCACAGAGGGCTAGGACAGTGACTCGCTGTCCGATCAGCCCCCACCCCTTTTCCCTTCAACAGAGAGTTTCGTCTCGTCTTTCAGAGGAGAAAGTGAGGAGCGATGAGATGAAGTGCCCGCTCGCGGCAGGTACAACGCCACAGCTGAAGCATTGTTTGGTCCTGGCACCTAATGAACATACTCCCGCAGTTTTTTGCATAATTTTGTCCTGTGTACTATGGGGCCCACGCTTCCGTTCTAAGAAATCGTATAACGTGACTTGAAGAACACCTATGCTTGTGCTGAATCTCGTCTTGTACAAGCTGTGCCATCCGGCCAAAAGAATTTTGGTTTCTCGCCGCCGGGTCAGCTTCCTGGAATGCTGAGAAGGTGGAAGTCTGCCATATATACTGACCTCTGCGCTCCGTGATAGGCGACATAGCGACGTTGTGTTCAGGAATTCTCTTGTGTCTTTGTACATCGTCGAGCTGACATTCTAGCGACCCTTTACATGGGATGAATAACCTCTTGTCCAAAATGTTTTAAGAGGGTACCTCATTGGTTAATCGTAAAAAATCGCTGAGCGGATTGACGTCAGGACGATACTTTTCAAGATATTCAGACATGGAGAGTATAATACTGACTAAAGTGAAACACGTAACTATAAAGAGGGAGTGCGACAAATGTGGTTTAAGAACTGTGCACGTCAAAATTCGGTTACTGGACAATACTGTAAAACTTTTAGTTGGTGGGGAATTAGTTATTTGGATAACAACAATATCATTGTCCAGCATTTTTCACTGCTGTACGGGATTCGTGCAGACTAGTAGAGAGGGAGGAGACGAGGTCTGCTAGACAACACTTCAGCTGCCGATTCTCAACTGGAAACTTGATCTGTAGAGTGTGGAGAGAATGGATGCTCCCACAATCACCAACTGACGTATTGCAGACTGCAGGTAGTCAAGACGCTCGCAATTCTGCACACTGCTGAAGAATATGGTGAAAAACTACAGCAGCGTAAAAGACTTATCGAGTGTTTGTAGGTGGGTTGTTAGGGTCGAGAAGGTTCTATAAATCTTACGCTTTTCCCGAGTCACTGAGGGCACATTTATGCCTCAATGTGATCTGCATGTTGCAGTTTTACATTATTCAGGTGAAATCACGCGATAACTGTGCATCCGCCGCCCATGACTCATTTGTAAGAAACGGTTTTGCCTCATTCATCCAAACTGTCCGATTTCCACAAAGCCATTTAAATGTTAGACTAAGGCTATTTCATGTTACTAATTTTCAATTTTCGTGTCTTTTCCATCCAATAATTCCTGTGATTATTTCTTGTTAATTTTTATATTAGTAGTTAACTTCATAAAAAATGTGGACTAATGTGTACGAGTACCCCATTACATAGTTAAATGATCCCAATGTTTACTGTGTTTTGTGAGGAGCAATACCCATGTCTCATGTTTGCTGGGCGACCCTTGTTCCGTCAGTTACCTGTTGGGCTGTAGTTTCCGTCAAGCGCATATGAGCCCATGGGAAGACAGTGTAACCGACTACTGGCCAGTGTAACCGAAGCGGATTATTGTGACATCCGTAAGGGTGTGGTGAGGACTCAGTCGACCCCAAAGGTAGCCAGTGTCCCTTCATGCAAGACATACAGTGAACTCCCTCAATTAACTATAAAAGCTTCCTTCCGGTGGTCCACACGTATGTTTCTGGCAACTGTCTGTGACATTAGACATGATACAATGGATTGATTTTGTCAGTACCCATCTGATGTCGGGACTACAGATTTTAAAGATGCCAAAGGCGATGGCATACAGACTGCTGGCGGCTTTTCGATGATTTGTGAGCGTGGATCTTGTGAATAAAGTCCGCTACGACACGCTAACTTCTCATCGAGACGGCAGCCTTGATCTTGTCAACATCTATGGAAAATAGGCTGCCCTTTACTTAAGTGCGATGACCAAATCATGGACGCGCCACCGGACCGGAATAACCGGACCCTCACTGATGAACTGGACCTTCCCTCCCGAATGCCGTTCGTTGCAGTAGCCCATATTTCTACCTTCCTGTCACACATCAAGGCCTCCTTTATCCAATACAGTCGTGTCCATGCAGACTCGTACCACAAACACTACAGTACGTGATGTTTAAGGCTTAATGATGAGAAGCCGGAAAGCCGGTATCCTACGGTCGCATGGTCCTGGGTCCCCCTTCTGTGCACAATGTCCTCCTCGGCATGATCGCTCGTGTGACCAGATATGTAGCTGTTAACAGAAAATACATGACACACCTTCGCTAGGCCAACGTGGCGTTAACAAGACAGATTCGCTGCCTTGTCCCCTGTGACTCTGCTAGTAAACCTCTTACGTTATTTGATTTTCAAACAGCTGAGCAAAACTGAACGTACTCAAACAGTTCTCTCTTTACTTATTCTGATCATCACTAAAATGACACACAATATATTTTTAGCGCAATGCAATCTGACTTTCAATAATACCTACAAAAGAATGGCTCTGACTAACTACAACCTATAACTTTCATGAATCACTTACCTCACAAAAATATTGCCAGTTAAATAAAAGATTCTAACTATTGAAGGCACTAACTACTAACAGGCGTAGTTAGCAAATGAAAGATTTTGATAGAGAACAAACAATGTACACTCCTGGAAATGGAAAAAAGAACACATTGACACCGGTGTGTCAGACCCACCATACTTGCTCCGGACACTGCGAGAGGACTGTACAAGCAATGATCACACGCACGGCACAGCGGACACACCAGGAACCGCGGTGTTGGCCGTCGAATAGCGCTAGCTGCGCAGCATTTGTGCACCGCCGTCGTCAGTGTCAGCCAGTTTGCCGTGGCATACGGAGCTCCATCGCAGTCTTTAACACTGGTAGCATGCCGCGACAGCGTGGACGTGAACCGTATGTGCAGTTGACGGACTTTGAGCGAGGGCGTATAGTGGGCATGCGGGAGGCCGGGTGGACGTACCGCCGAATTGCTCAACACGTGGGGCGTGAGGTCTCCACAGTACATCGATGTTGTCGCCAGTGGTCGGCGGAAGGTGCACGTGCCCGTCGACCTGGGACCGGACCGCAGCGACGCACGGATGCACGCCAAGACCGTAGGATCCTACGCAGTGCCGTAGGGGACCGCATCGCCACTTCCCAGCAAATTAGGGACACTGTTGCTCCTGGGGTATGGGCGAGGACCATTCGCAACCGTCCCCATGAAGCTGGGCTACGGTCCCGCACACCGTTAGGCCGTCTTCCGCTCACGTCCCAACATCGTGCAGCCCGCCTCCAGTGGTGTCGCGACAGGCGTGAATGGAGGGACGAATGGAGACGTGTCGTCTTCAGCGATGAGAGTCGCTTCTGCCTTGGTGCCAATGATGGTCGTATGCGTGTTTGGCGCCGTGCAGGTGAGCACCACAATCAGGACTGCATACGACCGAGGCACACAGGGCCAACACCCGGCATCATGGTGTGGGGAGCGATCTCCTACACTGGCCGTACACCTTTGGTGATCGTCGGGGGGACACTGAATAGTGCACGGTACATCCAAACCGTCATCGAACCCATCGTTCTACCATTCCTAGACCGGCAAGGGAACTTGCTGTTCCAACAGGACAATGCACGTCGGCATGTATCCCGTACCACCCAACGTGCTCTAGAAGGTGTAAGTCAACTACCCTGGCCAGAAAGATCTCCGGATCTGTCCCCCATTGAGCATGTTTACGACTGGATGAAGCGTCGTCTCACGCGGTCTGCACGTCCAGCACGAACGCTGGTCGAACTGAGGCGCCAGGTGGAAATGGCATGGCAAGCCGTTCCACAGGACTACATCCAGCATCTCCACGATCGTCTCCATGGGAGAATAGCAGCCTGCATTGCTGCGAAAGGTGGATATACACTGTACTAGTGCCGACATTGTGCATGCTCTGTTGCCTTTGTCTATGTGCCCGTGGTTCTGTCAGTGTGATCATGTGATGTATCTGACCCCAGGAATGTGTCAATAAAGTTTCCCCTTCCTGGGACAATGAATTCACGGTGTTCTTATTTCAATTTCCAGGAGTGTATTTATCTTAACTATGTTCAAAAGTTATTCATGACAACCATCTTTACAAATTTACTTTTTCTGGCAGACACACGTCCAGATCGTCCGCTTTTAGTGACCTCTCAAAACTCTGGCATCTCTCTCTCTCTCCACATCCACCACTGCTGGCAGCTCACCTCCAACTGCCCAATGCTACGCGCTGTTCACATCCAACTGCCCAACATCACACAAGCGAATATTCCAATAATGAGTCCAACCAGCCACAGACTGCACACAGCATAGTCAGTGATTTTCATACAGAGCACTACGTGGCGTTACCAACATAAAAACCTATCAGCCTACTTACAACACTTGACATCGACTGCAGTGTGGATCTTTTGTGGCGGTGTAGCAGCTGAGTCAAAAAATGCTTTGACTTCCTTCTACGTACGGTTCTCGATGACATTGCGCCGAAGCCACTTCTGTTCCTAGATGAGACCTACTACCACCTACGAAGACAAACGCAGTGAATTGAATAAAAGGCCTATCGATTTCTTACTTGTTTCACGAAGGAGATAAGAGTGTTCTTGATTTTTGGACGTTCCTGCAAGATCGTTTTAGCTTTATCTCGCACAATTCGAGATTTAGGAGTCTCTTCGAGGACCCCTTCGCGGCAGTTGATATGTCCTGGGTATGAAAAGATGACTTGAAAGTGAGTGTGTAATACTAGGTCTTGGGCCAGTGTACGGACAAAATGGAACATTCTTCGAGAAGACATACCCGTAACATGCCTGACGGACATGGGATTCTGGGTGCATCCATCATCCATATGTCGGCTGCATGCTGATGCTGTTTTGTTTGTTTCGCTGAGAGAGCGTTCTTAATTGCATTTCTGTTTCGTTGTTGTCGATACTAACTGCTCATTGATGTGAATCTCTTACGCAGTTATTCTTCTCACACTGAGAAAAAGCGACCGCTCACGACAAGTGGGAATTCCGGGTTTAAGTCCCGGTCCGGCACAAATTTTCAGTGTCATCATTCCATCATTCTACAATGTAGGCTGCCCATTTCTGAAACTGCGAATACATGTCCTGTAAGTTTATAATATTTGTAGACTTAGAAAAAGGATTTTACACTTAGGACTCGAGCACATTATTTAAATTTTGAAGGTATTGGAGATAAAACAGACGAAGCAAGAGGTTATTTACAACTTGTACAGAAATCAGACTGCAGTTATAAGAATCGAAGGACATTGAAGACAAGCAGCTTTTGAGAAGGTAATACGACAGGGTTAGGGCCTGTCCCTAATGTAATTCAATCTGCACGATAAGCAAGCTCTGAAGAAAACCAAGAAGAAATCTGGAAAGAGAATTAAAGTTAAAGTAAACAAGAAATAAAAACTTTGAAGTTTCCTTATGACATTGTAATTCAGTCAGAGAGGGCAAAGAATTTGGAAGGGCTCTTGAACGGAATGGACAGTGTCTTGAAAACAGATTACAACACTAACGTCAATCAAAAATAAAACAAGGTAGTGGAATGTAATTGAATTAAAGAAGACGATTTCGAGGGAATTAGATTACGAGACGAGACACTAAAAGTAATAGATGAGTTTTGCTATTTGGGGAGCAAAATAACTTACGATAGCCGAAGCAACGAGGATGTAAAACGTTGAATGGCACTAGCGAGGAAAGCATTCCCGAAAAATAGGAATTTGTAAACATCTAATTTAATTTTAGTGTTAGGAAAACTTTACTGAAGGTATCTTTTTGAAGTATAGTCTTCTATGGAAGTGAAATGTGAACGATAACAGTTCATACAAAAACGGAATAAAAGCTTTGGAATGTAGTGCTGTACAAGAATGCTAAATATTTGCTTGGAATGTCGATTAACAAATAAGGAGATACTGAGTCCAACTGGGGGAAAAAAATTGTGCCATAACTTGACTAAAGGAAGGGCTTGATTGATTGAACGCTTTCTGAAGCATCAAGCAATCGTCAGTGGAAAGAAATTCGGGATTAAGATTTTATGGGTTGAGAACGGTAACCAGGTTCAGATGCATATAGCGTGTGGAAGGCACGCAAAGCTGAAGAGGTTTGCACAGGATAGACTAGCGTGGTGAACTGCATGAAAACAGTGTTTGGACTGAAGACTCCAACAACAGTAAGACAGAAAAAGAATTTACTGCTATTTTATTGCTACTGTTTGTAGCCAACTACCCTTAACATAATTATTTCCTGTTGGGTTCTTTTCCAGATTATTCGGCCAACATTTGTTGGACTGCATTACCGACATTTCTCCAGCACTGGTGGCCGGGATTGTCAAAGCTTCACCATCCATAAATGGTCCCACCAGCAACGAAGGGCGAAGCTTTGACAATGCCAGCCATTCTTGCTGATGGAATGTTGCAAATGTCGTCCAACAATCTGCCGAAGAATGGGAGACAAAAGTCAAAATGCAATATGTCAACAAGTGGCCACGAAAGCGTTAACAATTTTCTGCAGTTAGTCTTTGTAAATAATTTTCCAGGAGAGATGTAGTTCTGAATTTTATAGCAGGACGGTTATTGTTACAGCCACCCTTAGATTTGTACGTTCTGTGTGAGGTGAACTTCAACATTTACGCCTGGTAATTTTAAGGGAGAGCTCGAAGGTCTTAAACTAGTTACATAGGAATAAAAAAATATCAAGGCAGGTGATGGCTGTGATATCACACAACGCGTGCCAAGTTATTGGACAGAAAATTGTACAGGCGGCACAAAATGCAGTGGAATGTCGTGTGTCCAGCCCTCGTTAATGCTGATAAGGCCAGTGGCCGGCCGCCGTGGAGGAGCAGTTCTAGGCGCTTCAGTCTGGAACCGCGCGACTGCTACGGTCGCAGGTTCGAATCCTGCCTTGGGCATGGATGTGTGTGCTGTCCTTAGGCCGGTATTACACTATCAAATTTCTTTGTCAAAGATTTGATCAAAGATGTGATCAAATATCCCGTCAAATATATTTGACAAAGATCTTTGACGTAGCACTAGAAGGGATATTACACTGTCATCATATTTTCCGTCAAAGTTCAAGATAGCTGACAACACCAACTTGTTATTTACGGCAGCAGTTGCATGTACCACAATTGCAGCGTGTGCACATGCGGAAGAGAAGCGAGGGAAGCCGTGGGTTTTACGACGACACGATAAAAGCATTCAACAAAGCTTGTTACGTGAGCTTATAGTGGAGGACGTCAAGTCGTACATTAATTACTTAAGAAGGAATCAGCATACATTTCTGTATGTCTCAGTGAAGTGTATCCTCATATCACAAAGCATAATATTCACTTAAGAACTGCTACATCTGCAGGAGATAGGCTCACTGTAACACTCCGATTCCTTGCTACAGGAGAGGGTTAGGTTGCGTTAGGTTAGGTTTGGTAAGGTCAGGTCTCCAATTTTCTTAATCTATTTTTGTATTCAGGGTGCCTCACGTTGTAAAGCGCCTCATCAGCTTCATACATCTCTAATAATTTTCTAGTTGTCGGCACACACCAATTGCATTTAGCGGCAATGTTTATAAAACCACTACAGACGACAGAACGCTGCAGCGATGCTAGTGCTCCATGTGGTAACATGTCACATTTCAGTGAACAGAAGACAAGCGACTACTTTCTATCAAATATTGGACGACATTTGACAAAGTTCCATATTACACCATCAAATATCTTTGACGAAGATATTTGACAAAGAAATTTGATAGTGTAATACCAGCCTTAGGTTACTTAGGTTCGAGTAGTTCTAAGTTCTAGGGGACTGATGAGCTCAGATGTTAAGTCCCATGGAGCTCAGAGCCATTTGAACCATTTTCTAAGGCATGTGTCAGAACTTTCCATTACATTGAAAACAGTGAGTTAACGCTATTCTTTGTATTGTGTAAGCACTCAGACATCGATACTAACAATCTGAGAGAGAGAGACGTGGGAGTGCGATTCTAAGCATTGTTGCGAGAGGAGGTCTGTCTGCGAGAGTGGAAGTAGCAGTGTCGGTCGAGAGTTCGGAGACAGAAGACGTGTCACGCTGCCCTCACGTCGGAGATGAAAGATCTTACCACACTCAAGGCCTGATTTCATTTATGTAGCCAGGAGAGATTTAGATGGCTTAACTACGCTTGAAGATGGAATTCCAGGTAAAATTCGCAAGCACAGAGCAAAAGCAATTGCAGGGTTAGGCTCGTGATTGTTAGTCTGAGTTTGCAATAATCCCATGTTTTGCTTGTCAGTTACAGAAGCCTCCTTATCCTCCAAATAATAATTATTATTCTCCACATCTAATTAATAAATAATTTCTGTGGTTATTAAAAGTTAATGTAACAGTGAAATTGAAATAATTTGTTAATCTGTCACTCAGCCATTATTGACACCTATGTTATTGTCATTATTAATACTTGTTCATGATGATTTCTGAAGTTTTTAAATCGACTTAACTTATGAAACGGCTTCTCACAAGTTATTTAGTTGCTAACACGACCCAAGGAAACTCCTTTTATTCAATTAATTCTTAGTAACAATAAGCTTTAGCCATTGATGCTGCATGCTGCTGCAAATTTCTGTAAATCACTTGGGAAGGCAGTCTTCTGAAGAGGTGAGTGCAAAACTTAGGGTCAAAACAGAGACAATGATACTCCACAACATGTCATGTACTCTAACCCAGTAAATGCCGTTGCACAAGTCAGATTCTGTGTCACTTGTAAATACTTGTTCAGAAACGCAGTCAGATAGCTTAGGTACTCATTCTAACAGGTTCATTTGCTCCTGTAGTTTTTCATATTCAAATACGTAGTCAGATGGCTTATCCAAATGTTAGTTTTAAGTTTTTTATGTAACGGTCTGTTGAGGGCTTAAAGGACAGTGAAACTGACACTCATACAACACGCACACAGTGTTATCAAGTTTTATTCCGTTAACTGACATTTCAGGTTGCTTATCAAGTCCATTTTCACAGACGAATATAGGCAATATTTGTTGTAGCAACGTTACGTACTGGTTGCATGTGCGTTACATATTGGTTGCATATACGTTACATCATTTGTACAATACTATGATGTCAGTCTGGAACCGCGCGACCGCTACGGTCGCAGGTTCGAATCCTGCCTCGGGCATGGATGTGTGCGATGTCCTTAGGTTAGTTAGGTTTAAGTAGTTCTAAGTTCTAGGGGACTGGTGACCTAAGACGTTAAGCCCCATAGTGCTCAGAGCCATTTGAACCAACCAATGCTATGATGCCCCTGTATCTAGTATAAAATGTCATCAAAGAGGAAGAATCTGGTACAGTGGTCATATGCAAAAAGTTAAAGGTACTGCGTGCGATGAATTATGGAAAATTGTTGAAGAAGTTTGATGCTGAAGCATTTACAAGGGTTCCATGATTCTCAGACATAGGCGATATTGATGTAAATTAGTGGCTACCAAACGGCAATGACAATGTCCATGATATGATTTCTGATGACAAAATCATCACCGTTTGCTCCTCTTGGAGATTGCTGATGGTGATTATGGATCAGCTGATGGAGATTATGGAACAGCTGATGGAATTGGCGTTCAATCTGAAGACATTATGAGACATACAGAGACAACAACGCAGTTAGACAAAATAATAGGTTATTTGATCGAACTCTTGCAAAGAAAATTCAGTTCTTGGGTGAGCAAACAAATTTTTAAAGTTATTACTTGGCTCAGACGGCATGGAGGCAAATACGGCTCATACAGTGTGTCAAAACTAGTATCTGGAGCGCACGCGAAGACTGAAATGTTGCAGAAAGCACAGGACTGCCAGTAAGACATTTCCATATAGAGCCGAGCCTTAATTAAGAAGTGCAAACGGCGCAGTATGACAGTACCTAATGCGTCATTCTGCGTGCCTTGCAGTACGGAGCGGCAACATGTAACCTCCGACCTCAGCCGCTGGACGGCGTCTTTGCCCTGATGGAAGCGAAGACAAGGAGGACTGAAGATAACAGAAACACCAAAATGGGGCAAGTCTACTGACAACTCCAGGAAATGTAAGGAAACGGCTGCATTGCGGGCTGGAATGGCGTCCTGTACAGTTTAAATACGACCATTTGTGAAGCCTCGGTCTCAACGTCTGGTCGTCCCATCTGAGAGTCCGGCGGAATGACAATACGGCTAGTTACCTTGAACGGCGAGTCGTGTGCTGCCTACGGCTGCCTGAAGACCTCACCTCCGAGACCACAGCCAGCTGGATATAATGGTACTTAGCCGCAGCAAGGTGCCATTGCTGTGACAGAAGAAGATGTGGAAGGTCCTGGACCTTCTGGTGAAGAGCCATATCGAGTGCTGCCTTGCTGCGTGAGACACCTCGAGACACGTGAGTACCGCCTCCCTGGCTGTATGTAATATTGCCTTCCTGGCTGTATGCTCTGATGTTGATCTGGGTCCTGAGCTACCGCCTTCATGACACCCGCCGTTCGTGGTATACTGTCGGTACTCGCTTAAGTGCGATACTTCTTCGAGTGCACTGGGGAAGGCTGAGCTGTGGTAGGCTTTCTGTCCCGGCCATCCGAATGATATCAACGCTGGGTCCTGTCCTGCACATCGGGTAGCGGAGCTGCTCAGTCCTCATTCATTGTCGCATTCCATTTTGTAAATCAGTACGACTGATTCGGTATTAAAAAGATTCCAGACAAACAGTTTCACTGACGCCTTAAGACTTGGGAAATGCCTATGTGATTGTGCTGACGTAAACGACATTCGTATCTGGCTCAAAAGACTCTTGCTGATTATTTCTATGTACAATAAAGTTATTTCGATATCTGACCAAAATGTTTTTGTTGAAAATAACTATAACGCGTGTGTTTATAGGATCAAGTACACTATACTGCCGCTAATCCGGCCCTCTGTAGTCCGGCCTCTCAGTAATCCGGCGCACGTCCAAAAACACATGCACAATGAATTATCGTGCGCAACAGTGCTTAGTTAAACAATGCTTTGTATACTGTACTTGAAATTGTAGCTTTCTTTACAGTTCGGAATCATGTCTTCTAAAAGAAAACGGGTTACGCTAGACCTCAAGCACAAACTCGAAATTTTAGCCGGCCACTATGGCCGAGCGCTTCCAGGTGTTTCAGTCCGGAATCGCGCTGCTGCTACGGTCGCAGGTTCGAATCCTGCCTCGGGAATGGATGTGTGTGATGTTCTTAGGTTACTCAGGTTTAAGTAGTTCTAAGTGTAGGGGACTGACGACCTCAAATGTTAAGTCTCATAGTGCTTAGAGCCATTTCAACCGTTTGAATTTCGAAATTTTAGATAAGTTAAATCGAGGTTCTTCGCAGAAATCCATTGCTGCTGAATTCAATGTTGGACGAGCAACTATTTATGGCATGAAAAAGAAAGATGTTGTTCGATAGTACTCAACACAAATGGATAGTGAGTTGGGAAAACGTAAGGTTATGCGAAAGAGAGAATGAAGAACTGGACGTAGCTGTACGTAGATGGTTCATACAACAACGCAGTAAAGAAGTTTCAGTCAGTGGCCCGATTATGAAGGAAAAAGCAGCTGCATGTAACAAACAACTTGGCGGCAGTAACTCGTTTGTAGCGAGCGAATGTTGGCTGCCAAACTGGAAAAACGACATGGCAAAAATACTTGTTCAAAACCGGTGGTAGGCAGAAAACGTCTTCCGAGATTGTCCTAAATGCATTCTCCGAAAATTATTTCGAGCAGTTAGTCCACGAACCCACGCGAATTGTAAATGGTTGCGAAAACACACTTGACCTCTTAGCCACATACAATCCAGAGCTGATAGAGAGCATCATGACTGATACAGGGATTAGTGATCACAAGGTCATTGTAGCTAGGCTCAATACCATTTCTTCCAAATCCATCAGAAACAAACGCAAAATAATTTTATTTAAAAAAGCGGATAAAGTGCCACTAGAAGCCTTCCTAAAAGACAATTTCCATTCCTTCCGAACTGACTATGCGAATGTAGACGAGATGTGGCTCAAATTCAAAGATATGGTAGCAACAGCAATTGAGATATTCATACCTCATAAATTGGTAAGAGATGGAACGGATCCCCCGTGGTACACAAAAAAGGTCCGAACGCTGTTGCAGAGGCAACGGAAAAAGCATGCGATGTTCAGAAGAACGCCAAATCCCGAAGATGGGCTAAAATTTACAGACGCGCGAAATTTGGCACGGACTTCGATGCGAGATGCCTTTAATAGGTTCCACAACGAAACATTGTCTCGAAATTTGGTAGAAAATCCGAAGAAATTCTGGTCGTATGTAAAGTACACAAGCGGCAAGACGCAGTCAATACCTTCGCTGCGCAGTGCCGATGGTACTGTTATCGACGACTGTGCCGTTAAAGCAGAGTTATTGAACGCAGTTTTCCGAAATTCCTTCACCAGGGAAGACGAATGGAATATTCCAGAATTTGAAACACGAACATCTGCTAGCATGAGTTTCTTAGAAGTAGATACCTTAAGGGTTGCGAAGCAACTCAAATCGCTTGATACGGGTTAGTCTTCAGGTCCAGATTGTATACCGATTAGGTTCCTTTCAGATTACGCTGATACTATAGCTCCCTACTTAGCACTCATATACAACCGCTCGCTCACCGATAGATCTGTACCTACAGATTGGAAAACTGCGCAGCTCGCACCAGTTTTCAAGAAGGGTAGTAGGAGTAATCCATTTAACTACAGACCTATATCATTGACGTCGGTTTGCAGTAGGGTTTTGGAGCATATACTGTATTCAAACATTATGAATCACCTCGAAGGGAACGATCTATTGACACGTAATCAGCATGGCTTCAGAAAACATCGCTCTTGTGCAACGCAGCTAGCTCTTTATTCGCACGAAGTAATGGCCGCTATCGACAGGGGATCTCAAGTTGATTCCGTATTTCTAGATTTCCGGAAAGCTTTTGACACCGTTCCTCATAAGCGACTTCTAATCAAGCTGCGGAGCTATGGGGTATCGTCTCAGTTGTGCGACTGGATTCGTGATTTCCTTTCAGGAAGGTCGCAGTTCGTAGTAATAGACGGCAAATCATCGAGTAAAACTGAAGTGATATCAGGTGTTCCCCAGGGAAGTGTCCTGGGACCTCTACTGTTCCTGATCTATATAAATGACCTGGGTGACAATCTGAGCAGTTCTCGTAGACTGTTCGCAGATGATGCTGTAATTTACCGTCTAGTAAGGTCATCCGAAGACCAGTATCAGTTGCAAAGCGATTTAGAAAAGATTGCTGAATGGTGTGTCAGGTGGCAGTTGACGCTAAATAACAAAAAGTGTGAGATGATCCACATGAGTTCCAAAAGAAATCCGTTGGAATTCGATTACTCGATAAATAGTACAATTCTCAAGGCTGTCAATTCAACTAAGTACCTGGGTGTTAAAATTACGAACAACTTCAGTTGGAAGGACCACATATATAATATTGTGGGGAAGGCGAGCCAAAGGTTGCGTTTCATTGGCAGGACACTTAGAAGATGCAACAAGTCCACTAAAGAGACAGCTTACACTACACTAGTTCGTCCTCTGTTAGAATATTGCTGCGCGGTGTGGGATCCTTACCAGGTGGGATTGACGGAGGACATCGAAAGGGTGCAAGAAAGGGCAGATCGTTTTGTATTATCACGTTATAGGGGAGAGAGTGTGTCAGATATGATACACGAGTTGGGATGGAAGTCATTACAGCATAGACGGTTTTCGTCGCGGCGAGACCTTTTTACGAAATTTCAGTCACCAACTTTCTCTTCCGAATGCGAAAATATTTTGTTGAGCCCAACCTACATAGGTAGGAATGATCATCAAAATAAAATAAGAGAAATCAGAGCTCGAACAGAAAGGTTTAGGTGTTCGTTTTTCCCGCTCGCTGATCGGGAGTGGAATAGTGGAGAGATAGTATGATTGTGGTTCGATGAACCCTCTGCCAAGCACTTAAATGTGAATTGCAGAGTAGTCATGTAGAAGTCATGTAGAAGCATTCGGCAGCTGGCAGTCACCAAGGAAAGACGCTCAGCTGATGAGTTTGTAAGCAACATACGGAAGATAATAGAGGAGGAAGATTTAACTGCTGATGCCTTGTATAATTCTAATGAAACAGGACTGTTTTACAAGATGCTTCCTTCAAAAACATTAGCTGCCAAGAACGAGAAGGAAGCTCGTGGTTACAAGTAACAGAAACAGCTCGTGACATTAATGGTGTGTTGTAATGTAAATGGGAGTCATAAACTACAATTCATGGTGACTGGAAAATTCCAAAATCCACGTTGTTTTCAACACAATGACATAAATACTCTACCAGTGCAGTACTGCGCTCAGAAGAAAGCGTGGATGGACAGACAGATATTCTCTCGGTGCTTCCATGAAACGTTTGCACCAGCAAACAGAAAAGAGCTAAAGAAGAAAGAGCTTCCACTGAAAGCTATCCTCCCAGTCATCCTTTAGATGTTTCTCCATAGATCGATGGCATACAAGCACTCTTTGTTCCACCCAATGTGGCAGCCCTAATTCAGCCCATGAACCAGGGAATTTTGGAATCAATTAAACGTCATTATCGACATTCGCTTCTCGTCTCCTTGCTGAACGAAAGTGAAAACGACTCTGTCGAGACTATGCTGATGGCGTGGAATGGAATTAACATACGTGGTGTTGTTTTCCAAGCAGCCGAAGCGTGGGTTACAGTGGAGAGCGCTACCATAATGAAGAGCTGTAGAAAATTGCGGCCTTCCATTAATGTCGAATTGCATCCAGTAGTGAGTGACAGTGATGAGCCAGTAAATTCTGAATTATCAATTACTTTGTACACTGACATGTTCTACAACCTTCCAGGAGGAGAAGTAAGTGATGACGAGATGTTACTAAGTGGCTGAATGAGGAAAACTGTGATTGGGACCAAACCTTAAGAGATGAAGAAATAATAAAAAGCGTGCAAGAAAGTAATGATGAAAGTGATGAAGAAGAGGACACAGGAGGAGAGAGCATGAAGATTTCTCACAATGCTGGTGCTGAAGCTGCCGAGGTTATGCAACAACCCGATACATGCAGTACCAATGTAACGGTTCTAAAGCGGTTGCGTGATAAAGCATGCCACCGTCGCGTATCATCATTGCGACAGTTAAAAATTAGGGACATGTTTCATAGTGAGTGTTACCAATGTATAATTATGTACAGCATACGTTCAAGGACTAAGTTTTCTTTGGAAATTTATAATTTTTGTATTAAATAAAGTATATCTTCTTTGTTTTAAAATTGTATCCTCCGGTTTGATAAAGTACAGTACACTAAATCCCCTATGTTTTCAAAAAAAATAAAAAACAAAGTAAATGAATAAAATAAATTTCAGACACCCAATAATCCGGCACTTCCGCTAATCTGGCACTTCCGCTAATCCGGCACCCAAATGTGCCAGGAATGGCCGGATTAGCGAGAGTCTAGTGTAATGTCATTATATTTTCTTCTGACTTTCCGGACTGATCGAATTTTCTATCTAGAGGACCTTAAGTCCCACCTAGTCTGGATAAATGACGTTCCACTGTACTTTTAGATAAGGAACTCGTAGTTGAAAACAAATATTTAGATTTTTAGTGGTACAGACTAGTTACAGATTACAGTTACTACTTCAGTTTATACTAATTAAATGGTTCAAATGGCTCTGAGCACTATGGAACTTAACTTCTGAGATCATCAGTCCCCTATAACTTAGAACTACTTAAACCTAACTAACCTAAAGACATCACACACATCCATTCCCGAGGCAGGATTCGAACCTGAGACCGTAGCGGTCGCGCGGTTCCTGACTGAAGCGCCTACAACCGCTCGGCCACTCCGGCCGGCTATACTAATTATTCAAAGCAGAACTCACCAGATACAATGCAAGCATTGCAACGTAATCCACTGACAAAAATGAACTCTGGGTGTGATACCATTGACTTTCATTGCTTGCATGCGGTGTTGACGATCGGGGTGTAATTTCTGCTCAACAGTACTGTAGAATTCGATTTTTGAGTTTCACTGGCAAGTTTGTTGATGCTTAATGCTGTGTACATCATCATTTCAAACTCTAAGGTGCGAGTAATTCTTTTCCCGGCTTTCTGGGTCGTAAAATGGACGTTTCTACCGATGACGACAAATTTCTTACTAATGGGATGGCAACTGTTGAAAAAATTTCTCTGCTCATTCGCTCTGCGTTCCCGCCACTGCATAGGTTGAAAGGACATCCGCAAATTCCTATAAATATTAATTCTTCCTCTTCGACAAGCCGACATCAGCTGTTTAACAGTGTTAAAGAGCACCGAGCACAAATGACAGTCGATTGCGTATTCTGTACGAAGATCATGACGCATTGATAATGATCAATGTCAAAATGTGTAATTTATTTAATTTAAAAGGAAGACAACATTTTGGGAAAATCATGATCCTATTATCAACTTCTGTGAACAAGGTAAACAACTCCTTATTTAACATTATTTCTCCTACTGACTAATGTACTGAATTTTTTTTATTGATTTCAGCCCACTAAGGAGCGCTTATGACTAGTTCTTCCTCGATTCTCTCTTCCGTTCCCAATATCTCTTGAGCCCTGCTGGTAATTTTTCCTTCCTCTCCTGTGAAAGGGGCTTACGACTTTTAGGGACGCTAGGTGGTTGGGTTCAAGACTTTGCCACAACACGAAATCTTCTTCCTCAAGATCAGTGATCCCAGCCGAATTCAAGTCCTTTAGTACTTCATTAAGCCACAGGCTTCCAGTCTTGTAGCTTTTAACCAATGAGAAGATCTTCTTGGTAAGCCTATTGTCGTTCATTCGTTGTAGGTGCCCATAGAACTGGAGTCTCCAACGTCACATACTAGTGTTGGCTGATTCTGTCTATGTTATTCATATAGTGCACGTATCTTGAAAGTATTATGCCATTACGCAAAGTGAAAATTTGAAGCTGCAAAATTGCATTTTCAAACTATACAAGACTCTCCATTTTACGCGTAACTTGGTACAACACTAGAAATTACTGTTGGCACTTCACAGTCTGACCAAAATCTGTTAACTTGAAAGGGTACAGTACCGCCCGACATTGAAAATAGGTACAACATTCGTCGTTATTCTTGTCAGAACAACATATTTTTTGTAGTAAATTTCACTTGACACACTGAAGTCGGATACCAGTGTAGGAAGGAAGGTCTATGTATTTATTTAATTGATCACATGTGCACTCCCACAAAATAAATCCCCATATCCAATTTGGTGAGATCTGTGAAATGAATGAATGTATGGTCGTGTGCTAACTGCAGATAGTGAATGTGCAATATATGATCATCTTTGAGACAGTCCTTTGGTCACCTTTGGTGGAACCAAAGAGATGAAATTTACCTGAGCTTTGAGCGCCTGAAATGTGGCTGACCAATACGGTAGCAAGATGCTCCCTCACTTCGACAGAGGTGCGAGCTGACCTGAAGAACGGCCATATTTCAGCACTCTGGTGCTGGATCTTGTGTTGGTAAGACCTGTCTTAGGTGTGCTCCGTAAAGACAAAAGAGTGGAGAGAATGGTATGCATGTGGAATATTTAAGAGTAGTTTGGAATGATAATTTATCTATTTCAGGAACTTTTGTGGGGAGAATTAAATGTCAGGTAGGTAATATTAAGGTGATCGTAGTAATTTTCGGAAGTGACCAACGGTCACAATGAAACCACGTGTAGCAATAAGTTGAAATACTTCCGAGTGCTAAAGTTAAGCTGAATTACTGGCGTGTGTACTATAAGTTGGAAATATTTAAGAAATGGTGTGTGCAGAACTTGAAATCAGAGACGAGTACTTCCACTTGGTGAGTACTATGTGAGTCTCAATCTGTGCATGAGACAAAGGATAAAGAGAAGTACTCGTCCATGGTATCAGTTGAGGACTCGCGTGTGTGACGAATATGTTCTTAATATTAGTCTGCGTGTTATGTTTCCGAGTGACGCTGGATTCACACTCTACTACTCTGAGAGAGAAGCAAGGTGAGGCGGCCGTCTATCCAGCAACGCCACTTGGCTTTCATTGCACAGGAAGACGTGCATATATCCTCCAGAGTTCGTAGTAGGAAAGAAAAGTTACGAAGTGGGGCAGTGTCGTGTGAAACTGGGATGAATACTGATTGAAGTGGGAAAGCTGAAAGTGATGCGATTCTAACGTTGTGACTATTCTTGGTGTTGTATTGTATGTTTCCAGTGTGATGTATTTCATGTAATATAAGTATGTGTGGTTTGCATGGGAGAGTAGCAAAATAGGTTCTGAGGTAGTGGGTTATGCATGTTCCTTTTTATACCACTCGGTCTGGAGGAAGTTTTCGTGATGATGGGTGTGAGAGTCGAAGTGAGAGATACAGCAAAAGATCCACCATCCTATCCAGAAAGTGCACTGTAGCGTTAAATAATTACGAGATCATAAGATAATCACCAATGTAAACCATGTCCACTGGGCGTAGTTTCTCATGTGTAATTGTTGTATAAAATGCAATGGTGTGTTTAATCTTTGAATCATAATATAATTTATCGGAATAAAAAGGATAATGAAAAGAATAAGATTGGTGGCCTTGTTCTTCGAGTAGTGTGTAGTCATGATACCCATAATTTATAAAGTGAGCGCCATTCATATTCAGTGCGATGGTCACGGGTTGGTCAAAACCTTTGGGTAAGAAATAAAATGTATTGCAAGAGCGTAGTGAACAATCAGATTTTTGTAAATTACTAATAGTCGGATGTGCGTTATCCGTTTCCGTTGCGTAATGTTCAAACATGAGAATAATTTATAGCTTAATTGTGAGTGCTAGAACTCATAATCAGTCATTGAGAAATATGAATAAATCCACTCACTTGGCAGACCAGAGAAAGTGGAACAATATCATCTGATAAGTCACAACACAGATGAAAGTGTGTGTTGAGCAAGTGTGGCTGACGGTCATTGAAGAGGACAGTGAAGAAGTAAAAGAGGGCGATAGCTGCAAAAGTCACTATAGAACTGAACGTCGCACTCGCGAAACCCGTCAGCACCAAAACAGCAGGGAGGGAGCGCCCTAGCAAGGAATGGCAGGACGAGCAGGAATTAAAAAAAAAAATCACTCAGCAATAATGCAAATGATCTTAACAGGAAAACGTTGTGCTCAGGCCATAAAACCTGGACTATGGAGCAACGGAAAAATGTCATTTTTCTGTTGAGTCTTGTTTCACACTGATTACAACATGTGTTCGTGTCCCAGCAGTGTGGTATTCCATAGGTCCCATAGTTACTCAGCAAAGTCGTGTTATTTCCAAGTATTATGTAACCGTTTTGGGGATCTAGGCCATCCCATGGTAAAATGTTTGTTCCCAAATGGTGATGCTGTGTTCTAAGACGACAGACCCTCTGCCCACACGGCTATTATCCTCAAGAACTACTTCTGTGGGCACGAGAACGAATTGTCACATCTCCTATGGCTGCCACAGTCACCAATATTATTGAGCCTTTGTGGTCCACTTTGGTGAGAAGGGTGTGTGATCGCTATCCGCCTCCATCATCGTTACCTGAAAAATGGCTCTGAGCACTATGGGACTTAACTTCTGAGGTCATCAGTCCCCTAAAACTTAGAACTACTTAAACCTAACTAACCTAAGGACATCACACATATCCATGCCCGAGGCAGGATTCGAACCTGCGACCGTAGTGGTCGATCGGCTCCAGACTGCAGCGCCTAGAACCGCACGGCCACTCCGGCCGGCCATTGTTACCTGAACTTGCCACTACGTTGCAGGAAGAATGGTATAATATTCCCTCGAAAACACCATATTGGGCATGATAGTGTCTTGTGCTACTGGTGCTTCCATATTTTTGTGAACCCCCGGTAGATAGGAATCAGATAATTCTATTTTAGTATGTAGAATAATGAATTATGTTTGCCTTGTTTATAGAACTCGATAATTGGATCATGACTTCCCAAAACATGTTGCCTTTATACATTAAATAAATCACAAAACTGCAGAACTGTTGCGTCATAATATCCGTTCTAACATCACCACAACAGATAATCGACTTCGTATTTTTTTTCAAGGCAATGCTATCAATGATGATACGCCATTCTGCATGTAAAGAAAACACAAACAGTAGAAACACAAGCAGTTTACAAAATAGCGACCGTGTATTTCTTCAAGGCAGAACGATCAATGACGATGCGTCATTTTGGATGTAAAGGAAATACAAGCACAATTTGGAACATTTCTGTCTTTCAGCAACCGTATATAAGTTTCAACGCAGAAACGATGCAGCCAACCGGTTGCAAATAACTTTTTTAATACATTAAGCTAGATTTCGACACCTGTAAGGATGTCTTCATCAGAACGAAATTTTAACAACGCTAAAATTACAATGCGAGAGGGCAGTAACCAAAGCTTGGAGCAGACATAAAGAATTAAAAATAAAAAAATGTTCCAAACTTTGGTACTTATACCTTGCAATGAACAACATCATTGGAAGGAATACATACCAAAGGTTCAAGTGGTTCAAATGGCTCTGAGCCCCTAGAACTTAGAACTACTTAAACCTTACTAACCTAAAGACATCACACACATCCATGCCCGGGGCAGGATTCGAACCTGCGACCGTAGGTGTCGCGTGCTTCCAGACTGTAGCGCCTAGAACAACTCGGCCACCCTGGCCGGCCGTACCAAAGGCTGGAACATTTTTAATTTTTGACTTGAGTATGTCTGCTCGAAGATTTGGCTACTGCCCTCTCCCATTGTAGCTTTACCGTTGTTAAAATTGCGTTCTGATGAAGACATCTTTAGAGCTGTAGAAACCTAGTTCAATGAATTAAAAAAAATATTTACAACCGTTTGGCTGTATCAGTTCTCCGTTGGAGAGAGACACAGTTTACAGAAACTTGCCTCACTTGTATCTCACTGAAGGTCTCGTAACACTTGCCACATTCATTTCCGACCATTATGTCGCTCATTACAAAATGTGTTTAGAAATCTGTGTGCATAATTTGACACCGCAATTTTGTTACATAACATAGAGCTGGTTGCAAATCTAACTTGTCGGCAGCTACGCTTCTCCACTTACCTGCTGATGTTCTCGAAGCGTCCAGAACGCTGTAACGACACATTTCAGCTGTAAATCACAGTGGTTGAGGAAATAGTTCGATGTAAGCGATGTAGATTGAAAAAAAAACTGTTTAAACGCATAAATAACAACCCATTTAATATCGTACAACATAACGCGAAGCGTTCAACATTACAGTGCGTGCTAATGTATGCGGAAGTCTATTGCTAACTGTACATAGTATTAGACGGTAAGCGACATGCAGCCTTTCATCAAGTTACGCCGCTTGCGTGATCATATACATGTACATTCTTAAATGTGTAAAGGTAACAAGAACATAAATTTCAGTTTTCAGGACAAAGACAGTATAACACTGAGGACCATTGATGTCATTTGGACACAAAATCACTTCTTCAGTTTTCATAGATATACCGTCGACTCCAGTACGGTATTTGGACTGTGCACCACACAAGTTGTGACGACTTTTTGAGACAACTCGTCGTACGACATTGGCTGCCTACAGTCAACGTGAAATCTAACACTTTGAGTATCCATGACAGTAACAGGAGACAGAAATGGAGAAGTTGGGTGTTTGTGCACTACAATAGCTTCAACGGGATTGTATCTGCTCTACAGTGAAAGTCTATTTTAAACATTAGTCGTTAATCAATGGGCTACTACTGTTTCATGTCGAGGTATACATTTCAGTTTCGAAGCATCAGCACTTTCAGCGGCCAAAAGCAAAATATTGTTAAAAATTCATAAGTAAACATCTCTGTGGTGTTCACTAAGAGCATGTTGTACGTTATGTCCGAAATTACACAAGTATTTCGTTACTGGACCTGGACACAGTTCACTCTCACTCTTCTTTTAAGAGCACTGTAATGATGGAATATTTCGTCCGTAAAAAGAGTGAGACTCTCCTGTTTTCTGAGTAGTAATGCACAACTACTATCATCAGAGAATGTGAAGTAGACGTTGGGAGAAATATGCTAACGGTGCTTAGTCACACTGCTGCGAGCTCCTCTGTGCATGGGTTTCTGTAGACAAAGTTACTCGAAATCGAAGTCCACTGCATACAATATTCGTACCACGAGTGCTTTATCGGTTCAATTGCAAGAAAGAGGCTGCTTGCCTACTCTTTGGAGAATACACACAGTCTAGGATATAGTTCTGCTCTCCATAATACTTTACAACTTTTTAAAGTATCACGACAATTCTTTAACTTGTGACTATTCATATATAGGTCATTAGGTCTGTGCCACACGATCGGGAAATGTAGAACACTCGCTCCCGCAGGGATCTCGTAGGAAGGCGTACGGATGGAAAGCCGGTGCTACGAATCGTCGATGGTGCGCTGTCGAAGTCTATCTGCGGCCGTCGCCTGCGCGCTGTGACGTCTCCCTGGAGACGCACGGAAGTGGAGCGGAGCAGCGCGCCTCTTGCAGCTGACGTCACGCCGGAGGACTGGGAGAAGTGGCGGGCCGGCGATGAGTCGGAGCGTGCGGCAGGCGCCGCGGCGCGCCCTATGGCGCCAGCTTGGCGTCGGGCGAGTGTGTGGGCAGCACGCCGCCGCTGTACAGCTGGTGGCACGCCGAGCAGTCCAGCGCCATCTTGGAGGACAGGTGCTGCAGCGCCGTGTGCGCCTCTGTCGACAGCGAGTCGCAGGGTAAGGGTCAGCAGCGGATCCGCAGAACGTATTACTAAAGGCTTATGTACATTGGCTCGCAAAAAATGTGAAGCTGCCGGAAGACACGGTCGGATGTGAATGCAATTTCGTACAGTGTTGCTTGAGGCTTTCCCGACGGACTTCTTATACATATGGTTCTCGGGCGAGACGTCGGATGTCATAGTGAAAATTCCACAATATTTCATCAGCGCAACTGGCCGACATTTTAAGGTGCGACGAACACACTGCTAAGGCAGGACCAGAGCCCCCTATTTATGCCAGGCTCAGGCAGGAAGTGCGCATGCGTGGAGGCGCCAAATTCGATGGCCAATAGCGACGATATCAACCGATAGCTGGATGGACAGCAACACCTACAGGATGAAGAACCAAAGACTTCGGCGCACGCTTTTTTTTTAATATAGTGTGTCATGTGGACTGAAGAGATCATCCTTGATGACTTATTCTTCTAGGATGGGATGTAAGGATAAAAGGAAAACTATTTATTACACATTCAGTCAGGCTTGGGCACGCAATGGGTCCTTTAGCCTGCTGTCTTTGGTGATGTCTATCTTCAGTAGAGGGTGAAATGTGTCAAGGCTATTATGTGTGACTGCTTCCTCGTACTATGACAGATTGGCTATGGAGGGTGGAACGTTATTGACTTCGGTACTCGATACTTGTGCCATCTTGCAGGGCTTACCGTTCCTACCGATTCTAATTGTCGAACTTCGTCCCTAAGGGCATCGATCTTGTCATGGACCTTCTCTTGTATAGTGGTCTCGTGGAGTGCGGTGTGGATGTCGACGTTTCTTGTCCACCACGGAGCTCCTGTGATCCATCGATAGCAAATGTTTTGCAGCGCTTGGAGTTTGTTGTAGTTGAAGACGCACGTAGTTCCCCACTAGGTGGAGCCATACAACATTGTGGGTTCCACCGTTGCCTTATACAATTGGAGTTTAGTCTTAGGCTTGAGATCCTTACTCTTCAGGAACGGAATCAATGACCTGGACATCTTCTGGGCTGCCGTCTTCTTGTCGTCAATATGCTGCGTAAGGAGTAATTTTTGTCAAGGTAGACACCGAGATACTTCACTCCCGGCGACCATTGGATAAACTGGTCAGCTATTTGGAGTCTGTCGTTCAGAACTGGTTTACTCCGTGTGAGCAGAACGGCTGCCGTCTTCGTCGGGTTGATCGTTATCTTATTTTGCAGCGCCCAGCGCTCCGTTACAGCAAGTTGCCGTTGCATCCTAGCGATTAGCTGGTCCAAGTGTCGTCCAGTTGTCAGAAAGGCCGTATCATCCGCATAAAAACTCGCCGTAACAAGGGGGACTGTTGGGATGTCATTTATATGTAAGTTCAAAAGCAGAAGCGAAATGACCGAGCCCTGCGGAATTCGTGCGGAGATCAGTTTAATTTCGGAGTTTTTATCGTCGACTCGGACATACAGTTTCCTGTCCTGCAGAAAGCTGTCTATGAGTCTAATGTAACAATCCGCAATAGGGGTAGTGCGATGCAGTTTGACGATAAGGTTGGGCCGCCACACCTTATCGTAAGCTTTTTCGATGTCAAGGAATACATCAATCGTGAAGTGCTGCTTGTTGTATCCGTCTTGTATCCGTTCGGTGATCCGTGGAAGTTGAAGTTCGGCAGATAACTTGTCCTTGAAACCGAATTGTTCGGGTCGTATAACATCATGCGCTGTAAGCGTGTCATGGAGCCTCTTCAACAGCACCCTCTCGAGCACCTTGCCGAGGGTCGGCAAGAGGCTAATTGGCCGGTAACTGTTGGGTTCTGCTGGGTCTTTACCTGGCTTGGGTATTGGAACTACTCGAGCCGTCTTCCATGCCGTAGGAAAATATCCCTGCAGAAGACAGCTGTTGAGAATTTGGGTAAGGAGCACAATGGGCTTCCTGGGCAACTGTTTCAAATCGGTGTTGCTTATGGAGTCGTTGCCCGGCGCATTATTCCGAGTTTTTCGGATAATTTTACGGATCTCTGCTGGTGTGGTGAGTTGTGGGAGGCTCTGCACAGGCGCAGTACGAAAAGCAGTCCATTCTGCTGTAACGACGGCTTCCTGTTCCTGCAGGCGGACGCCGTTCACGGGGGTCGCTGGTGTAGACATTTGTTGTTGGTAAGTCGTAGCATACAGCTCCGCCTGGGTGAGTTCGTCATAGAAGGCCATCTGGTCCTCTGATGGCTCGTTTAGGTGGCCACTGGTGTCGTATGTTCTTGACTACCTGCCATTCGTTCTTGGTTCGAAGTAAGAATTCATCCATCTTATCTTCCCAGAACTGCTGTCGCCACTCGGCCACTCTCCTGAGCAGTTCTCGTGTTAAGACGTGTTTCTCGTCGATCGATCGGGTTTCTATGGCGGAGCCAATATCGCCTTCTCCTGTTTGTCTATGTCTTCAGTTCTTGGAGTAGAGGCGGGAACTCTTCGAAAGCTACTACAGGGTAGACCGTGCGAGTAGTTGCCCTCCGTTTGGCTACCTTCTGCGTCAAAGTTTGTACCGCGATGTCGATGGCTTCTGGTGTTGAAACGTCTGCGTCGGGCAGATATGCCAAGATATGCCAGAAATTGACCCCAGTTCAGAGTTTGTGAGTTTGGGGGCGGAAGGTTGGCCGTTGCGTTTTCCACTATGCTGATAACAGGTCGGTGGTCAGACGAAAGATCGTCGACGGTGTGGAGCTGGAGGTTCGTCTCAATATTTTTGATGACAGCAATATCTAAGACGTCCGCTTCTTGCCGATCGAAGTAAGGAATCCGTGTGGGCTCTGGTGGACCATGGGCCGTGATGCACAGTTCTTCTTCCATAGCAATCAAAGTTCGTCCACGAGGGTTCGTACGCCTGGAATTCCACGCGACGTGCTTGCTGTTAAGGTCACCTCCTATGAAGATTTCGTCAAAATTGGTGAAGATACTCCGTAGGCTTTTACCGGGGCTATTGTACGTCGCAATGAAAGTGATGTTGGCTGCCGCCGATCGAACCGTTACTGCTGTTGCCTCCAGATGTTGGAGGTGTGGTAGCGTTTCATGATGGTGCCGCAGTTCCCTTTTAAGCAGAACTGCGGTCCCTCCACCTCGTTGGCCTTGTCTGTCCGTTCTATAGACGTACATGTTACGAAATCTGAGCTCAGTTGTTGAACGAAGATGCGTCTCCGATATAAGTGCGATGTCGATTTTGTGACGATGTAAAAATTAAGTGAATTCTGTTTTCTTGTGTTTCATTCCGTTGACTTTCCATATACAGATTTTCAAGTCTCTCGTGGTCCCAGGGCGATCCATCTTACGGTGTTCCAAAGGCCTTCAATACACTTTCGATTAAAGAAAGTATCCCCACTAGTTGTTGCTGCACGGCGGTGAGAAGTTTGCCGACATCAGAGAGCGCTGGAGCTATAGATTCCATCAAATGAGCTGGTGAGACGTAGGTTTCCGATTCCGGTCGGCGTGGTGATGGTGCTTGGGCGTATGAATAATGCTGGCGGTGCTGTCGAGGTGGAAGTGCTTCAGGAGGAGGCTGTGTTACTGGCTGCCGTGTCGCCGCCGGCTGTTCTTGTGGCGTTTGCTGACGGTGTGGCGTCAGGCTGGGGTTCCGTATTAAACGAGTCTTCCGTTGAGAGGGCTGCGGGGAAGACCATTGTCTGTATTTCCTAAGAAGCACCTGGTACTTCTGGAAGCCGCGCCATGTGGCAGGTGGTTCTTTTCACAGTTAGCACATTTCGGCGGAGCCCCTGGGGGATGACTACACGCTGAAGATCGATGTTGCTCTCCACATCGAACGCAGCGAGCAGGCAAGCTGCAGTAATTAATTAGCTGTTCGAATCGCTGGCAGTGGCGACATTGAACAGGTCCTTCTTGTCTGTTGTAGGTTTCAATAACGACTTTAGTATATAGAAGGTATTTGATCTCGTATATCTTGTAGTTTTCCTTTCGGGCTGGCAACGTGACACAGTAAGCATCTTGAGGTCGTAATTCCTTCGTGTTGTCGTCTCGATTTTTAAACTGGTGGACGTTGATGACAGGGAAACCCTTCTCTATCAGTGCGTCTTTCAGTTCTTCCTCCGTAACTTGGGCAGGTAGACGTTCGACAACCGCTTTGAGGTCCTTGTCCTCTGCGGCCCGATGTGTAAAAAAGTGGATGTCATTCGACACAAAAATTCTCGCATCGACTAGTTCGTACTGGGACAGTGTTATTAAGGAAGCAGTGGAAATAAGTAGCTCGACGAATCTTGTAAACAGAGACACGGGCTTTCAGCTCAGTACAGCTTGGAATCTTGCACTGGCCATATTGAAGTCGCTTCGAGCAGAGAGGAGTACTATTGGTCATACGACGGATAACGATGTGCCAGCAACATAAATATTCTGTTGACAACGGGATGATAATCAAGGCGTTTACGCGGACGCGCATTCTTGCTTGCGGCTTCCGACAGAGGTCGCTGGGGCGGGATATCGTCGCTACACACTACATACTATATATATATAAAAAAAAGTGTGCGCAGAAGTCTTTGGTTCTTCATCCTGTAGGTGGCATTGCTGTCCATCCAGCTATCGGTTGATATCGTCGCTATTGGCCATCGAATTTGGCGCCTCCACGCATGCGCACTTCCTGCCTGAGACTGGCATAAATAGGGGGCTCTGGTCCTGCCTTTGCAGTGTGTTCGACGCACCTGGAGATGTCGGCCAGTTGCGCTGATGAAATATTGTGGAGTTTTCCCTATGACATCCGACGTCTCACCCGAGAACCATATATATAATTTCGTACACTTACAAATCATGTAAATGATTGGAGTTGTAAAATATATGTGACAGATGGAACAGCCACACGAGTGCATTAGTGCTGTCTATATTTAGTTTAAGAGGCCTGGTAGGTTTACAGGGCATAAATGCATGGGTAAGCTAGAGAGACGAGTAATATGCGATGTGTACAAGAACCAAGAGGGAATAATAAAAGTGGAAGACCAAGAACGAAGTGCTCGGATTAAAAAGGGTGTGAGACAGGGATGTAGTCTTTCACCCCTAGTGCACAATCTGTACATCGAAGAAGCATTGGTGGAAATAGGAGAAAGGTTCAGGGGTGGAATTAAAACTGAAGATGAAAGGATATCAGTGGAACGATTCGCTGATGACATTGCTATCCTGAGTGAAAGTGAAGAAGAATTACATGATCTGCTGAATGGAATGGACAATCTAATGAGTAAAGAATATGGATTGAGAGTAAATCGAAGAAAGAAGAAAGTAATGAGAAAAAAGCAGAAATGAGAACAGCGAGAAACTTAATATCAGGATTTTTGGTCACGAAGAAGATGAAGTTAAGGAATACTGCTAGGCAGACAGCAGAATAACCAATGACGGACGGAGCAAGGAGGACATGAAAAGCAAACTAGCACTGGCCAAAAGGGCATTTCTGGCGAAGAGAAGTCTACTAGTAGCAAACATAGACCTTAATTTGAGGAAGAAGTTTAGGAGAATATACGTTTGGAGCAGAGCATTGTATGTTAGTGGAATATGGACTGCGGGAGAACGGGAATAGAAGAGAATCGAAGCATTCTAGATGTGGTGTTACAGACGGACGTTCAAAATTAGCTGGAGGAGGTAAGGAATGATTAGGTTCTGCGCAGAATCGGAGGCGAAAGGAATATGTGGGAAGCACTGATAAGGAGAAGGGACAGGAAGGCAGGACATCTGTTACGACATGAGGGACTGACTTCCATGGTACTAGAGGGAGATGTAGAGGGCAAAAACCGTAGAGGGAGGCAGAGATTGGAATACATCCAGCACATAATTAAGGACGTAGATTGCTACTCTGAGATGAAGGGGATGGCACAGGAGAGAAACTCGTGGCGGGCAGTCAGAAGACTAAAGGGGGAAAAAAACAACCTTAAGAGTTAAGTTCACTTCTTAATCTACGATACTGTGAAACATATCTCTTCTGCCAGAAGCTCTCCACTTTCCATATTTTGAGAGGAGGTATTATGATCAAAACCAACAAAAAATGTCAAGTGAATATGGGCTTTAAAATGCATACCTTACGAGCTGTGAACACTTGTTGAATAAAATGTGTCTTACAGTAGTGAAGATGAACAAGTTGTCACAGCTCTCAAGCTTTTCCTTAAGTTTTTCGTTCTTGTTTTGGTCTATACTATCTGCGATATCATCCAGAGATTGCGGTGCCACACCACCGGCATCAGAGAGGTCACACTGCAATCCTCAGTTACCAATGGGAGGCGCTACAGAAGACATGTCCCCTCTCTCAGTACGGCAGTGTCCTCACAGTGCGGTCAATATGGAGCCCAGCATGGAACAGCTCTGTTCCAGCCCGTGACCTCGCCTGAAGGAGTCAACATCACAGTGTAGGACCAAGGCGTTCTTAAAGTTTCTGATGAACTTGTACAATAGTAAATGTTAGCATTGTTCCTCTAGAGAAGAATTTGTTAATTGCTGCAGTGGGTGAAAATTGTGTTAATTTCATTTCTAAAGGCTAACTTTCACTTTTATTTTGTGTTATTGTCTTACGCTAAAAAATAAACAACTTTTGAAACTTCCTGGTTCATTACAACTGTGTGTCGGACTGAGACTCGATGCAGGGCCCTCGCCTTTCGCCGGTAAGTGCTCTACTAACTGAGCTGTCCAAGTGCCATTCTAAAATGGCGAAGCATGCCCCTGTGAGCTTTTGGAGCGGAGGGGAGGGAAGGGGAGGGGTAGGTAAGGAACACCCACAGTATGATAGCAATTCGCAGTCAGAAAAACGATGGTAGTTTTCAACATCTCTCAAAAATGAAACTTCCTGGCAGATTAAAACTGTGTGCCCGACCGAGACTCGAACTTGGGACCTTTGCCTTTCGCGGGCAGGTGCTCTACCATCTGAGTTACCGAAGCACGACTCACGCCCGGTACTCACAGCTTTCCTTCTGCCAGTATCTCGTCTCCTACCTTCCAAACTTTACTGAAGGTAGGAGACGAGATACTGGCAGAAGTAAAGCTGTGAGTACCGGGCGTGAGTCGTGCTTCGGTAACTCAGATGGTAGAGCACCTGCCCGCGAAAGGCAAAGGTCCCAAGTTCGAGTCTCGGTCGGGCACACAGTTTTAATCTGCCAGGAAGTTTCATATCAGCGCACACTCCGCTGCAGAGTGAAAATCTCATTCTGGATCTCTCAAAAAGTTAGTGTCCTTCTCGGAATTCATGTTGTTCCTCAGTTATAAAGGCTGCCCTAATTGCTTTAAGTCTGTTGTCAATGATCCTTACGTAAACCTTACAAGCGAAGTTTAATACACTTCTCTCTCTCTCTCTCTCTCTCTCTCTCTCTCTCTCTCTGTGTGTGTGTGTGTGTCTCGCTGTTTGTGTGTGTCTCTCGCTCTCTCTCTCTCCAAATATGGAAGAGATATTTGCTGTCCGACTCCCTTTCCAAAACATGTTTTAACAGATGAAGGAAGTGCTGTTTGTTTTCCCAGTGGGACAACGTTTTATGTCTTTACGCAGTGCGTATGTAAGGCGAGACGTACCAGTCCAGTATTTGCCTTACAGGATGTGGGAAACAGC
Organism: Schistocerca gregaria; assembly: GCF_023897955.1. Lineage (NCBI taxonomy): Eukaryota > Metazoa > Arthropoda > Insecta > Orthoptera > Acrididae > Schistocerca > Schistocerca gregaria. The sequence goes on from NC_064926.1 coordinate 238,855,061, forward strand.
CTAAAAACCACAAAAATACATAGCTCTCGGCTATCCAGATAGGTTAAAGAACTGTACTTTCTATTAAGTGAAATATTTTCTAGTGAAAAATATGGCTGTTTTTAGAAAAAAAGAATATGTATTTTTGAGTGCTGGAACCTATAGTAGGTACTGTTCCCCTAATGTGGCGGGAGCCGTGTGGGACGCTTGCTCGTACCTTTGATCCTGTCCGGTGTGTGGAGGGCGTCCGGCAGACCAAAGTAGGCGCAGGGCTCCGTCGGCACTGGAGCTGCCAGTTCTGCCAACAGAACAGAGACGGCTATATTTATTTGACGATAAGACTATCTGGCATTCGGAACACAATTTCTAGTAATGCAACATTGGTAATGCTTTCATACTGGGAGAAAATGTCGACTGAGTTATGCTACGCTCTCCAAGTAGACGATTTATAAACGAGGAGACCAGGAGGCCATATGGCATTCCGATTTTTGCAACTTTTTATATTTGTGGTACTTGAAGTTCATAACACCAATATCGAACTGCTTTGGCGGTTGCAAATCTCAAAAACTCTCGACAAAATCAACTTTGAAGTCTTTTGAGCGTCTTACATCTACATCTACATGTACGTGATTACTCTGCTATTTACAATAACGTGCCTGGCAGAGGGTTCAATGAACCACCTTCAAGCTGTCTCTCTATCGTTCCACTCTCGAAGACGCGCGTGAAAAACAAGCACTTCAATTTTTCTGTGCGGGCCCTGATTTCTCTTATTTTATCGTGATGATCATTTCTCCCAATGTAGGTGGGTGCCAACAGAATGTTTTCGCGAACGGAGGGGAAAACTGGTGATTGAAATTTCATGAGAAGATACCGTCGCAACGAAAAACGCCTTTCTTTTAATGATTGCCACTCCAATTCACGTATCGAGTCTGTGACACTATCTTCCCTATTTCGCGATACTACAAAACGAGCTGCCCTTCTTTTTACTTTTTCGATGTCATCCGTCAGTCGCACCTGATGCGGATCCCCCACTGCACAGCAATACTGCAGAATTGGGCGAACTAGCGTGGTGTAAGCAGTCTCTTTAGTAGACTTGTTGCACCTTCAAAGTGTTCTGCCAATGAATCGCGGTCTTTCGTTTGCTCTGCCCACAACATTATCTATGTGATCGTTCCTAAAATCGCTCTGAGCACTATGGGACAGCTGAGGTCATAAGTCCACTAGAACTTAGAACTACTTAAACCTAACTTACCGAAGGACACCACACACATCCATGCCCGAGGCAGGATTCGAACCTGCGACCGTAGCGGTCGCGCGGTTCCAGACTGAAGAGCCTAGAACCGCTCGGCCACCCCGGCCGGCGATCGTTACAATTTAGGTTATTTGCAATTGTAATCCCTAAATATTTAGTTGAATTTACAGCCTTCAGATTTGTATGACTTATCGCGTAATCAAAATTTAGCTCATTTCTTTTAGTACTCATGTGGATAACTTCACACTTTTCCTTATTCAGGGTCAATTGCCACTTTTCGCACCATACAGATACCTTACCTAATTCATTTTGCAAGTCGTTTTGATCACCTGATGACTTTACAAGACGGTAAATGACAGCATCATCTGCAAACAATCGAAGACGGCTACTCAGATTGTCTCCTATGTCGTTAATATAGATCAGGAATAACAGGTGGCCTATAGCACTTCCTTGGGGAACGCCGAATATTACTTCTCTTTTACTCTATGACTTTTCGTGTATTACTACGAACTGTGACCTTTCTGACAGGAAATCACGAATCCAGTCGCACAACTGAAGCGATACTCCGTAGGCACGCAGTTTGGTCAGAAGACGCTTGTGAGGAACGGTGTCGAAAGCCTTCTGGAAATCCAAAAATTTGGAATCGATTTGACATCTCCTGTCGATAGCACTTATATAAAGGGCTAGTTGTGTTTCATAACAACGATATTTTCTGAAACTGTGCTGACTATGTGTCAATAAACTGTTTTCTTCGAGGTACTTCATAATGTTCGAATACATTATATGTTCCAAATCCTACCGCAAATCGACGTTAGTGATACAGGCCTGTAATTCTTAAATGTGCTAAGGCGAACAGAAAGCTTCTGTGTGTATGTGGCTCTTTGACAGAGTGGTTGGTAGAAGGGATGGCCTGTGTTCGATTCCTGACCAGTAAAATTTTTTTAAATAAAGGTGCATTTTCTACAGACTTTCCCCTGAGGCTACATGTTGTTGTTGTTGTTGTTGTCTTCAGTCCTGAGACTGGTTTGATGCAGCTCTCCATGCTACTCTATCCTGTGCAAGCTGCTTCATCTCCCAGTACCTAGTGCAACCTACATCCTTCTGAATCTGCTTAGTGTACTCATCTCTCGGTCTCCCTCTACGATTTATACCCTCCACGCTGCCCTCCAATGCTAAATTTGTGATCCCTTGATGCCTCAAAACATGTCCTACCAACCGATCCCTTATTCTAGTCAATTTGTGCCACAAAGTTCTCTTCTCCCCAATCCTATTCAATACCTCCTCATTAGTTACGTGATCTATCCACCTTATCTTCAGTATTCTTCTGTAGCACCACATTTCGAAAGCTTCTATTCTCTTCTTGTCCAAACTAGTTATCGTCCATGTTTCACTTCCATACATGGCTACACTCCAAACAAATACTTTCAGAAACGACTTCGTGATACATAAATCTATATTCGATGTTAACAAATTTCTCTTCTTCAGAAACGTTTTCCTTGCCATTGCCAGTCTACATTTTATATCCTCTCTACTTCGACCATCATCAGTTATTTTACTTCCTAAATAGCAAAACTCCTTTACTACTTTAAGTGTCTCATTTCCTAATCTAATTCCCTCAGCATCACCCGATTTAATTTGACTACATTCCATTATCCTCGTTTTGCTTTTGTTAATGTTCATCTTATATCCTCCTTTCAAGACACTGTCCATTCCGTTCAACTGCTCTTCCAAGTCCTTTGCCGTCTCTGACAGAATTACAATGTCATCGGCGAACCTCAAAGTTTTTACTTCGTCTCCATGAATTTTAATACCTACTCCAAATTTTTCTTTTGTTTCCTTTACTGCTTGCTCAATATACAGATTGAATAACATCGGGGAGAGGCTACAACCCTGTCTCACTCCTTTCCCAACCACTGCTTCCCTTTCATGCCCCTCGACTCTTATTACTGCCATCTGGTTTCTGTACAAATTATAAATAGCCTTTCGCTCCCTGTATTTTACCCCTGCCGCCTTTAGAATTTGAAAAAGAGTATTCCAGTCAACATTGTCAAAAGCTTTCTCTATGTCTACAAATGCTAGAAACGTAGGTTTCCCTTTTCTTAATCTTTCTTCTAAGATAAGTCGTAAGGTCAGTATTGCCTCACGTGTTCCAACATTTCGACGGAATCCAAACTGATCCTCCCCGAGGTCTGCATCTACCAGTTTTTCCATTCGTCTGTAAAGAATTCGCGTTAGTATTTTGCAGCCGTGGCTTATTAAACTGATAGTTCGGTAATTTTCACATCTGTCAGCACCTGCTTTCTTTGGGATTGGAATTATTATATTCTTCTTGAAGTCTGAGGGTATTTCGCCTGTCTCATACATCTTGCTCATCAGCTGGTAGAGTTTTGTCAGGACTGGTTGTCCCAAGGCCGTCAGTAGTTCTAATGGAATGTTGTCTACTCCGGGGGCCTTGTTTCGACTCAGGTCTTTCAGTGCTCTGTCAAACTCTTCACGCAGTATCGTATCTCCCATTTTGTCTTCATCTACATCCTCTTCTATTTCCATAATATTGTCCTCAAGTACATCGCCCTTGTATAAACCTTCTATATACTCATTCCACCTTTCTGCCTTCCCTTCTTTGCTTAGAACTGGGCTGCCATCTGAGCTCTTGATATTCATACACGTGGTTCTCTTCTCTCCAAAGGTCTCTTTAATTTTCCTGTAGGCAGTATCTATCTTACCCCTAGTGAGATAAGCTTCTACATCCTTACATTTGTCCTCTAGCCATCCCTGTGTAGCCATTTTCCACTTCCTGTCGATCTCATTTTTCAGACGTTTGTATTCCTTTTTGCCTGCTTCATTTACTGCATTTTTATATTTTCTCCTTTCATCAATTAAATTCAATATTTCTTCTGTTACCCAAGGATTTCTAGCAGCCCTCGTCTTTGTACCTACTTTATCCTCTGCTGCCTTCACTACTACATCTCTCAGAGCTACCCATTCTTCTTCTACTGTATTTCTTTCCCCTATTCCTGTCAATTGTTCCCTTATGCTCTCTCTGAAACTCTGTACAACCTCTGGTTCTTTCAGTTTATCCAGGTCCCATCTCCTTAATTTCCCACATTTTTGCAGTTTCTTCAGTTTTAATCTACAGGTCATAACCAATAGATTGTGGTCAGAGTCCACATCTGCCCCTGGAAATGTCTTACAACTTAAAACCTGGTTCCTAAATCTCTGTCTTACCATTATATAATCTATCTGATACCTTTTAGTATCTCCAGGGTTCTTCCACGTATACAACCTTCTTTCATGATTCTTAAACCAAGTGTTAGCTATGATTAAGTTGTGCTCTGTGCAAAATTCTACTAGGCGGCTTCCTCTTTCATTTCTTAGCCCCAAATCCATATTCACCTACTATGTTTTCTTCTCTCCCTTTTCCTACACTCGAATTCCAGTCACCCATTACTATTAAATTTTCGTCTCCCTTCACTATCTGAATAATTTCTTTTATTTCATCGTACATTTCTTCAATTTCTTCATCATCTGCAGAGCTAGTTGGCATATAAACTTGTACTACTGTAGTAGGCGTGGGCTTCGTATCTATCTTGGCCACAATAATGCGTTCACTATGCTGTTTGTAGTAGCTTACCCGCATTCCTATTTTCCTATTCATTATTAAACCTACTCCTGCATTACCCCTATTTGATTTTGTGTTTATAACCCTGTAGTCACCTGACCAGAAGTCTTGTTCCTCCTGCCACCGAACTTCACTAATTCCCACTATATCTAACTTTAACCTATCCATTTCCCTTTTTAAATTTTCTAACCTACCTGCCCGATTAAGGGATCTGACATTCCACGCTCCGATCCGTAGAACGCCAGTTTTCTTTCTCCTGATAACGACATCCTCCTGAGTAGTCCCCGCCCGGAGATCCGAATGGGGGACTATTTTACCTCCGGAATATTTTACCCAAGAGGATGCCATCATCATTTAATCATACAGTAAAGCTGCATGTCCTCGGGAAAAATTACGGCTGTAGTTTCCCCTTGCTTTCAGCCGTTCGCAGTACCAGCACAGCAAGGCCGTTTTGGTTAATGTTGCAAGGCCAGATCAGTCAATCATCCAGACTGTTGCCCCTGCAACTACTGAAAAGGCTGCTGCCCCTCTTCAGGAACCACACGTTTGTCTGGCCTCTCAACAGATACCCCTCCGTTGTGGTTGCACCTACGGTACGGCCATCTGTATCGCTGAGGCACGCAAGCCTCCCCACCAACGGCAAGGTCCATGGTTCATGGGGGGGGTGAGGCTACATAAAGATGAAAAATTATGAACATGGGTACACTTCAGCAACTCTGCTTGCAAGAGCTTCAATAACAGCTAACCATCTGCAAAATCCAGGTTGATCAAGCGTTGACCGCGGTTTCGACAACTTAAAAAAAAAAGGTTCAAGTGACTCTGATCACTATGGGACTTAACTACTCTGGTCATCAGTCCCCTAGAACTTAGAACTACTTAAACCTAACTAAAGGACATCACATACATCCATGCGCTAGGGCCGGCCGCGGTGGTCTCGCGGTTCTAGGCGCGCAGTCCGGAACCGTGGGACTGCTACGGTCGCAGGTTCGAATCCTGCCTCGGGCATGGATGTGTGTGGTGTCCTTAGGTTAGTTAGGTTTAAGTAGTTCTAAGTTGTAGGGGACTGATGACCACAGCAGTTAAGTCCCATAGTGCTCAGAGCCATTTGGACCATGCCCGAGGCAGGATTCGAACCTGCGACCGTAGCACTCGCGGGGTTCCGGACTGCGCGCCTTGAACCGCTAGACCACCGCGGCCAGCGACAATTTTAAAACTGTCTCTTTCAGAAGGAGTTGTAGGAAGAATTATACATTATCTATATCCAGCTTGGGAGTCGTTGACTGTGTAGTATATGTGCGTGTCACCCGCTTAATTACAGTTGAAAAACCAGCATTTAAGATTAGTAGTCCGGGCGTTACCACACACATCTTCGGCCTGTAATCTCACTGACTGGAGTACAGACTGTCTTCGGTGATGAGCCTCGTTTCGAAATGAGCCCCGATGACCAACGTAGACGTGTGTGGAAACGCCTTGGGCTGTGGTGCAATACAAACCTGGCCCCATCATACGGTTCGACAGCCAGGAGTGACCGTCTGGCGTGCGACTTCTTTTCGTAGCAGGACCCTACGGTTGTCATCCGCGGCGTCCATACAGAACAGCGGTTCGTCTACGACATTCTACGCCACGTTTTATTGCCGTTCATGGAAAGCCATCTGAGGCTTACATTTGAGCAAAATAATGCCCGCCCCCACAAGGCGAGAGTTTCTGCTACCTGTCTTAGTGGTTGCCAACCCTATACTTGGCCGGTAAGATGACCGGATCTCTCCCCATTTGGGAACATTTGGACCATTATGGGCAGGGGTCGCCAACCAGCTTGGGCGTTTTACGATCTGACGCGCCAGTGGGACGTAATTATGTACGATGTCCCTCAGGAAATGATATGAAATGATTGTGTGTCATTGTTGGCCGGAAGGCGCAAACCGCGGAAGTTCGACCGCCGGGTTGCTAGTCTTATTTCAGACGCCGCCTATAACACCCCAACGACCCCCTTAAAGTCAAGACAGAATATCATAATATGAAGCAGGGAAGAGTTATCTTGGCAAATACGACATGTTTGCCGATAAGCTAACACGAATAACTTTTGATATCAACAACATTATACATCACTGAGAGATTTTGTTAGAAAAAGAGGAGGAAGAATCCTCAGATTTAATTAATGGACAAATATCCAAGTGATAATTTCAATTAATATCTTGAAAGCTAAGTCCAAGGTGATGTTAGTCAGAGATAACTTTTATGTGGAAGAGAGTTGTAAGCGCAACTAAGAAATTCAATTAGCCTACAATACTCTTTCACAGAAGAAGTCGCTTGCTGGCTCTCGTCCTGTAAAGACGCGCGAGAACAATTCTTGTCTTAGTTATTGAGAGTACGGAACGCGACGAGATTATTTTGCGTTCAGAAGTTTTTCTTGCGTGACGTGATTCACGAACTTCGGAAACTGATTTTCTAAGCAGAGACAGGAACTGATAGACGCGTTTAACCGTGCATAACGGGTTAAATGAACTTTATTGCCGAAACTAGTGAATATTGGAATTGACTTTCAAATAATTGGAACTAAAAGAAGAGAGGATAGTATATCAAAGGACTGCACTCAATAAGTCTCGAGTAGGACACAATTACACGACTTCACGAAGATAATACAGTTGCGCTGAAGACTCAAGTTGTCGTAATTGTCAAGAAACTTGATTTTAATAGAACTGACTTTACCAACCAACTGTGTGTGCGTGTGGTGCGAAAGTTATAAAGTATTTCGTGGCCAAGGAACAATAAACTGTTCGTTCCAAGTGAAATATCAAGCGTGGACTACATTATTAAGTGATTTAATCAATGATAGTTAACCAACGACTGTTCAGCAGGGACAATTTAATCTGAATATGAAAATACCTACTTCATTAATTGAAAAGAGAACTTTTGAACAATTTTTTTAACATTACGGCTTAGGTTGACTCAGACGTGATCAAAGAGTATCTGTGGATCTCGCTTCATACAGGTTCAACAACTCCATAGCAACGAGCCAAGAACGTACGAGAAGACTGATAATTACGATGTTTTCTCGCAACTGGTGGTGTGTACGATGCGGATGAGATAAGACATTACAACTATTACATATACATTATTCATTCAATTTTAAATCGCAAGAGGCATCCATCGTACGAGTTCGCATTTCTGCCTCTCGTTCACCAACCCCCGTCATCGCGCATCGTGTCTCAACTCCACTGCGAGAGCTATGGCAGTAGCAGCTTTACGGCGTCGACAATATCTGCACGCGGTTGGAGTGCGAGGTCGCTCCACGCCGCATTGAGCGACTTGCGGGTTGGTGATAATGGTGATGATGGTGATGTTGAGGACAGCACAACACCCAGTCCACGGGCGGAGAATATCTCCAAGCCGGCCGGGAATGGAAGCCGGGCCTACTGCATAGTAGGCAAAACACGTTACCACTCAGCTAAGCAGGCGGACATCCCTCAGGATGACATCAATCAACTCTCTCAATCAATGTCAAGCCGAATAAGGGCCAGATGTGGACCAAGACGTTATTGACTTGCAGTATTTGTGAAGCACTTTCTATCTGAATTAATCACCCATTTTTTCTGGAACATATGAGTCACATCTACCGATTTCCGTCCCATTCGGGATAGTTTCCTCGTGGTATGACTGTTTTTGTCTTAAAGTGCATTTGGCGAATTTTATATTTATATGCCAGAGTTGAAACCAGATGGCAGTTATAAGAGTCGAAGAGCATGAAAGGGGAGCAGTGGTTGGGTAGGGAGTGAGACAGGGTCGTAGTCTATCCCCGATATTGAGCAAGCAGTAAAGGAAACAAAAGAAAATTTCGGAGTAGGTATTAAATCCCATGGAGAAGAAATAAAAACTTTGAGGTTCGCCGATGACACTGTAATTCTGTCAGAGACAGCAAAGGACCTGGAAGAGCAGCTGAACGGAATGGACCGTGTCTTGAAGGGAGGATATAAGATGAACATCAACAAAATCAAGCCGGCCGGAGTGGCCGAGCGGTTCTAGGCGCTACAGTCTGGAACCGCGTGACCTCTACGTTCGCAGGTTCGAAACCTGCCTCGGTCATGGATACGTGTGATGTCCTTAGGTTAGTTGGGTTTAAGTAGTTCTAAGTTTTAGGGGACTGATGACCTCAGAAGTTAAGTTCTATAGCGCTCAGAGCAATATTTGAACAAAAAACGAGGATAATCGACTGTAGTCGAATTAAATCGGGAGATGCTGCGGTAATTAGATTAGGAAATGAGACACTTAAAGTAGTAAAGGAGTTTTGGTATTTGGGGAGCAAAATAACTGATGGTGGTCGATGTAGAGAGGATATAAAATGTAGACTGGCAATGGCAAATAAAGCGTTTCTGAAGAAGAGAAATTTGTTAACATCGAGTATAGATTTAAGTATCAGGAAGTAGTTTCTGAAAGTATGTGTATGGAGTGTAGCCATGTATGGAAGTGAAACGTGGACGATAAATAGTTTAGACAAGAGGAGAATAGAAGCATTCGAAATGTGGTGCTACATAGGACTGCTGAAGATTAGATGGGTAGATCACATAACTAATGAGGAGGTATTGAATAGAAGTGGAGAGAGGAGAAATTTGTGGTGCATCTTCACTAGAAGAAGGAATCGGTTGGAAGCGCATATTATGAGGCATCAAGGGATCACCAATTTAGTATTGGAGGGCAGCGTGGAGGGTAAAAATCGTAGAGGGAGACCAAGAGATGAATACGCTAAACATATTCAGAAGGATGTAGCTTGCTCTAGGTACTGGGAGATGAAGAAGCTTGCACAGGATAGAGTAACATGGAGCGCTGCATCAAACCAGTCTCTGGACTGAAGACCACAACAACATGCCAGAGTTATTCGAACTGGACGAAAAAAAAGAAGTAGTGAGCGAAACAATACTCCAACCCGGAGTCCAGTGATTACCGGTCTCAAGCGCTATCATTTTTTTCACATTTATGTATCGTTCATAGCAATGCTCGTAGAACTTGCACCTCTGTAAAAAAAAAAGTAAAAAAAAACCTGCTTCAGGCGAAAATCAAACCCAGGCCACGCACGTGGATTGCACCACAGAACCACAGTGTCTCTCAAAAATTCGTTCTTGCTATGGCGAACTAATGGCACTCGGAAAAACTCGATAATTTTTAGGAGTTACCGAACTGCTGTATGAGAGTTACATTTGAGTTCTGAGCTTCACGTACCATAAATACAAAAAATGAAAAAATCCGATTGCCATGTGGTATCCTTGTAATTGATACGGTGCTGCTGCCACCTATTCTGCGGAATCCTGAAACTATAGTGTTATCAGCTTTACGTAATCGTTAAAGCAGAGGTCAGGGTCTGGAATGCCAGTCAGCGAATTTTCAGAACAAATGTACCTCTCTCAGCACAAATATGTAATACGGCGTTTCCATGAGTTGTCGAGATCAGAACTTTCGTCTTGGTTGAGCAAGTTGTCTGGTAGCATGTTTTCACAGGTGTCTTGATCACTGAATCCGAACACCCAACACAGAACCAGGGGGTATGCAGTTATCAGTAATTTTTGAGTAATTTATATGACCGATATTCTCTGTGATTTTATGAACACTACTGCATTTTTAAGAACATGCAAAGTTATTTTTTGAAATTAAAAAGTCCCAACAGTGTGAGTATGCTCAGTCATCAATGGAATCGTCATCGGAAGTAGGCGAAAATGTTGAGTCATCGTATAGTTGGTGGACTGTAGAAGGCAAAGTGTGCCGTTAGCGTTCGTTGCACCGTTCTTGTACAGTGAGTTGTGTTTGTCATTTTACGACACTGATAAAAAATTTCTTAGATACCTGCCTTTCGTAAAAACCGATCAACCTTACAGATCCCAAATGAGCAGCTTTCTTGGGCGATGGCAGAAAGATCACACTGTTTTCATGTTTCTTCTTTATTCTGGCAAGTTTTGAAGAAACATTTCATTATTTTGTATCTTTTACATTCAGATTAAGTCGCACGAGTTTCCTTCTTGGGAACTGTTTATTGGTTTTTGTCGACCACTGTGATCTATTGAGCGGAAAATCTAGTATTAATACCGTACCAGTGCGAGTAGCAGTTGCGATCTGAAGGTTACGTGCAAACTTAGTTATACATACAGATAGTTCATCTGCAGGTTTTGATGAGTGGGTTAGTATCAAAGTATGTGACGTAAAGGATCGTATCCATTGATTGCATTGACTTGCAAGCTTAAATTTTGTAGACCGCTAAGGCACCTAGACTTCAGCATTTTACGCAAATTACAAATTGAAAAAAAGGGGGTCTTAACAGATGGACGTACATGTGGACAACAAAGTAATCCTATAAGGGTTCCGTTTTTACCGATTCAGGTACGGACCTAATAAATGGTAAAAGATGATTCTTACTACTCGTATTTAATCGTGGGTGAAGTTCCTCTCCTCGTTCTTGGCTCCAGTTTTAGCCGTATTTAGTTAACTGCCAAGGAAACTCCAGCCAGTGGGATATAGAAACGGCGCCTTGCGGCTGATAGCCTCTACACAATGTAAGACTACGAGGGAATTTCAGCTGTAGAGTTGCGCACCAGATGAGTTCTTACAATTTCTGAGGATTCTTCATGCTGCAGCTCTCGCTTTCCTTATTTGCTGCTAACGTCACAGTTTGATACGTGAATCAAACGGCATTCGCCTAGAGAAAGAAGAAAGGAAGGAAAGTTAATGTTTAACTCCCCGTCGCTGATGAGGTCATTGGACACGGAACGTACTCTCGGACTAGGGACGGATGGGGAAATATATTGGTCATGTCCTTGTCAAAGGAAAGATCCCTGCATTTGGGTCGAGCAGTTTAGTCCTGGTTCACACTACATCATCTCGCTTGGTCGCTATAGACATCGGATGGTCTATGCGAAGAACGTGCTAAACTCATTGTCAATTTTGTGTAAACGTAGAGAAATTATCAGGAAGCCTGGACTGAATTTTTTGTGTTAGACTTTAGAGTACAAGGGACGTCCATTTACAAGCTCAACAAATCTCAGCGAAAAGCTGTTATCCTACGATTTCAGTTTGTGCTGCATCCTGCAATTTATTAAAAATAGCACTAATAACTGGAGCATCTGAGCTCCAGAAAACTAGACTATGATCAAGAAACAAGACAAGTATTGAGAGTACCAACAGGGCAAAGAAGGACTGAGAGTAGTTCTAAGAAACGGTACTCCACAAGCGCTTCACTTTACAAAGGAGAAGCTACTTTGTCCAACCACATCACATCCACTAGTGATTCCAACATTCAGAAAGTCCTTGCTCTGACTCCCAGTAGCCGATGTGTGACTGTTGATGAAGTAGCACACTACACGTGTGTTAGCCATGGATTTCCATATGAAACCATGTACGAGAAGAACTACTCTCAGATGGTAACCAACCGAGGTAGCGCAGTGGTAACACATTGGAACCATATCCGAGAGGACGTTGGTATATATATCCTCGAGCAGCATCCAGAATTGCGTTTTCCGCAATTTCCTCTAAATTACTGGACGCGATGAAGGGAAAATCCTGATCTATACTTCACCATGGTACATAGGGAGCAACATAATGTGACGGGTAACATAGACAGGGTCTAAAGGATGAGTGGGATAAGGCACCACCTCAGCTTTTTCTGGGCAGGGCAATGTCTTACCCTGGAAATAAGAAACCATTTCCAAAGGCAGAAGAATAAAGTGATGGTCAACGACATTGAGTATGAAAGGCAATGGGAAACCATCACGTTAAAAACCCATAGGTACCTCAAACGTCAAATGTAAAGTATGCCAGTAAATACTGAAAAAATTTTCGGCGATAAATTGGTACCCCAATCGGATAGGCAAGGTGAAGAAAAACAGTCGCATGTGTAGCATGCAGGCAAATGCCGGTATGGTTCGTTTGAAAGGGCACGGCCGACTTCCTTACCCGTCCTTCCCTAATCCGATGAGACCGATGACCTCGCTGTCTGGTCTCCTCGCCCAAACAATCCAATCTTATCAGTCAATGCCAAGCTGAATAACAGCTTCCATTAGGGCCAGAAGTGGACCAATTTGCTCAGTTTTGGAAGATCTTTCTTTTAAATCTATGATCCAATTTTTCTGAAATTGTTATCATCTGTCTACCTGTACATGCTGATCGCATCTACCGATTTACGTCCCGTTAGATAACTTCTTCGTGATTCATCGTTTTTTCTTTCATGGAGTGTCTATCCAATCTTCTTGCGATAGTAATTTTTTTCCTTGTTCCAAGATAAAGATTTTGAAAATAAGAAATGAATCATTAAATGCTGATAATCTGCACAGTCTTAATAAATCGGTTGCTAGAATCATGTGCGAATGAAAAAAAGAAAAAAAAGACGTGCGGGCATTGAGACTCGACCTAGAGATCTCGTCCTTATTAAACTAATCGCTTACATGCTCGGCTGCGGACTCCTTGATTAACTGTGATCATAAGAAGCACGTAAGCACATTTTAAATTTTGGAACTCGATTTTCTCGGAAATGGTTGAGAGTTGCATTTTCCTGTTTGCATAAGCTGAAGTCCTAGGCATGCCTTGCACCTCCTATCAGTATGGATCAGGTCGTTGAGGGGAAGTTCATGCAATCCTCGTGTCAGTCGGCAGACAAATGGTCCGAGGGTGGAGTCCCAGGAGTTATCGTATGTTCCGTAATGATTGATTTACGATTGAAGTCATCGCTAACATGTAGCGCGGCTGGACAAATGAGCCGAAAACTACGGCACATAACAAGTGGTTCAAATGGCTCTGAGCACTATGGGACTTAACTTTTGAGGTCATCAGTCCCCTAGAGCTTAGAACTACTTAAGCCTAACTAACCTAAGGACATCACACACAACGATGCCCCAGGCAGGATTTGAACCTGCGACCGTAGCATTCGCGCGGTTCCGGACTGTAGCGCCTAGAACCGCTCGGCCACCCCGACCGGCGTCACATTACAATTCTTGACTAATATAAAACTATATCAAGTGCAGAGGAGCCTTTTTGTGTGTACAGTACCAATTCTTTGGGCTTAATTATGGTGTAGCCGACATTCTCTTCGATATTTCGTTACTGCAGAACGTGTATGACATCAGGAAGTAAGGAATTTCACTAAAGACCTTCAAATGTCCCAGTATCATCTTATCAAAGACAATCCATCAGATCGTCCCATCACAAAGGAACAAAATAGACGTACGACTTGTTCGAAGGCGAAGACGGTGATCGGCAGCAACAGGGTCTCCCGGCGCTTGTCACGGTGAAACGTAAATAAGGCGCATTAAGGATGATTTGATCGCTATCGCGAGGAATAAATAACAGTGGCGCGCCGGATGTTATCGGCACAGTAATTTGCGAGAGTGTGGGTGAGCCGCGTGCATATTAAATGCCGCCGTCATTACGCACCGGGCGTCGCTCAGTCTCCCCTCAGGCGCTTGCCGTGACCGACTGCGTCCAATTTTCCAGAGCGGCGTTTAAACGCCGCGGCAGTCGCGTGCGTCAAGCCGCGGCGATAGACGCATAAATCATCCCTTGTCCGTATGGAGTGGGCGGGTGAGGGAGGGGGAGGGGAGGTGTGTGTACGCTCGTCACCGGGAGGCCAGCAATTAAAGTCGCGGCCTGGAGTGTTTACGGCACTCGGGGGACCGCAGGGTGCCGTACTTGAAATTCCGCTCCCCGCTCATTCGTCGCCGTACGTCGTGGTTTTTACCGTCTGCTTGCTCGAACATTTTCCCAATCGCTTCGCTACCTTGTAATATAAATTAAGCCAGGGCCGGTCAGAAATTCTGCACGCGTGCGGTGCTCCTGCACATGTGCAACTTCCGGGTCCACAGCTTGCAAGCCAACCTTGGGAAGGTATTTCGCGTATTAAACATTTAAAATAATGTCACGGTCTACTTATTGAGACGTTTACTTTTATGTTAACAGATTAACCCAGTAAGACAAGTAATACAGTTAACAACCGTCGGTTTTTATTAAGGCAGCTTGACTGACGGCACGTAAATACGCGTAATGGTTTTCATCTAGTATTTAAGAAAGAGAGCACTTAGCGACTTCCAACGAACCTTATTTATGATTCCAAATAACATTAAACTAACGCAAGGTTTCCTACAACTAATTCTCGGTGCCCTCAGTTACACCCACATAATTTCTGTCTCACTGACCTCTGAACAGAATGATAACCGCAGACGTCTCGATGATCACCTGTTATTTCAATGCCATTATTGCTATATCTTTAATCAGTTCCGTCTGAAATCCGCATAATAACCGACAATTAGATGAATGTTATGTTTTATTGACTTCAGCTGAGCGTAACCCCTCACACATAAAAAAAATGCTAAATGTAAGTATACATTGGAACAATCGGTTTAATGGCCAACTTTCCTGATAATAATGTAACATGGAGCAGAATGAGGCAATAATGCACAGTTAGTAAACAATAATTTTTAATTATGTAATGAATAAATCCAAACATGTTTATCATTGGTCATGAGAAATGATACTCGAGTTGATGTGTCTCATCCATTTTATTAAGGACATTTAGTTCTGGTTGCCGTTATTCGGCGGCACAGCATACACTGTGAGTTTTCACCAACGGCTACAAAAAAAGAGTTGCAGTTCCCAGTCATTTTCAAACGACTCAGAACATAGATCTACCGTCCTTCGCTTTTTCACAGTACCTGCCATTTCTCAGTATTTCTCTGTTACGGTTACGGTTACCAGGGGTAAAAGGGACTGGGTATGTCGTACCACATAAACAAGGAAGTGGAGCCGCCGCCGTTCATTTAGGACACATGTCTAATAACAGATGTCGCTGTCGCTCGCTGCCGCACACGTGCGCACATGTGCAGCACTTCAGCACGTCTGCACACTGTGCAGTGTTTGGCCGGCCCACACTTAAGCTGTCCTCTCAGGGGAAATGAAAACGCACGTGGACGAACGAGGAGCTGGTGATGTCACAGCGTGGATTTCCACGTCCACTACATTCCATAGCGGGAAATAAGGAGACTGCAGTGTCAGATTTTAGCCTCGTGGAGAGGAACGAAACATTTGACGTGCAGGAGCACTGTGCTCTTTCGGCAGAGATACGACAGAGCACCATCTATCTTACTTTACAGAATAGACAAACCCCGAACCTCACTTTCTAGAAAGAGTCATGGAGGTCCAACCATTGAGTACCTAGTTATAGTCTCTCTTTTTAACCCCTTCCATAGATACTCACGACAGTAGCACGTGAACATTCGAGTAGCTTCTCCGTTTTTGAGATACTCGTTCACAGGATCTGCTTAATAATAATGTGCGCTTTGTCAAAGTAGCTTCTCTCAGTTGATTTCCCAATTTTCTGCCCCGTACAAGTCTGCTTGGCTTACATGCATTTGTTGTCGCGTTGCGTGCCCGCTATGTCACCAGGCGGTATCCAACGCCGCTGTGGGCAGTGGTCATAATGTTTTGGCTTAGCATATACGTTGTAAACAGTAACGATCCTTACGTGGTGCCCTGTATTACGTGCTGCCTTACGTATAAACCTCCAGCGAAAGCAGTGAAAAAGATGACAGCTCAACAGGAAAACAAGTGTTGTACACATGAAGTGATACCGAAGTTATTGTAGCGTCAAATGGTGTTTGCCGACCTCCATAGGCACAACAAATTACCACCCCGTCGGCCAGCCTCATTTGGCTGTTCGGAATAAATGATGTATGGCCAGCCGCTGCTCTTATTACGCACCTCTTATTCTAAAATGTTGTCATTATAATGCACGTGACGTAGAGTTGACAGGCAGTGTATATTGTCCGCCACGCCGCCGCTCTTTGCATAAGAATAAACGAACTTTTTCATAACAGAGTTAACGATTTCTGCGGAAAAATACTCGCACCTCGGTGTTTGTTAGTCTATAATATCCGGCATTTTTAATATGCATGATTGCTTCCTCAATGCTGACATATCGGAGAGACAGCCAACGAAACTAAAAAAAATGAAGTCAGCGGCGGAATTCTTGCCATTTAAGTAAATCCACGTGTATCAGTAAAAACCCAATAACAAACTAAGCTCTTTATCGAGCGGTTTTTAATTCGCTTGAAAGCCCAACGCTTACTCGTTGGCGCTGGCGTCAAAGTGAGAAAGAGTTATTTTGTTTCTGTAACAGAGCTCCTTTCCAGGTTATTACCGGCATTAGCTGCCACGTTTCGTACGTATAGCTGCCTTCAGAAATTTTATAAGAAATAACGACACACTATAGTCACGCAGTAATCTCTCGTAATCTCGTTATCCTGGTAACGACTTTTTATGTACTGTATGTTCCATTGACGAAAAAAAGTTAACGAAGTTCGTTCAGAGTCTTTGGGAAACACGAAAATTGTGGCGGAGAGACAGAGAATAGAGTGGTTAACTCAATTTCGGCAATGTTCTGAGAAGGTTCGCGTCCACCTTGCCTGCAGCACAACTCACAACTGCCGCCATGCCAAGGAAACGACATAATTTTCTATCAACAGCCAGATAAACAAACAAACTAAAGTTACATAGCGACTGCTAAAATCACCTTTGTCGTGCTCAGCAATGCCAAATGCGACGTAGTAGACTCAGAAAGAATCATCTATAGAAATGTGAGAGAAGTCTGTAGTAAAGAACAAGTCTGTACCCCAGATTCCAAGAAGGGGCAAGTGTCTCTCTTGAGCACGACTACGCGTAGACGCATTGGTTCCCCGTGTTACTGCATTGTTCTGTAATAACTGCTTTCACGGTGCATGTGGTGGCAGATAGGTTACTTATCTATAGCTCAATCCCCACTTACTTTGTAACTTTATGGGATGAAGTAGTGCAGGCGATAAACTATTTGATGCAGTTGAAATTCGACAGAGAAACATTTATATCGTTTAAACTGCCGTGCAAGGCGTCGGTACTTCTCATTTTACGACCACAATGTGGACACAAGTTGAAAGTCGTTTGTTAGAGATATTGAAAGGCAGAAGTTACTTATATGTGTGTTTCATAACGTCGATGTTGCCTAGGGAAGGTAGATGTTACTTGCGTGTAGCTTTCGTAATGTGAATGTTGCTACTGTGTGTTTGTCATAACGTAGATCTTTCCAGTTTCATTTTTGAGCTGTTGCAGGTTTATGGTTAATCATTACATAATCCACTTTGTTCTACCCACATGTCGCCTCCTGGGAAAGGATTTATAATGGATGATTTATTTTCATTTTAATTTCCTCGCGTGACTACTGAGTTCAGCGGCATCATGTCACACCGTATCCCAATTCCTTACGTAGCCATTTGCATGAAAATAGTAGCACGGCGTCTTCGGGATGGAGTCTGAGGCAATTACTTCCCGTCTTTTCCTCCACAACGAAGACGAGGGAAATTCGTTCGCTTTCTTCAAACCTGACTGGTTGGAGCGAGTCACAAAGTCGATAACGCATTTTACCGCCATTTTCAAAATCCAGTCTTTCGGTTGGTGCAGGGGAGATCGCGTGGGAAAGCTTCCAGAAGGTACGAGAAAATCTCAAGGCACAGTGGCTGTTACCATCCCGCGTTTTTTTTGCCGTCACTTTAATTGACTTAGCGTGAGGTGTTGTGTAGTGGGCGTTGGAGATTAGCCGAGACCGTCCACACTATGAGATCTTTGCTCTGGACTCAGAGGGAAGTTGAGTTCTGGGGCGAGGACCTACTGTTCCAGGCTTCGGTGAGTACGGACGGTTTTGCTAGAACGTGCTTCTAAGTGTGCATTCAATGAGAAATCTGTAAGTTATTTCGTACTCAAACTTGGTGGCATCAGCGCTACCAAGAGTAGAGATTGAATCACTCTGTTCGTTTTGCATATAGAAAGTGTATTTTAATGATTTCGTGTGAAGTTTTAGATAGAGTATGTGGATCCTGTGTTAGCTACGTAGGACACATATGATCATAGCAAGAAGTCAGTGGAGCGTCTGGTAACGGTTAGCGTCTGGTAACGGTTCTTTCTTTGCTCAGACGCGGTTAGTGTTGCGAAACACTCACTCTACACTGTTCCTGAAATTAAAGTCGATTGAATCTGCATTTGTTGTAAGATAAGGTCTATCACCAAGTGGTCCTGAGACGCTATAACAATGGCCGCAGTTCGCGCCGTCAGATTGCGGCACGGGTTGCCACTTTAAAGAATGCCGGCTTTCCTGTGTCAAATAGTTTACTCACGGCTTCGTTGTAGTCAGTCGGAGTTGGTGATAAGGCCATACGCTTTCGTAGTTTCTGTCTGTGCCGGTCATTTTGATGTGTGCATGTCCGCTTTCCTGTCTCAAATCGAATCAAATCTGTGTTTGATAAGGCTATCTCCCACCGATTTCTAGCAACCAAAACATTTCCCACTGCTCAGTACGTAACGAACTGTAGCAACTAGCTGATGTTTAATAAGTGCAACGGATTAAGCCGAATGTTTGCAATAAATATTTAGTCAATTGAACACGAAATTAATTAACATGGTAGATAATTTCATACTCCTCGTCATCACAACAGCTATCAGAGAAACTGCACACTGAATGAAATTCGTCGCTACACGGTTGTACAGGGTTTAGCGTTTTCGTTGCATGCTTTATCGCTCAGATGTAAGAAAGAAGAGTAGGACCTTGTGCCACAATTTGAATTGGGCGCACAACAAATGAAATTCTGTTTTGAGTGCTAGCACAAACTAAATTCCTCCACACTGTACGTAACCACAGACGCTGGGTAAAATGTGTGGATAAAGTAACAGACTACAAAAGTAGTACTCTTATTTCAACTCTTTCACATTACGTTTCGATACGCGAGCTGTGAGTCTCTCTCTTGGCTCGGGGACTATACGTTCCAAGCTCTTCTCTGCTAGGAATGTATGCTTGTTTGTATAGTGAGAAACAGATATGCAAGCTGTATTTGGTGCGCCGAGCCTTGTTAGACAGTAAGGTTGCTTGGCGCAGAGTTTCAAGTTGTAATAGGGCCAAGTGGGAACAAGCTCACTTTTTCCATAGCCGCCGTCTGGAGCAGTGAACACCGTACGAAACCGGCTGCTGTGACCGAGCGGTTCTAGGTGCTTCAGTCCGGAACCGCTGCTGCTGCTGGGGTTGCAGGTTCGAATCCTGCCTCGGGCATGGGTGTGTGTGATGTCCTTAGGTTAGTTAGGTTTAAGTAGTTCTAAGTGTAGGGAACTGATGACTTCAGATGTTAAGTCCCACAGCGCTTAGAACCATTTGAAGAGGTGCACGTCAGGGCACAATCATGATGCCGTAGGAAACTGCGAACATTGTTCCATTCGAGCACTGATCGTCTTGTCTCACAGTGCGATAAATGTGTTAAACAGTTATGGCGATTATTTTGAAGTAATAAGCAATTTACTGACTTTCCATGTGTCTCGTTTTCATTTGACTGTCCCTTATATATTTATGGGTGCAAGGTCAATCCTTTGTTGGGTTCACGCCATTGCCTCATTTAGCGAAGATTTTTTGCCAGAGAATCCACATATGTCAGTCGCCTTTTATTTGCTGAAAATACAATAGTTCCAATTTCTGCCACCAGGCGAAAGTAAACATAAGCAGTCAGAATGTCGTGTGGGTGCCAGGAAAGGGGAGGCACGGTCAAACACACGATAACGATAGTTCTGGCACGTTTGTTAGGATATGGTCACAAGTTACAACGTGTACTCAACATTTTCTCCCGACTCAGCAATAAGTTGCACCCATAACACGTCATGATCGACAGTTGTTCACAGAGTACCTCTTGTAATCATAGTGATATGTTGTCGTACGCTCTCCTTCAGATCGGAAAGAGTCTGGACACATACCTTATAGATACGATCCCTCTGATCTCCCCCATAAATTGCGGACTCAGCTTATTTGACTCTGTGGTGTGGTTTCGCAAGCTCCTTCATTCTTTGTGCATTTTCCATCGGGCCTGTTAGATGTACTGTGTCATCTGCCACTCTTGTGCAACAAGTGATTCCGGCTTTGCAACAACGCAACTGCGACCACATCACTATTTTCGCGCAAGATGCGGCGGTGTCGCATATCACTTGTCACGTGAAAGATTTACCTCAAAAAACCTTCGGGAGTGACTGTATCATCTCTAGACAATTTCCAGGTGTGTGGCGTACCACATCCTCTGACCTAAATCCACGCGCAACATGTGACGGAGTAGAAGACGATATGCGACAGTTCCGCGCATTCACAGCACCCGTGTAGAGCAAAATTTGCTTCTTCCAAAGAATATTCCCCGGCCACATGTCATGCATTTCTATGCATACCAAGAAAGGAAGTAAAAAGTCGCGGCGTGGTAGCCTATCTTGGGGATTCCTTTGGTGCACACTCTGAATCTTGTAGGGATGCCAGTGTAAATAGCACCACAAAATCTTTTAAACTGGTGACCAAGGGGCGAGACAATTCTCGTGACACAGCTAGAGCACTGGCTGTAGAATTTGAGGCATATGCTGCAGGTCGGTTATAACTACAGGAACTTCATCAGCAAATGCCATGGGAATTGGCCACCGTCCTCTCTCTGTTGCACTCACCTGTTTCTTTCAATTTCTTGATCATATTTTGTATCTCCTTTACTGCCTTGGCGTCTCTTTGCAGCTGTTTCCGTCGGCGATATTCTAGCAATGTAGCGCTGCTATTGCTGCCGTAGTGATAAAACAACTTTACCAGCAGTGCACGGTCTTCCTTCTCAACAGGCATTGTGTTTTTTACGGAAATCTTCAACCTTCTGGATCGAGTACACAAAGAGTCACTTCATAAAAGAAATCAACAAGCGTCGCCAAGTGACAAACAGCGTACTGACGTCAAAACAGGAAACATTTCATATTCTGACTGCTTATAAGTCATATTTTCACCTGCTGACAGGAAGTGGAACTGTTATTTTTTCTCAGCATACTCTACGAGCGAGCCAGTTAATGAACGTACCTACTCTGTTTCAGGGTCCTGTGATGTATAGAGCCTGTAGTGAAGTACTCGGAACACCGCCAGTTTAGCTCTAGCCTCCCTGTACTATGCACGTCTTCATCAGACAAAGTTTTTCTTCGTTGTACGCAGCTAAACTAGGTTGAGTTACAGAGAACTTCAAGACGTCTGTTACAGTTCTGAATACACTGATATTTTGTGTTTTTGTGATTAGTGCTTCTTTTCGTGAGGTATCAGGAAATACAAGGTGCAGGCGCATCTGCATTGTTCGCGTCTTTTCTACGAGAGGAGGAGTATGTACACTTATGGTTTTTATTAGAATAGTCGAAAACCTTGGTTGTGAGTCTTTTAATTCACATTAAAGGCCCCTTCTTCGTATTACGTTGCGCTTTGAAAGTATGCTTGCTATGTAATATTTCATTAACTGTGGTCAGATGGCGTTCTTGTTGATTCATGGATGAAATTTTATGAGCATTAGTACCACAATGGTATACTGAGGTGACAGTAGTAATGGGATACCACCTAACATCGTATTGTACCTCCTTTTGGCCGGCGTAGTGGAGCATGGACTTGACAAGTCGTTGGAAGTCCCTTGATGAAATACTGAGACATGCTGATTCTATAGCCCACCACAATTGCTGAAGTGTTGCCGATGCAGCATTTTGTCCACGAACTGACCTGTCGATTATGTCCCATAAATGTTCTATGGGTTTCATGTCGGGCGATCTCGGTGGCCAGATCACATGCTCGAATTGTCTAGAATGTTCTTCAAACTAGTCACGAACAATTTTAGCCCCTTGACATGGAACATTATCGTCCAAACATGAATGGCTGATAATGTCTCCAAGTAGCCGAACATAAGCATTTCCAGTCAATGATCGGTTCAGATGGACCAGAGGATCCAGTCCATTCCATTTCAACACAACCCACACTATTATGGAGCAACGACTAGGTTACACAGTGTCTTGTTCGTAGCTCCAGTCGATGGCTTCACGGGGTGTGCGCCACACTCGAAGCCTAACATCAGCTCTTGCCAGCTGAAACTGGGACCCATCTGAACAGACCACGGTTTTCTAGTCGTCTAGGGGACAACCGATATGGACACGAGTCCAGGAAAAGCGCTGCACGCGACTTCGCGGTGTTACCAAAGGCACTCGCGACGGTGGTCTGCTGCCACAGTCCATTAACGCCACATTGCAACGCAAGCTCCTAACGGATACGTTCGTCTTACGTTCCACGTAGATTTGTACGGTTATTTCTTGTAGTATTGCTTATCTGTTAGCACTGACAACGCTACGAAAACGCCTCTGCTCTCGATCGTTAAGTGAAGGCTGTCGGTCAGTGCTTTGTCCGTGGTGAGGGATATAATATAATAAAATAATGGAATAGATTATAAAAAATGTTGAAAAGCGTGGCTTTTTAAAATGTATTGAATTAATGAGATTAATTTTTCGGCATGAATGACAGGCACAATAAGCTGAGCTATGCCTGGAAATAAGTTCGTATTAGTTCATATTATTTTGCAGGGGGAAGTAGTTTCTTTCTCCGCTGTAGATTTGTGCTTATCTTTCTTCATAATGCTACATTTGGTCGCCGTGTTCACCTTCGAAGTCTTGACCGTGTTCCCATCGAGCTTATCGGATCTTCGAAATTTTCCAAAGTACACAGGTGGGCTTCAGTTCTTGTAATTATCATACTATTTGAAATATCAACTCACACGACCTTTCTGTAAAAAAAACAATACTGTTTTTTTCTAAACCTTGCACATGTGAAATACATACGCCTCACTTATTCATAGCGACGCCAAAATGGCGGTCTAGACCTCACTCGTTCACTAGAATCCCCCTTCCTCCTCCTGGTACAAAAAAAAACTCCTCTCTTTTTTAACAACTGAAAATCAAAAATACCTGACGGTAGGCATAGGCTCCATGATGGGCTACCGCTTCATCTTTTCTCTTTGCCTTTAAAGAAGACGAAAACATAAAACAAATGCAAAAGGTTTATCACAAAGAGAAGGCCTAAAATCACGGAGTATTGAGTTTCCTAAAGATTTCCGTATACTCTCTTTCAAATTCTGAAAGTGGCAGGGGTAAAATACAGGGAGCGAAAGGCTATTTACAATTTGTACAGAAACCAGATGGCAGTTATTAGAGTCGAGGGGCATGAAAGGGAAGCAGTGGTTGGGAAAGGAGTGAGACAGGGTTGTAGCCTCTCCCCGATGTTATTCAATCTGTATATTGAGCAAGCAGTAAAGGAAACAAAACAAAAATTTGGAGTAGGTATTAAAATTCATGGAGAAGAAGTAAAAACTTTGAGGTTCGCCGATGACATTGTAATTCTGTCAGAGACGGTAAAGGACTTGGAAGAGCAGTTGAACGGAATGGACAGTGTCTTGAAAGGAGGATATAAGATGAACATTAACAAAAGCAAAACGAGGATAATGGAATGTATTCAAATTAAATCGGGTGATGATGAGGGAATTAGATTAGGAAATGAGACACTTAAAGTAGTAAAGGAGTTTTGCTATCTGGGGAGCAAAATAACTGATGGTGGTCGATGTAGAGAGGATATAAAATGTAGACTGGCAATGGGAAGGAAAGCGTTTCTGAAGAACAGAAATTTGTTAACGTCGAATATAGATTTAAGTGTCAGGAAGTCGTTTCAGAAAGCATTTGTATGGAGTGTAGCCATGTATGGAAGTGAAACATGGACGATAACTAGCTTGGACAAGGAATAGAAGCTTTCGAAATGTGGTGCTACAGAAGAATGCTGAAGATAAGGTGATAGATCACGTAACTGATGAGGAGGTATTGAATAGGATTGGGGAGAAGAGAAGTTTGTGGCACAACTTGACTAGAAGAAGGGATCGGTTGGTAGGACATGTTCTGAGGCATCAAGGGATCACCAATTTAGTATTGGAGGGCAGCGTGGAGGGTAAAAATCGTAGAGCCAGACCAAGAGATGAATACACTAAGCAGATTCAGAAGGATGTAGGTTGCAATAGGTACTGGGAGATGAAGAAGCTTGCACAGGATAGAGTAGCATGGAGAGCTGCATCAAACCAGTCTCAGGACTGGAGATAACAACAACAACAAAGATTTCCGTATTGGAACGTCCTATGCGTCTGGCTCCAATTACAATTCCGCGTTCGAATTCATTTCCGTCCATAATACGTCGGATATCTTTTCACATGAATGACCTGAGTTCAAACGACAGCTCCGCCAATGCACTACCCTTATATACCTTGTCTACGTGATACTATCATCATCCGTATACGTGCATATTGCTGCCCCATGCCTTCTGTCACCTCAGCGTATTGGCTCTGCACTTCCGTACATCTACATCTACATCTACATTTGTACTCAGCAAGCCACCGAACGGTGTGTGGCGGAGGGCACTTTACGTGCCACTGTCATTACCTCCCTTTCCTGTTAAGGTTCGCGGGAAGAACGACTGCCGGAAAGCCTCCGTGCGCGCTCGAATCTCTCTAATTTTACATTCGTGATCTCCTCGGGAGGTATAAGAAGGGGGAAGCAATATATTCGATACCTCATCCAGAGACGTACCCTCTCGAAACCTGGACAGCAAGCTACAGCGCGATGAAGAGCGCCTCTCTTGCAGAGTCTGCCACTTGAGTTTGCTAAACATCCTAGTAACGCTATCACGCTCTTCTTTGGATCTTTTCTATCTCCTCTGTCAACCCTAACTGGTACGGATCCCACACTGATGAGCAATACTCAAGTGTAGGTCGAACGAGTGTTTTGTAAGCCACCTGCTTTGTTAATGGACTACATTTTCTAAGGACTCTCCCAATGAATCTCAACCTGGCACCCGCCTTACCAACAATTAATTTTATACGATCATTCCACTTCAAATCGTTCCGCACGCATACTCCCAGATATTTTACAGAAGCAGCTGTTACCAGTGTTTGTTCCGCTATCATATAATCATACAATAAAGCATCCTTCTTTGCATGTACTCGCAATACATTACATTTGTCAATGTTAAGGGTCAGTTGCCACTCCCTGCACCAAGTGCCTATCCGCTGCAGATCTTCCTGCATTTCGCTGCGTTTTTAAATGCTTCAACTTCTCTGTAAACTACAGCATCAACCGCGAAAAGCCGCATAGAACTTCCGACACTATCTACTAGATCATTTATATATATTGTGAAAAGCAATGGTCCCATTACACTTCCCTGTGGCACGCCAGAGGTTACTTTAACGTCTGTAGACGTCTCGCCATTGAGAACGACGGCCGGGGTGACCGTGCGGTTCTAGGCGCTACAGTCTGGAACCGCGCGACCGCTACGGTCGCAGGTTCGAATCCTGCCTCGGGCATGGATGTGAGTGATGTCCTTAGGTTAATTAGGTTTAATTAGTTCTAAGTTCTAGGCGACTGATGGCCTCAGAAATTAAGTCGCATGTTGCTCAGAACCATTTGAACCATTGAGGACAACATGCAGTGTTTTGTTTGCTAAAAAGTCTTCAATCCAGCCACACAGCTGGTCTGATATTCCTTAGGCTCTTACTTTGTTTATCAGGCGACAGTGCGGAACTGTCTGGTTAAATTCTGACAGTTAGTAAGCGGCTTTCAAAGCACAGTCTCCTTACGTGATAAGTGTTGTAACTGTCTCGAGAGCAATGAACTGCTCGAGAGGTGGCACTGTGCTAAAAATTAGGACATTTTTGTCTTTCATTTTATTGCACTGTCATTTACAGTGGAGAGAAGACTTTTGGTAACAAGCCTGCACTAGTAAGCTGTGTAGCTGACGTGGGCAGACAGCGGCGCTGTGAATGCAGACACGGCGGCGGGAGACGTGCCAGCACAGCGCGTCTACACCCGCCGCAGACGTAATTGGTGTTCAGAGCGACGCGTCGCATAAGCCTATTAGGCGGCGCGCTTCCTATTAAATGCCGCTCTGCCCACATGCTCATTCCAATTATGCACTGACTGAAACGGCAGCGGCACAGCGCGTGTACACAGGTGTACAGAACCCGTATAATTGTGGCGGCGACGTCCTTTCAGGTCTCGCGGCGCGGATTGGCCGGACGCTATAGCCGCTTCCGCAGCGCCTTTGACGCCGCGTGTCCGCCTGCGTCTCCGCTGCTGTGAATAACGCTATTCAGAGCAGCGTGCGTCGCCAGAACTAATGGACGCCACTCTCTCTCTGTACGTGCCGCGGACTCGGGCTGCGCTTTGCGCCGGTGAGAAGCGTTAATTTGGAGCTAGCTGGTAGTTAACACATGTGCCTTGCGCTGGCGAGAGACGACTGCGTGTCTGTCTCGGCCGTAGCGGACGATATTGTTCGGCAAAAATGAGATAGATTATTGTCAATGTTCTCCACTAAAGGAATACAAAGAAAATATTCCCAATGTTCACAGCTTGTAACAACACAATACTCTTTCACTAAGTCCTTATTTTTACTGCTCATATTCAAAATTCACTCATAAGATACTGACAAAGTAAATTTCCAGACAAATAGTAGATAGTGTCGGAAGCTCCATGCGGCTTTCCGCGGAAAATGCTGTAGTATACAGAGAAGTTGCAGCATTAGAAAATTGCAGCGAATTGCAGGAAGATCTGAGGCGATAGGCACTTGGTGCAGGGAGTGGCAACTGACACTTAATATAGACAAATGTAATACATAGAAAGAAGGATGCTTTATTGTATGATTATATGATAGCGGAACAAACACTGGTAGCCGTTCTGTAAAGCCGACGCGGTGGTCTTGCGGTTCTAGGCGCTGCAGTCCGGAACCGTGGGACTGCTACGGTCGCAGGTTCGAATCCTGCCTCGGGCATGGATGTGTGTGATGTCCTTAGGTTAGTTAGGTTTAAGTAGTACTGAGTTCTAGGGGACTGATGACCTAAGATGTTAAGTCCCATAGTGCTCAGAGCCATTTTAGCCATTTTTTGAGTTCTCTAAAATATCTGGGAGTATGCGTACGGACGATTTGAAGTGGAATCATCATATAAAATTAATTGTTGGTAAGACGGGTACCTGGTTGAGATTCATTGGAAGAGTCCTTAGAAAATGTAGTCCAGCAACGAAGCAGGTGGCTTACAAAACACTCGTTCGATCTATAGTTGTGTATTGCTCATCAGTGTGGGATCCGTATCAGGTCGGGTTGACGGAGGAGGTAGAGAAGATCCAAAGAACAGCGGCGCGTTTCGTCACAGTGTTATTTGGTAAGCATGATAGCTTTACGGAGATGTTTAGCAAACTCAAGTGGCAGACTCTGCAAGAGAGGCGCTCTGCATTGCGTTGTAGCTCGCTGTCCAGGTTTCGAGAGGGAGCGTTTGTGGATGAGGTATCGAGTATATGGCTTCCTCCTACTTACACCTCCCGAGGAGATCACGAATGTAAAATCAGAGAGATTCGAGCGCGCAAGGAGGCTTTCCGGCAGTCGTACTTCCCGCGAACCATACGCGACTGGAACAGAAAAGGGAGGTAATGTCAGTGGCACGTAAAGTGCCCTCCGCCACACACCATTGGGTAGCTTGCAGAGTATAAATGCAGATGTAGATGAACGAACAGTGAAATATTCAGAAGAGGTCCTTCAGGTAGAAGACCGCACGCATACAACCTGTTTTACAAGTCTGCCAAGATGAGAAACATAGAAGTAGATATCCTCTGAGTAAAGAAGCAGTTTAAATCACTTATTAAAGGTAATGTCTCCGGTGCAGATTATATACCAGTCAGGTTCCTCTCAGAGTATGCTGATAAAATAGCTCCATATTTAGCAATTACATACAACCACTCGCTCACACTAAGATTCGTACCTAAAGACTGGAAAATTGCTCAAG
This sequence comes from Schistocerca gregaria, assembly GCF_023897955.1. Taxonomy (NCBI): domain Eukaryota; kingdom Metazoa; phylum Arthropoda; class Insecta; order Orthoptera; family Acrididae; genus Schistocerca; species Schistocerca gregaria. Next base: position 238,883,607 of record NC_064926.1, read on the forward strand.
TCACACCAATACCCAAAAAGGGAAGTAGGAGTAATCCGCTGAATTACGGGCCTATATCACTAACTTCGATTTGCAGTAGGGTTTTGGAACATAACTGTATTAGAACATTATGAAGTACCTCGAAGAAAACAATTTATTGACACATAGTCAGCACGGTTTCAGACAATATCGTTCTTGTGAAACACAACTAGCTCTTTATACTCATGAAGTAATAAGTGCTATCGATAGGGGATGTCAAATTGATTCCATATTTTTAGATTTCCAGAAGGCTTTCAACGCCGTTCCTCACAAGCGTCTTCTAATAAAGTTGTGCGACTGGATTCGTGATTTCCTGTCAGAAAGGTCACAGCTCGTAGTAATAGACGGAAAGTCATCGGGTAAAACATAAGTAATATCCGGTGTTCCCCATGGAAGTGTTACGGGCCCTCTATTATTCCTGATCTATATTAACGACATAGGAGACAATCTGAGTAGCCGTTTTAGATTGGTTGCAGATGATACTGTCATTTACCGTCTTGCTCAAATGTAAGCCTCAGATGGCTTCCCATGAACGGCAATAAAAAGTGGCGAAGAATGTCGTCGACGAACCGCTGTTCTGTATGGACGCCGCGGATGAGAACCATAGGGTCCTGCTACGAAAAGAAGTCGCACGCCAGACGGTCACTCCTGGCTGTCGAACCGTATGACGGGGCCAGGTTTGTATTGCACCACAGACGAAGGCGTTTCCACACACGTCTACGTTGGTCATCGGGGCTCATTTCGAAACGAGGCTCATCACCGAAGACAGTCTGTACTCCAGTCAGTGAGATTACAGGCCGAAGATGTGTGTGGTAACGCCCGGACTACTAATGTTAAATGCTGGTTTTTCAACTGTAATTAAGCGGATGACACGCACATATACTACACAGTCAACGACTCCCAAGCTGGTTATAGATAATGTATAATTCTTCGTACAACTCCTTCTGAAAGAGACAGTTTTAAAATTGTCGCTGGCCGCGGTGGTCTAGCGGTTCAAGGCGCGCAGTCCGGAACCCCGCGAGTGCTACGGTCGCAGGTTCGAATCCTGCCTCGGGCATGGTTCAAATGGCTCTGAGCACTATGGGACTCAACTGCTGCGGTCATCAGTCCCCTAGAACTTAGCACTACTTAAACCTAACTAACCTAAGGACACCACACACATCCATGCCCGAGGCAGGATTCGAACCTGCGACCGTAGCAGTCGCACGGTTCCGGACTGCGCGCCTAGAACCGCGAGACCACCGCGGCCGGCCCTAGCGCATGGATGTGTGTGATGTCCTTTAGTTAGGTTTAAGTAGTTCTAAGTTCTAGGGGACTGATCACCAGAGTAGTTAAGTCCCATAGTGATCAGAGTCACTTGAACCTTTTTTTTTTTTTTAAGTTGTCGAAACCGCGGTCAACGCTTGATCAACCTGGATTTTGCAGCTGGTTAGCTGTTATTGAAGCTCTTGCAAGTAGGTTGCTGAAGTGTAGCCATGTTCAAAATTTTCATCTTTATGTAGCCCCAGGGAAAAGTCTGTAGGAAATGCACCTTTAGTTAAAATTTTTATGGTCAGGAATCGAACACAGGCCATCCCTTCTACCATCCACTCTGCCAATGAGCCACATACACACAGAAGCTTTCTGTTCGCCTTAGCACATTTAAGAATTACAGGCCTGTATCACTAACGTCGATTTGCGGTAGGATTTGGAACATATAATGTATTCTAACATTATGAAGTACCTCGAAGAAAACAGTATATTGACACATAGTCAGCACGATTTCAGAAAATATCGTTCTTATGAAACACAAGTAGCTCTTTATATAAGTGCTATCGACTGGAGATGTCAAATCGATTCCAAATTTTTGGATTTCCAGAAGGCTTTCGACACCGTTCCTCACAAGCGTCTTCTGACCAAACTGCGTGCCTACGGAGTATCGCCTCAGTTGTGCGACTGGATTCGTGATTTCTTGTCAGAAAGGTCACAGTTCGTAGTAATAGACGGAAAGGCATCGATCGGGTAAAACATAAGTAATATCCGGTGTTCCCCAAGGAAGTGTTATGGGCCCTCTATTATTCCTGATCTATATTAACGACATAGGTGACAATCTGAGTAGCCGTCTTAGATTGTTTGCAGATGATACTGTCATTTACCGTCTTGTAAAGTCATCAGATGATCAAAACGACTTGCAAAATGATTTAGATAAGATATCTGTATGGTGCAAAACGCGGCAATTGACCCTGAATAAGGAAAAGTTTGAAGTTATTCACATGAGTACTAAAAGAAATCACCTAAATTTCGATTACACGATAAGTCACACAAATCTGAATGCTGTAAATTCATCTAAAGACTTAAGGATTATAATTACAAATAACCTAAATTGGAACGATCACGTAGATAATATTGCGGGTAGAGCAAACCAAAGACTGCGATTCATTGGCAGAACACTTAGAAGGTGCAACAAGTCTACTAAAGAGACTGCTTACACCACGCTTGACCACCCTATTCTGGAGTATTGCTGTGCGATGTGGGATCTGTATCAGGTGGGACTGACGGATGACATCGAAAAAGTACGAAGAAGGGCAGCTCGTTTTGTATTATCGCGAAATAGGAGAGATAGTGTCAAAGACATGATACGTGAATTGGAGAGGCAATCATAAAAACAAAGGCGTTTTTCGTTGCGACGGGATCTTCTAATGAAATTTCAATCACTAGTTTTGTCCTCCGGTTGCGAAAACATTCTGTTGGCACCCACCTACATAGGGAGAAATGATCATCAAGATTAAATAAGAGAAATCAGGGTTCGCACAGAAAAATGTAAGTGCTCGTTTTTCCCGCGTGCCGTCCGAGAGTGGAACGGTAGAGAGACAGCTTGAAGGTGGTTCATTGAACCCTCAGCGAGGCACTTTATTGTGAATAGCAGAGTTATCACGTAGATTTAGAGTCTAGTCACAGATTTCTAGGCCTTATAGAGGGGGGCTTAGTATGAGGGGCGTTCAATAAATAATGCAACACATTTTTTGTATCGGCCAGTTTCAGCTGCAAAAAATTCAGACTTTGTTACAGGAAATCGTGGAATATTCCTGCTTCGCCCTTATAATTTCACAAATTTCGGATAAGTATCGGCGCTGCACGTAGCCCCCGAAATGGAGAATGCAACGCCGGGGGTTTCCAAGCCGAGAGATGTGACTGAGAGTCTTTTGGCGGAAAGCCTAAGCTTCGAGGGCGCTAGCACAGTTCCTACGGAGACCTGACAGCGAACAAAAGGACGGTAAGACGTTGGGCGAGGCGTCTGTCATCATCTCAGAAAAGTCGCGCAAACCTGTCCTATCTCCCGTGTGTCGGCCGGCCACACACAGCTATGACTCGTGCAATGGTGGAACGAGCTGACACTCTCATTCCAGGTGATCGACAGATTACAAACACCTTGTTTCTGAATTGGACTTTTTTGTTGGTAGTCCCGACGCACTCGTCCCCTTTGGTACAAAAATTATAAATTTCTGTTAAGAGCTTAAGGGACGAAACTGTTTAGGTCATCGGTGCCTAAGCTTACACACTACTTAATCTAACTTAAAGTAACTTACACTAAGGTAAGGACAACACACACATCATTGCCCGAGGGAGGACTCGAACTTCCGTCGGGGGAGGGGGGGGGGGGTTCAGACCTTTACCGTGACCGGGTACCCCTCGCGCTCCCCACTTGGTATACTCAAAGATGCTGCCCGCAGGGTTCTTCGCCGCCCAACCAACAGAAAATTATAAAGAACATTAAAGAGCTTTGTGTGCGTAATTGCTTGTGCGTTACGAGGCTGATTGTAACAATTTTTTGTCAAACATCTTCTCTGGTGGTAATACATAAATTCATCACCGGAAGCAAAACGTCAATTCGTGGAGTAGCGGTACACTGTCTCTCCTCCGAAGAAAAAGTTCAAAGCCACACCCTCAGTTGGTCTTCTGGGGCTCTGAACAGGTTATTTTATTTCTTGTCCTCCCTCATGGCGCAACGATCAACTTTGACGTGTATCGTGGTGCCCTCAGGACAATGAAGACACGATTTCAGCGTGTTTATCGCCACAAAATTGTAAACGAAGGTCTCCCGCTATATAACAATGCAAGACCTCAAACAAGTCCGCGCACACGAGAGGAAATGACACTGCACCAGTTTTCCCCATCCACCCAACAGCCTGGATCTCTCACCTTTCGAATTCGATCTGTTTGGCTCAGTGATGGATACGCGCAGTACGTGGATAATGGGGAGGTTACTGACACAGCAAAACGCTGACTCCGACGTCGATCAGCAGAGTGGTACCATGCGGGAATACAGGCCCACCCAGTAACGTGGAGTAAGTTCGTCGAACTGAATGGAGATTATGTTGAAAAATAGGATATTGCAGGCAAAAGAGTGGCGGATGTGGGGGTCCACCGGCGGCCGAACCTCACAATAACCCTGAAAGAGGTTCGGTGTGGGGTGGCGGAGGGGTGAAGTGTACTGCGGTAGTCGTCGTGGGGCTCTGGACCACTGCAGCTGAGGCGGGAACGGAGCCTCTCCGTCCTTTCTAATCCCCCGATTAACATACAATACAATACAAATACGATAACAAATCTTGAATCTTGATTTTCTTTATTATATACTCCTATTACTATTGAAGACGTATCAATTATATATGTGCCAGTAATAATGCCATAACTGACAGGTTTTCTAGGCCCAACATTTTTCTAAGTGGCAAGTCTATGTTTGCCAGTCTCCTCAATAATCCATAGAAACCCGAAATCAGAATTCTATATGCTTTTGCCTTGATGCGGCATACTTTCACAGCAAGCAGATTACAACACAAAAACAATCAAATACAAAAATTCTTTAATCATCAACATGACGTTTCTCGTCATTTTCTTACAACAAATCGTACGAAAAATGTCGCGTTTTCGAGAGATCCTCAGTCCACTATTGATCTGAAACAGCATGTATTAATTAATAAGATGTCAGTTACTACTTTGAAAGCACTAAATATGGATTTCAGTTGAAAAAACGTGATGCACTATGTCGTCTCTGATGTTTTGATTGTGACGTAGAACGCAAACGTTCACCTCATTGGCCACTTTCCTCTGCACTAAGCAAAGACCTGACTGGTCTCATGCAGTGTTACACACTTCGGAATGGTTTGGAACATGAAGTTCCCCATTGTGACGTCACAAAACTCGAGCAGCTCGTAGTCCGCGAATGCTTTCACGTCCCGTGTGAGGACGGCTGTAAGATCGCAGATGAAGGCGTCAGATGATTTCACGTTCCGTGCTGCGCTTATGACTGCCGTCGCCCCCCTGCTCCCCACACCCCGCGCTACAGACGAGACTCCCGCGGCTGCCAGCCACTCACCCCTCATGATGTGCAGCTGCCTGGCGACCTCACTGCGGTAGAGGGCGCGCTCGGGGTGCTCCAGCGAGAGGCGGGCCACAGCCCACAGGCCCGGCCGTGGAACCGGTTGACCTGCAACATAGCGCCCACGTTCTCTGTGAACGTCGCAAAGTAGACCCTTCAAGGATGCGTCAGGAAACAGAACACATACGAGAAACTATTTGTGTAGGATGAAATTAAAATTATTTACTGTTAATACACTACAGCTGATAACATCCACTTTCCCCCCCCCCCCCCTCCACCTCCGATCCTAAAAACGGTCGAACAACGATGTATACACATAAAACACCAAGCACTCATCTACGTACTTTGTCGTGATTTACAATCGGAATTAGGCATCTTTTGATAGGTTGCACATCGTAATACGAATATTTAAAGAAGACTGACATTGTCACCTACACCTTGTAAATTGTTGTTAACGGTTATTACATGAAAGGTGATGGAGTGTCTTTATTATTAAGACGGCGTAATGAATGACTGCGTATACTAGTAGAAGCTGGAACGCCGGTGGAAATGAAACAGTAGATGTAACTCAGGCCTTGGGTGGAAAAGCCCGCACAGGTGTGTCGGTCTACTTAACACAGGAAGTATCACAAGACGGACGGTCGGGGCAACTGAGAGGTGAACCGGTATTGTAGCGGGGCCGGAAGGATAACCGGATAATACTTCGGAAACTCTAATAACCTTGGCCGCCACAGAAAGGAACAAGGAAGCATTACCTCGGAAATCAAGAAAATCGGGTTATTTGCGAGGATTTTTACTCTGAGAAGCGTACCATTGTATGAATTCCTGATTAGCAGCCGGTCGGAGTAGCCGAGCGGGCACGTTCGAATCCTGCCTCGGGCATGGATGTGTGTGGTGTCCTTAGGTTAGTTAGGTTTAAGTAGTTCTGAGTTATAGGGGACTGATGACCTCAGCAGTTAAGTCCCATAGTGCTCAGAGCCATTTGAACCTGATTAGCGGGTACACATTTCCTCGCAAACTTTCCGCGATGGACGACAAAAGACTAAAATATGGTTGGTCAGCGTTTGGAACATTCTGTAGAGAGGGAGAATATTCCGTGGTTATGAGAATGTGATTCGCCTTCTGCTTTTACGAGGGAGGGGAGACGAACTTTGCTGGGAAGCCAGCGGTCGAGAGAAAGAGGTCTTACGTTTTGAGCATCTCTGTTTGAAGGTCGCTCAGTATCAGCTATTGTTGGTACAGACGGACTTGGTGTCTTGCTCTCAGGAGATTTAATAGTTAGAACGGTTAGGCACTGTACTGTTGCGAACTTATACGAATCTGCACTTCGTCTTCGGGTAGGCAGTGTTCAGTGATTGAGAGGACTCCTTCTGTCTATACTCATGATGAGATGTTATCTGAATTCCGTCCTCGTGGCTGGGAGTTCGTGTTTCTCGTCTGTAGAACACAGAGAGGAGAAGACAGTGCTAGATTATAATAGTCAAAGGACCGCTTTCTGCTGTCCTAGTGTTTGAAAGTGTTTTTTATTTTGTGGCTCGAGTACTTCCACCATCGAAGATGTGTATAAAAACATTCTCTCCGTCGCACCGGACGCAGTACATGCGGTGATATTCCTAATTGCATTGGATTATTAGGGCTATAAAGCTAAACAGCTGTGATCACGTAAGTTTTATTTACGCTGAGGTTCTGCACCACTGTAGGTCTACTTTGAAAGTAGTGTCTTCTAGTGTTTGGTACGTAGGTGATGCCAGACATCTCGCGTTATTTAAATTGGATCACTAACCATAAAAAGGGCAGATTTGGACAATTGATCAGTAATATTAGTTAGGAAATTCATTTGTATCTCTTTATGTCCATTTGACATTGATATATAAATATTTGTAATATACAAAGAGGGTTTTAATCTACAATAAACGTATAAGCAGAAACAACATTTATCATTTAGTAATTGCTAGTTCCTTTAATCATTCATTTATGTTTATGTTGTAATTTATATGTTAAAGCGCAAGAAGGTGGAAATACTATCAGTATTAAGATATTCTAAGATCTGCTTCAGGGGGTAGTCAGACATGGCCAAATCTCCATCTTCGCGTTCAGTATTTTCCATTGCGCACATTCACTTTACACCCGCCTGGAGTAATATCTTGGAACTTAATGTGTTAAATATGAGTGAGTACTAAAAAGAAATGCCTCCGAATTTTTTCATCTGTTTTCAATATCGGTTGAAGTATTGCATATCATTCATATTATTCTGTCGACGTTCCTTCTTCGCTGACGCAAGTTGCGACCATCTGCCGCTAGAGCGCTACGAACTGTTAAGTGTAACGTGGTGCTGCATAACATAAAAATACCTCAGTGCGTGAGAAACAGCGTGCTGTAATCGAGTTTCTAACCGCAGAAAGAGTTGGCCCACACTAGGAGCGCCAGCTCCTTCAGCAGACCACACACGAGCCCTGCTATATCTGCAACATTCCGAGGGTTCGCTGTCATCGATCATCCTCCACACAGTCCCGACTTGGCCCCATCCGATTTTCATCTGTTTCCAAAACTTAAGTAACACAAAACTTCTTGGCAGATTAAGACTGTGTGCCGGGCCCACACTGCAACTCGGAACCTTTGCCTTTCGCGGGCAAGTGCTCTACCAACTGGCTACCCAAGCACGACTCACGAACAATCCTCACAGCTTTACTGCCGCGAGAATCTCGTCCTGCGTTCGAGTCTCGGTCCATCACACTGTTTTAATCTGCCAGGAAGTTTCATATCAGCGCACACTCCACTGCAGACTGAAAATTTTGTTCTTAAGTAACATTGTCGAGGACTTTCCTTTAATAGTTATGAAGCGGTACAGGCAGAGGTGAGGTTGTGGCTCCATCAAGAAAGTCAAACGTTATACAGTGGCGGTATCAACAAACTGGTCTGTCGCTAGAAGTAGTGCGTTCGTCACCAGGGTGATAATTTTGAGAAATAAATATGTAGACATGATGAATGAAGATGTAAAATGTTAATTGTTTAAAAATCTTTAACCTTTTCACATAAAAACTTCGGAGTCATTACTTTTCAGTACGCCCTCGTATTTGACGTTAAGTATGTAAAAACCCTAAATATCTTAGTTTTTATTAGTTTTCAATTACTCATCCAGAGAATAATGAAAAAATTAAAACATACGTTTATAGATTTATTTCTCCTGATCTATGTGCCGTGCAACTATACAATAAATTCAGTGGTATATGTGAACAGTCTCTGAAAAATGTGTTGTTTTTAGAGTTAGTACTTAGTAAATAATGAACTGAAACATCAGGTCCGATTCTGCAGTTTTATAGCCTGAGCAGCGAATGCAGAAAGCTTTGAACTTGTTTTTCCATCCCTTGTGGACGTCCCAGCGATAACAGTTTTGAAATAATGTCCAAAGATTTTTGGAAGTCACTAGTGCTCTCGTTCTTAAATATTAGATAAATACAGTCTAAGTAATTTGCGCGCCTTGAGTCACGATGCTCGAGATATATACACAGTTTCTATCTTTAATATTGGATCTGAGAATGAAAGCGTCGTCCAAGTAGGCTGTATGCTTTTTATTTTCCGTGTAATCGTCCAGCACATATCTTAAGTTACCATCTTTATTTCACATTCTAGACATCGCTTGAAAATAACCAATGATTGAAATTGGTCAATTTCACGGAAAACAAAAAGAATACAGCCTACTTGGAGCGTGTTTTCATTCTTAAAACACGTTGAGGCTGTGAAACTTAACAAAATAAAATTTTAATACTTCACTTAATGTCTTAAATCTTTAACTTGGTGTTATATCTCTTATTGAGTAAGCATTTAAAGTTTTTAAATTCGGTCAAGAATTATATGAAGTAAGATCATGCAATACATGACTGATTAAACATGTAAGTTTTAATATTTTTTAACTAAGATTAGATTTATGGCAGAATAATACAAACGCATTCCGTATTTATCTACATGGTGAACTACACACATTTTTATGTGTAACTTATTTATCTCTTACATCAGTTCTAGCTTGTAACGATCCTGGTTTACGAGTAAGACACGAGTGTTGGTGAACTATGCTTCTTTCCTTTGCGAGTGACCTACATTTCATTTCTTCTTCTTTTCAGTTAATCACTGTCCGGCATCTGATTTCATACAGCTAAGTTTATGTGGACGTGCTGTGATTTACCACCACAAAGAGGCTCCACCTCATACAGCATTTTGGTCTGAAGATGACCACAGGCTTGGTCGAAACCGGTTATCAGAATAAATAAATTTGTGATCAAGACTGATTTTAATAGTAAATATTATTACTGTTTCTACTAGTACTTTGAACATAGCAAATTCTTAGTAGTGGAAACTTGCACGTTCACGATTGACTGCCTTCCCCACTCTGAAAGGATTTTTGTTTGTGGAATTCCGAATAGAGTGTAGGAGAGAGGAATGTTAACTAACCTTCACCTCCGGCTGGGCTGTCTTGCTGCTCTGCGATCTCTTCCTGAAAAGAGAAAATTTCGCATTAAATTAACAATGTAGCGACTGTCTGAGTACTGTTAGGAAACTGAGATATGTCAGTAAGGGACAACGTGAAAATTTTCAATCTAACACAAATATCCAAAAAAGGTCTGCTTCTCAGTTCCCTCGTCCCGCCCCATTTTTCAAGCTCGCTCTCTCTTTTTCTCACTACACGCACGCACGCGCACACACACACACACACACACACACACACACACACACACACACACACACATCACACCACATCACATAAGGTCTCTCTCAGCAGGCACACCACTATAGTTCTCACCAAATCATTCAAAATTGGCGCGAGAACGAAAACGATGAACAAGTGAGCCGCGACAATAACATAGTGTCTTTCTATCAGTATGGAGGCGTAGGTGTATACTGAAATAAAGTTTTGCGAAAATACGTGTGAGAAACAAAAGTAAGAGTGAAATATAAGAAAAGATATGGAACATAGTGCACACATTAGTTACAGAAAGAGAAATTCGCCAGAGATGCACAAATGAATGGCAAATACAAGTACAATGACATTCACTACCACTACTCGCGAAAACATATTTCAAACATCAGCAAATTTATTCATGACTTCTTTGCAGACGGAGTACTGTCAAACACGATAAAAAGGCTCAAAAGAAGCCGAACTGCAAAAATAAATTTTCACAAGCAATGTAATTATAAGAGAGCAATCTAAAGAAATTATACAAAATGCATATGCTGTATCTTTTAGGCTTACAACAGAAAAATAACCATGAACTGTGTTAAGGCATTTTACAGAAATAAATCGAGACACATAGAAGATAACTGAATAAATGTAGAAACATGTCTGCGTAGATAAAAAGGAAATATACAGTATTTTGCGTAAAGTGGAGTTTCAGAAAAAAACATATCTAATACAAAGATGTAAAATTAATAAAATTTCTCAGTCTAACACAAAGAAGACATTGATAACGGAGAAATTTTATTTTTTATTTTATTGATACACGTTGAACAATTTTGTGAGGCAAGTATCAATTTGGCCTTAAGAATGTTTAAGAAGTCTTTTATTAAGAAGTCATGTAGTGTAGTCTTGTTGTTCTAATGGATAAACTGAAATACTGGGCAGTGCCGAGTGTCTGTTTGTTGCAGTAGTATAAGTTTCCATCGATCAAAGGAGAGGTTATTGTCTTTATCGTAAGGAGGATGTTAAAATGTTGATGCTACACTCAAAGGAAACAGTAAGTAGGAAGTAGTACGAAGAGCAGAGTTTGCCACCGAGTACCTCAACGCTGGCGTCTAAGCTGAAGATGCTATACATTATATCAAAGTTGCAGAATATGTCAACATTTAGTAGTACCTATATAGTTGGAGTAGTTTTAAAAGTTCTTGAGCACTTCAACCTATACAATCTATTTTTCATCATATTACTTAAGTAAAACTAACAATGTTCTATGGTTGAGCAACTCTTGCGGGCTTGGTATAATAGGTGTTCGGCAATCTTCGTGGTCTGTGACGATAGCTGCCAGTGTTAATGACGAAGAAACTGAAAGGCAGGGCAAGAAGCGGTAACTAATACAGGTGCAAACAGTAGAAACTCTAACGCTTTCTCTGTGGGTCTCACCGAATGCAGTTTCATCCTTGGTATTGACCAGCTAGGTAATACGGCTGGAGCCAAAGAAAAAGCTGTTACCAGCAATCCGACAGCCCGAGGTCAAACGGCAAAGCCATCAGTGGACTCTTTCCAAACATCTTCCGCCAAAAAAATCCTAAGCTGTTCACACAAGTTCCGGTTGGTTCATGACAACCTTCTTCGACTGCAGGGGCCCCTCCGCTAGTCAAGTTCCTCGAGCGTGAAAGCACTATCTGTGTGTAATGCTGCGAAGATGCTTTGCAGAAATTCGGCTTGCCATACAGTCAAACCTTCGAGGAATGCTGTTAGACGGAATCATCCTGTTGCACAACAGTGCCCCCGTATCGCCAGTAGGATGAAGACCACGTTTCAGCGATTTGGTAGGGAAGCACTGCAGCATCCTCCGTACAACCCGGATCTTTCACCATGTGAGTTTCACATTTTTGGCGCCGTGAAGAAAGACAGGCGTGGACGTCACTTTCAGTCGGACGAGGAAGCACACGAGTGCGTGCGGTTGTGGACCCGTCAGCGGATGACCGCGTTCTGAGAGACGAGAACTAATTGTCTTGTCTTTCAGTTGATAAACGTCTGAACGCGTTGAAGAGGAATTCCGCCTTATGCATATTTTAGCAGCTTTTATGCTATGTTTAGTGGGTTTATTTATTTACTTTTCTTCTGCATAACTGTTGTTATATGTTATCTTTAAAGAAACTGTTGGTAAAATAATTAAATTTGTAAAAAGAGCGATTATTGTCAAATATTTTACATTGGTTAGCATACATACAGAGTTGAGATACGTATTATTGTGTTAAAGCATTCTATGTTGTTTATTTACGATATGTCTAAAGGTTCTACTTTTGTAGTGCAGCTGCAAATGGAGTGGATGTATGTATTTGTTTGCATTCCTTTGCATTCACTTTATTTACAAATGTACTACGAAACTACAACATTAAGACATATCGTAAATGAAGAACGTAGAATGCTGCAACACATTGATACATATCTCAACTCTGTGCTGTAGGGTAACCAATGTAAAATATTTGACAAAAATCGCCCATTTTACAAATGTAAATATTTTACTAAAAGTTTGTTTAAAGATGACACGTAAGACAATTATGCAGAAGAAAAATAAAGATACAAACCCACTGAAGACAGCACAATGAGTGCTGAAACATGTCAGGGTGAAAACAAAACTACGAAGGTGTCTTGCATGAGGCCGAATTCCTCTCCAATTCTGTTAGTAAGAACGGAAATAAGAAGAACTGCAACATTCGCAAAATGATTATGTCTTAACGCTTGAGGTGATTATTTTTAATGGGACCACTCCATGGATCAGTTTTGGTGGGTGTTCGGTTATCATTTGATTACCCCATATACTTGCCTGGTGTTCCCCGATTTTGTCTGCATGCACTACTAAAAATTTCTGCCATGGAGCTTCGTAGGATATCCACCCCTTCAGCCTACCAGCGGAGCACTATAGTACGTCAGCAGCAAACTGCCATTGAAATTTTTTACAACGAAACGACAAATCTCGAGTCGAAAAAAATAAAAAACATACTAATAATTCACGACTAACAATTCCTGGGTAAGAGTGTACGTTTCGTATCGCGACATTACGTCTCATTTTTGTTACTAACAGCGACAGCAGCACCCCAAGCGGCCAGCAAGCAACATATCTGAATACCAAAAGAGTGAGAAATCTAAAGTGTATATCCATTTGTACCATACTTCTTATACTAGGGACTGTACTTAGTGACACAAAAATCGACAATAACGATACGGTGGCGCACAACAAATTTGTGTTTATTCAGTTTCCTACGCACGCTGGGAGATACGGAACGGCGCATTACAAGACAGTTTATTTACGAGTCTCTTGCAACGGACAGACATCTATTGAATAATGTCGTTTTCTTTTAATAAAAAAACTGGTAGTATCCACCAAAAGACCTAACCTTCTACAGAAAGACGTCGTATATCCAACATACAAAGTAGAGTTTTTGTTCGGTACACTTTCACCCAAATCAGTGAACGTGGAATAGAGGAAACATGTATGGAATGTAATACCTACATTATCTAAAATACCAAATGCGCCACCACAACTGTGGCTTAAGGGAAAACCACACAGACGTGAAAATAAATAGAAGCAATAAAACTGTTTCCCTACACGAGAGAAACCAATTCCACAATATTGCTAAACGCGAGTCAAACAGCAAGAATCTTCAACACATTCCTTTCGAAGCAAAAGTAATTACATTTACAAAAATATTCGTGTAACAGACAGTCGAGTGAAGTGTAAGAAATGGCGAATCATTGGTCTCTATAATTTTTTTAAGCGTCGAGGAAAGTGCCTATGGTAATAACAAGAGAAAAAACAGAAATATAAGCTTCTCATGCACGAAATGTGTTTATAATCTCTTGCTTTCAGCGGGATGAGTAGAAAATCTAGGCATATTCCGTTAATGACACGCGTGAATGTCTGCTTTTCCACTACTTGGACCGCTAGTGTCGCCCCAGCTGCCAGACGATTAACAACTTTCACACGACATAGAGTCGCGACTGTATTCATTAGACTGTGCCGCTACTGTTGCATAGACCACAGACCACGCATGTCCCTATCTCTGGCGTGTTAAGGCTTGAAACTAACATCTGAGTCACGTGAATCGGGGCAGACAGCCGAGTTCCTGTCTTTACGCGCTGTGTGAATTGGAGCTGACACTTACAGTTTTTCCCATGTATAGCTGAAATCAGTCACTGATTTCGTCAGCGAACTGTAGTACTAATGTTACACTAGTAGTACAGTTAACGAAATTTTTCCGAAATTCCTGATAAATAATGGTTATCGTTTTTACATGGGGTCAAGTTGAAACCTATTGAATGTTCTTTTTAACATGCGACAGAATAATTGTTTAGTGAATACTCTTTTTTGCAAATGTGAATTCTTGTAGTTCACCACGGTTACAGGAGTGGAAGACAGCATAATAATTCCACGCGCGTCATTAGTTTTCTAACGGTTCCACAAGAATTTGAGTGAAATGTTATATGTTTCTATAAGAAAGGATATTCGTTTCTGTGCTTACTGTCAGGTATTTACACAAAATAAGTGCATATATTTTCTGACTTTTCATAACCAGCACAGATGCTGAAACGATAGCAAGATAGGAAGCGTAATATATTACAAAACGTTGATTATACTTGTGTAGTGAGCTAGATATTAACAGTATGTCCTCTTAAGATATTAGTCACTCACCAAGTTTTGCGCCCAAGGACCAACAGCCATCTTAACTTTCAACTACTAGGAATATCTCTGCAAATATTTTGAAATAGTTCCCTTTCACAATTGAATTTTTCACAGTTTATGAAGTCTGTAGGATCAAAACAAAACTTCTATTCTCTGAACAACCGTAATTTTGTTGCTTGTAAACAGAACTGTTAGTACGTTTCACCTGGCCACACACAAAATCATAACCAACGCATTAATGTTCGAATTTTGGAGAAATCAGATAAACTGCACTGCCACATGTGTAACAGCAATAAGCCAAATTATTTTCTTCTTAAAATCAGTGCTTCATTTCAGCTATATATGAGAAAAACTGTGTCAGCTCCACCCCACACAGTGAGTAATAACAGAATCTCGAAGTCCTGCCCCGAGTCACGTGACTCAGATGTTGGTTTAAGTGTAATGTCGTCACGCGCAGTCTCTGTTATCTGTAGTCTATGTACTGTAGTGTCTGTTCTGTTATTGTCTCTCTGACAAGTTGCCATAAAATACTGCATCACTGTCGTATAATCTTTTTAAGAGGGATCTTTTGTGACTTGAATAAAGCACGCTAAAGAATTCATTGCTTTGTGTTACAGAACCGAGTGTGTATTGGATTAGAGGAGAAAAAAAGTTACAATTTTTAGAGGGTGGTGGTACTCAACAAACAGAGCACTTTCCTAAAGTACTTCGCCGCCCTAATTACAGGTACATAATTATGAGATGTGATTCAAGATTCATAAAGCAGAGAGGGACATAGGTCACCCAGAATTAATGGAGAGAAGGAGTTTGCGTTCATTTGCGGGAGTGTTTCGTTATTAAAGACAAGCAAAGAAATCGGCTTTACGCGTCCATAATGCTGTGGCCGGTGGCGCACCCGATTGAACCCCAGCGACAGGTGCTCTCCACCCCCGCTGTGACGTCACAGCCGGCCCTGAGGCGCCGCGGGGAGGAGTCCCCAATGCGCGCCCCAGGGATATCATCATCGTCGTCTCCGGACAAAGGACTGTACACAAACGTTTAGCAGATACCTATCCGTAGCAATTAATTTCGACTCCGGTGTCCACCCCCTTTCACCTTTCAGAAGCGGCCGTGCCGGCACAACATAAAGGGCGAAAAGTAAGAAGATTGTCTCCCTGCGCTGAAGGCCAGAGCACGTACCTCAGAGGACGGCAATCACATTAAGAGCAGCTTGCCTGGGATGAGCTGTTTATTCATCCTTTACCCTCCCCGCACCCGTTTCCTCTGTACTGATGTAACACCCCTACAAAGAATGATCTTACCGTCGCACACTGTGCACTTTGAACATTATCAACAAAAGCCTAAATATAATATCTACAGAAATGAGTAAGACAAAATTAGTTGAAAAATACAGTTAGCAACAACTTTTTTGGTAATTTTATTTGTGTGAATAAGCGTTTTGTCTCATGTTCAGTTTGCATGATACAATTCAGTATTTACAAGTACAAGGGTAATCCAATAGGAAAACTTTCAGGTGCAATAAATTCATAAAAGTTGTGAGAGGTGGCATGTGCCCCCTCTCATATTTCTATCTTTCTCTGAGTAATTCGATTTTCCTCTCTAATTGCACGCGGACTTCCCACGCAGCTTCTCTCGTCACCCGGGTGGTCCTGTAACAGGCAGGTTCTGCTGATCTTGAAAGGGTTAAGCTGACGGGTGTGAGGGAGTTGAGTGGAAGCTTTCCAGACGCCGACATTGTCATAAGGGCGGGGGCGACACGCCCACACGGGCCTGACGGAGTGGCTGGGCTAGAGATTTCGTTACTTCGCAGAAACTTAGTGAAAACACTTTCTGGCGGGCTACCAGCGAGGCGTGGGAATGACTTGTGTTCCCTGGCAGTCTTGACGGGCAAATTCCCGCGTTTTCTGCAAAATCATAACTGTGATTGGTTTGCTCAGGGGATAGCTCCGTGACGTAGCAAAATCGGCGCAGAAATTGGCGCCAAGTCGACAATAGAGTGGAATTTTCCGCCGGTTTTCGAGTTGCCGGTTGGAACGTTTAACCACGGCCACTGTCGTGGTGGCGGGAATGTTCTGTGTTCGGCTTGTACGGGTGCTCTTGAGAGGGTCGGCTCTCGCCTTTCGGTCGCAGTAGGTTACAAGGCTGAGCTCTCGCTGCTCTGGACAGCCTGCTTCCGTTGGCTGTCTAATATACTTTCATTTAATTGTGTTTGGCGAAGTTGCTGAAGTTTCGACTTCAACGTAACTTTTCGAGTACAGTTATGAATTGAGGGTTCTGCGTACAGGCGGTCTGTGTTGTCCGTCTTGAGCAGTTTTGGCTACAGTAGACTGTATCGGAGTTACTGTGTGACTCCGCTTGTTAAAATTACTCACTGCACCGTCAGTGATTGTGTAGCGAGCCTTCTTCGTCTCCCTCAGAGGCGCATTTGTGTTGCTAGGAAGTCTTTAGTCTGGAAGAACCAGACCAGGAGAATTTGTTTCGGTCTATACTCTCGACATTATCATCACCACGATGGGACGTCGAAGCTACCAGCCTTCGCCTCCGGTATGCCAGATCTTGTCCTTGCAGTTTAGAAGACAGCTTGGCAATGTATGTCCGCAGCACCGGCAAATCAGGGAATTTTGCTATGTGACAAACAGAGCTCAGCAGAGAACACCTGTTCCCGTCTTTTCTAACGTGGCTCTGTCTTGGGTGTTCATTGTCTGAGTTCTCACTACTGTAGCAGCAATTAATGTTGGGTTGGCTGGGTGTTTCTCTTAAGATTTGAGTTGCAAAGTTCAAAAATGGTTCAAATGGCCCTGAGCACTATAGGACTTAACATCAGTGGTCATCAGTCCCCTAGAACTTAGAACTACTTAAACCTAACCAACCTAAGGACACCACACACATCCATGCCCGAGGCAGGATTCGAACCTGCGACCGTAGCACTCACGCGGTTCCAGACTGAATGAGTTGCAAGGAATTGGCTCCACATACCACTTGGTCATAAATGTCACAATCTAATTTATGGACAACTTCACCTTCACAGCATTTATTTGAATATACAATATGGCGTACTGTAAATGTTTCATGTGTTTTGTTTATTATTTTGAGTTTAGTCATAATAAATCATATTGTTATTTTGGACAGAACTTTCATTCTGTGGGTCGGTAAAGCAACCCTTTCATTTCTCACTACGTTGATGAAACTTTCCTTTATCAAATTAATTTCTATCAAATTAAATTATTGCAGGTGCCAACCTCTTTTCTACTCCACATGCAGGGTCGATTACAGTCAGTTGCGTTTCTTCTTAATCCATGTGCAACAGCAAAAGTCGGAGTTAGAAAAGGGGGAGGGGGGGTGGCTTAGAGCATCATTTACATGTGAAGATTCCAGAAGAATTTAGTGTTAAATACACTACTAGCCCCGGCACCTCGCAGGTGTATTATCGATTTGGTAGTGGGCATGGGTTATCCCTCTGTTTTGATAAATGGCCAACAGTCGGCAATCTGTTATTGCATTACAGGAAAGGAAGCTGTTCCAGTGCAAACTTGGCCAGCCCCCTTGTCGACTTACACCGCCTTGGAGCTGTCACGTTTTTTGATTAGCAAACTGTTAAACCTGTGAAAATGGATCGTAGTATGATAGCAAATGCGGTTACTCGTGTGTGTCCCCGCAGTATGTGTGCGACTGGTACATTTAAGCACTTCACTGCACGTAATCTATACTGTAGCACATTACACATTTTCTCGCTCACACGCTTCATGGTTTAATATACCCTACAGCAAGTGCACAGTAACGTGTGCAGTGTTCTGCATTGTGGTTGCGCGTAGCGAAATGCTTAAATCAAACCTAGCAATTGGAAGAAATTGATGCTAAGTGCATCTAGTACATACAGAAGATCACAAAGATACACAAAACGGACACAAAAATGAAGGCCACTGAGGACAACTAGCATCAACGGACGGATTTTTTTAAAAAATTTTTTTACAGACAAAGAAAACATTCATTGAAAAAGACTAACTTTTTCTTGCCTATATGATAAAGAATAATTAGAATGAAACTAAGAAAGATAGCTGTAACTAATAATTTTTGTGACAATTTCTCGTGGAGAAACAGCGGTCTAGCTAAAAGTACTTTAAAATGGATTACAAAACAGTCTCGACCATAAAAGCAAATGACGTTCGTGGAGGCGGTGAATTGGGAGGGTGTCTCCCCATTCACCGCCTCCGTCTACCATCATGGCCTGAGCGCCTGAAGATGGTCAAATACTGATCGAAACCGGTTACCATTGAAATAAACGTTTTTGCGGAAAGACTTTTTTGTAATCCATTTAATAAATGGCTGTAAATGTTAACATTGTTTTCCAGAGGTATCGTTGCAAAGCGACATGAAATGGAACGAGCACGTATGATTGATAGAAGAGAAGGCGAATCGTATACGTCCGTTTATTGGGAGAATTTTAGGACAGTGTAGCTCACCTATAAAGGATTTCGCGTAGAGAATACTAGTGTAGTGCGACCTATTCTTGAGTACTGTCGGTGTATTTGGGACCCACACCAAGTCGAATTACAGAAAGAAAAAACGCTCGTATTACGGAGATGCTTCGGGCATTGAAATGGGAGTGCCTGAAGGGAACATGACATTCTTTTCGCGGAACGCTATCGAGAAAATTTAGAGGAGCGGCATTTCGGCTGACTGTAAAACGATTCAACTGCCACCATCGTACATTTCGCGTAAGGACCGCGAAGACAAGAGAAATCTGGGCTCGTGCGGAAGAAGACAGACATTTTTCCCTCGATTTATTGGCGAGTGGAACAGAAAAGTAAATGGTTAGCAGTGGTATAAGGTACCCTCCACCATGCGCTGTCGGGTGGCTTGCGATAGTGTGTATGTAGATGCAGGTCTAAAAACGTTTTCACTGATTTTTTGGAAGATGAGGTAATTAAACATCTTAAACATTTCAACAACTATCTTTTGCCCTTAAACAAAACAAAATTTTTAAAATTAGTGTTTGATACTGCGAAGCATTTGAAGTTGCCAATTTAATTCAACTGTTACAAGAAAACTGCAGGCAATAATTTTTGCGGGGACTTCATGAAGCGGCATACCGAATTTTCCTTACGATGACCTCAGCCCACCAGTCCTCAACGAGTTCAGAGTTTCAACGGAGAGCAATGAATTATTATTTTGAAGGCCTGAAATAACACTGCTATTACTGTTGTATTTACTTTTATTTCTGTGTTCAGATTTACAATGTTTTGTGTCTCATGCAGAGCGTCCTGGTGTAGGGAACACATAGTTTTTAAAATGTAATTAAACGCATTAAACCCATCTCATTTTTTCGCAGTTTTTAGTATTAATTTCGTATATTCATCCCATTAAACAACTTTAGTGTATTTATTCATAAATTATTTACAAATGTTCAAGAAGGCTTGCTTGTTTGCCACCGGGGGAACCTTCTCTATCGCTTGTGGACTGATTATACTGAGGACCACCACCAATCGTCGGTGACGCATCTGAACGGAACTGCGCAGACCCATCGCCTGCTATATTCATAGAATATACCATATCTTACTCTGTTGGCCACCAGAATTATAGCACCATGAGGGCAGCAAGCACCAAATGTCAAACTGGCATGAAGTGGACTACCTGTTTGGATATGCAAATCTTAGCATTTCAGCGCAGAATTTTACGTATATAACCACGATTTAAGTATCAAAAATTCTACGCACTAACAAAGTCTACGGGAAGGTATGCTGTACCTAATGACACACCCAATTACATCACTGTAATATTGACTACTCGAGTGCGCTCATCTGAGGAATAAGGAACGAATTGAAAAAAGGTCTAATCTTAACGGACTCTAAAAGTATAAGGGATAGACAGCACCATATGGGAATGCGATCACTTCTGGTTATATACATACTGAGCCTACAAGAAAAATTGACATTGAAGTAAACATCATGTGGCTAAAAGGACAGTTAGGCATCTTCGGAAACCGTACATAAAACAAAACGTCCAAAGAAGAAGATCCTGTGCCCGTGTTCAGCAGGTACCGGCGATTAAACCGAGATTTGATGGAATCAGACAGAGTGAGCGGCATCAGAGCTCTAGTACGGCTAGGTCATCAATGTTAATACCCTAGTCTATGCTATAGAGCAAATTACAGACTGCCCAGTGTGCAGTCGAGACAGTGAATAAGAGGTCGATTTCAGTCGCTTATTATAAGCGTTGTACTAAAGACCGAACTCAGCAAACCTAATTATACTGCAGGTTCAGCTAGCTGAAGGTCAACTATCTGCTTCCATTACTGTCCTTTGAGGTACACGTCGTAGAAGAATTTAACACATCATAAGAATCTGATGTAAAAATTCAGACACAGATATTCAATTTTTTTTTTTTTTTTTTTTTTTTTTTTTTTTTTTTTTTTGAATATTTATATTCTGAAAGCATGTGTTAGAAACATCTTTCAAGATAATTATCACAATGTGATTAGTGTCACTAGCATTGTGCAACACTCTCTATGCACTGTTTTCGTCACATCTTTGACTGCATAGTAAAAGAAGGTCTGCACGGTTTATTTTGGGTACGGAGCCCTGCACAGCAGTCACATGACTGAGTAGATAAAGCATGAGACCGCTTACCCTGGGCATGGCTCATGTTGTACGCTCTTTGCAGCTAATAAGTTCAAATTCTTTTGTCTTGCATTTTGCTGAGATTGCCAGATCTAAGCTGCAAGAAGCACTGGGAAAAATGGCAACAAGAAGAATATTCACGTTTGTATATAGAATGTATGAGACTGCCCATGTACCATCAGTTTTTCGGAGGAACATCATCCACACAGTTCCGGAGATAGCAAGAGATGATAAGTGCAGGATTTATCCCATAGTCAACTTAACAGCTCATGCATCCACGATACTGCCAAGAGCAATATACAGAAGAATGGAAACAAAAATTGGGGATCTGTTAGTTGACCATCAATTTGGCTTTCGGGCAGGTAAAGCCATCAGCGAGGCAGTGCTAGCATTGCGGTTGATAATGGAAACTAGATTGAAGAAAAACCAAGACTCCGTCATTAGATCCGTCGACCTAGAAAATTGTGCAAGATGTTCAAAATTCTGAGAAAAACAGAGCTAAGCTATAGGGAAAGCCGGGTGATATACGGTTATGTACAAGAACCGAGAGGCAATCAAAGACTAGAAGACCAAGAACGATGTGTTCGGATTAAAAAGGTATAAGGCAGAGAATTAAGGTTCAAGAGTGGGATTAAAACTAAAGGTGAAAGGATATCAGTGATAAGATTCGCTCATGACATTGCTACCCTAAGTGAAAGTGAAAAAGAATTACAATATCTGTTGAATGCAATGGTCTAATGAGAACAGAGTATGGATTTAGAATAAACCGAAGAAAGACGAAAGTAACGAGATGCAGCAGAAATGAGAACAGTGAGCAACTTACCATTAGGATTGAGGGAGGAAGGAGGACATCAAAGCCGGCCTCCACTGGCATAAAAGAATTCCCGGGTAAGAGAAGTTTACTAGAATCCAATGTAGGCTTAATTTGAGGAAGAAATATCTAAGAATGTACGTTCGTAGCACAGCACTGTTTGGTAGTGAAACATGGACCTTTGGAAAAAAACCGGAAAAGAAGAGAATCGAAGCATTTGAGACGTGGTGCTACAGACGAATGTTGAAAATTGAAGTGGACTGGTAAGGTAAGGAATGAGGAGGTTCTTTGGAGAATCAGTGAGAAGAGGAATATGTGGAAAACACTGACGAGAAGAAGAGACAGGATGCTATGACATCTGTTAAGATACCATGGAGGAAGCTGTAGAACGTAAAAACTGTAGAGGAACACAGAGATTGTAATATATCCAGCAAATAATGAGGATGTACGTTGCAACTGCTACTCTGAGATAAAAAGGTTGGCATAGGATTTCGTAGCAGTGAGCATGAAACCAGTAGGAAGAAAGATGAAATAAACAAATAAAAATAAAAATAAAAAAGAAATAAGAGGAAGAGGAAGAGAGGTGGGGGGGAGGGGTAGATGATGCGAGCCCAGTTCACTGAATAGTTCTGTCTACGGCGGAATAGCTATCACGATGAGCTGCTGTTAGCAGATAGAATTTTGTCTTCTCTGCACTGATTCTACGCGTGCACATACACTTTCAAATTGTGTTAGAACGATCGAACGTCTTGCTCGTAACTTCCCATTGCGAACACTTAAACATATGTTAAAGACCTGTAAATGGTTTCCGTTGTGCTATGAAGGTTTTGCTTAGTACCGAGTATTACGTTAATAAGTCACAGCACGTTGTTGTTCATTCATGGATCAAAGTTTTGTATAACAAGGGTGATATTTTCAGGGCCTTAATAATAAGATTATTACATACTCAGGTTAAGGTCAAACAGGTAGTAAGCTGCGTTCAAGTCTGTAGATGTAACCGTATGTATAGATGTATATAGACTGGTGTCCAAAATTAAAGCAACAAAAAGAAATTTTGCAACACTGAATTTATTTTGGCACAAAACACTGTAAGCAAGTGATAGTAAAGTAGAAACAATGTGAAGAATACAGAATGTAAACAACTGCAACACAGCATATCGGTAGACAAAAATGTTCTTCGTATTTTCCAAGTTAAGGGGTTTGCGCACACATTCCGACAACTGGTTAGTGTTCTCCGTATGAGGTGTGGCAGCAATACAGGCCTGAGAACAAGGGGCATGCTGTGAATGATGTTATCAACCTCATGTTCAGGCAATAAGGCCCATTCTTCTTGCAGAGCTGCTCGCAAGCGTTGGAGAGTGGTTGGTGGATGCACAAGTGATGCAAAATGTCCGCTAGCGCATCCCAGATATACTCTAAGGGATTCAAAACGAGAGAGCGAGCAGGTCACACCAGGCATGGAATATCTTCTGTTTCTAAGAAAACATCAAGCATCTGTGCTTTATGAGGTCGAGCATTATCGTGCATTAGTACGAAGTCTGGGCCCAGAGCACCTCGCAACAACCGTGCATGAGATCCCGAGGTATCCTCACGGTACCTGACAGCTGTTAAATATTTCTGATTCACCAGCACAATTTTTGGGCCCCGAAATCGTGTTACAAGTGCCCTACAAATGCGAATCCGCCGACAGTCACTCTCCAGACCGAACAGAGACTCATCTGTGAAAAGAACATTGGATCTCATTTCGACTATCTAGGTGGCATATTGATAGGTCCACTCTAGACGTTCCATTCTGTGAAGACGCGTCAGAGGCAAACATACAGCAAGTCTACAACAATAAAGGTCACTCTACTGGAGCCTTCTGTACATCGTTTGCCTCCCTCCAATACGTCCAGGGAATGCTGAGAGGTCAGATGCCAGTTGTAATGCAGTAGTAAGGGTCGCCAAATAATGGTCCCCTCTTTCTGATGTCACACGTGGTCGGCGCTACCCTGGTCTTCGGTATAAAGTTTCGGTCTTTATAAACTGTCGCAACATCCGAGAAACAAGAGAACAATTCACATTAAGCCATAGGGCCATATCAGTTCGAGACTGTTTCTGCTTCCATTTTTTCTATGGTCCTCTAGTGCAGAGTGACCGGTAGGCGTCTTATCTGTTCCATACTGCACCGTCTGTGGCTGTGCACACAGCGATTGTGATTGTGGACTACTCGGCAAACACTACCCCGTTTGATAGGTGCCGTGACGTTATTGTTGGCATGGTTGTCCGTTGACCGGTATGCCATCTTCCGTGCAGAACACGATCCTACGGCCATCTGTTGACAGCTTGTATTATTATATCGCGAATTAGACACAGGACGAAGAAAGAGCAGTTTGTAATGATAATTAAATCAAGACCCTAAGCTCTCGACAGGCGTTGATATACATCAACGGGGACAGTTGGAAATGTGCCCCGACTGAGACTCGAATCCGGGATCTCATGCTTACATGTCAGACGCTCTAGCCTTCTGAGCCACCGAGGGCACAGAGGATAGTGAGACTCAGGGACTTATCCCCTGCACGCTCCCCCGTGAGACCCACATTCCCAACTTAATGTCCACACACTACATTCCTAGTGCACCTGCCCGTTACACTCATTACTCGCAGCAGGCAACCTTACCGAGTCCAATAAGAGTTCGGGCAAAACGTGTGCATCCAGCACAGAAGAAAAAGGTCAATGGCCGGCTAGGCTCAACTACATGAAGATTCGGACATGTCCGAAAGAACAAATACCATCTTCATAAAGAGCAGTTTGCTGCTTCTGGACACCAGTGTAACATGTAAATTTAAAAAGCGCATCATATGTGGACGTATAAACAATATGTAGTTGGCGAATTACTGGATATCATCTGAAGACAAATAAATAGAGAAAAAAGGTACGTGAATAGGGCATATGTAATGCAAAAAAATCTTTTATTTGCTTCATTTTTTTTAACGGTTTCCTGTTCGAAGATCTCGGCTGTCTTGTTCATTAGAATTCAGATAGTGCGAGCAGGCAATAACAAATGGCAGCACGAAACAGGAACGTAATGCGTCGTTGTAAGTGGACGGGTAACTGCCGTTAGCCGGGTCGCTGTCGGCCGTGCCGCGAGATATACGCGCGAGGAACACATTGAGGAAGCGAGGCGGCGCGATGGTAAGTCTGGAGCGCTGGCGCCGCCTCCCGAGGGAACCTTTTATTTCTGGAGTAGCTGCGCCTGATTGTTTCCCCGGACGTGTCGCTTCGCGGCGCCGGGCGCGTTCTCTGTTTATTCTGGGCCCAACTTGCTCCTCTTAACTTCACGATTGATCATTTGAGACGAATGTTAGTGCCCGTCGCTGGCGGGGGGCGCGCCACAGCGCCCGGACGGCCGGCAATCGATTCCGTTCCGCGCGAAGGGACTTCTTTATGGCCCGGCCTGGAAACAATCACAGGTTCTCGATGGAGGTGACGTGTAGCGACTTCCTAAAAGGGGCCCCCCGGGGGCCAATGGGTGGGCAGGTACGGTTCGGCTTAAACATAATGCCACCCGGATGGGGGAATTTAAAACGCCATTCCGACGAACGCGGGCCGGGGCGAGGCGAGGCGAGGCGAGGCGAACTGTGCAGGAGGTGGGCGGCAGGAGCTGTTTTATTTGGCGGGATTACGCGTTTTACAGCGGGCGCCGCCTCCGCCCAGCACCAGCTGATCGGGCAGCGACGAAGCGGAAGCGAAGAGGGACCTACAGTCTGTAGTGGAGGCGCTACCTTCTGCTTCCTCAACGAGCTGCTTCCTAAGAATTGTACTACTGAAGTGGCACGTACTACTTCACCAGAATATCAACTTGCAGTCACTTTTTTCTTATTTGCTCATCATATGAGCTCTGTATTTTCATCGATGTCAAACTTCAAATTTACACCTGGACAGTTTCAAACAATACTTTTCAATAAAATTCATTCCAGGCCACTGTGGCGCAGTAGTAAAGAAACCTAGTACTGTAATTACACTACTGGACATGAAAATTGGTAAACCACGAAGATGACGTGCTACAGACGCAAAATTTAACCGACAGAAAGAAGATGCTGTAATATGCAATTGATTAGCTTCTCAGAGCATTAACAACAGGTTGGCGCCGGTGGCGACACCTACAACGTCCTGACATGAGCAAAGTTTCCAACCGATTTCTCATACACAAACAGCAGTTGACCGGCGTTGCCTGGTGAAACGTTGTTCTGATGCCTCGTGTAAGGAACAGAAATGCATACCATCACGATTCCGACTTTCATAAAGGTCGGATTGTAGCGTATCGCTATTGCGGTCTATGGTATCGCAACATTGCTGCTCGCGTTGGTCGAGATCCAATGACTGTTAGCAGAATATGGAATCGGTGGGTTCAGGACGGTGATACGGAACCCCGTGCTGGATCCCAGCGGCCTCGTATCACCAGCAGTCGAGATGACAGGCATCTTATCCGCATGGCTGTAACAGATCCCTGAGTCAACAGATGGGGACGTTTGCAAGACAACAACCAATTTGCATGAACAGTTCGACGATGTTTGCAGCAGCATGGACTATCAGCTCGGAGACCGTGGCTGCGGTTACCCTTGACGCTGCATCACAGACAGGAGCGCCCGCGATCTACATCTACATCTACATCTACATGACTACTCTGCAATTCACATTTAAGTGCTTGGCAGAGGGTTCATCGAACCACAATCATACTATCTCTCTACTATTCCACTCCCGAACAGCGAGCGGAAAAAACGAACACCTAAACCTTTCTGTTCGAGCTCTGATTTCTCTTATTTTATTTTGATGATCATTCCTACCTATGTAGGTTGGGCTCAACAAAATATTTTCGCATTCGGAAGAGAAAGTTGGTGACTGAAATTTCGTAAAAAGGTCTCGCCGCGACGAAAAACGTCTATGCTTTAATGACTTCCATCCCAACTCGTGTATCATATCTGCCACACTCTCTCCCCTATAACGCGATAATACAAAACGAGCTGCCCTTTTTTGCACCCTTTCGATGTCCTCCGTCAATCCCACCTGGTAAGGATCCCACACCGCGCAGCAATATTCTAACAGAGGACGAACGAGTGTAGTGTAAGCTGTCTCTTTACTGGACTTGTTGCATCTGCTAAGTGTCCTGCCAATGAAACGCAACCTTTGGCTCGCCTTCCCGACAATATTATCTATGTGGTCCTTCCAACTGAAGTTGTTCGTAATTTTAACACCCAGGTACTTAGTTGAATTAACAGCCTTGAGAATTGTACTATTTATCGAGTAATCGAATTCCAACGGATTTCTTTTGGAACTCATGTGGATCATCTCACACTTTTCGTTATTTAGCGTCAACTGCCACCTGACACACCATACAGCAATCTTTTCTAAATCGCTTTGCAGCTGATACTGGTCTTCGGATGACCTTACTAGACGGTAAATTACAGCATCATCTGCGAACAGTCTAAGAGAACTGCTCAGATTGTCACCCAGGTCATTTATATAGATCAGGAACAGTAGAGGTCCCAGGACGCTTCTCTGGGGAACACCTGATATCATTTCAGTTTTACTCGATGATTTTCCGTCTATTACTACGAACTGCGACCTTCCTGACAGGAAATCACGAGTCCAGTCGCACAACTGAGACGATACCCCATAGCTCCGCAACTTGATTAGAAGTCGCTTGTGAGGAACGGTGTCAAAAGCTTTCCGGAAATCTAGAAATACGGAATCAACTTGAGATCCCCTGTCGATAGCGGCCATTACTTCGTGCGAATAAAGAGCTAGCTGCGTTGCACAAGAGCGATGTTTTCTGAAGCCATGCTGATTACGTGTCAATAGATCGTTCCCTTCGAGGTGATTCATAATGTTTGAATACAGTATATGCTCCAAAACCCTACTGCAAACCGACGTCAATGATATAGGTCTGTAGTTAAATGGATTACTCCTACTACCCTTCTTGAACACTGGTGCGACCTGCGCAATTTTCCAATCTGTAGGTACAGATCTATCGGTGAGCGAGCGGTTGTATATGAGTGCTAAGTAGGGAGCTATAGTATCAGCGTAATCTGAAAGGAACCTAATCGGTCTACAATCTGGACCTGAAGACTTGCCCGTGTCAAGCGATTTGAGTTGCTTCGCAACCCCTATGGTATCTAGTTCTAAGAAACTCATGCTAGCAGATGTTCGTGTTTCAAATTCTGGAATATTCCATTCGTCTTCCCTGGTGAAGGAATTCCGGAAAACTGCGTTCAATAACTCCGCTTTAGCGGCACAGTCGTCGATAACAGTACCATCGGCACTGCGCAGCGAAGGTATTGACTGCGTCTTGCCGCTTGTGTACTTTACATACGACCAGAATTTCTTCGGATTTTCTACCAAATTTCGAGACAATGTTTCGTTGTGGAACCTATTAAAGGCATCTCGCATCAAAGTACGTGCCAAATTTCGCGCGTCTGTAAATTTTAGCCCATCTTCGGGATTTCGCGTTCTTCTGAACTTCGCATGCTTTTTCCGTTGCCTCTGCAACAGCGTTCGGACCTTTTTTGTGTACCACGGGGGATCCGTTCCATCTCTTACCAATTTACCAATTTATGAGGTATGAATATCTCAATTGCTGTTGCTACTATATCTTTGAATTTGAGCCACATCTCGTCTACATTCGCATAGTCAGTTAGGAAGGCTTCTAGTGGCACTTTATCCTCTTTTTTAAATAAAATTATTTTGCGTTTTTTTCTGATGGGTTTGGAAGAAATGGTATTGAGCCTAGCTACAATGACCTTGTGATCACTAATCCCTGTATCAGTGATGAAGTACTCTACGATGAACCTGGGTGCACGAATGTCAAAACGTCATTTTTTCGTATGAATCCAGGTTTTGTTTACAGCTTCACGATAGTCACATATGTGTTTTTTTCGACATCGCGGTGAACGCACTTTGGAAGCGTGTATTCGTCATCGCCATACTGGCGTATCACCCGGCGTGATGGTATGGTGTGCCGTTGGTTACACGTCTGGGTCACCTCATGTTCGCATTGACGGCCCTTTGAACAGTGGACGTTACATTTCAGATGTGTCACGACCCGTGGCTCTACCCTCCATTCGATCCCTGCGAAACCCTACATTTCAGCAGGATAATGCACGACCGCATGTTGTAGGTCTTGTACGGGCCTTCCTGGATACAGAAAATGATCGACTGCTGCCCTGGCCAGCACATTCTCCAGATCTCTCACCAATTGAAAACGTCTGGTCAATAGTGGCCGAGCAACTGGCTCGTTACAATACGCCAGTCACTACTCTTGATGAACTGTGGTATCGCGTTGAAGCTGCATGGGCAGCTGTACCTGTACACGACATCCAAGCTCTGTTTGACTCAATGCCCAGGCGTAGCGAGGCCGTTATTATGGCCAGAGGTGGTTATTCTGGGTACTGATTTCTCAGGTTCTATTGCGTAAAATGTTATCACATGTCAGTTCTAGTATAATATATTTGCCCAATGAATACCCGTTTATCATCTGCATTTCTTCTTGGCGTAGCAATTTTAATGGCCAGTAGTATAATATAAAAAACTTAGGACTGAAACCTAGGACTGTTTTAAAAAGCAATTTTCAGTAGACGACATGTTACGCTACGGCGGTTCTGAGTACAAGCACCGTGATCCTTGGTTGCTAGTAGCATTGTCGTTGGATTCCTAAAAGAAGGTAGCGCGTGAGATGGGTGTTGGTTATGCTATTGAGCGTTTTGGAATAGTTTGCAGAGAACGGAGATAAAGATACAGTGGATGATGTATTTGGAATGACATTTGGTAAAAATTACTTTGACAAACGAAGATTTGAGGAAATGTTGTTGCTGCGCTGCTTCTTGGTGTTGTTATGATCTGTCTGAATAATGCAAGGCTTTAATGGAACGTTTCTTTATTGGATCGGGTAAGTTCATTTTATTGTTCAGACGTGACCGGATACAATTATCATCTCATCAGTCTTGCACTCTGTACTGTTTCTCGTGGGTGGACTTGGGTTTAAAAAAATTTACACTAAATATTACGATAAATTTTATAAATAATCGACAAGTACGCCAAAGAAGAATAGGTACAACTACAATGGACATGCTATTCCATGGACTCTTGCACTTATATGCATAAACTATCTTTCCTTTGTCTTTCACTCATCTTATCTGTTTGGATTCGGACCTAAGAGCGCGTTCTTGTGTAAAGCTCATCTTGCTGTACCAGCTGATAATGCAACTTGTACTTAAAACCCGAAAAATATAATGGTTATTTTGTCAAAAGAGTTTGTGTATGTGGTCAATTTATGGTGAGTCTGATACCTGTATTGTCTTAACTAGATACGGGGCCTTAACAAAGAATTTTCATTGTTAGGCACCATCTTAGAAAATCTTTAACATTTTTCTTTTAGCTCATCTAGGAGACGTGCCGTCGGTTAGGACAATTAACTTTATTTCAGATCCCACGACACCGGAGGCAGCTACCAATAATTTAACAATTTTACTTACAGCTTTTCTTTATATAACGAGATAACATCCCAGGCAGAAAAGGTCTGGTCACAGGATTCCAGTTCCGTTATAGGATTTCATTTGTAGATGCTACTCTTGTTATGTTATATTGGGGAATCGAGACGAAACCACGATGTTAAGTTACGTATTGCAGTAGTGAACATCGAACAGACTTGGCAAATATTCTCTGGTGCAATAAGCAGACGCCTTCTCACGAGCCTGGAATAATATCTGTAGTGTTGGGTAAATAAGAAAAGGACAATTAACTATCGACGATTGCGTAACTACCTTGAGAACTGAGCTAGTTTACTGAGTGCTTATACACGTCGGGCTAAATTAAACAGCATTATTACACTGATAATAATATTCCTACATTACTTATTTCACTTTTATGCTGAGCCATTGCATTAATATATACACTCCTGGAAATTGAAATAAGAACACCGTGAATTCATTGTCCCAGGAAGGGGAAACTTTATTGACACATTCCTGGGGTCAGGTACATCACATGATCACACTGACAGAACCACAGGCACATAGACACAGGCAACAGAGCATGCACAATGTCGGCACTAGTACAGTGTATATCCACCTTTCGCAGCAATGTAGGCTGCTATTCTCCCATGGAGACGATCGTAGAGATGCTGGATGTAGTCCTGTGGAACGGCTTGCCATGCCATTTCCACCTGGCGCCTCACTTGGACCAGCGTTCGTGCTGGACGTGCAGACCGCGTGAGACGACCCTTCATCCAGTCCCAAACATGCTCAATGGGGGACACAACCGGAGATCTTGCTGGCCAGGGTAGTTGACTCACACCTTCTAGAGTACGTTGGGTGGCACGGGATACATGCGGACGTGCATTGTCCTGTTGGAACAGCAAGTTCCCTTGCCGGTCTAGGAATGGGTTCGATGACGGTTTGGATGTACCGTGCACTATTCAGTGTCCCCTCGACGATCACCAGAGGTGTACGGCCAGTGTAGGAGATCGCTCCCCACACCATGATGCCGGGTGTTGGCCCTGTGTGCCTCGGTCGTATGCAGTCCTGATTGTGGCGCTCACCTGCACGGCGCCAAACACGCATACGACCATCATTGGCACCAAGGCAGAAGCGACTCTCATCGCTGAAGACGACACGTCTCCATTCGTCCTTCCATTCACGCCTGTCGCGACACCACTGGAGGCGGGCTGCACGATGTTGGGGCGTGAGCGGAAGACGGCCTAACTGTGTGCGGGGCCGTAGCCCAGCTTCATGGAGACGGTTGCGAATGGTCCTCGCCGATACCCCAGGAGCAACAGTATCCCTAATTTGCTGGGAAGTGGCGGTGCGGTCCCCTACGGCACTGTGTAGGATCCTACGGTCTTGGCGTGCATCCGTGCGTCGCTGCGGTACGGTCATAGGGCGACGGGCACGTGCACCTTCCGCCGACCACTGGCGACAACATCGATGTACTGTGGAGACCTCACGCCCCACGTGTTGAGCAATTCGGCGGTACGTCCACCCGGCCTCCCACATGCCCACTATACGCCCTCGCTCAAAGTCCGTCAACTGCACATACGGTTCACGTCCACGCTGTCGCGGCATGCTACCAGTGTTCAAGACTGCGATGGAGCTCCGTATGCCACGGCAAACTGGCTGACACTGACGGCGGCGGTGCACAAATGCTGCGCAGCTAGCGCCATTCGACGGCCAACACCGCGGTTCCTGGTGTGTCCGCTGTGCCGTGCGTGTGATCATTGCTTGTACAGCCCTCTCGCAGTGTCCGGAGCAAGTATGGTGGGTCTGACACACCGGTGTCAATGTGTTCTTTTTTCCATTTCCAGGAGTGTATATACATATATATCACGGCTCATATTCATTATATTACATTACACTGATAGCAAAGAAAAGAGTTACAAATAATTTTTATTTTATTACATTACAACTCAGAGATTGTAAATTTACCACTCCTTTACCAATTGAAGATTGATTTCATGGCAGAGTAATATTTGATATAAAAAGTAATTTCTTAAACATTATCGTAATTGTCAAAAGATGAATTTCAGTACTCACGATATAGCTTTTTAATAGTTAGTCTTCCTTCAGTCATTTAGCAAGTTTAAATTCCACTGAGCACCGCACTATATAATACACAACTACACACGATTGTTTCCTTAGTTTACAGTGTTGGTTTACTAATTAATTTGGTAGATGCTATTTGCGATACAACTATATAGCTATACAGTTTCAGATAGTTTGGCGACTTACTTCATCAGACAGCGTTTTCGTAATTACACGATCTGCATTGTTCACGACAACTACACTTATACATAAAGTTTAAGGTATGAAACCAGCCCATGTTTAGTTCACATCAAACAAACACGTTTTTATTCAGAAAAGTTTCACCGTCACCCTTCCCGAGCAAACAACGATACACGCGATCTGATCAAAAGTATCCCGACACCGGTAAGTAATGCGAATTGACCACCAGATGTGAGCCACGTGAGGCTGAACCGCCAGTATAAGTAGGCAGAGAAACGATATCAGCAGAACGAGTTGGTCAGGCTACCTGAGTAGCAGATCGATGAGGGACATCTGACCCTTCTACTGCTGCCCAAGTCGGCTGATAGTGATGTGACTGTGAAGTGGAAGATGCGGAAGACAACCACAAATAAACCGAGATGACGCAGACCTAATGTAACTGGCGGACAGGGACCGTTGAACGTTGTGAAGAGTAGTTGCAAAATATCGCATGAAAACAGCAACTGGAATCATTCCCTAGTTCCCAAGTGATACCAGCAGTCCACCGAGCTCAGTGAGACTCGGGAGTGAAAAAGAGTGGGGTATAACGGTCGGCCACTTGGCAGTGAGTAACACCTATTTTGGAGCTATTTTGTATCTTTATCGATGTTTCTATGTCAATTTGTAGTGTAGTTTATGTACAGTGTCGTATCTGTCATGGAAACGGCTTGGATGGGTTGTTTGGAGGAAGAGACCAAACAGCGAGGTCATCGGTCTCATCGGATTAGGGAAAGACGGGGAAGGAAGTCGGACGTGCCCTTTCAAAGGAACCATCCCGGAATTTTCCTGGAGCGATTTAGGGAAATCACGGAAAACCTAAATCAGAACGGCGGGACGCGTTGTCCTCCCGAATGCTAGTCCAGTTTGCTAACCACTGCGCCACCTCGCTCGGTGTCATGGAAACTATTTGACTATGTATACATAGTCAAATAACGAGTAATTTGAAATGATGAATCACGGTAGACCCTGTGCTAGTCCACTGGAAGCGTTTGGGTTTGGCGAATGCCTGGAAAATGTTATCTGCCACCGTGTGTGGTGCCAACAGCAAAGTCCAGAGATGGTGCAATTACGATACGGGGCTCCCCTTAGTGCGTTTTAGAAAACGCTAAATGGGTAAGGTCTGACCACATTTTAGGGCATTATGTAGTGCATACAGTACAGGAACAGTTCGAACAGTATGACTGTATCAGCGTGACAATGCAGACAGTCACACTGCAGCATCTGTGAGGCAATGGGTTGTGGACAGTAACATTCCTGAAATGATCTGGCCCACCTAAGAGTCACGATTTGAACCCAAAGGAACACTTCTGACACAAGTCAGGACGTCGACGACGCTCCTGGCCCAGCGTCCAACCGCACTACCTTCTCTGCTTTCGGTTCTCGAGGAAGCAGAGATACCATTCCTCACACAGACATGCAGACACGTCATTGGAAGTGTCCCCATCCAATTTCTGGGTGTGGATGGGCAAGTCTTACATAAATATCCAGTAATAGGTGTCCGGATACTTTTAACAGATATTGTACACATCATCCAGCCATACAGATCTGTTACAAAAAAACTGGAAGAAAGAAAGCTATACTTTTGGATAACTTTACGAAAGCACCAACTGCTAAGCTTCATCACGTCGCATAGTGGTACTCCATCCCACGCCCACATGGCGAAAGGAATCAAGAGGTCTAACACCGTCAATTATCCATTTCTAACTACAGCCGCACCCATTTCTGAGCACAGTTTGGGTTTTCGCAGTCCTCTAGTATATTTCAACTATATTTGCGCCAGAACTATTTACTTTTCCTCATCAACTACTAAAATTTCGTTGAACGCCTCTAGGTCGGCTGAAACGTCTCCACAAATATTAGTGTCTGGAACGAAATACCTGCAGCGTGATGTGAAGTCGTACTTCAGTTCGGCAAGTTACTAAAGACATAAGGTCCTCCACCATAACAGAACATTTTAAATCAACAAGCAATTTACGACCCATCGGCACTCCCACTTTACAACAGTACTCCATCGACAGTCTGGGACAGGGTTTGATGGTAAGTTCATAAAATATTCTCAGTGTCAGATGTCAAGTACATCTGGATGGATGTAACCTATGAGAAGGCTGCAACGACAGAGACGTTGTTGTTCTTTTGATCAGTGTTCTGACTGGTTTGATACGGCTGTCATAAATTTCTCTTCCGTGACAACCTCTTCATCTATCACCTACCCCCTATGTCATCAATTACTAATCGTTGGATATATTCCAGTGACTGTCTGCCACTACAAATTTTCTTTTCTACAACTCTCTCAAGTTCCATGGTAGTTATTCCTTCGTTCTTCACACTTGTTCTATCACTTAGTCCCTCCCTCTTGTCAAGTGCTGGGGTACAAATGCACAAAATGTGAACACAGTTTTTAAACTACAAAAAAGTGGCTGTAAGAATAAATCCAAAAACTTTAATCGAGCTGACTGTAAAAATATTGTGTATTTGATA
This sequence comes from Schistocerca gregaria, assembly GCF_023897955.1. Taxonomy (NCBI): domain Eukaryota; kingdom Metazoa; phylum Arthropoda; class Insecta; order Orthoptera; family Acrididae; genus Schistocerca; species Schistocerca gregaria. The sequence continues at coordinate 238,919,033 of NC_064926.1, forward strand.
AAATACACAATATGTACGTTGTAATGTGAGTACATTTACCAATAAGATTTGAACATAAAAATTATCGTTGTTCATTACTGCATAAACAGCTCTTTCCATGTCCATGGAACAAGACAGAGAGTAGACTTACATTTATCAAAAGGACTTACTGAAAAATGCAGATAAAAGGTAGGGCAAAGTGTTGTACGTGGTGGATAGTGCTCCTGGGAAAACATGACGTTTCCTGGTCTGTGTTTCAGTCTAGTGACCGATTTTAATATCACATGAATAAAGACGCGTTAGCGACCGCCCAGAGAACAATGGTCAGCAGTCCTTCACTCCAAGGGCACCTAACGGCACATTCTCAGTGGCGAGGGTAAGAACAATGTGTGAATGGACTCTCGGTCGGTGGCTGTGGCTGTGCGCCATGTAAAACGTCAAATATGTATATTTTTACTTTTAACTAGAATCTGGTTGTGAGTAATAAGTGATAATGGGATTGTCGTCATTCACTACAATCCAAACCATTACAGAGTCTTTCTTAACTCATGATTCCACAGTACATTTACGCGTTACATTTTTAGAATCTCAAATCAAACGCCTTTCAGTCGCCTAAATTTCCAAATTGTTATTTTATAGGGCTACAAGTTTCGGCGATATATTACGCCATCTTCAGGCTACCTGATCGACACGTAGGAAGACTGCAACCTTTGGTCCAGTTGGAAATCTTCCTACACGTCCGTCAGGTCTGAAGACGGCGTACTATATCGCTGTAACTGGTAGCCGAATAAAATGACAATTCCCGAAAGTTAGAGGGCTGACATTCTGTACCGATAAGCCGAGGTCCCAGATCCATCTGTCAAAAAATGGACAAACAGAGACTTTACATTTTCGTCTGCGGACGCTAACAGTGTCTTTGTACAGCCCTTTGTCGAATTTTCAAGCATAAATCAAACTTTCCATTACTTGATGAAGAAATACGTGATAGAGGCAGGCGATCTTCCACATTTGAAACAACTTTAAAATATGGGTTCAGTAAATTTAACTTGTCGTGTCTAATATAATTATGTTACATTGATGATAGATGATTAAGGCAGGTTAGATGATAGAGGCAGGCGACCTTTCAGATTTAACACAACTTTGAAATATGGGCACAGTAAATTTAACTTCTCTTATCTAACATGTACATTGTGGTTAACCTTACGAAAGATGAACGTTTGGGTTTCGCTAGCAAATTCAACCGAGTTTATTTCGCTAATGTATCTCTACAATTCCACATTTTTATACACGTTCGCATTGCGTTCCGTATAAGCCCAAACGGAATCCATTAATTCCGAAATAGTATGACCACATTTCAGCATTACAACTGTCTAGCCATCAGCTATTTTGTAAACAACTGATCCTAACTTTATATCCTCAACCACAATGTGCTAAGATGTTTTTTGGATGTCCTCACGCATCTACTTTAAGCTGAGTTGTTATACGTTTCTGATATTATACATTTACGTTTTTTAATATCCAATAAAGGACAAAATTGTGATATTTTATTTCAAATTGTTGCCACTAGACTTTCCTAAAAGGTTATATGTTTGTCATCCGTTGTTTGATCGATTAGTGAAATAATTACAATTGCTAATACTCATGTAACATTTATTTTTATGGTGATCGTAAACTAATAACAGCTGGACAGTTATACAATCTAACACGAAGTTAAAAAATTAATAAAATCCGCTTTTATTGGTTAATAATCCTTTTTTATTACAAGTTATTCCCACTAATGTGGACGCACTTGAATGATTCTGTTACGGCATTTATTACGTGTTCGTCTATTGTAGTATGACTGCATTTGGTGATTTTATTTAGCGTTAGTTGTAAACTTATTACTTCAAACTTATATTTTATTTATTATTTATTTCGGTTTTATGTTTATATTGTATCACACTAGTTATTGTTTGTAGTTGTCTGGTTCCGGTGGAGTTTCGAGTCCTCCCTCGGGCATGGGTGTGTGTGTTTGTCCTTAGGGTAATTTAGGTTAAGTAGTGTGTAAGCTTAGGGACTGATGACCTTAGCAGTTAAGTGCCATAAGATTTCACACACAACTGAACATCTGCAGTTGTCTTTTGCTTTGATTATTGACTAAAGACTATCTCTGTAACATAGCTCACGATGTTACCTAACGACGCACGTTTCATGCAGTTATTATATGAGTTTCTCTTCCACAAAACTACCATAAATGATTTTTTTTTTTTCAAATTGTTCACTAGATTCTGACTGCAATGCATAGAAGTTTGCAAAGTTAATCTTTGACTTTCTTTCTATGCTTATTGCGAGCGCCACTAATTGAAGTTTCTGTAAAGTGGAATACTTTAACGCATACCTATGTTGTTACGTGCATAGACGCTGTGTTAATTTTCTTGCCCACTTCGTTTCACAGCTTCAGTCTGATGATGAAATTTTGAAACGCGTAACGCTAAACGAAGAACTGTGAGATCAAGACATTTTTATATTTTAAAGTCGTGACAGAGCGACACCAAACAGTTCTTGTGTGTTTTTGAGCTTCTGTCACTGCACCCGGCGAGCACATCTCTTGGTTAGGCCTAAATGATTGTGAACGACGGATGTTCTGTACCACAGGCTATCCAGTATCTAGGTCCTCTCAATCTTCAGTCACTTTCATCAAAGCATCGATGTCTTCTGAGGTCACTGCAGTTACTGAACGATTCAAACGACGTTCATCTTCAAGAAACACCCCGGTAGAGGCAGTATCACCAAAATTGTGTACCAGAGAAGCGTGGCATTCTTCTTTATTTAATTTCTTTATGTAGTCATGTAGTCCTTTATGTAAAGGAAACAAAAGAAAAATTCGAAGTAGGAATTAAAATCCATGGAGAAGAAATAAAAACATTGAGGTTAGCCGATAACATTGTAATTCTGTCAGAGACAGCAAAAGGCCAGGAAGAGCAGCTGAACGGAATGGACAGTGTCTTGAAAGGAGGATATAAGATGAACATCAACAAAAGGAAAACGAGGATAATGGAATGTAGTCGAATTAAATCGGGTGATGCTGAGGGAATTAGATTAGGAAATGAGACACTTAAAGTAGTAAAGGAGTTTTGCTATCTGGGGAGCAAAATAACTGATGGTGGTCGATGTAGAGAGGATATAAAATGTAGACTGGCAATGGGAAGGAAAGCGTTTCTGAAGAACAGAAATTTGTTAACGTCGAATATAGATTTAAGTGTCAGGAAGTCGTTTCAGAAAGCATTTGTATGGAGTGTAGCCATGTATGGGAGTGAAACATGGACGATAACTAGCTTGGACAAGGAATAGAAGCTTTCGAAATGTGGTGCTACAGAAGAATGCTGAAGATAAGGTGATAGATCACGTAACTGATGAGGAGGTATTGAATAGGATTGGGGAGAAGAGAAGTTTGTGGCACAACTTGACTAGAAGAAGGGATCGGTTAGTAGGACATGTTCTGTGGCATCAAGGAGTCACCAATTTAGTATTGGAGGGCACCAATTTAGTATTAGGTGGAGAGTAAAAATCGTAGAGGGAGACCTAGAGATGAATACACTAAAGAGATTCAGAAGGATGTAGGTTTCAGTAGGTACTGGGAGATGAAGAAGGTTTCACAGGATAGAGTAGCATGGAGAGCTGCATCAAACCAGTTTTTGGGCTGAAGACCACCATAACAACAATATATAGTCATATAACTGCACAACAATCGCAGAGTGACATATCCACCTTGCACCGCCTGCGACTTCATTCACCGTTCGCAGCATGGTCTGAAACCCACCGAGCGGTCTGAGCGCTACAGTCACGGACTGCGCGGCTGGTCCCGACGGAGGTTCGAGTCCTCCCTCGGGCATGGTGTGTGTGTGTGTGTGTGTGTGTGTGTGTGTGTGTGTGTGTGTGTGTGTGTGTTTGTCCTTAGGATAATTTAGGTGCAGTAGTGTGTAAGCTTAGGGACTGATGAGCGTAGCAGTTAAGTGCCATAAGATTTCACACACACTGAAACCCAGTTCTGGGGAAACGCTGCACACTCGCTCCAAGGTGGGAAATTATTGTTCTTTCAAACTGAAAGTGAAATAATCACCTTACCACCATACTTCCAGTTAAAGAGCTGGTAAGACTCTCGGCACAGCACTCGTACATTAGAACCCTTTCCTAATGCATTAGGAGCGGTGCAATGTATGGTCTCCAAACGCCGTTGACAAATTAAAAGTAGCTCGTGACAACACCTTAGCTAGGCCCAGTGATGCCAAACATATAGCGTGATGCTGCGGTGATGTGCAGAAGTTATGAGTATAACCACAGCGGATGCTGTTCCAGTTGGAACACAGCGGAGTAAAAAATGAGAACACTAAAATTTCAGCAGCTGTTACGTCAGAGCCCACAACCTATTTTGTCCTTTAGCTGCAGTCGTCCTTTTCACATCAGGATACATTCCGCGTGCCTCAAAAAAACCCTGATAAATAATCCGGTGTTTGCTGACCTGTGCGTATCCTGATACCCTTGCCGCGGTATAAGCCCGCCATGTGCTTCGCGTTTGCATTCTTTGTTTCCTCGGAAGTGAATATAGGGCGGGATCGGGTCGTAACGAATACACGATTTCCGCAATCGGTCCCCAAATGTTTTTAGTGTGTGTGTGTGTGTGTGTGTGCGTGTGTGTGTATTTGAAAGCGGGGTGATGGAGTGAAAATAAAAATGTCAGCCAGGGAAAGGTTAGGGGGGAGGGTGGGACAGAGATGTGCTCGCCGCGGCGACAAACACTATCTTGCGGTTTCTATAGTTAATACGCCGTGGCGGAGGCTCCAAATTGCACCTGTGACGTATTTATGGAGCTCCGAGCGGTGGCGCTCCTGCAGTATTCAGGCGCAAGACCCGCGCTGCAGACACAAAAACCGCTAAGTTAACAGCGAAAATTACTGGCGCGCGCCCGAGTCCACACACACTCAATTATGCAGCTCCCCGCTCGACATTTATGAAGAGAAGCGCACGATTCTGCGTTCAGCCCTGCCCCGCACCCCTGTCGGACGTATCTTCCTTCGCTGGAACGAAACACAATCCACGTATTCTGGCGCAGTGCCGGCCGTTGCTATATGAGGGAGAACTGGATGGGTAGAAAGGCTGGTGTGGGCAGGGGGGAAAATCTGCCGAGGTAAAAAAAAAACGGCACCCCCTCTCACCCTTACTGGAGCGAGAGAGTCAACATAATTATTTCAGGGGGGCGCGCGGTCGTCCCATTATTCGTCGGAAACATAACAATGATAGCTGTTAATATCTGTTCGGCGTCTGGCTACATTGTGAAGCGAGAGGCTGTGTATTTAAAAGGAATGGTCGTCTCCCGGGACGTGCCGACTGGCGTCGTGGCGGTGGGGTGAGGGGAAGGGGGAAAGGGGAAGCGTTAGGGGGAAGGGGAGAAAAACCGTGGAGGGAGAATGTTTAATCCTGACGCGACTGCGCCGGCGGGTGTGATGGGGGGTGGGGGGAGGGGAGCACCATTGTCAGTCCCCATTGGCTGCCGCTAATGAAATTATCAAGAGAGCCGGCACAAGGGGGCGAAAAAGAATTAAAGACCGTCTTCGTACACAATGGGAAATTTTGTGTGGACTATTAATTCTCGCTAGAGGTCGAGCATTGTCTAACGAGGTTTAATTTTGTATCAGCAGCGGCGTAGGTCCCGCGGGGCCTTGCTGAAAGGTTAAACAGGGCCGCAGGTCTCCGTCTGGACAGCACAGAGGAGGGACGGAGGGAGGGATGGGCAGAGCGCTTGGGAAAGCTGCGTGTCAGCCAGCACCGCTACCCTCTATCCACCCACCGCACGAAGCCACGGTTCCAACGTACGAGTGCTGTGCCGAAAGTTTTCACCATCCAGTAACACTTTTTCGGTTTGTTTGGAAACGCAATGTTTCAATATTAGAGTAGTTTCTATAATTTTACGTGTCCGCCCCCGGTAGCTGAGTGAGTTGGCACGGTAACTCATCGTGTTCAGTCAGAGGGATAGCTGCCCTCTGTAATAAAAAAAAAAAAAAAAAAAAAAAACTGAGTTAATCGACCAACAACGAACTTAAACGGGTGTCTTACGACGTCAGCCCCGAGCAGATGCGACGAACAGAAGCGAACAAAATGAAACAAAAAAATAAAAAATTAAAAAAAGTGCTCAGCGTGACAGAATGTCAATCCTAAGGCTCCGGGTTCGATTCCTGGCTGGGTCGGAGATTTTCTCCGCTCAAGGACTGCGTGATGTCCTAATCTACATTATTTCATCCCCATGGACGCGCAAGTCGCCGAAGTGGCGTCAAATCGAGAGACTTGCACCCGGCGAACGGTTACCAGACGGGAGGCCCTAGTCACACGACATTTAATTATGTCCGCACCAAGTAGCTGAGCGGTCAGCGTGACAGAATGTCAATCCTAAGGGCCCGGGTTCAAATAGTGAAGTATAGTATTCGAAAGAGTTTCTTCTAAGTGAAATCAGTGATAGAAAGTGCTTCTCACTAAACGCCTGTCATGCTCACAGCCAAATCAGTAAAAAGTATGCCCAAGAGTACTAACAGTGTTTTTTTTTTCATTATTTGTGCTATATTGTTTAGGATACAATCATTACTTAGTGAAAAGTGCCAACTACTCTCAATTTTTTAAAATGATTTCCTTTACTATGTGCCCTATAAAAATTATATTTTTACTCACACTTTCCTCTCTGCTTCTCTTATGTAATATGACATAATTTCTCTTTCTTCTTCAATTTATGTATAATCTGTAATATATGTAAAAAAGTTTTCTTCCACTTCTGCTCCATCTGTCATGCTGATGTTTTCCCTCATACTGTCCCACCTAACAGTGCTAACTAGAGGAAGAGATCAAACCAGCATGCACAATGTGCCTGTGGCATCACTAATGCATGACATACAGAAACATGAAATCAAAAGCAGTGTGCCGATGTTGCATATAAATTATTATGCCTGTCCTGCAATGTTTTACCCAAAAAAAGACGAGAAATGGCCATGTAAAAGGGTTCAAGGAACAACAATAGGAGAAAAATGAAAAAGAAAAGAATATACAAACGAAAACCTATAAAAGGACAGTAATGTTAACCAACTCTAGGAATATAATAGGTTAATAGAAAGAAATGTTTTTTTTAAATGTGTCGTTGTTAATAATTTAAATAAATGTATGTGGTTACAAAAAAAGAAAGGTTCAATTCCCGGTTGGGTCGGGCATTTTCTCTGCTCAGGGACTGGGTGTTGTGTTGTCCTAATCATCATCATTTCATTCCTATCGACGCGCAAGTCGCCGAAGTGGCGTCAAATCGAAAGACTTGCACGCGACGAACGGTCTACCCGACGGGAGGCCCTAGGCACACGAGATTTACATTTTATTACGTGAGAAGTTACTGTTTCTCTCTATGTCTGCGCACTTCTATTAAGTGAACGATTTCATCTACATCTAAATCTACATGTCACGAGTTGCGATATAGTCGGAGCAAAATATGCAGTGAGCCAGCAAACAGTTGATTCCTTTATTACAGTTACAGACTACAAATTTATACAACATGTAATTAATTTCGGTCTGTCTGACTATATCCAAGACCTGAATAAAAACACTTTTCCAGCGCATCCAGCCAATATAAGCAGCCTGGAAAAAAAAGTGAGGACGCAGAAGGAGAGGAGGAAACGAAATGAAACATCACAGTATGAGAGTCTGTGTGCTGCTATTTCAGTGATTACGAAATCGAGTGTAACTTGCAAAGAATGTTGCAGTATGAGGGCAGTAATCAACATGACATTATACCTTCTCTGGCCTGGACACATGCACTGATTTGGTGTGGAAGGGTGTCAAATGGTTCAAATGGCTCTGAGCACTATGGGACTCAACTGCTGTGGACATCAGTCCCTAGAACTTAGAACTACTTAAACCTAACTAACCTAAGGACATCACACGCACCCATGCCCGAGGCAGGATTCGAACCTGCGACCGTAGCAGCAGCGCGGCTCCGGACTGGAGCGCCTAGAACCGCACGACCACCGCGGCCGGCACCCGTTTATCATCTGCATTTCTTCTTGGTGTAGCAATTTTAATGGCCCATAGTGTACTTAAACCTAACTAACCTAAGAACATCACATACCCGAGGCAGCATTCGAACCTGCGACCGTAGCAGCAGCGCGGTTCCGGACTGAAGCGCCTAGAACCGCTCGGCCACAGAGGCCAGCCAGCAAGGGTGTCATCAGGCTGTTGCATCCTCTCCTGTGGAAAGCTCGCCTACAGCTTTTGTAGCTTTGCCTCGATATCCTCTAGACTGGCACTGCGACAGGTTGTGCCCGAGCTCTTCCCAAACATCTATCAAGGACTGATCTGGTAATCTTGCTGTGCACGGGAGTACCTCAGTGTCACACAGAAAGTCCATATGCACACCTGCCATTGTGTGGACGAGCATTATCCTGTTGAAAACACAGCAGAAGGATACTGCCACATGCGAGATAACACTCTGAATGTCCGCGACGTACTACTGTGCCGCCAGAGCTCCATCAGTCACTACAAATTGTGATCTTATGTCATACGCGATGCCTTTCCACGCCACGAGACCAGGAGTAAAACGGCTGAGTGTCTGCAAAACAATGGAAGAATTCGACCTCTAGCCAGGTGGCTGCCATACTCGCCAAAGAGGAATACGGTTGTGCAGAGCCGCGAGCCATCGCTAAGAACAGAACCCCTCCACGCCTACCGATTGTGTCGTGGAGTTCAAACCAGCCTACGCGTGGACGCTTGTTACCTAGTCTGGCTGTTGCTGGCCTCCTATTAAAGGTGCTGCACGACACAGAATGTTCCTGAGCGTCCATTACTTGTTTCGGATGGAAAGCACAGATGTCAAGGAGTTAGGATTGTCGATGGCGCACAAAACGGCGATCCTCCACTGTGGTGGCCAGACTTGGTCGCCTGGAAGCGTGACGACGGCTATGTCAGCCCTCACGTTCCCTTGCAGTCTAACATAGAGGCACTGTCACCTCGGAACGCCCCAAAAATCTAGATATTCCACGACTCGACCAACCGGGCAAATGGACACGCACAATGAGACTTCTTTCCAAATCTGCCAGGAGCTGATGACGCTGCCTCACACAAGTACGCGACACCTCAATCTTCTTCACAGTGATCATTCAACATCTGACGTTGTTCACGCGCCTTATACAGGCGGGTCCAGAGAAATGTGGACACTCTTTGACAGCTAATCTTTGGAACAAAATGGCGTACTCAGTCAATAAAACTCTTCTGGGTTTGGAACCGCAATCTCAAGTATAAATTTCCGACGTTTACGCGACTATTGCAAGACGCCTTCATCAGGGTGTACTGACTGTCACATCGACGGCGGAAGCTTACGTTTACAAAAAGACTTGTCGTTACAATTTTGCGCGGTAACGTAGTACATTGTTTTCTCAATAAATCTTGGCGGCCGTTTTCCAGCAGGTGATAGTACAGCAATGAGTGAAGTGAGACTGTCGTTTGAGCAAAGCAAGGCCATATTGAAGCGGCACTGGAAGTACGAAAACGTGATGAAGGTACAACAGCAATGGCGTATGTGTACGGAACTCAGCCACCAACACGTGCAACAATTTATCGCATTCGGGATAAATCTGAAACCGACGGTACTGTTCAGCATGTGCATAAGGAAAGATCTGGCCGACCTGCTACGTCAATGAGTCCAGCTTCCAGCGCTGCTGTGTTGCAACATGTTACGAAGTCACCTCAAAAGCTGTGAAGCGGGGTGCACGTGAAAGCGAGATAAGCCGATCAAGCGTACGACGAATTCGGATGGCTGCACAGTGGAAAGTGTACGTTCCGAGATCGCTGCACGCTATGGACAAGGACGACCGGGATCGAAGGGTGAGTACTGCAAGAGGTTTGAACGGTTTGCAGGGACCGTTATCTGGTCTGACGAGGCGCGATTCAAACTGAATGGTACTGCAAACCACCACAACTGCCTGTACTGGGCTCCTGAAAATCCTCACGTTCTCATATAGAAACATGCTAATCTACTGGGTGTTAATGTCATTGCGTAGTTTGGCTGGTTCGTTCTTCTTTGAAGGTACCGTAACTGGTGACGTGTATATGCTGTAAGAAATGATTGTACCTGCCATTTGAGAGGTGTTTGGAAATGAAATGTTTTACCTAGAACAAGATGGCGCTCCATTTCGCTAACACAGATATGTCGGAGCCTATGTGGATGGAAACCTACCTAGACGATGGATAGGTCGAAGAGCTGTTGGGTGCCCATCACAGTCTCCAGACCTTACACGTCTTGACTACTAACTACGGGGGACATTGAAAACTGAATTTTGTCAACAGTAGCCAGCTACACAGAATGAGCTACAAGAAACCATCGAGAAATCCTGTGAGGCTACCACCTCGGCAACTCTGACAGCCGCAGATCAGTCGACTGTTCAGCGTCTACGTTGTGTGGCTGCTAATAGGGGTCACTTTGAACACATGAAATAATCTTTCTCCCGTGCAAGAACGGTAACGGTATGGTATGTCATTTTGTTCCATTCATAATGACTTTTAAAGAGTATCTATGTTTTTCTGGATCCCTTTGTATACTCTACCAGGCCTGGTCACAACATTAAACACAAGTACAACTCATGTACTCTGATAACCTTCTGTCTATCACAGGAATTGCAACTATAATCATTTACGTACTTGCCGATAGAGTGTACGTATCCGAAGTTACATTAGCATCTGTCCACGTCTTCTGGATGCTTCACTTACTTTGCCGGGCAATCTGCTCTTTCCTTGTAATGCGAGCCAGCATATCCACGGGGTTTTGGAAGGTCTGAAATTATGGAATATTAGTACTTTATGGTGGTAACTTTCTGTGAGAGACTTCTCTTTCAGGAGGATCTTATGGAGTCGCATCTTCCATTTTAATGATACTTATGTGACACTCCTCAATAACATAAATCAGTACGAGGGTACAATTCTCAAGCAAATTCGGGAAAAGTCGTCGTTGTAGACTAACGTATTTTCGAGCTCTGCTGAGTACAAAATAGTTGTGCTCATTACCATAGTTGTAGGGAAAGAAATCTGACTGCGTAGTGTAAAACTCTTGTAATCGTGAAGTCAGTGGTTCGAATCTCGCTAGGAGTAACATTTTGTTTTAATTTAATTTAAATTCCATATTCAATAACAAATAGAAATGTTAATTAAAAATATCATATCGCATTTTTAAAATCAGAAATAACATCTTTTCCTTTTTAATTACTGACTGCATGAAAATAGTTTACAATATATAAAAATTTGTTGGAAAAACTTTTATTTCTAGAGATTGAATGGCATAACTGATCTGCAAATTTTTATGTAATAATAAGATATGTCGCATAGTTACATCCTATTTCAATTTATCGTCATTTAACCAGTAATAAAAAATAAAAGAGATTTGAACCAGTGGCTAAACATATACCAGACTTTTGAAGTATAAACTTCTTTCACTTTATTATTATTATGCTTTTCGTAGATATTTACATAAGAAATCGAAATTAGGGCGTAAATCCAAGAATTTACAAAAGTTAGAACATAGTACTTTTAGAGAAGAAATTTGGAGGAGCTGGGTTTCGAAATCGGAACTTTCTTTATGAGGAGTAAGGACTGTCTTGCATTTTTTTCATTATATAATTATAGTGGATTAAGAAAACTAAAGACGTTCTTCCTAATGCAAAATTTAAATGTTTCTCCACAAAAGGCAATTTGCCTTTCTTTCACCCTTAATTATCCTATTGTATGTTTCTCAAATCCTATTTCTATCATATTACCGAAGTTATTAGATTATCCTGTTCTTTTGCTTGCCAAAATGCTGTCGCCACTTGGAAATCGACTATGTTGCCAGTACCGTATCTATTGATTAACTATTTATCGCAATTCGGAAGGAATCTCATCACTCCGTTATTTCTCTCAATTGAATAAACTTCTGTATCTGATCGTACCCGTTGCAAGTATAAAATACTTCACAGAAGTATAATATTTAAAGGCGATTTTTTGATTTTTTTTAGATTAACGCTATAATGACTTAAGGTACTGATGTCTGGGCACCTAGTTTCATACACTTGTATGAAGAAATCCGAAAAATTTCAATTCTTAGGCTTCCCATGTTATAGGGCAGCAAAGAAAAAGTACTACAACTTCTCACAACTAATATTTCATTTCACTCTCTCTTGGTTGCTCAATCGAGTAAGGTACGCGTTTTTTAGCATTCTTCACCAGCGAAATGAGACTTTTAGGTGTTAATAACGTAAATTAAGGCGCACACGGGTAAGTAATCGATGGATACGTTTCTTTCTCGCTACAGGATATCTAAGAGGCAGATTAAAAGCAGCTGTCTAACTAAAAACTTACGACCAAAAGTACACCTGTTTCAAACAGGCGAAGTGAAGCAGCTTGGGGCGACTCTGAATACCGTTTAATTAATAACGGATTTGCACTTTGTAAAGTCTTTTATTCATTTCAGATCATTCGACGGTTTCCAATAGAGGCTTCAAAAGACTTGGCGCTGTGGTTTCTCGGATACTGGTAGCGAGAAAAAGATGCGATTCTTTGAGCCACGTAATACTTCTTACCTTCGTGGCTGCAGAAGAAGCCTCGTTCAAGACGAAGACGGACAAAGTCGGGACTTTCCAGTCGTATAGTCGGTCATCGACCGGCTTCGTTAAACAAGGCAGACTCGGTAGCATAACACAGCTGCTATTCAACGGTGTGCGTAAACACCCGTCCTTATTAAGCCGATTTGCGGCCTGATCATTTATGAACGAGGGGCTATCGCCGAATGCGCCCACGGTGGAGAACGAAACACAAATCGCTTTTGGGAATATTTTCGACTGTAAATTCGCGCAGCCATCGAGTAGTAATTCCGGAAAACTCGACAGATGTGACGGTTGACGGGAAGCGGCAGTCAGGATGTGAAGTGGGGAGGAGGAAGGGAGGGGGAGGGTAAAAGTATTATTTGTTTTCACCCCAGAGATTTCAGTTCCGGAAGGCTAACGCAGCGGTAAAAAATCATCGGTCCGGCAGGGTCGCAAGGGTGGAGATATTAGGAGGGGCGTTAGGTCCCGGAACTCTTTAAGCGGGCGAACTCCCCTGGGACGTGGCCCCGTGAGCCTTAAACAAACGGCCGCCCCGATGCACGTGCCACTCGCCTGCAGCCGGAGTCGAGTTGCAGAGGCGGGGTCACACCCTTGACCCGGGCAGCTCTTCACCAGAAATGTCACAGCGCCGCCACGTCACTCCGTGTACACCCTAGGACAGAAGTAGTTGCTCCTCAGGGATGTCAACGGAACTGTTTCCAACTGGTAATGGTATCACCGACTGAGAGCAAATCAAGGAAGTACAAAATTTTTAAGGCTTTCGTGGCCACTTCTTGACTAACTGCATATTGGCTTCAGTCTCGGGTTCTTCGGCCGACGTTCATCTAATGATTTTACTGACGTTTCGCCAACAGGAGTGGTATTGAAACTTCCTGGCAGATTAAAACTGTGTGCCCGACCGAACCTCGAATTCGGGACCTTTGCCTTTCGTGGGCAAGAAAAAAATCTCTTTTTGTTCTTTTTCGTTCGTTGCATCAACTCGGGGCGGACGTCGACAGACACCTGTTTAAGTTCGTTGTTGATCGATTAACTCAGTTTTTTTTTTTTTATTATAGAGGGCAGCTAACCCCTTGACCGAACACGCTGAGCTACCGTGCCGGCAAACCATCTGAGCTACCGAAGCATGACTCACGTCCGGTCCACAAAGCTTTACTTCTGCCAGTACCTACCTTCCAAACTTTACAGAAGCTCTCCTGCGAACCTTGCAGAACTAGCACTCCTGAAGGAAAGGATACTGCGGAGACATGGCGTAGCCACAGCCTGGGGGATGTTTCCAGAAGACGAGATACTGGTAGAAGTAAAGCTGTGAGGACGGGGCGTGAGTCGGGCTTGGGTAGCTGAGAGGGTAAAAAGAAAAGATGGTAGAGTACTTTCCCGCGAAAGGCAAAGGTCCCGAGTTCGAGTCTCGGCCTGGCACACAGTTTTAATCTGCCAGGAAGTTTCATATCAGCGCACACTCCGCTGCAGAGTGAAAATCTCAGTCTTGAAACATCCCCCAGGCTGTGGCTAAGTCATGTCTCCGCAGTATCCTTTCTTTCAGGAGTGCTAGTTCTGCATGTTTCGCAGAAGAGCTTCTGTAAAGTTTGGAAGGTAGGAGACGAGATACTGGCAGAAGTAAAGCTGTGAGGACCGGACGTCAGTCGTGCTTGGGTAGTTCAGATGGTAGAGCACTTGCCCGCGAAAGGCAAAGGTCCCGAGTTCGAGACTCGGTCGGGCACACAGTTTTAATCTGCCAGGAAGTTTCATATCAGCGCACACCCCGCTGCAGAGTGAAAATCTCATTCAGGAGTGGCATTGTCAAAGCTTCACCCTCCATTGCCGGTGGTGAACTGGAGCCGAGCTCGCGACCGCAGACTATATGTACCTGGCGCGCCAACGTCCGAGGGCTTCTCTGAGGTCATTTCTAGTGCGGTTCTCCTCTTTGCTACCTGTGACGGTCATTCGCTGCAGTCCGGGAAGCCCGGATTCGTTTACCTTCAGGCTTTCCTCTTTCTTGTTGAAACTGTTCTAGTGTTTTTGTATTTCTACAGCTTCTCTGAACAAGCGCGTGTGATAGTGCTTCTCTACAGCCACAACTTGCGTGTCGGCGAATTTTATTACGTGCTCGGTCTCACTCAGTGCGTGCTCTGCCACAGCCGATTTCTCCACTTGCCCCAACCTGCAATGTCACTTACGCTCTTTGATCCTGGTGTTGATTGATTGTCCAGTCATTCTGACATAAACTTGTCCGCATGCGCATGGTATACGGTATATTCTCGACATTGCAAGTGGGTCCCTTTTCTCCTTTGCCGATCTAAGACAATTCTCTGATCTTCCTCGTCGGTTCGAAAATCGTCTTTATACCATGTCTGCGCAATGTACGGCCGATTCTGTCAGTCACTCTGGGAATGTATGGCAGAAAGGCCGTACCCGACATTTCTTTTTCTGATTCCTTACTTCACCGAGTGTTTGGGTCTGTCACACTTCTAATACAATTTGTGGAGTACCCATTGCTCCTCAAGACGCTTGGTGTTGCATTTCGCGTCTGAGGTGCTGCAGCTCACATATTCGTCCTGCTCGCGTTATGAGCGTATTAATCATGCCTCTTTTCGGGCTAAGGTGGTGGTTTGATAGTTTGTGCAGGTGTCTGTCCGTGTGTGTCGGCTTTCGATATAGAAGAAATTAACAAAAAGTAGCAGAAACGAAATTCTGCTACATAGGCAACAAAGGAGGATAAAAAAAGCAGGCTAGCAGTGACACGAAAGACATTCCTGGCCAAGAGAAGCCCACTGGTATCAACCATAGGCCTCAATTTGAGGAAGAAATTTCGGAGAATCTACGTATGGAGCACAGAATTGTATAGTAGTGACACATAGACCATCGGAAAACCGGAACAGAAGAGAATCGGAGCATTTGTGATGCGGCACTACAGAGGAATGTAGAAAATTAGTTGGGGTGATAAAGCAAGGAGTGAAGAGCTTTTCCGCAGAATCGACGAGGAGAGGAGAGGAACATATGGAAAACATTGCCAAGAAGAAGGGACAGGAAGACAGCGCGCGCCTTAAATGTCAGGAGAAAAAAAGTGAGCAAGCTAATACAGTGGTTAGCTACAGGGAAAGACATGTAATATGCAGTATGTACAAGAGCCAAGACGGAACAATAAGAGTGCTTGAATTAAAAAGGGTGTAAGACAGGTAAGTAGTCTTTCGCCCCTATTGTTCAATCTATACAGTGAGGAAGCAATGAAGGAAATAAAAGAAAGGTTCAGGAGTGGAATAAAAATTCAAGGATACCAATAATATGATTATCTGATTACATTTTTATCCTCAGTGGAAACGAAGAAGAATTACATGATATGCTGAATGGAATGAACAGTCTAATGAGTACATCATACAGACTGACAGTAAATCGACAAAAGCCGGCCGCTGTGGCCGAGCGGTTTTAGGCGTTTCAATCGGGAACCGCGCGACTGCTACGGTCGCAGGTTCGACCCCTGCCTCGGGCATGGATGTGTATGGTGCGCTTAGGTCATTTAGGTTTAAGTAGTTCTAGGTTCTAGTGCTCAGAGCCATTTGAACCAATTTTAAATCGACGAAAGAAGAAAGTAGTGAGAAGCAGCAGAAATGAGAACAGAGAGAAACTTAACATCAGGATTGCTGGTCACGATGTAGATAAAGTTAAGGAATTTTGCTATCTAGGCAGCAAAATAGCAAATGAGGACGGAGCAGCGAGGACATCAAAAGCAGACCAGCACTGTCAAAAAACGCATTCCTGGCGAAGAGAAGTCTGTGAGTATCAAACATAGGTCGTAATTTGAGGAAGAATTTTGTTAGAATGTACGTTTGGCGCACAGCGTTCAGTGGCAATGAAATATGTACTGGAATAACTGGAACAGAAGTGCAGCGAAGAATTTAGGATGTGGTGCTACAGACGATTGTTGAAAATTAGGTAAACTAGTAAGGTAAGGAATAAGGGGGTTCTATGCAGAATCGAAGAGGAAAGGAATATATAGAAAACACTGGCAAGAAGAAGGTACAGGATGATAGGACGTCTGTTAAGACATCAGGGAGTAGCTTCCACGGTACTAGAGGGAGCGTAGAGCGCAAAAATTGTATGCGGAGATTGCAGGGATAGTTCCTTTGAAAGAGCACTGCCGATTTCTTTCTCCAACCTTGAAACCGAATCTCCTTTTTCATCCCTGCGACATAATCGATTGACTAAGAGCCTTTTTGTTACCACATTAATAGGAAGTGTTTTTGTCGTCTCATAAACACATTCGCGACACTCATTTTACCGCGACCATCGACCCAATGTATGCGCTAAATATTTTACCATTATTTATTGTGCTTTAAGGTAAGAGTGTCACCCTTATTCGCAACTACAAAAGGACTCCTTTCTGTTGCTCTTTAGAGATTCGTAAGTGAATCCGGAAAAATGGACCCCTTGTAGGTTCACTTTGTTGTCCATCTCTCCCTCCGTCTATCAGGGCCCCTTATACTTAGCAATGGTTACAAGTATCAAACTGAAATGTAGGTCAAATACTAAAGTCCATCACCGCTTGACGTGGTGAAAAATTTAAGCTTCTAAGTCAGTGCAATCAAAGGATACGGCCTTTTACGTCACATATTTTCATATTCGCATATGCACTTACCGTAACCTATGGGATATTTCCCGTTGACCTAGAATCATGAAATTTTGCGAGAAGCGAGGTTTGCAATGGAAGTGAAAAAATCTGAAAAATGTTAATTTGCAATTACATGAGGCATATTCGGAAAGTAAGGTCGGATTAGGCGCAAAATTGAAACCACTGTGAAAAGCCGATGTAATTTTGCACAGACGAGTTGGGCAGTGTCTTTAGTGTGCCTGTCGATCGCTTCACGTAGCCCTTTTTAGTTCAGAGTGCGAAGTGGTCTCGCAGAAATGCCTAAAACAACAGCGTCTCCCGCCAAGTATGTGGAGCTGGCGAGAGATTCGCCTGAAGCTATGCAGCCCACATAACATAATGTCACGCGTTTCTTTCTTCAAAAATGCGCTGAGCACTATGGGACTTAACATCTGTGGTCATCAGTCTCCTAGAACATAGAACTAGTTAGGTTTAAATACCTAACTAACCTACGGACATCATACACATCCATGCCCGAGGCAGGATTCGAACCTGCGACAGTAGCAGTCACGCTGTTCCAGACTGAAGCGCCTAGAACCGCAAGGCCACACCGGCCGGCTTTCTTTCTTCAAGACAATTTTCAACCGCATTCTGCAGGGGCAATGAAGACGCTCATGCAACGTTTTCGATGGGAAGTGCTTGATCACCCACAATACAGCTCTTCTTTGGCTCCCTCCATTGTCCATCTCTGCTCACATGAACCGATGGCTACGAAGACAACGTTTTGGCACAAACAACGAAAGGCAGACCAGAGTAGAGAACTGGCGGAAAGCACAGGCGGCTGCTTTCTGTGACGAGGGCACTGGAAGTTTGTACAACGCCACGACAGGTGTCTAAGTCGGCGGTGCCACTATTTAGAGAAGTACCTGAAAGGAGTGGCTAGCTGTTGCGAATAACATTTTTTTAATTTTTACTGTGGTTTCCATTTCGCGTCTAATCGGACCTTACTTTTCGAATACCCCTGATATCACATAAAAATATTTTTCTGCCATTTGTTGTCCGTCTATCTGTCTATCCATCTGTTAGCCTCTTTTCTTGGGAACGGGGAGATATATCACATTGAAATCTATGCCGTTCTACGGTTCCATGCCGCTGTAAAAAGTTAAGCTTCTAAGTCAATGCAGTCGAAAGAAACGGCAAATTACGTCACATATTGTGCTAATCGCGAATTCACTCATCAAAATCCGTAGATGTACTATTTAAATGGCCGGCCGTTATGCCCGAGCGGTTCTAGGCGCTTCGGTCTGGAACCGCGCGACCGCTACGGTCGCAGGTTCGAATCCTGCCTCGGGCATGGATGTGAGTGATGTTCTTAGATTAGTTAGGTTTAAGTAGTTCTAAGTTCTAGGGGACTGATGACCTCATATGTTAAGTCCCATAGTGCTTAGAGCCATTTCATTGCCATTTCATCCCCCACGGTCTACTATTAGCGCCCAAGTAAGCTTTAGAATGGAAAACAGTTTTCTTTGAACATTTTCATTTTTAAAATGAAAGATAAAGTGTTTTATTAGACCATGAGCTAATTAGTCAAGGAGAAAATTTGTACTACCCATGTCAAACACTTTTTTTTATACAATAGAGAAGCATTTATCAGTGCATTGCAAGTGCTACCTACAACTCCATCTCAGAAAAGGAAGCTAACTATCGACATTCATAGCAGACACTTGCTGCAGAACAACTTCGTTACCACCACTGTTCTCCGTAGTGAACTTGCTTTACCACACCCTGCTACCTCATTTAAACTGAAGTAAGTCAAAATGTGTGCACTATTCCTAGGTCAGCTACTTGAAAATCGCTTGATTGTGCACTTCTTACTTCCAAAGTGGCAGCAGTTGGAAGACTTCAAGCTGACCACAGACACAAATAACTTTAACAGTAACAGGGTCGGTCTTAGGCCCAAAGTTGGAAAATTGTGGTAGGGCCTTATGGGATCAAACTGCTGATGTCATCCGCCCCTAAACTTGCACACTACTTAAACTAACTTACACTAAGGACGACACACACACCAATCCCCGAGGGAGGACACGAACCTCCGACGGGAGGAGCTCTTGGGCCCAAGAAAGACACGCCACCATTTGGGCCGCCAAGGTAAGAGGCATGCCACAGCTGTAAGTTTCATGTACAGGACGTATCACAATCAGTAGCAGCCGCTTGTGAAGCCCCTGGCAGCCCGAATGGAAGATTTGTATTCTGTGCAAATCGCAATTAGTATTGCAAATTGACACGGGGGAGAGCGTATGGGAGATAGGATGGGGCAGGGGGGGGGGGATGTGGCAGGGGAGGGGGCAAGTGATAAGCCGCTTGTGTGGGAAAATTTTCTATAACCGGCACCGAATAATCATAATAATGTTTCATAATTGCGAAGCGAGTAATGAAGCAATTGCTGTCCTACAGCGGAAACTACCTACATCAAGAAGAAGCGTTTTCATGAATATTTACGCAAATATGAGGAAAATATCCATTCAGTTCACAAGCTGTAACCACCACAATCTGTCAAATATTAGTGATAGTTTTTGAAAAAAGTATATTTATTGGTAATTTATGTAATATCATTGGCTTAAGAAATAGTGATAATAGCGATGACCTTTTGATAATAGCCGGCCGCTGTGACCGAGCGGTTCTAGGCGCTTCCGTCCGGAACCACGCGACTGCTACTGTCGCAAGTTCGAATCCTGCCTTAGGCAAGGATGTGTGTGATGTCCTTAGGTTACTTAGGTTTACGTAGTTCTAAGTCTAGGGGACTGATGACCTCAGATTTAAGTCCCATAGTGCTTAGAGCCATTTGACCCATTTTTAAAATAATAATTTAGTTTCCTGATCAAAAAACTATTGACCTTTTTGTTTTAACCTTTAGAAATCTAGAAATCTCATTTTACCACTCATGGGTAATTACCTTCAAGTTGGGAACCACTGTCTAGAGGGAACCTTTGCCAGATTATTCACGCTTGTGACGATGTGGCAACCCTCTGTGATCAAGGCACAGTAGTGCGCGAACAGGAGGGCTGAGAAAGCAACAGCGCCCTTTGCTGCTTCCGATCGTGTTCAGATTCCGTCGAATGGTTTTCAACGGTCCATAGTGGTTCCACTCTGTACACCAGAGCAAAAATTGCGGGCGCACTACACTCCAGAGGGGTTCAATGGGGTTGCTGACCTACGATATAGTTAGAGTAGGGTTCAAGTGTCCGAGGGGTGTCAGCAGTGTCAAAAGTTCTCTGGAACGTCGTCCTATCGCTCATCGCACTACAAACTGTCATTCTGTAACGCGAAATGTGTGGGAATGAACGCTTCAACCGAAGGGGTGATTACCTTGAAACCTTTATACCTCCCCTAAGGCCTACTCGTGTCGATTCGGAGTTTCTGTGTATCTAAAATCCACAATAAAATCACGTGGGCGTCGCGGTTCAAACCTCCATCCCAGAGGCGTCAAGAGAAGGGGTGAAACGTGGTCAAGATGGGGTTTGACGACCTTCCTGTCATGTGGCAGTGGGATGGGAATAATTATAGTGAAACTTGGTGCCAATGTGACATCATTAACAAACCTTACACCTCACATTATCCTCTGAGCCGTGGCCTTTTTTTTTTTTTTTTTGCATTGTTAACACCCTGCTGTTTGAAGCTTTGCAGAGCCCAAGAGTGACGTTGCAGGACGCCACGATTTTGAGCCAAGTTTCAGATTTATGCTTCGCAATGAGAGGCAATTAGAGAGTCTCGGCAAAATGATCATGTAATTGTGTTGTGCGTTCTATTATCAGCAGCAGACCAGTATGGCTTTTCCTGCAAGAAGCGACAGACATCGTGAAGGTATCATATTACCTCTTAAGTGTTTAATTTTCTCAGCCTTATATTACAGTGAAGATGCGTCACATTTTTGCCAGGCATACAAATGAAGAAATACACTCCTGGAAATGGAAAAAAGAACACATTGACACCGGTGTGTCAGACCCACCATACTTGCTCCGGACACTGCGAGAGGGCTGTACAAGCAATGACCACACGCACGGCACAGCGGACACACCAGGAACCGCGGTGTTGGCCGTCGAATGGCGCTAGCTGCGCAGCATTTGTGCACCGCCGCCGTCAGTGTCAGCCAGTTTGCCGTGGCATACGGAACTCCATAGCAGTCTTGAACACTGGTAGCATGCCGCGACAGCGTGGACGTGAACCGTATGTGCAGTTGACGGACTTTGAGCGAGGGCGTGTAGTGGGCATGTGGGAGGCCGGGTGGACGTACCGCCGAATTGCTCAACACGTGGGGCGTGAGGTCTCCACAGTACATCGATGTTGTCGCCAGTGGTCGGCGGAAGGTGCACGTGCCCGTCGACCTGGGACCGGACCGCAGCGACGCACGGATGCACGCCAAGACCGTAGGATCCTACGCAGTGCCGTAGGGGACCGCACCGCCACTTCCCAGCAAATTAGGGACACTGTTGCTCCTGGGGTATCGGCGAGGACCATTCGCAACCGTCTCCATGAAGCTGGGCTACGGTCCCGCACACCGTTAGGCCGTCTTCCGCTCACGCCCCACCATCGTGCAGCCCGCCTCCAGTGGTGTCGCGACAGGCGTGAATGGAGGGACGAATGGAGACGTGTCGTCTTCAGCGATGAGAGTCGCTTCTGCCTTGGTGCCAATGATGGTCGTATGCGTGTTTGGCGCCCTACAGGTGAGCGCAACAATCAGGACTGCATACGACCGAGGCACACAGGGCCAACACCCGGCATCGTGGTGTGGGGAGCGATCTCTTACACTGGCCGTACACCTCTGGTGATCGTCGAGGGGACACTGAATAGTGCACGGTACATCCAAACCGTCATCGAACCCATCGTTCTACCATTCCTAGACCGGCAAGGGAACTTGCTGTTCCAACAGGACAATGCACGTCCGCATGTATCCCGTGCCACCCAACGTGCTCTAGAAGGTGTAAGTCAACTACCCTGGCCAGCAAGATCTCCGGATCTGTCCCCCATTGAGTATGTTTGGGACTGGATGAAGCGTCGTCTCACGCGGTCTGCACGTCCAGCACGAACGCTGGTCCAACTGAGGCGCCAGGTGGAAATGGCATGGCAAGCCGTTCCACAGGACTACATCCAGCATCTCTACGATCGTCTACATGGGAGAATAGCAGCCTGCATTGCTGCGAAAGGTGGATATACACTGTACTAGTGTCGACATTGTGCATGCTCTGTTGCGTGTGTCTATGAGCCTGTGGTTCTGTCAGTGTGATCATGTGATTAATCTGACCCCAGGAATGTGTAAATAAAGTTTCCCCTTCCTGGGACAATGAATTCACGGTGTTCTTATTTCAATTTCCAGGAGTGTAGAAAGATAACAGTACTGCGACTTCACAGTATTTGTGGATCTGTATAAAACATTTCTTGGTTTCGAAAAGAATGCAGACGCAATACGCAAAGAAATGAGTCGTTTATGATTTACATAAAAAATCATGCGTGAGCAGTGAAAGCGGACATTCAGAGAACATAAATCAGTTGTAAGGAGTATCAAAGGCAGGGTTGAAAGTGATCGCCATAAGTGTTCGTTTTGGTTGTTGAAGAACAATGAACCGAAGAAGAGTCAAAACAGAGGCCAATGTAAATGTATGTGGATGAGATGGTCTTTCTGGTCGATCTCATGGAAAAGTAGTTTAACTTCCCGTCTAGGTGAAGCGTTCTTGGTCATAAAGAGCAAGGCTACATCTTTTAGAAAAAAATTATACTATTGCGGATTTACTCTTCTTTAAGGTCAATGAACAGTGGCCAACGATTCCATACCTGAAGGGCGATACTGAGAGGTTTTCATTTGCCATCTTCTTGTCACTGGACTCAAAATTTTTGTAACCATAAATCTGTTTACATGTGGTTGTAGGAAAGGAAGGAATAAAGATTGGTTTCTAACGACAACGAGGTCATTAGCAGACGGAGCACAAACTCTGATTACGGAAGTATGGAAAAGTAACTCGGTCGTGCTTTTTTACAAAGGAACCGTCCCGGCATTTGCTTAAACGATTAAGCGAAATCACGGAAAACCAAAGTCTGGATGACCGGACGGGGATTTGAACCGTCGTCAACCCAAATGCAATTTCAGTACGCTCAACACCGCGCCACCTCGTTCGGATGGCACTAGGAGAAACCAGGGGGTGGTCAGATAAACTGGTCTACGTCCCAACAGTCTGTACCTTAAATCCTTCGGTTTTCCCACCATATCTAGCAGCATGCCTCTGTATTAGTTATACGCCTTTCTTTAGTGCACCCTTGTGTGGGTCCCAAATACATAAACAGTACTCGAGAAAGGGCCGCACAACTGTCCTATATGCGGTCTCCTTTATAGATCAGCTATATTTTTCAAGAAGTCGACCATTCGCCTCCCCTAGAAGCGATCTTATGTGATCAATGTATTTCATGTCGGTTTGCAGCGTTAAGCTAAGATATTTAACATACACGCCTATGTCAAACATCACATCATTAGCACTATATTCGAACATTATAGATTGTTTATCTTACGCACGTGCGTTAACTTTTTTCTACATTTAGAATAAGCCGGCATTCAACACTCCAAATCGAAATCTTGCATCCTCCTACAGTCACGCGTATTGTTGCTCATCTTAACCGCCAGATCCTTGTGTCTATACAGGGTGAACATTAATAAAACTGACAAACTCCATGGACGAATTTCTGATTCGGAATGGACGAAGAAAGGTCCTGTGAACATGTGTTCGGAAGCGCATCGTTGCCACGGTAGACAGCGCTGATGAATCAAAGTTCCTCTGACCACGTGCCGTGTGTTGCTCGCTTGTTCCAGGCTATGTGACGGACGTAGGATCCCGTAAGTAGCAGAATGGTCAGTTATTCATGTCGAGATCAAGTCGAGATGGTATTCGTGTACGGCCAACCAGATGGAAAATCTTGAGAGGCAGCACAGCTATAACAGAACAAATACCCTTTCAGACGCCGACCACGTCACACAACATTTCAAGCACTTTTTAGGCGTTTGTGTGATCGTGAATCCTTTTAGACACTCCTTTTTGGCCGTTTGCATGATGTGGACGGACGTCCAATGAGGACTTTAAATGTTGCGTGATGTGGTCGGCTTCTGCGAGGGTACTTGTTATGTTATAGCTGTGCTGCCTGTCAACCTTTTCCATGTGCTCGGCCGTAAACAAACACGTCGGCTTGTTCCCGACATAAATACTGGATCATTCTGCTGCTTACAGCACACTACGTCAATCACACAGCCTGCAACACACAAGGAACACACGGCAAAGTCTGAAAGTTGTCGTTATTTTCTTCTGACTGTCCAACGGAAGCACGCGTAACACCCGCCTGAATTTGTACTGACGTATCAGCTATACGCAGATTTCGACAGTCCTACCTTAATTTTGACGTCACTTTGAAGTGTGTACCCTCCTGTAAGATACCCACAGGACTGTAAGTTTTCGCACCTGGTTCCTATTACTAGTAGCTGACATTCAAAAACTGCAGTAAATCTATATCACACACTCGCACAGCATTGATCTGGTATACAAAGTTGCACTTTTCACAATTGTTGTACCAAGCGCAAGACGGCTTAAGCCTTTTCCTTCCAATCTCACACTAATGACAGTTTTCTCTGTACAGGTATGCGATTCAATTACGAACTTACCACAAACGGTGCATGACAAAGATGAAATTAGTACATCCAAAGTGACACAACCTCCGAATCAGCTAACAATCAAGTCTGCAAATTGAAATATACAAACTTGTGAATTAATTAGTCTCGGAACAACATTGCTGTTTTCTGCCTATCTGTATCTAAATCAGACGTAAAGAAAAGGGCATTTTGATTATGCCATGTAAGAATAGTTTCAAGTGGCACATTGGTACGTTCTGTTTCTGTGTGTTTCTCGTGATTAATGTATTACAAGAGTTTTAGAAAATGACTTCTGAGATCGAAGTAATGCGTTTCAGGAACCACGTCCATGAAAGGTATTTTCTTCGTCTACAGAGTGTTCGAGAAGTCCAATCCGACTTACGAAAACACGAGAGGAATCTTGTGCCGCCATCACTGAATCTCTAATGAAATCTGTTCACAAAAGAGCAGCTGAATTTCAGGAACTGTTGTCAACAGAGAAGAGTCAAGTGGCTCATCGACCGTATAAGATTAACGCACAGATCTGCAAAAGTGCAACTGAAGGCTTTCGAAGCAAAGCTACTGAGATGCTCCTCAAGTCAGGAGGACATGGACAACGTGAGTGTGCTGCTTGCGAAGGACACTCATGACTCGTTTCACGGCACTGACGGCTGATAAGTTTTACACAAAATACAGTATATAGGTTACTTTGGTTTACAAATTTACACGATACTCTGTAGACCATTTTCCGCTCTATCACAAGAATCTTTCCTCTTCGCTTTTTGCTAGAGATAACCCCTCCGCCTGTTTTCTGTTTCGGCAGTGCACCTCTACAGGCAGTGAACGCCCAATTCCCCCTCCACCCCTGCCTCCTCCACCGCCGCCGGTCTGAGGCGAACCAGGGGGCCACGGCGGTCAGACCGCAGCCTTTGGACGGCCTTTGCGTCTTGCGGCGGCCAACCTTTGACGGTGCGGAGGAGCGCCGTAGCAGGCCGTAATGCCCACAGCAACAGGCCTTCCAATATGCATAGAAGCCGTCGAATTGACACCAAAGTAACTACACGCGACCTTCAAGCAACTGAAGAGTGGAAGAGGATAACGGTCGACACGCCCAAATTTGTTTCTTAGCCAAAATACCTGTAAAGGTACTGCGAAAAATAGTTTAAGATTTATTAACAAACTGCAATTTGTTAGTGAACAACGGACTTACCACTGTACGGGGACATCTATATTGCGAATATTATACAGGGTGTAAATTTTAAGTTGACAAACCAGAATAACTCGAAAAATAAGCTTCACACGAAAAAATGTGTAGAATCCAAAGTTGATCATTTTCGAGGGGGACATGTGCTGGTGCTGAAATTAGCCCGCCTCTCCAGCCCCTGTGGGTAGGGTGGGAGACAACTTTAAAATTTCAAATGGAAACCTCCATTCTTTATTGCACAATCAGATTCTACATAAAAAACAATGTACATTTTGTCTTAAACATTTCTTTTGATTCTTGAGAGGGGGGGGGGAGATTGGACCTGATATAGAAGAAAGAAGGAGGGAAGGAAGATGGAGTTTAACGTCCCGTCGACATCAAGGTCATTAGAGACGTACACGAGCTCAAGTTGTGTCAAGGGTGGGGAAAGAAGACGGCCGTGCCTCTTCAGAGGAACCACCCCAGCCTTTGCCCGGTGCGATCTCGGAAAATCATGGAAAAGATAAATTTTGGTTGCTTGTTTGATATGAGTGATAGGATCAAACGGAGAGGTCAGGTCATCGGTCGCACCTGGTTGGGGAAGGATGGGGAAGGAAGTAGATCGTCGGCCTTGCCCTTTCAAAGGAACGATCCCTACATTAGCCTGAAGCGATATGGCGAAGTCACGGAAAACCTAAATCAGGATGGCCGGGCGCGAGCTTGAACCGTCGTTCTCCCGAGTCCAGTGTGCCAACCACTGTTCCACTTCGCTCGGTAAAACTAAATCTGAATCGCCAGGTGCGTTTTTGAAACGTCGTTGTCCCGAAAGCGAGTTCAGTGTGCTAACCACTGTGCCACAGGATCCAGTATTAGAGACAGAATTTAAAAGAGCTTTGAAAGACAAGATCTAATAAGGCAGTAGGGATAGATAACAGCCCATTAGAATTACTAAAATCATCAAGGAAAGTGGCGGCAAAACGATTGCTCACGTTGGTGTATAGAACGTATGTGGCTGGTGATATACCATTTGATTTTTGGGAAAAATAAACCACACAATTACGGATTGCAACAGTCGACAAATCCGAGAATTATCACACAGTCAACCTAACAGTTTACGCATCGAAGTTGCTGAAAGGAATAATATAAAAAAATGAAAAAGAAAATTGACGATCTAGCAGATGACGATCAGTTTGGAATTAGGAAAGGTAAACACTGGAGAGGCAAGTCTGACTTCGTGGTTGATAATATCAAAAGACGTTAATAGCATTTGTCAAACTGGAAAAAGCGTTCGACATTGTAGAGTGGTGTAAAATTCTGAGAAAAATAGGGGTAAGCTATAGGGGGAAACAGGTAGTATTCAGTATGTACAAGAGTGAAAAGGAAACAGCTATGCTGGACGACCAAGAAAGAAGTGCTCGGATAAAAAAGTGTTTAAGACTGGGATATAGTCTTTTGCCTCTACTCTTCAATCTACACATCGAAGAAGCAAGAGTGAGATTTAAGTTCAGGGTGAAAGGTTAACAATGATAAGATTCGCTGATGATATTGCTATCATTATTGCAAGTGGAAAAGAATTATAGGATCCGTTGAGTGGAATAAACAGTCTAATGACAGAATACGGATTGGGAGTAAAACAAAGAAGGACAAATGCAACGACAGGTAGCAGGAAACAGCGAGGAACTTACAAGAATTACCGATCATGTAGTACATGAACGTAAGAAATTCTGCTACCCGGACATGACAATGACCCATGACGGATGGAGCAAGGAGGACATAAAAGGGAAACTAGCACTGGCAAGAAGAGTATTCCCGGCCAGGAGAAGTCTACTACTATCAAACATAGGCCTCATCTTGAGGAAGAAATTTCTGAGAATGTTCGATTGGAGCACAGCATTTTATGGTAGTGAAACATAGACTGTGGGAAAACTGGAACAAAATGGAATGGAAGCATATGATATGTGATGCTACTGACGAATGTTGAAAATTAGGTGGACAGATAAGGCAAGGAGTGAGAAGTTCTCTGGAGAATCAACGAGGCAAGCAAAATATGAAAACACTGACAAGAAGAAGGGACAGGATGGTAGGACATGTGTTAAGACATCAGGGAATAGCTTCCACGGCGCTAGAAGGAGCTGTAGAAGATAACAACCATGGAGGGACATGGGGATTGGAATATAGCCAGCAAATAATTGAGGATGTAGGTGGCAAGTGCTACTTGGAGATGAAGAGGTTGGCAGAGAGCAGTTACTGATGGCAGGCTGCATTAAACCAATCAGAAGACTGATGATGCCAAAAAAAACATGTCTGTCCATCTCCTTCACCCCACCTTTCTGTCCCTCTGCCCCTTGATGCCTCTGTATGCCCTCCTCCCCAATTCTGCGTGTCAAACTGCCCTCTCTCTGTCCATATCCTCCTACCCCCTCATTATGTGTCCACTGTCTCCTCCTCCTCCTCTTCCTCTTCCTCCTCCCTGTCTCTGGCCATCTCCTGTTGCCCTCTCACAGTCCATCTCCTCCTCCTACCCCCCTCTTTGTCCAACTCCTCCTTCCTCTGACCATCTCCTTGTCTGCACTCTTCCAATCTCCTGCTCCTCCTCTGTCCATTTCATGCTGCATCCGTCCACCTTCTCCTTCCACTTCTCTCTCTCTCTGTCTATCTCCTATTTCCCCTCTCTTTCTATGTCCTTCTCTCCCTCTGTCTGTCCATTCCATTGTCCCATCTATACATCTGTTTCTACCTCTCCATTCTGTCTCTTCATTTGCTTCTTCCTCTCAATCTATGTCCATCACCTACTCCCACCCCCTAACAGTCCATCTCCTCCTTCCACTTTATCTGTCCATCTCATAATTCTCCTCTCACAGTCCATCTACTCCTCCCCCTCTCTCTACACATCCATGCCCATAGGCATATGTAGTGACACTTGCTGATATCACCTGCAGAACATGCCTGTCATGCAGGGCAGCCTAGATGTCAGGAGTTGAAAAACCGTTTTCACCCATATCTCTGTTCCTATAAGAGCTAGGAGGTTCTGACCCTCACAGTGTTGAGTCCCAGATACCAAGACACCAAGAACTGTTTGCATGCTACAAAAAATGGCTCTGAGCAGTATGGGACTCAACTGCTGTGGTCATTAGTCCCCTAGAACTTAGAACTACTTAAACCTAACTAACCTAAGGGCATCACACACATCCATGCCCGAGGCAGGATTCGAACCTGCGACCGTAGCAGTCGGTTCCAGACTGTGCGCCTAGGACCGCGAGACCACTGCGGCTGGCTGAATGCTACAGTTGTGAGTTTCTACGAAAAATGGTCAAATAATATTGAAACCACAAATAGAAAACAGTATTATGCTATGAGAGACATTCACCTGGGATTTTATGGAGTCTGTGATAGGAATCGAAGGCGTCATGAATACTCTGTTCTACGTGAACATTATAGTGGAGGACCTGAATCCACTTGTAGTATTTCCTGATAACAGTATCATCTTCGAGCAGGATAACTGGCTATGTAACAAGGGCAGAAGCGTGCTACAATGGTTTGAGGAATGTAATAGTCAACCCACATTGCTCTCTTGGGCAACCAAAATAGCCTTATCCGAACCTGAAGGAACACATCAGGGACTGTATTTGGCATCAGTTTCACGCCCACAATCCACCGGCCCATAGCTGCCGAGAATCTCCTGGTCTGTGCGTAGACATCTGGACCTCTGCAAACCTATCAATGACTTTCCGAATCAGGGGATCATGTAGAATCGCTGCTGTGCTACGTTACAAAAGTGGATCAGTGCCCTGTTAAGCACACGGCCACAATGTTTCTGCCTGTTAGAGCAGGTTTGCGTGTTTATACAGCTCATAAGTATTTGAGAAAATCATACTTCAGAACCGCCAAAAGCACCTGATAAGTAAGTATTTAAAAGCAGGTAGTTTCAGCTATTTGTTCCTCATGAAATATCATAACATTAGCCTAAGTATATTCCAGATATGCTCGTTTCCTGAGCGCTCCACTGTGGTCTGTTGGAGTGCTACATCATTTCCTGATCAGCACTGTGGTAACTACCTCTGATACTGAGAATATACATGGTGATGCACTTGCCCCTAGCTATGGGTTTTATGCAATCTGCAGTGCCTTCAAACACTGCACTCCAGATTTTAAAATTCTCTTACTCGCTACATGCGAACTATTAGTCGTACAGGAAAAAAAATGAACAGGATCTTTTTGTAATACATTTAAAGTAGGTAAATTTTGTATATTTTTGCTGCAGGTCACGGATTACGGATTATTCAAGAAAACGCCTTTGAAGATCACTTTTGTGCATTTTACGTGAAAAATCCGAAAACTACAGCCCTAGCAAAAACGTATTCCAGTGCAAAATTTAACTACATCAAGTTTCGTACAAAAATTTTATATTGACTTTTTCTGTGGGACTAATAATTTGCACATATTTGAAAGTGAGAGAATATGAACATCTTGCTCATATATTTGAAAGTGTAGCGACTAGCATAAAACCCGGCGATAGGGGCAGCTGGATCACTCTGTTTATACAGGGTGTGCCTTTTAATTTTTTTATGTGTCAGTTCAATAGAGTGGTCCTGATTTAGTGTGATATTCGTTTTATCCATGTGTATCGACAGGGGAACTAAAACACTAAAAGTAACAAGTACTCCGGCAACAACAGCACTGCCTTGGCCCGCACTGATTGCTACCACCATTTAGCACCGCTGGTCAGTAGCTGCTGGATTACTGGTTATTCTTCCTGTTTGAATTTCCCTGTTAAGACATGTTGATGAAATTAATATCGCCCTAGACAAACTGGCATGTAAAATTTTGATTTTGAAATAATTGTATTTGTAAAGGGAAACAAACCGAAGCTTTCCATTGATGTTGGGCGTAAAGACACAATGAGTAGTATTTGTTCGGCCTGACTCTGTCTACACATTGCAAGAACGAAATTACAATCAGCCGGAACACCAGACAAAATACTACTGCCTGGATGTGTGTGTGTGTGTGTGTGTGTGTCTGAATGTGTCAGTGAGATATATATATATATATATATATATATATATATATATACTCCTGGAAATTGAAATAAGAACACCGTGAATTCATTGTCCCAGGAAGGGGAAACTTTATTGACACATTCCTTGGGTCAGATACATCACATGATCACACTGACAGAACCACAGGCACATAGACACAGGCAACAGAGTATGCACAATGTCGGCACTAGTACAGTGTATATCCACCTTTCGCAGCAATGCAGGCTGCTATTCTCCCATGGAGACGATCATAGAGATGTGGAACGGCTTGCCATGCCATTTCCACCTGGCGCCTCAGTTGGACCAGCGTTCGTGCTGGACGTGCAGACCGCGTGAGACGACGCTTCATCCATCCCAAACATGCTCAATGGGGGACAGATCCGGAGATCTTGCTGGCCAGGGTAGTTGACTTACACCTTCTAGAGCACGTTGGGTGGCACGGGATACATGCGGACGTGCATTGTCCTGTTGGAACAGCAAGTTCCCTTGCCGGTCTAGGAATGGTGGAACGATGGGTTCGATGACGGTTTGGATGTACCGTGCACTATTCAGTGACCCCTCGACGATCACCAGAGGTGTACGGCCAGTGTAGGAGATCGCTCCCCACACCATGATGCCAGGTGTTGACCCTGTGTGCCTCGGTCGTATGCAGTCCTGATTGTGGCGCTCACCTGCACGGCGCCAAACACGCATACGACCATCATTGACACCAAGGCAGAAGCGACTCTCATCGCTGAAGACGACACGTCTCCATTCGTCCCTCCATTCACGCCCGTCGCGACACCACTGGAGGCGGGCTGCACGATGTTGGGGCGTGAGCGGAAGACGGCCTAACGGTGTGCGGGACCGTAGCCCAGCTTCATGGAGACGGTTGCGAATGGTCCTCGCCGATACCCCAGGAGCAACAGTGTCCCTAATTTGCTGGGAAGTGGCGGTGCGGTCCCCTACGGCACTGCGTAGGATCCTACGGTCTTGGCGTGCATCCGTGCGTAGCTGCGGTCCGGTCCCAGGTCGACGGGCACGTGCACCTTCCGCCGACCACTGGCGACAACATCGATGTACTGTGGAGACCTCACGCCCCACGTGTTGAGCAATTCGGCGGTACGTCCACCCAGCCTCCCGCATGCCCACTATACGCCCTCGCTCAAAGTCCGTCAACTGCACATACGGTTCACGTCCACGCTGTCGCGGCATGCTACCAGTGTTAAAGACTGCGATGGAGCTCCGTATGCTACGGCAAACTGGCTGATACCGACGGCGGCGGTGCACAAATGCTGCGCAGCTAGCGCCATTCGACGGCCAACACCGCGGTTCCTGGTGTGTCTGCTGTGCCGTGCGTGTGATCATTGCTTGTACAGCCCTCTCGCAGTGTCCGGAGCAAGTATGGTGGGTCTGACACACCGGTGTCAATGTGTTCTTTTTTCCATTTCCAGGAGTATATATATATATATATATATATATATATATATATATATATATATATATATATATATATATATATATAATGGTATTCCAAATTGAGTGTGATGAATACATTCAATATAGAGTGTTAAATATGACGAGTAAAATGTCCAAACACAATATTTAAAAGGTTTTCGAAAATACGTAACTGCTCATTCATTCACAGCAGACATTTGTTCCTGGTCACGAAAGATGAGTTACGGTAGAGCGTGCTGCGCTGCCACATAGCAGTATCGTCATCAGAGCCCTCGACATAGGAGGTTTCTTTATCTGCGACACCCGCCTGTTGTGATAACAACCAGAACTCTGTACAGTTTTCGCTAATGAATCAGTAGGGACCGTAGGCTCCTTGTTACAAACAGCTCAGTAATAGCCTTCGAATAAGCTCTGAACGGTTGTCAGTGGACATCGTATAAATTCTGCGTACTGTGCTCGGCAGTTCCCTGAGGCACACTCAGCGGTGTGCTCGTTGCACGTTACGTTCGGTCGCATATCTGATCGGATGTTACGTAATGCGTTCCTTATTGATTAAACAATATTGCGGATTATATTAAATGCTATCCGGAAGTGAGGGAGCACGGAAACATCCCGATCGCCGAGCGCGTCTGCAGACCCATTGCCTGGGACTGGCAGAAGTGACGTCGCTTGCGCATGCGCCCCGGGTGTTTCCCCTCCACTTGCCGCCATCCCCTCGTCGTGACATTTGAAGAGCGCCGGCAGCGCCCCGGGGACATCAGGCCGAGTGAGCCGCGCGCCTCTGTGTATAAAAGAAGATTGTACAAACAGAATTGTAATCATTGTAAAAGGTTAGACTGGGCAGGCGCACTGTTTCAGAGTTAATACACACAGAAGGCCGCTCAAATAACACTTGATTAAGCGTGCATCGGGGAGGGCGGTGGCACTTTCCGGCAGGCGTGTGGGTCGTCGCTCTCAAGTGGTCATCGCTTAATTTCCCGCGGCAAACACGGCTCGCTACGTCAGCCATCAACACTCCGGCGCCCACCGTGTGTATCCGGGCTCCTTTACAGCCTTCCACGCGAAACACTTGCTCGCTGAAATCAAA
The DNA here is from genome assembly GCF_023897955.1 of Schistocerca gregaria. NCBI lineage: Eukaryota > Metazoa > Arthropoda > Insecta > Orthoptera > Acrididae > Schistocerca > Schistocerca gregaria. Next base: position 238,952,626 of record NC_064926.1, read on the forward strand.
CTACAATCCATCGGCTGAAAACTATAGTCCTAAAAGGAAACACACGCTGAAGACGAGGGCGCTCCATATTTCAATCTAAAGTAATTGGACATAAGAATTGCAATATCTGCTATAGCTTGTTACAGATATTTTCCTCTTAGCTACAAAAGAAATGAGTGTGGTCGGACTGCTAAGGAACTATTTGTTCTGTCGAATTGCAGTGAAGCTTCAGTAATTCTGTCTAACTGGCACAAATCGCACTCTGAATTAGTGGAAGGCCGAATTACAGAAATGTTTTGTACAATAGGTAGCTGAAACTGTATGTAGGAATATTAAATACTGTAACTGGTCAAAAGTATGGGGAGGCCTGTTAATGTACACCCCTCGCCTTCAAGACGGCTTTAGCTCCGCTGGAGATTCTTTCAATGAGGCGCCTGAATATTTGTGGAATAACGGGAGACCACCCCTCCTCAATGGCTGAAACCAATGAAGGTAGCGCTGTTGGACGTTGGGATCTGGAGCGAAGTCGAGGTTCTGGCTTGTCCTAAAAATGTTCCATTGAGTTCAGTCTGGGCAGGCCAGTCCATTTCAAGAATGTTATTTCCACAATTCATGTTGCTTTATTACAGGGCGTATTGTCACGCTGATACAAAAGCATCATCTTCTCCTAATTATTTCTCCACTTCATGTAGTACACTATGCTACAAAATGTAACTAGAATAAAAAATTGGACAGTAATTTCTTGTTTATTGCAAGACCAGTTTCTAAGCCTAAAGCTTCATCTTTAGGCACCACAAAATGAGTGAGAAAACGTAAAGTATGGCGATGGGGCCACTCAGTCATGGAGAGGGGGGGGGGGGGGGGGGGAAGGAGGAGGACTTCGGTCACATACACGTCAAACAAAGGCATGAGAGCATAGGACCAGCAACTGCGGCGGTCTCCTAGACAGCGATATACATAACTGCAACAAGGCGACCACACCCTAACCACGAGAAACTCCTCCATATCGTAATATCACCTTGTCTCTACTTGACCAGTGGTGCTATACAAAATGACAGCTAACGTTTCCCAGGCATTTCCCAAATCCCGAACCTTCAATCGGGTGACAATAAGATATACTCATGCGATTTTTTCAGCCACCCTCTGCAATGATCGTCGGTCCCTGTTCCGTCAGGACATGAAATAGCCTGGTCTTGGCTTGGCTGTGATTATTACCTTGCATTTTCACTTCACAATCACATTAACGGTCGATTTGAACACCTTTAGAGGCGTTAAAATGTCCCTGATTGAAGTTACTCGGGTGATATCCAGTGACGAGCACACACTCGACTGACTCATTCTGATGTTACTGCTTTTCTACTGATAACACAGTACTCCTCGCCTCCTCTTATAATGGCGGGTCCGTCTCTCATGGCAACTAGTGGTCAGTTATTCAGCATCAACTGTGGGTGCCCGGGTACTTTCGGACACATAGTGTACAATCTAGTGGTTAAATAACAACTAAATTGCCTGTAATGTTACGTGGGATACTGTGTAGCGTATTTAATTAAAAACGGCAGTTATAGATATGTCTCATTGATGGACAATACGATTGAACAGACTAAAGTTGCTATACATATTCAAACACTACATTAAACATTCTTGATATACACTGATTAGCCATAAGTTACTATCCCTACCCTACTAACAATATAAGCCCATCCAGGTGATAGCAGCCTCACTTGGTGAGGAATGACTTCTGGTCAAACACGCGCACGGTGCATGTACGAGGGTAATCCCAAAAGTAAGTTCTCCTATTTTTTTATAAGTACGTAGACCTGTTTATTTCTACAATGGTCTACATCAGTTTACAGCTTGAACATTTAGCTATTTTTCGACATAATCACCATTTCTGTCGATGCATTTTTGTAGACGCTGTGGCATACAAAAACTTGTATGCCCATGTCATACCAGCTCGCCTCCATGCTGTTTCTAATATAGCTACAATGTTAAAGAAATTAAAAACTTTAAGATGTTTAATGAGCATGAAAATTCACTTTTTGAACAGCCACTTTGATTACTTACCAGACAATATGGGAGATGTTAATGAGGATCAAGGACAGCGTTTTAACCAGGACATTAAAGTGATGGAAAAACGCTAGCAAGGCCGCTGGAACACAGACATGTTGGAGGACTGCTGTTGGTCACTTCACCGAGAAGTTTAGCAAGCGACTCATCGTAGAAAAAGCTACACAAGAACTCCAAGGAAAAAAGAGAAAAAAAAATACACACCAATTCCAGCTGACAAGTGAAACCTCTATTAACACATATCATTGTTTTAAGTAGCTTACTGTAAATACAAACCATGCTTATGTTGTAACAAAGCGTGTCATTAATTTCCCCGTTTACCGTATAGCGTAGGATTTTTGTACTATATAGTAAAAAGAATATTCCTCGAAACCTATGGGTGATACAAAAAAACTAAAGGTAGATCTGGATTCAGGTCATAAAAATTATAAAGATCAGCTGTCAAAGTAAAAAAAGTTTTAAAAAACTTTTCGTTGACCTGTGTAATTTCGCCACGTTTTATACTGATCTGGCAGTCTCAATACCACAGGACGTACCTATATTTAAGCATCATCTCTTCAGTATTTATACTGCAACAGATCCTTAGTTTACTGTTGTAAAGTTCATTTTCATATCATTTGAACTTCAGCTGTACACATTTCATTAAAATTATTTTTCCAAGGCTGTCCGTTTATAAGCACTTATCTCTGTTTCAAGATTTCTCTGTGGCACAAAAGGAATAGTGAAAGAGCACCATCACAATCTATATTTAAAAGCTTTGTTGGTACTTATCAGTCGTTTTAGTGCAACTGAATTTTATGGACGTGTATTTAAGTTAGTTCCGTTCTAAATTACACCTCTATCTACATCATACTCCACAAGGCACCTAATCATATGTGGCAGAGGGAATTTCTGTTGGAACTACCTAATCCCCCTATTTTGTTCCAATGGCTAATGGAGGGTGGGAATAATGAGTGTCCGCAAGCCTCTGATTTAACTCTAATTTCTACAAATTTCTCGTTGTGGTCATTAAGCGAGATGTTTGTGGGAGGTAGTAATATTTTGGCCAACTCTTCCCAGAAAGGGTTTTTCCGAAATTTGAATAGTAAACATATCCGTGATGCGCATCACCTCCATTGTTTGGTCTGACATTCGAGTTTGTTGAGCATCTCCGGAACGCTCTCGCACCGACTGAACGATCCCGTGGCGAAATGCGCCTACCTAGTAAGGATCCCAGATACATGAAGAATACTCAACAATCGCTTGAGCAAGTGCCTTTTATGCCGCTTCCTTCATGGATAAGTAACATTTCCTAAAGATTCTTACTCTGGATCTCAGTCTGGTATCCGCATTTCCTACTATTCGTTTTATGTGGTCATTGAACCTTAGGTCACTCTGGATAGTTGCTCCTGGATATTTGACGGTAGATACTGTTTCCAGAAATTTGTCATCAGTAATGTAGCTTTGTAATAGTGAATTTCTTTCCCTATTTATGCCCAATATGTTATATTTATTTACTTTCAGTGTCAACTGCGAGAGCCTGCACCATTCTTCAATTCTCTGCAGGTCATCCCGCAAATCGTTACCGCCTCCTGTCGTTGCAACTTTGTTACAGACAACCGCATAACCTGCGAACAGTCTTAAAGGCAATCAGGAGCTTTCTTCGAGATCATTTACAAACACTGTGAACAGTAACAGTGCCATCACACTTCCTTCGCGTTCTCCGGAAATTAACTATACATCTGCCGATGTTGTTGCGACATGAGAGACATGCTGAGTTCTATCAGCGTTAGCGACAGTTTTCCCATTTGGTGCTGTGCTATATAAAAACTTACCATTGTTACTCTCAAATTTCATACTGAGAACTGCTTTCGTATCCGTCAGACTTCGAAAGATAACACAAAGTAATCAGTTTTTAAAATTGTGTACTTTTTTTACAACTTCGGCATTTGTTTAAGTCAGACGAACGCTGCAACAGTCGGTGAATGTACGCACGGCAGGAATGTGACCGACTAACGCAAATCGTAACCGCATTTGCGTTGCTGATTAATACTCAGAGCTTTGAAACGAGCACCAATTACCTGGAGCACTCGCTGGGATCAACGCTAAATGAAACCGCACAGACGAGTTTGCGGGGCGTGGCTGAAAACAAAATTACGTTAATTGACATCAATTCGTAACCTGTGTTGGCTCGACGGGACGCTGCCTCATTATAATTAATCAATCGATCCCTGCAACTAAATTTAATTATAGGCTTCCAATTTGCAATTATTTAACTGCTGTATCGTGCACAAAGGTGAAGTGCGCTTTGAAACTCAGCGAAGCTGTAGATTAAACGAAGCGGCTCCGCTGCTGCAACTGACGCACACACACACACACACACACACACACACACACACACACACACAGAGAGAGAGAGAGAGAGAGAGAGAGAGAGAGAGAGAGAGAGAGACCACAGAAACGCAATGTTGCAACCTCTGTGTATTCCAGGGAAATTCTCGCAATCGCTGCAGTCGAAAGCTTAACCTTTGTGCCGGTCAATTTCCGAAAAATCTCCACCATTCATGTGATCCGTAATTAAAATTTCGTCGCGAAATGACTCTTTAGCTTTTTGCAACACATACGACAGTGCCTTCATTGTACGGAAAACTCCACCCCACTCTTCCAAGTGATATACTCTCTACCGGCAGCGTTAGATTACGGGAATCAGCAAGCTTTACTAATACCAAATTATTATGATCGAAAGGTTCTGTGCATCCTTACTACGAGTTAGCTGCAAGAGTGCTTTTTAAGTTCCGTGACGTATGTTGCTGTCATCCTCCACATATCATTTTAGCCAAGTATCAAGCTGCATAGTAACAGAAATGCTAGAAACGCTGCACTTTTACTTTATACAGGGTGTTACAAAAAGGTACGGCCAAACTTTCAGGAAACATTCCTCACACACAAATAAAGAAAAATGTTATGTGGACATGTGTCCGGAAACGCTTAATTTCCATGTTAGAGCTCATTTTAGTTTCGTCAGTATGTACTGTACTTCCTCGATTCAACGCCAGTTGGCCCAATTGAAGGAATGTAATGTTGACTCCGGTGCTTGTGTTGACATGCGACTCATTGCTCTACAGTACTAGCATCAAGCACATCAGTACGTAGAATCAACAGGTTAGTGTTCATCACGAACGTAGTTTTGCAGTCAGTGCAATGTTTACAAATGCGGAGTTGGCAGATGCTCATTTGATGTATCGATTAGCACGGGGCAATAGCCGTGGCGCGTTGCGGATTTCCAGAACGAAGGTGATCCGACAGGAAGACGTTCGAAGCAATTGATCGGCGTCTTAGGGAGCACGGAACATTCCAGCCTGGGGAAGACCTATAACGATGAGGACACCTCCAATGGACGAGGCAATTCTTCATGCAGTTGACGATAACGCTAATGTCAGCGTCAGAGAAATTGCTGCTGTACAAGGTAACGTTGACCACGTCACTGTATGGAGAGTGCTACGGGAGAACCAGTTGTTTCCGTACCATTTACAGCGTGTGCAGGCACTATCAGCAGCTGATTGGCCTCCACGGGTGCAATTCTGCGAATGGTTCATCCAACAATGTGTCAATCCTCATTTCAGTGCAAATGTTCTCATTACGGATGAGGCTTCATTCGAACGTGATCAAATTATAAATTTTCACAATCAACATGTGTGGGGTGATAAGAATCCGGACGCAATTGTGCAATCACGTCATCAACACAGATTTTTGTGAACGTTTGGGCAGGCATTGTTGGTGATGTCTTGATTGGGCCCCATGTTCTTCCACCTACGCTCAATGGAGCACGTTATCATGATTTCATACGGGATACTCTACCTGTGCTGCTAGAACATGTGCCTTTACAAGTACGACACAACATGTGGTTCATGCACGATGGAGCTCCTGCACATTTCAGTCGAAGTGTTCGTACGCTTCTCAACAACAGATTCGGTGTCCGATGGATTGGTAGAGGCGGACCAATTCCACAGCCTCCACGCTCTCCTCACCTCAACTCTCTTGACTTTCTTTTATGGTGGCATTGGAAAGCTCTTGTCTACGCAACCCCGGTACCAAATGTAGAGACTCTTCGTCCTCGTATTGTGGACGGCCTTGATACAATACGCCATTCTCCAGGACTGCATGAGCGCATCAGTCATTCCATGCGACGGAGGGTGGATGATGGTGGATGCATGTATCTTCGCTAACGGAGGTCATTTTGAACATTTCCTGTGACAAAGTGTTTGAAGTCACGCTGGCACGTTCTGTTCCTGTGTGTTTCCATTCCATGATTAATGTGATTTGAAGAGAAATAATAAAATCAGCTCTAACATGGAAAGTAAGCGTTTCCGGACACATGTCCACATAACATATTTTCTTTCTTTGTGTGTGAGGAATGTTTCCTGAAAGTTTGGCCATACATTTTTGTAACAGCCTGTATATGTGCGCGGTTCTTATGATGAGTAATGTAATGGATTCATATTGTTTGTGGTTGTTCCCTATTTTGGAATTCAGCCCACTGCAGGAGAACAGATTTTGGTTTATACACGACGGTTAAGGCCAACGGCCTTGCCAGAGTGGTAACACCGTTTCCCTTCAGATCACTGAAGTTAAGTACGGTCGGTCGGACTTGGCTAGTACTAGGATGACTCACTGTCTGGGTCTGCCGAGTGCTGTTGGCAAGCGGGGTGCACTCAGCCCTTGTGAGGTCAATTGAGGAGCTGCTTGACTGGGAAGTAGCGACACCGTTCACGAACACTGACAACAGCTAGCAAAGCTGGTGACGCCTAAGTGATGAGGACGACACGGCGGCCGGTCGGTGCCGTTGAACCTTGAAGGGCTGTTCGGACGGTGCTTTTTTTAAACTTTGTTTTGTACTATTGTTCAGACGTGGCTGCGTACTGTCATACAAACAAACGTGGATCTTCCATGTAACCAAGTTATACATTTGGTTGTATGTATGTCTGTTTACCTTGTTGGTACAGGCGTAATAAATTGCTACGTTTTATATGAAGTACTGCACGAAGTAAGCAACACAAATGCCTTAGTAACGATTAATACACTGCTTTGTCCTATAAAAGATGCGGAATACAGCCGTACATAGGAAAAGTGCCCAGCTACCTACAACTCAGGCACACCATAGTTACCATCCTTAGAGGGCTATTTTACGCTTCCGCCTTGCATCACACAAAAAAGTTCCCACAGGAACATGCATCTGCCAAACGCGGATGTAAGCCAACGCACCCTGCAACAGCATCGCAGTGTCAACTGTACCTTGTGTTAGATATGTTGGTCGATTTTGGAATAACCGTGCTGGGAGGCAACCCAACAGCTAACACAAAGAGTATGAATCACCATGTAATTTACGTAATGAGAGATAATTAATACATGCAGCACTGGAATTAAATCATGGATTTTTGTTGAAACTAAATTTGGTGACATGAACAGTCATCCTCGCAACGTAAGAAAAATACAATGCAACGTACCAATACCAAAGTCACACAAACCGTATTTTGCAGCAAATGTGGTGCTTAACAAAAAGTCAATTGATCGATTATTACTCATACGTACATATATATTAAGATGTCTTGCAGGATGGAAGAAATTGCTGCCTCTTCTTACGACTGCAGGTGAAATTCATACGTAAAATATATGTGTGTGTGTGTGTGTGTGTGTGTGACGCAGCAGTAAGAACTACACGTCCATTGTATGTGATCTAAAACATAGGTACTCTCATGCGAGATTGAAACGAAAGAAGTTAAAGAAATTGAATATTCTCCTGATATTGCTCTTTGTTTATAGGGATTATTTTAAAAGCTGATCTTTTCTGTCTTCTGTGGTGATGTACCAATTTCTTATTACTAATGAGGAAAAGAAAACATTCGTATAAATTGATACTGTGAGAGAAAATGAAAAGGTATTAAAACCCCTCGAGAATTTATCAGGACCTGTTCTACAGCCGCCGCCAAGAAGAGCCACCCTGGACATTCTGCAAATGATGGTAGTTCTAATTCTCTAGATTCAGGACTAAACCGGGGTTAAGGACAGAGCAGTCAGTGCAAGTGCACGCTCAAATATTGACACGCACCCTCTTCATACTTCAGGTAAGTACAATGGTACGTAAAATTCAAGCTTAAAAGTAACTTTCGTAAGATGTGTCACTGCAAAGCAACATACACTATGTGATCAAAAGCATCCGGACACCTTGCTGAAAATCACTTATAGTTCGTGGTGCCCTCCATCGGTAATTCTGGAATTCAGTATGGTGCTGTCCCAGCCTTAGCCTTGATAACAGCTTCCACCAAGCCAGGCATACGTTCAGTCAGGTGCTGGAAGGTCTGTTGGGGAACGGCAACCAATTCTTGACGGAGTGCTGCACTGAGAAGACGTATCGATGTCGTTCGGTGACGCCTGGCACGAAGTCGGCGTCCCAAAACATCCCAAACGTGTTCTGTAGGATTCAGGTCAGGCCTCTGTGCAGGCCAGTCCATTACAGGGATGTTACTGTCGTGTAACGACTCTACCATAGGCCGTATATTATAGACAGGTGTTCGATCATGTTGAAAGATGCAATCACCATCCCAGAATTGCTCTTCAACTAAAACATCAATCTAGGCCTGTGCTGTGATAGTGCCGCGCAGAACAACAAGGGGTACATATCCCCTCCATGTAAAATACGACCACACCATAACACCACCGCCTTCGAATTTTACTGTTGGCACTACACACGCTGGAAGATGACGTTCACCGGGCATTCCCCATACCCACATCCTGCCAACGGATCGCCACATTGTGTACCGTGATTCGTCATTCCACGCAACGTTTTTCCACTGCTCAATCGTCCAATGTTCACGCTCCTTACACCAAGCGAGGCTTCGTTTGGTATTTACCGGCGTGATGCGTGGGTTATGAGCAGCCGCTCGACCATGAAATCAAAGTTTTCCCACCACCCACCTAACTGTCACAGTTCTTGCAGTGGATCCTGATGCAGCTTGGAATTCCTGTGTGGTGGTCTGGACAGATGTCTGCCTGCTACACATTACGACTCTCTTCTACTGTCAGGGGTCTCTTTCAGTCAACATACGAGGTCGGCCTGTACGCTTTTGTGCTGTACGTGTCCCTTCACGTTTCTACTTCACGGATGTTTAGGAGTGTGGAAATCTCGCGTACAGACGTATGACACCAGTGACACCCAATCACCTGAGAAAGTTCAAAGTCCCTGAGTTCCGCGGAGTGCCGCATTCTGCTTTGTCATGATGTATAATGACTACTGAGGTCCCTGATATGGAATACCTGGCAGTAAGAGGCACCACAATGCACCTAATATGAAAAACGTATTTTTTTGGGGTGTCAGAATACTTTTGTTCACAAAGTGTATCTCGATGAAACATGGACTATTTATAGAAAGAATTGCTAGAGTATATTACAGAACGTAACTGAAATAAATTCGCAATCAAACGAACGGAATTGAGATTTTATTAAAGACAATAAACACACTGAAGTCACCGCGCTTGATGATGATCCAGTGGATATTACAAAATGACGAACATGGTTCTTAATAGGGTGTGTGATCACCATACATGGCAATGCACGTTCTGTAAAGTAACCTCATGCTAGCCACAAAGTTCGTAAGGAGTTTTCACTGTAGGTCGTTATATTTTTTCACCAAGGCAGTTGATAACTGCCGGATGGTTGTTGGTGCATCCCTCAGAAGACGCACTTAGTATAGCGTGACAATAATGTTGCCCAGTGAGTATACCATGTGCAAAGCTTTGGAGGTCAGTACCCATTCAACATTAAACCTCCACACACCAAACTCCTGGAACATGTTCGACAGCTTTCCTGGGTACACTACGCGTTCCCAACGCTCGTCGTACGTGGGTACGCCCAGGATCACTACTTAAGACGGAACCTACTGTGATACGAGAAGAGCGCGCGACTCCACTCCTAGTTGATCCAGTCCATATCAAGTGGTGCCGCCGATGCGGGCAAACAGAACACACGGCGTGCTTTTGAGGAGCGTGAGATGGCGTGTCTCGCAGTCTTCTTAAACATGCTTGCAGCTGCACCTGCCGCTTGATGTGGGTTGCTCAACTGGTGTTGCAGTTGACAGTGGTTGAACATCTCCTCTTCCTCGGGCAGCAGTGCCTGTGGTTCGGAACGGTGCCCATGCACGTGAAACTATGCTGCACACCTGGGCTACACTCATCATACATCGTTCTTCCAGTTTCCCGATGAAGTCATCCAAATGTTGTCTCGAGGCCACGGTAACGAAAATCGCAACCACAACGCACAGTAACTGCTCGCTGATTGGCACACACTTTTTCCGTTCCTTCAAATGCCTAACGTTTTCGGCACCAAGTCCACTAGGGGCTATCAGCATGTTTATCTCTCACCGTGTGACGTCCAAATTTCTGTATACGACTGGGAGACCTATGGCAACATGTTCAGCACATCCATTAAAAAAAAAAAGAAATGGTTCAAATGGCTCAGAGCACTATGGGACTTAACTGCTGTGGTCATCAGTCCCCTACAACTTAAAACTACTTAAACCTAACTAATCTAAGGACATCACACACATCCATGCCCGAGGCAGGATTCGAACCTGCGACCACAGCGGTCACGCGGTTCCAGACTGTAGTGCCTAGAACCGCACGGCCACTCCAGCCGGCTACTTCCATTCATTTCCACTGAGTAGTTAATACGACACTTTATTTATGTCGTACTCATATTTTCCGGAGCACGGTAATTGTGAGGTTTCTGCGAATTAATTACTGTAAATTGTTATTCTCCTGTGTTGGCATCTTTTCTTCAAATATATTGCCTAACAATGTTTGATACTGTGACAAGGCTTTATAGTTGCTTCGTGCAAGCGAGACACCCCATAACAGCATTCAGTTTCGGTGATAAGGAGTTCCCTTCCTGTTACATACTAATGTTTGACACCAAAAAGTTTTGCTGAATACAACTTTTATTTTATTTACTTTTTATTTACTTTTGAGTCATCAGTCTTCTGATTATCTTATCGAATTCCTTGATTTCACAGTAGCACTTGCAACCTACGGCCTCATTTATCTGCTAGATGTATTCGAATCTCTGTCTTTTTCTGCAGTTTTTACCTTCTATAGCTCCCTCTAGTACCATGGAAGGTATTCCCGATATCTGAACACACGTCCTATAATCTCTTCTTCTTGTCAGCGTTCTCCATATACGATTTTGCTACATTTTGCGTAGAATGTCCTCACTCTTTACCTTATCAGTCCATATACAATATGTACAATATAAAAGCTTACTGGTACTACACAACGGTCACAGACAGCAAACACCGGCACTGTTCATGCAACAGACTTTCTTTCGATTACAACAACCCAGACATAGATCCTCATGTTCGCAATTTCAGTAGCAGTTACTCTCTACGAGCACTTACAAATGGTAAACAAACACACCCAAATGCGTCGTGATGATTGCATAGGCCGGCACGAAGTTGAAAAAGATTCTTTTCTATGTAGCATTGCTGACTACCTAACTTTCAGTTGTTCAACGATAGAATTTCTCTTTTATTAAAAGAAACAACATTAATGACAAAGGAAGTCCTTTCCAGTTAGATTTTATGTTTGTTACGTCTGCTGTTCGCAAACCTGTTTTTGCGACGTTTATTTCGACACTCCACTGTGAGGTCTAAGGCGCTGCAGTCATGGACTGTGGGGCTGGTCCCAGCGGAGATTCGAGTCCTCTCTCGGGCATGGGTGTGTGTGTTTTTCCTTCGGATACTTTAGGTTAAGTAGTGTGTAAGCTTAGGGACTGATGACCTTAGCAGTTAAGTCCCATAATTTGTCACACACATTCCCCCCCCCCCCCCACCGCAAGAATATTTCTGAGCGATAAACTGACGTAATACGAGACATGTGTAGCAACTATCCACAAGCACATCTACATCTGTGTTATTCAAGTGTGGTATCTATTGATCCTGGTACCACACTAATTTCCTATCGTATGATATTTGCGAATTGAGTGATTTTCCCGCCGTTTTATCATTTCGCGAGACTTGCTTGGAAGGAAGTAATACGTTACCCGACTCTTTCCTTGGACGAACGCTGTCATCTCCGCAGATATATCGGGCCGACTTAAAGATAACGCGGCGAAACGTGGCGCTCTTCGTTGTATCTTCTCTATCTCTTCTATTATTCCTACGTGATAAGGGTCTCAGATTGATGGACAAAACTCAAGAATCAGCCGAACTAGTGTGTTGTAAGTATGTATATGGTTTTTTGCTAAGTATTTATGTTGTTTCTATTTAGCTTTGTTAAGGTAAACTATGTAGATAGATATTATTGTTCTAACAAAATTTTCCAGACGCGTCTGAATATGGGACGTATGTCCTGAAACCGGATAGCGCTTTCCTTTCCAGAAATAAATAATTTTCGCAGCTGTAGCAGATTTTATCACTGGCAATAAATAACAGATGAGGAAGTTCCTTGAAGAGAAACGTGTCTCTCTGAGAGGGCACGGCCGACTTCCTTCCCCGTCCTTCCCTGATCCGATGAGACCGATGACCTCGCAGTTTGGTCTCTTCCCACAAAACAACCCAACCCATCCATTACTCTCCACTGGCCTACTCCCGAAATTACGTCTACATCGGTCGTGTCGAGTTTTATCCGCGCGGAAGCCCTGAATCCGATCACAAATCTGGTCAGATTTTCCGTAAGGTGGTAGTTTGTCCACTATACACATTTGCGGGAGTGTATCGAGAGCCTTCCAAAGTCAAAGAACACAGCATTCACCTGAGCGCCGTTATCTGTTGAGCTTCGGCTCCTGCAGACTAACAGACTGAACTGAGTTTAGAGGACGCGGAAAATTTATTCAATTATATGAGCCTATAAAGACAAAAGCTACTGTTTGAAGGAATACTTTTACAAGCGCCTTTTTTGACGGCTGAGCAAATGCGAGCGAGAGTCACGGGAACAGATCCGCTTCGAACAAAAATCGTCCTCTTCTGATTAACATTTCGACAGGTATCAGATTTCCAGTATCTTTCAGGCAGTGTTAATTACAGGATCTTATACCAAAGCATATGCGACACGATAGCAAGAATCATAAAACCGTTATTGGCTGCATTAAGACTGTAATATGAAACCCATAACTGCGCAGGACAAAATAAATTGGGAGAGGTATGTGCCAAGACTGCAGGAGCAAAGTCTTGCAACACCGTTCTTCGATGGAGAAAAGTTTGGTATTAGTACTGAATGACTTAACACTTTTTTTAATTTTTTAAACGACAGCTAGTTTTATTATTGATGGAATCAAAGTTGTAAGTCTTTCTTTAGAAACTCTGAAATGCCAATAATGTATCATTGGAAGTATTCTTTCTTATGTTTGTCACGCAGCTTGGCTATGAGGTATTTATTACGTTGTAGCAAAAGTGTGTTGCAGTTCTCAACTGCTAACTTTGTTTGAATAGTGCAGTGCTGTCTCCCCTCTACCATCTGACTTAGCCAATCAGTTGACTTGATCTCCAACTACAGAGTGAAATAGCTATAAAGGGGTAAAATGAAAGTTGTGGTATATTCTTATGTGGTGAAGTATGTAAATACTTCTGTGCCTCTATTAAGAACTATCTTTATTGAGATTCGGCTACACGTTCCCGGTGGGACTATTCTCGAGGAATAATGTCGTAGGTAGAAATGTACAGGGAAAGAGTGAAATGTGAACTTTCATGAGAAACTAACATAATGCCCATGTTTATTGAGGTAGAAATCAGACGAGCAACAGTTTCCCTATTTCTTGGAAACGGAAAAACTAGGAAGCAAACAGTACTGACAGAGCCAAAGCTCCGAAAGCATGAACGCAAGTACGAAGAAGGGATCCAAAACGAAAGTAAACAGAATTCTTTTCCTGCTTTCAGAGGGGAGTTTATGACCGATTCTCATACTGAGTCACTTTCTAACAGTGGGGAATCAGTTCACAGCCATCAACGCTGAATCGTCAGATAATTCTGAGTATAGTAGAACTTCCTTAATGTTGACATCATTAATCCGTATGTCCTTTTTTGTAGTGTTTGGTACTCCGAATATAATAGCGGCATTAATCTGCGATTGAAAGACGGGAATCACTAAATGTAATTTCAGCCAACCGCTACACACAGGTGTCAGTTAACAATTTGCTATTGAGTTGTACAGTACTGTAGTGCCCTAGTTTGTTACGAGTGCAAAACGACATCAGAGAGAAAGCTGGTGGCAGTGTGCATGGACAAAACAGTAAATGCACTGCATAGAATGGATAAAGGAGAATTGCTGAAGAAGATTGCTGCTGAATTTGGCGTTGAAGCTTCACAAAGATTTCACTATGCTCAGTCATTATAAATGTAAATGACTGGCTAAAAAATGACAATAATGCAGGCTACGGTATAATTTCCGATGAACAAATTATGAAAGTTTGTCCATCTGCAGAGAATAACGACAATGGTGGCTGATTAACTGGTGCTCAGCCTGAACACATGACGACACATGCGGAGCCAACAACGCAGCTGGACAAAATGATAGCTTCAGTGAAACTCCAGACAGTAACAATTTGGACTGAACTATGGCTGGTAGAACGCCCAGGTGAACGTGTTGCACATAAACGGCATACGAATCTGTCTCAAAAAGACAGTTACTGATTATTTCAGTGTGTAAAACTCCTTGGCTTTGTTCATTATCTGGTCAACTTTTATATGAAAATAGTATACATTGTGTTAGGAGCATAAGAGCAGATATTTATGTTGATGACTGAATACTGTGTACTTACAGCTTGACATCACTTGCAGACTAATAATTATGGTTATTATCAGTAGTATGTTTCTAGGTCAGTTAGTAACTCCAAGTAAGGGTGGCACAAGCAAGCCAACAACTTTTATCTTCCTCTGGGTAGCAAGTCAGGCACTGATGTATGGACGTAACATGGGCACTCTATAGTAGTCCAGTACGACCGTACAGAAAACATCAGGTAGTACAATTTGTGGCGTGTTTGTGGGAATACCAGCCTCGCAGGGTAGCCACGTGGTTTAAGTCGCCTTGTCACGGTTCGTGCGGCTCTCCCCGTCGGAGATTCGAGTCCTCCCTCGGGCATGGTTGTGTGTGTTGTCCTTAGCGTAAGTTAGTTTAAGTTAGATTAAGTAGTGTGTAAGCCTAGGGACGGATGACCTCAGCAGTTTGGTCCCATAGAACCTTACTACAAATTTCGATAATTGGGAAGACCATTAGACTCAGAGAAAAAAATAATAAACATACTGAAGTGAGTATCTAAGTATTTTAAGATAACAGTTAACACAATATCTGTACCTATAATCCTAACATCCAGTATGTTATGTGTCTCTGCGTGAAAGTAACAAAACGTGTGCTTATAGCATTTAATCCATGTCATTTTATTTTTTCTGACTTTCCAGTTTATCTGGATTTTCGGTTATCCGGATTACCTACGTTCTCACCAAGACTGGATAAACAAAGGTCCACTATACTGTTTTCGGAAATGCTCTTCCATATTCTCGGCGATTTTTAACCTTCTTTTGTTTAACCTATTTTGTATTCTGAAAAAATTCTCTTTGCGATTCACCGTCTAAATACTGCTCATGTAACTGTATCTGTTTTGTTACGGCCTAGCAGGCGTGTCTGTTAAGTACGGCAGTTGAGTTGTTGGCGAGACACGTATAAAATACAGTTAATACAGCAGGAGATTTTGTAACTGCAGCAGAGCCACTATGAAACAGGAAACTGCTTATCCAAAACACCAGCGCTGTTACTGTGCTAGTAAATGCCAGACGCGAATTTCCGTGACAGCTAGGATACCATCTGCAAGATGGAGCGATAAACTGGAGTCCCACACGGAAACCCACGATTTCCATCGCAATTTGTGACTACCCCAGCAGTCGGTGAAACAACGGCACGGTACTTGTCGCGGTTTTATCGGTTAAATTTCGATCTGTGACAGCAAAGAGGCATAAATCTTTCTGGAGGTCGGAAACCAAGTTAGTAATAAATATCTGGAAAGAAGGAAGACTGTGTCACAGCGATGTCAGAATGACGTAAAATGAAGACTTGCAACGTTGACTCACTGGATGTACCTTACAGCTGTCACATTGGACTGCTTGATACTTCTGATTTGAAACACCAAACAAAATCATTCGTATTAGCAAGCAGGTCTGCTCAAGCTTACCTATTTGTTTATTTACACGCACATAATATACTCGTTAGGTGTCTCTTGATTAGGAGGTAAACAGTTCGAATGCTGAGACTGGAAGAAAGTTGCGTTATCAGTATTTTATCGTCAGGGGAAGGTGCGATGGTGATGTAACGTTTATGACCATCTGCCTACGAGTGAATGTGCTCAGCTAAGTCCAGAACTTTCGTTCAGCGTGTCAGGGCGTCAGAGAATGTGATGCTTATTGATGGTGATCTGTCTGTCAGAAGAAGGTCGTACTGAATTTGCTTCAGTAGTTTTGAAAGCTCTGTGAAATACGTGGCAGAAGATTATTCCTCTTGTATCGCTTTTTAGGGATTTGTCCCACTGTCTTCGTGTATGGACCTCGGGAAGAATGATAGCTTAAGTAATTTTGTGTGTGCTGTAATTAGTCGTTTCTATAGGAGCAATAAGTAGGCAGTTGTAGTATATTCACAGATTCCTCACTTTATGTTTGTTCTTGAAACTTTTAAATTAGGCTTAGTTCGCGTCAATCTTCAACAGTCTGCTAATTTAGGTTTTTTAGCATTTCTGTGACGCTTTTGTACTGACGAAGCAAAACCTCTGGTCGTGTGTGCTTTTCTTCTTTTTGAATATTAAGTATCCCCGGATAGCTATGTTTGGTACTAGTTACATTCACTTGAGTGAACTACAGAAGTATTTTGTAAGCAACCTTTTTGCAGATTCATTCTACTTCCCAGTATCCTATCAATGAATCGGAGTCCCGGTTTATCTTTGACCAATCCTTCGTGAGCATTCCACAGCATATCCCTACACATTGCTAAGTGCACGTATTTGTATAATTTGACTGATTGCAATTGTGACTCATTGAGATTATAATAATCTCACATACTTTGTTCCTTCGTTCTGTGAAGAGCACAACTCTACACTGTGAACATTTAAAGTGAGGCTCCAGTCTTTAAGCTCTCCAATCCCGTAGTTAGTATTCAAGAGGACCAGGATACGTTCTGCGTACTGGATTGCCCCTTTCGTCCTCACCTTCCTCCCTTAATGTCGTTATCACCACCGTTATAATTGTTAACACGTACTACTACAATCCGCACACACAGCTCACTGTCACCGATGCTCTACAGCTGTACACGTGATACGACGAATATGTAAGTTGTCTCAATAGAGGCCGCCTTACACATTGTACCCTGTGAAAACGAACCACACAGGAAGTGAAGCGATTAGATCCTTGGACTAGCTGGCTGTCTGTAAACGTTTACTCAATTTCAACTCATTACGAAAAGCACAAAACCACTCTAGGTTTGGCAAACAACAAAAATAAACTTCTCTATTAATCTCGTTGTACGTACACACGTAAATACACCCGTTAGATGCTTCATCTAACGAACTAAGATGGTGCTCCTCACTTTTCACCAACACTGCTAACATTACGATGAATCATCTTCGAAAGTACAGCAACGAAGAAAAGTAAGCACTTACCAAGCAAAGCGGCAGTACGTTAGTTTAATAAAAGCGGTAATTCCTTATACACGAGACTTCTTATGTCTTGTTATCAATCCGTTATTCTCCATTTTCCCCTTTTTCCTCAGCTCTCTTTAATTCAGTGTATGTTGACAATTTCAGATCTTGTTTTATCCGAATAATGTACTGAAGTCATGGTATTCCTCGTGCATTCTTTCCAGAAATATTTGTTTCTATTAATTTCACAATGAATAGGTTTCCCGCCTGTCCGACCTTCCATCCCTTTATGGCCCTCCAAAATTATCTTTTCTCTCTTATGTACCTGAAGAACGTCTCAGCCTTAATTCTCGTTGTCTATGATCTTTAGGACTCTTCTCTAACTCCGTGGCCGAAAAGCCAGTAATCTATTCCAGTTTTGGGTTCCTTTCCGCGGCTGATTTCTTAATTTTAGCGGCCTACTTTATCGTATGACAACCAAAACCAGATGGAAGAAGTCCGGTTACTCTCGTATGTATGCTTAATAGGCTAAGCCTAATACGTGCATAAGAAGTGTTGAGCACATTTGTTTTACTTCAAATGTCGTCGCAAAGATTCTGAGCTCCTTACAAAATAAAAAGGAGGCAAACCCAAGATATCATGATTGCAGTCTTGGAAAGATCTCTTTATATTTCAATAACTTAGTGTCCTTTGTATTGGTGTTGCTCGTTTTTTAATAGTGACGTAGATTTTTATGTCGTCATCACTGTAATCTCCTTCGTCACCGGTAACAGTTTTGGACAGCAATTGTCTCTGTTTACAAGAGAACCGAAGACGCAACTACTGACACAAATTGTAGCCAATTAATTTATGTGCAGTTTCCTCTCAAAATGAGCGATACTCATACGCCGGAATTTTTAACTTTGCCCATAGTATCTTGCACGGTGGTTATCTGGTCATAATTTATGACATATGACAATTATCTATTGATTGACGTGTGTCGTTGTGAGTTACAGCGTACAGAAAGTCTCTGGAAAAACCGAGATTGAGCGAGTTACTGATCGTCGTTCTCTTTACCGGTAAATCGAGTACGTGTAAGTATTGTTTAAGTACACCATACCCAGACGAAAAATATTAACAGTTCCTAGGACTACTGTCACTTTGATTTGTTTTTACCAGTTTGAAAGTATGTTAATCCCGATGTTTTGCCATTCAATGAACGTTAAACTCTAAAATTTACTTCAACTTCTGTAGCTGTTTGGTCATTGCTTCTAATGTTACAACACAACATCAACTGCGTTGCCGTTTATTCAGACCGAATGCAGATCTGTTTACATTTGTTAGTTCTAAATGCGACTGTAGTTACAGCGTCAACATCGCTTATATGCTGGGATAAAATAAGTCTCGAAGCTTTTTGGACGAACGGTGTAAACGTAACGTAACGTAACGTTTTGTATTTCGAATATCTTGCGTAGACATATTTTGCTCGTTTAACTTTCGTCTTCACAGTGCGGCATAGTTTGGTTTATCAGGTTCTCAACAACCTTTTTTTTTTTAACGCAATCTAACAGTAGATACTTCTTTGGCTCTTTCCATCAACATATCTGATGATACCCACGTGTGGCGGACGTATCTGGCAATAAAATCGAACTGTGTGTGAGTTGTGGCTGTTTTATCTCTATGCTGGATGACTAACACAGCATTAATTTTGCCAGTTTCTTTCAAAAACGGAAAAAAGAACTTTGTTTGTAGTGTAATATCAAAGAAATTTCATTTCCATATAAACCTGGAAACACCTTACAAATATGCAAAGTTCGTCTCGTGCAAAGAAATATGCATAATGTACAGATGAATAAGTACAGCTGCTTCAGGAGTCTTCAACGCGATTTTGTAAATTTCTCTGTGGCAACGTCTCTTTGTAGCTCTGAAGACGACTAATGTTTTCGCCTACAGCCCTTTGCACTTCGCAGCTGAAAGCTGTCAGAAGAGTTGCCAGGAGTCAGGGAGTTCTTTAAGATGTCTCCACTTTAGAAGTTTCTTAGTAGTAAAAAATAAATGTATTCAACCTTATGCATGTTGTGGCATTTTGTCACGCATCTCGCTGTTTATGACGTCATATTGCCTGAACGGTGCGTGGTACCATGCTGCAATTTTGTAGGCGCATTTAGCGGCATATGCGCATACTTACTGCAAAGTTTATTGCGAATAGAGTTAGTAGCACGGAAGTAATAAATTTAAAAGTCATGCATGATGCAGCAGTTTTTCACGCATCTCATTGTTTATGATGTCATGTCTTCTGAACCATGATAGATAGGTGGTTCTTATCTCGATAGCGATTGATACCTGACAGTTGGGGAAATGTGTACCAAATGTAGTTGAAATAAGTCCAGTGATTTAGGAGGAAATGTGGAAAACACACACACACACACACACACACACACACATACACACTTTTATAATTTGCTCGTATGGGTTATTGGCAACTGTTGCTGTGTCCCCGGCATGCCACGCCTGTGTTTGCTAATAACATGGTACTTGCTACAAAAGTTCGTCTCAGATCAAGGATTTGTAAAAGGAAATAAATCGTGCGAAGTTCTGCGTTAAGCAAATACGTTTGGCGTAGAAACGTTGGCGAAGTAACGAAGCCTTAAAAAGTGTCAGCTTGCGAGAGCCGACTCCGATTCCCAGTCTCCCTCGAAGTGCGGCATTTAAGCCGCAGAATGCAAATGGCGCACGAAAAGAAGAGCCAATTAAAGGGAATAAAGTCGCGGACACAGGCCGTTAAGTTCATTCCGGCCCGAGAGACTTGGAGGGCCTCACGTTAGAGATGGACGCCTCCGTTACGGCGTGAAAATGAAGTTCAAAGTTAATTTGGGGCCGCGCGGATTGCTTTCGCGAGAGTTTCCGGCGGCTGGTGCATACTGATGCTCATTACGGAGATGAGCGTGGCTAATGCGGCACTCCGTATGCCCTGCGCGTCCTCACACCCGCGTTAATTAAGCCAGCGCCGCACGGCGCATGCGCCAGGCCACCATGGACAGAGGAATCGAGGCCGCCGCTGCGCTGGATTTTAGAGCCAAGTCGTTTCCTTATCCCCACCTCGTTCTGTATATTATCTGTATTATCGCAAAAGCCATAATACATCGTTTTTAACACTTTCGCGATTGATGGGACACATGTCCCAATGAAGTAATGAGAATTTTTGAGCATTGGGACGTCTATATCCCATTTTTGTCTAGCATGCATCGATACGCTTTCGGAACTTGGGAGAAATATATCACGAGGTTTGGGGTGGATATACAGAAGGATCTGAGTGATCAAATGGGACGACGCGTGTTTATAGTGTGTCTGTTTGACGAAAATCAGATCAAGTGACTATCTTCTCCAGTCCCAGAACGCTTGAGATAACTAATTATTTTCTTATACATCATAGATACTGTTCCGAATCGTTACTACACACCTAGTAATTCTACTGAACTGTACGTAATTTTGTATGTAGTGGGAAACATCGTAGAATGTAGAAAATATTGGTGTGTGATATGTCAAAGCCATCTCCTAATGTTTTGCTACAAACGTGTGCGATATTTCTTTTTTTATTTTTGACTGTCAGGAGAGTAAATGTATTTTGGCCTTGATTTGTTATACCTCTCTCAATAATCACCGTACTGATAAAAAATTCTAAAATTAAATAATTAGCTCTGAAAAACGATAAACATGGACCTAGTTATGTTCAGGGGTTACGCCTGCCCATTTAGCCGATTTTAAAAATCGGTCAGTGTAGATTTTTTTGTGAAAGTTTATTTACTACAAAGGAAGACAGGTTTTGACGCCTAATTTTCCAAATATTTGGTAAATAACTTTTAACTATGGAAGGGTTAAATAAGCTGTTTTTGTAGGTAGCAGTAATCCTCTCTCCCCCCGATTCTCTAAAGAATCGAACTCCCACATATGAAACAGCCTCAGACGTCTGAGTACTTTGAAAAGAGTTAATCTGTTTAATATTTGACGTTAAACACGTAAAGCCTTTGTGGATGAAGACTTACAGCCCTAATTACTCGTATATTGGTTTCAGTAGTTTCCTTGTATTTGCGCAGAGACTAAAGAGAACCGTCCAGTCCTGAACTCGTAGGCGAAGAGAGTGATAACCGTTTTACACGTCGCAACAAGATCTTTTTTTCAGATAGAGTAAAGCACGAGACCGTTTATTTTAGACTTAGATACACTACAAAAGCAAAGTCATTAAACTACAGCTTCATAATATAATTTCGTGCAAATATTACGGTATCAGTTTCATAATTTATGTGGTGACTATGTCACAAAATGCATTTAATTGTATCTTTAGTATAAGGAAGTAAACTAACCAAGGTTAAGAAAGAAGAAAGGGCACGTTTTATTATTAAAAATATTCTTAACATGTTTCATGGTTTTAAATTTTAACGGACGAGCAAGGAAAATTTAGTGAGGCTAAACTCGTTTCCTTTCTTTATTTTGTGGGCAGTAAGCAAGAAAAAACTTAGAAAAGGTTTGAAATTATGTTTGAAGTTTGTTTTACGTCGCTACGTGCTCTCATTGTCAAACTCTGGATGCGTACAGTCTGGGTAATTTGTGGTTTTTAGGAAAGCTACTTTTTGACGCACCTCAGTGTTTATAAAGTAACATCACGTGAGCTATGTGTCATACGGTGATGTAATTTTGAACGTACTCTTAGTGGAACGTGAAAAATTTGTTGCGAAAATAGGAGCTAAGAAGTAATAAAACGTCATGCTGATGCTGAAGTTTTATTGTATGAACGGCGAACATATAGTAAGCGACAAACTTTTTTGCTTTCAATATTTTGTGGCGGGGGGGGGGGGGGGGGGGGGTCAGAGAGAAAAACCTTCGAAATGGTCTGAAAGGTTCTGGAAGTCGCAAAATATCCTTACTCTTAAATACTAGATGAATTCGCAAACCGTGAGTTCCGCTCGCTTAAGACATTTATGACCACACTTTCGGATACTACTTGGCTTATTGTGTTAAAGCGTTAACGTCAGATTATACCTCATAAGTTCATTATGAAAACTTTTTAAATTTTTGATTCGGTGAATAATTATGAAAATTAACGGAAATCAAATTTTGGTTTCCCGGGTGATTACTTTAGCTGTTTAGGACTATAGAAAAGATAATGTGCAACCAATCGCTTTTTCAATCTGATATGTGTTACTGTGCCATTAACTGGTTTTACAACTAGTGCAGGCTCATCTTCAAATGAATGTGTTACAGAAACATTACTTTCTGGACCATGTGCAGCTACAGGTGATGGTCGTAGTACTGGTGAAATCAACGGAAGTTTAGGCATAAGTTAACGAAATGTTTATGGAATGAAAAGACTTACGTTTTAGAATACTTAGATTGCACCGCATCTTACTATTTATGACATATTCTTTTACGATAATATACATTCCAGCTAGCTTACACACACACACACACACACACACACAGTATTTAGGTGCATTGGTTTTAAGTAAACAAACACTGAACATAAATAGAAAGAGTGTGATGTCTTAAATGCTGTCAAGCCTGTTGCAAGGAGTTCTGCTCCAGGTACGTTAATGTAGATAATGAGTATAGTGTAATTCCATGATAACAAATATTTATTCGTAAAGAACTATGCTAGATACAGTTATGTGGTTTGTTCCAAATGGTAGCTTAAATCATCCACTTTTTTGGATACACTTCCACAAGTCTGTGTGGCTTCTGGCAAACGACATCTTAACTCATCACCTGGAAATGTTGGAACCTTACATTGTACTTCAACTACTGGAATTTCAACCATAGCTATTGTTTCAACAAGATGTTGCTCTGCCAGACTGAGGATTATGTGTTCGCCAGTTCTTGGATTAAATGTTTCCGAACAGGAGGATCGCTAGAGACGTTCCAACATCATGGCCACCGTGTTCAGCAGACGTAACTTCTGTTGACCATTTATGGGGTTACGTTACGGGTAAAGTGTCCATTTCACCAGGTCCTGATATGCAAATTCTTACGATACGAATACGAGGTGCTGTAGAGGCGCTGACGGGAGAGGTGTTGGCAAAGACAGAGAGAAAGTGAGTGGCGAGTATACGAAGCAAATGTGGAATTGTATCTATAATAAGCCTTTATGGTTTAAACTATGTAACAAACCGCATAGCCGTATCTATCAAATTTGGTTAGAAATATTTTTTTTGTAATCGGGAAAAGAATTTATTCTCTCTCTGCATAAAACTCATATTTTCTCTTTATAGGGTAGCCTAGAGGCAGGTGTCATCCGTTACAGTTTCAACGCTCTGTGGCGTAGTTTCATGAATTTTCCAGGCGTGGCTTTGTATCTTGAAAACTTGTTCGTCAAGACAGGTCTACAGGTGCTGAAAATTTATCAGTACCACTTTGTTACACTGTATAGCTTCTGTTTGTACATTTAAACGTTCGAATTTTATAAATACGGCTAGATTATACTTATTTACTAAAATATGCTAATCCAACACACTTTGCAGTATTACCAAGAAAAACGAAATGACCATAAAATTAAGTGCAACATTTTACAATGTGCCTTTACTGGAGTGTTCTTTAAATCCAGGGCAGTAGCAATGATCATCATCTGAACCAAATTAACCTGCAGTTCGCCTGTTGTGGACACTGTGGAACACATATAGGACGCTATAAGGCGTTAGCTTGGCGTCCACAAACCACCAGCGCATAATTAATTTACGGGGATTGCGTGACCTGGGCGAAGACATGTGGTGCCTTGTACTTCCGGACACATATCAAGGACTTGTTGAATCCTTGCAGAATCGCTGCAGTATTTCATTCCACACGAGGACAAAACTGCTGCTAAGAGATACTCAAAATATTTTGGCACATCAATGTAACTCGCAAATCCCTTCTTCGTGGACCCATACTTATGGGAACATTCCTACTGTTGTAAGCACACACTTTGACTCTTGTAATTTTCCACTATTCGTAATGGTACATCTACAATGAAGAGAGGTCACTTCCCTGCTTCGCAATCCATATTAAGACAACACTGGACGACTTTTTTCGTCGCTTGTACTGGAAAAAGTTTTTGAATGAAAAGGACAAGTGTTTCCAGAAATGATTTGTCTAAAGTACGAAATGAATAGATTACAGGCTTTTACGTGTCGATTGAGAACTAAAAGTTGAGTGCGCTATTCTTTAAAATTCTAAGATTTTGAATTGAGCGTGGTACTTTATATTGTTAATCGGCTCCTAAATTACTGTACGATTTCGATCAGCGTTTAAAGGCGCATCAAATGTTTTTCTAAACTATTTTATTTCTTACTTTTAGACAAATAGTTGCGGTAAACATTTTACATTTTCTTCCTTCAATTTCTTTTTATGTCCAAGTTTTAGGCAGTTAAATATAAAGCCTTTTTTGCCCACAATAGCTAGGCCTTCACCAGAGAACTTTTTTACACGTTAACTGCATAGCTAACAGCAGCTGTTCAAGAAATATTTTAATATTCCCTCAATTCACTAATTTAGTTTTTCTTAACTGTCGTGATTACTCTCAAGCAATTAATTTCGCTTCTTGCCAAGCTACATCCCAGGTTGGTCAATTTGTTTATTTTCTACTCTTTCTTCGTCATGAAATTTCGGGCAAAAAGTTTCCCCCGAAACACTAAATAAATTTTTCTTAATTAGCCTGATTCATCTAAGCAATTAAGCATTTTTTGGAAAAGTAGACCTCATGCTAGTCAGTTTCATTTCCTATCTTTCCATTTACCATTCTTCATTCGGCTATGAAAATTCGGATAAAAATCTATTGTGTAATTTTCTCTCAAGTCGCTGATTAATTTTTTCTTTGTTGCACTGGTTAATTTCTAACCAATTAAATAAATTTTTGCAAAACTCGATTTCATGCTCATCAGTTCGAAAGGCCATTTGTCCACTTCTCACTCTTCGTTTACCTATTAATATTCTGATAAAAATCCATTGTGTAATTTTCCCTCAAAACACTAATTAAGTTTTTCTTCATTGAACTGATTACTTTCAAGCAACTAAGTACAATTTTGCAAAACTAGACCTCACACTGGTCAATTTGAAAGTCAATTTGTGCATTTCACACTCCTCGAGTGACTATGAAAATCCGGACAAAAACCCACTTTGTAATACCTAGGGAGTCTTGTTTTCGGCGCCGCTCAAACATCTGACGAAAAATCGTTAGCAACAACACAGGTGTGTTGTGCAATGAACGAGAGGAAGCGAAACAAGTGTACTCACCTCGACCTTGGGCGAGGCGGTTTTCCAGAGCCGCGGTGCTGGAGCGTTAGCGGGGGCGGCGGGGGTGGGCGCGGGGGGCGGCTCGTCTTCGGTGCTCTCGATGTCGACGAGCGTCTCGTCGTCGTCTTCGTCGTCGGCGCTGGCGCCAACGCCCGTGGGGCTCGGAGCGTCGCCCACCGAGGCCTGCGAGAACACAAGCGCTGTTTCAAGGGAGCGCCCCTGTACCTCCAGTATCAATGCTGTAGCCAGCACAAGGAGAACACTCTTCTGTTCCTCAGAGTATTTACCGATGACTTATTACGACTGTGCAGTAGCATCAGTATAAAACTATTAATTGTTCAGATGTATAGCAGTCTTTTTCTTATACCTATCTGTGACTCAGCGTCTCCTCCATGTGGTGAACAACAGTCTATCCTTTTCGTGATATTGCCGTAGTGCCAACAGCGATACGTCTGACGTTTATGATTTGTTAGCAAAATTTTTCGATTTTTAATGAATATAAATAAGTAGATCGACAAATCTCTGATTGTTGTAAAGTGGTTTTTCATCACCCATGTTAACACCAATCAACATGAACGTACAAGAGTTAGTCAGAAAGTAATGATTCCTATCCTTTCTCTATTTTACAAGAAAAGTAAGTTAGTTTGTTACTTTCTCTTATAATCATACACATTTGTCAACATTTTTCTTACACCTAGGAACAAGACTATGTATGCCTGTGCGGTACAAATCATGATCCGTCTTCCTAAACCACTGAAGCACAGAATTTTTCAAGGCCTCCAAATCTTCAAAGTGATGCCCCTGATGAACATCTCTGAGTGGGCAGAACAGGTGGAAGTCTGGTTGTGCAATGTACTGAATGCAATAGAAGACATAAGATTACAATATCAACTGTCGGAAGTTGGTGTTGAAAAAATTATTTTCCACTCTCTCCAATGCTGCTTTCTCAAATGCAATACTAACTATACATAATATATAAAAAGTGTCAAAGAGAGATTAATAAGGAGAGCTAAAGCAGTAAAAACAATAAATCTGAGATACCTTGAAGATCAGTGGCTCCACATCTGTACAGGTGGTTCATTAACGGAAAAAGGAAACGCTGTCGTAGGAATGTATACCAAAATTCTCTTCTTTTGTGAAACTTTAGGTCCAAACCACTCAAATTTTTAAGGTGAAGTTGGAGCCATTGAAACAGCATCATGCCAGCGAAACAACAGTTTACGCACATTTGGCAAAGCTGTTATTTTAAAGCTTTTATTTTTGTGATTCCAGAGCAGCAATACCGGCATTTTGCAACACACAAGATAGAAAAATCGTTCAAGTTAAGTAACTCTAAGAAGTTATTACACGTCTTCACTATAATAACAAGACAAATGCGTTTCAGTGCATACCGTCTGACTGAAGATTAGACGGAATAGAAAAACAGACTTTCTAACCAAAAAGGGTACGAAATTAAACAGCCTGGAAGAACTAACATATTGTATTTTGCAGTAAGACATTATTAACAACACATTTAAAAAAGAATTAAAACGATCCAATAAAATTTCATTAAGAGAAAGATCGGGAAAAACCTCATGGACGACTCGCTAGTGCCCGATGGACGAACGAGAGAATCAGCGTCCATATTCCTCTCGACGACTGGATGTGAAAGTTTGGCCACCAGTCAGCATAAGATCTCCATCCCGCCCTCTCCAGCATGTGTCACAGGTTGATTCGATCATGAACAAAGAACATTTAAAAGAGTGTTCAGAATTAAGTGATTGTAATTGAGTCTTAAGGACATTGTATTGGGAAGCAAACAGGCAAGTAACAATAAATCAAATGCCAGAATATTCAAATAATAATAATATTTTCAGTACTCAGGATACACAAATCTTGAAATAACCCAGTTTTTCAATAGCAGCCATCACATTGCCTTTACCAATGGATAATTGGCGACACAGTTCATTTGTTGTTATCTGGTGGTCGTCACTGATGACTTGGCTGACACCCTGGGTGTTGGGGCCAACGAGATATACGGGCTCTGTGTTGCACGTCAGAGCATGTGACACTATAGGTCTTATGAATTGTAGCAACCGCATCCAACTGGCTGGAAGCGTGTTACAACTTCAGGCCAGTTTAATACCTCGTACACGTGCGTTTAAATATACTCACACACTCGAAAAGGATTTATTGGGTACCTTCTCATTCACGTATTGATTCCCCACCTGGCCTAGGATGTAGCCAAGCGTTCGCGACGTACGTCGGGCAAAGCAACTACTGCTACGTGACAAGTTCGTTGCCGGGGGGGGGGGGGGGGGGCATGTTTTCCACGGGACGTGGCTGGATGTTGTGTGACGTCATCGGAGTCTCTGGCCGGCCGCTCCGCGTAGCTTTAACCAGCCGTGTCTGCTCTTCAGCTGCTCTACAGTGACAAACAAATAGTACGACGGTGCTGACGTCCAACGCAGCGTCTCCGTACTCCTCCCCAAGCCGTTCATGAGTGCGATTATGTGTTTCACCTTTCGCAGTAACGAATTCAGACACAGAGCCCTGTCTAAATATACATCAATGGCGACCATTTCTTACACTTATACAGTGCTGCCATCATTTGACGTTGACCGCTGTTACTGGTCAGGCATTTCTTCCTGGCTGCTCTTCGTACTTTCAGCAGGCGAACACATCGAAAAACCACCCTGTACTTTCCTTACAAGAAAGAAACAAGATGACAAACACTATACACTCAGATAAAGAGAAAAATAAAATGCACCATTCTCTGCCAAAATGAATTAGAAACGGGGACATATAATGATATTAGGAAGTAGTTCTGCATAAAATTGCATGTCGGCCCGAAACTCTACGCTGCTCAGCGCTGTTAGTACTGTATCAATTGCTCATCGGCGTCTGCCACATTGTATAAAGTACCCTCTGTCATTTACCGTACAATTCTTTACCAAAAGTATGTGTTGCACCTGGAACTTGCACCACAAATACTGTGGTAATGGGAAGTGCTATTGATGTGTGGTTTTCATAGAATGGAATGGTAATCAGGAAATCGTTGTCCAATCAACAAATTGTAATAATACTTAGGAAGTATATATCTTGTGCCAACATACTGGTTTTTAAATGGAACAATGCCTGTTGCCATTAAAAAACTAAAAGCAGGGCAAATAGAATGTACGTGATATTTGTTGCAGGGCCCAACTGCGATATCGTATTTTAAAAGTTTCCACACAGACATGTTTGTACCATTCAACCTGCGTACGATGTTGTCATATTTGCTTACAATGTGCTTTTGTTTTTCTTGAGTACACTGCAACTTATTTGTCAGAGTGTGACACTCCAAGCGGTAGGTCGTGAGTGGACGATGGGATTACCAAAACAGAAAAGGCCGACATGCTCATGGTGTATGGACAGTGTAGGAAGAAAGCAGTTCGTTTTTGTACAGTGTGTGCAGCAAGATATCGCAATAGACGTCAACCATTTCGGCAATTATTTATCTACCTGTTCAGCCACTTGCGCGAAAGCGGCAGTGTAACACTAGACAAAGTAACAGAAAGAAACAAGTTACCACAGAAGAGGGGGAAATTATTGTTCTTGTTTCCGTCGCAGTTCATCCGCACGTTAACTCCAAATCCATCGCACGAGGAAGTAGCAAGAGTCAGGAAAGTGTCCCATGCATTCTTCATCGACATAGGTTCCATCCCTATCACATCTCTCTCCATAGAGAGCTGAATGAAAACGTTATGGGCATCGTGTTAACTGATGTAGATGGGCATTAAGACAGAATACTCCATAGGTATCATGTATTCTGTTTAGTGATATTTACTAATCACGGCCAGGTAAACCGCCTAAACATGCGCCACTGCTCTGTGGACCAACCCGTTGGCTTCGCGAGGTGGAACGTCAGCATACATGGAGTGCAAACGCGTGGTGTAGGATCGTGAACAATCAGCTCATAGGCCCGATTCTCATAGACGAAACAGTGAACGTGCAGAAGTATCGAAACCTCCTAGCAGACCCTCTTCCACCGATGCTAGAAGACGTTCTTCTGCAAACTAGGAGGAAACTATGGTACCAACATGAAGTACTACAGCATGTTTTCAAGAATTATTTACAAAGCGTTGGATTGGAAGCAGAGGATCTGCACCTTGGCCAGCCCGTTCCCCGGATTTGACTCTTGTACACTTTTTTTCTGTGCGTAAAGCTGAAAGACGCTGCTTACAGGGATATACCAACTACATCCATGATATGCAACGACGTATTACTGCAGCCTCCATCTACACTGAAATGCTAGCAAGTATACAGCAGCCGTTCCATACCAGACCGGAAGCGTTTATAGCCGCTACCGGTGGTTATTTGGAA
Organism: Schistocerca gregaria; assembly: GCF_023897955.1. Lineage (NCBI taxonomy): Eukaryota > Metazoa > Arthropoda > Insecta > Orthoptera > Acrididae > Schistocerca > Schistocerca gregaria. The sequence goes on from NC_064926.1 coordinate 238,982,890, forward strand.
CACAATCTGTGATGGTGAATTGTTTCGTTACTGGTCAGAACCCTCATAACTAGTGTCCCTTTTTCTGCTGGTAGATATTGTTCAAAATGCGATATCTCACAAACGACCTGTACTGTAACGATCGCAAGAAAAACCGCTGACATTCTGATTTACCCTACTTTTAGTCTGTTAATGTCGACCGGCATTGTTCTATTTAAAAAATAGTACCTTTGCACAGAAATGCACTCTCTAAGTATTACTATCCTCTGTTGATTAGTTAACAATACACCGAGCGAGGTGACGCAGTGACGCAGCACACTAGACTCGCATTCGGACGGACGACTGTTCGAACCCGCGTGCGGCCATCCAGATTTGGATCTTTGGTGATTTCCCTAAATTGCTCCAACTAAAACCCAGGATGATTAGTCTGGAAGGGCACGGCCAATTTTCTTCCCCATCCCTGACACAATCCGAGTTTGTGCCCCGGCTCTAATGACCTCGATGTGGACGGGACGTTAAACCCTTTCCTGACTAACAATACGAGCCCTGACTACTAGACCATTCTGTGAAAACCGAAAGCCAAATAGCACTTTCTGTTTTCGCAGTATTTGCGGTGCAAGGTTTCGGTGACTCATCTGGTATATCTTATCCATAAATGTCGATAAATAACGCCATACACTAGTCTTTGCTACTCATACCACGTGTATTTACTTTTAACTGACAAGACTGGGACACAGACGTGCAAATGTGAACAGGTAAGCACTTCTGGACATACTTTTTTTCGGTATGTTAAATGTGCAGAATTTAGACAAGGAGTACGCATAATGTCTGTCAGTTTCCGTATTACAGCCCGTAATGAGAGAAACTGACAGTAGTTTGATATACTGATGAACAACTTATGCAAATTGAAATTAGATGAGTACCAAAATGCAAACGCTCTCCTGCAAGAAAGTGGTCAGCAGCATTTTAAACGTTTCATTAGGAACACTACACTAGCAAGCTGGAGCGACCATACCGAACTAGAAACAACGCTCGGAACTACGACATGATCAACACGTGGCCTTTCAAACTATACCAGTTTCCTGCTGTCTACTGTAGCGTAAAATTTTAAAAAATGAGAAAATGTTACTAAAAACTTCCGTGAAATGATTTTTCTAAGACTAAGGAAGAAAATAAGTTAGAGAAATATTTGACGGACCTCATTTAATGTACATGATTTCGAGCATCATCCAAAGGCGCGTCAAATGTTTCTCTAGCCTACTTTATTCCTTACTTTTAGAAAATTCGTTTCACAAAACATTTGACTGATTTCTTCGACTTTGTAATTTTTTTCTCTTCAAGTGTTTCCACTTAGCACAATGTCACTCACTGACTCTCCTAGCGTTTTCTGTTCTCGAATTAGTACTTAATTCGAAGGAAACTATTTTGACAGTAAAATATCACACAAATGTAAATTTTAATGCGAAGAAATAGCTAACCCCTGAAAAAAACTGTTTGACACCTAGTTTGTCTTTCTAATGTCTGCTGCTCTCGAAATATCTTAAATTTAGCGCTTGAACCGCAGGAAGCCTTTTTGACATTTAAATAACAAACCATTTGTAAGTTTTTGTGCACGAAATAGCTAGCCTTGTAAGGAGGATATTTTTGACACATCACTTACTTAGCCAACGTGAAATATTTCAGTTTTCCATCCAATCATTAAGTTTTTGTTAATTACCGTGATTACTTCCAAGTTTTTGTTTCAACGCTTTACCTCGTTTATCCACAGGATCAGCATTGTTGTATGAGTTTGGCAATATTGGTGACAGCTGGTGACCCGATTTCCTTCCTGACGCCACCATTCCCTCCAGAAGGGAATCTGTATACCCTAACTGTCTGAATCTAGCGAAGAAGTGAGAAAACTTCTTTCTAAATGTTCTGTTGGTATCCTAACGCACTCGTTCTCTTAAACACCAATGGTACCATTATAGTGCTAAGTGAACGAGCGCGCTCGTACGTTAGCACAACATGATGTATATTCTATACTTATGGAATTTTTAATCTGAAATGCTGATGTTACTCGCTACCTTTTATTGTAAAACGACGCAACATCACTGTGTGTCTTGCAAGTTTGTAAAGATCATGAACTTCTGTTTGCGTGTTACAAGATCCAGTTATGATAACACAGTTCTATCGAAACCGGTAATCAATAAAAATTACAAGCGATCTTGGCGTACCTGATATTTCAGGATAATATAACAATTCAGATCATCCCTACCAGTTAATACAATGTCAAATACGTATGAAATTGTTCTAATTTGGTGCTAATCTCTGTTGCCATCATTTTACTACAGCTGCTGCTTAACTGTAGTCGGTCCTGAGAAGAGGTTATACATTCACTGTGTGCAAGCTAGCCACCTCATAAAAACAACTAGTTTCGAATCTAAGAGATTGTCTTCCTGCTGTATTTATATGTTTCACAACAAAAGTATTTTGTGAATACCACAGAAAACATGCAGACAATTTTCAAACGACACAGCCGATTTCCTTTCTGAGCCCAGTTCATAACGATATTGAACCCCGCCTGTTGTTCATTACAAGATTGTGACCCATCTCCTGCTCATTACGAACTTGTACCCCATCTCTTGCTCACTACGAGCTTGTATCACTTCTATAGTTCGTTACCAGCTTGTGACCCCATTTCTTATTCATTACGAGCACATACCCAAGCGCGAATGACGTGGTCGACAGAACGTTACACCCTAATCCTCCTTCTCTTGACATAATTGTACCTAGCCACTTCACGGTGTATCAGCTGCTGCCCAAAAAGAAGACTATATACAAGTGTTGTACAAAAAGCAGTGGTAACTGTGTTGTCAGTGATACCAGACTTTATTGACAGACATTCACCGTATTTAATGCCCTCAATGTAATCGATCCACATCTCACTCAGTTTCCCCCACACAGATGGAAGGTGACGTAATCGATGTCTCCCAAGGACCGCCCAGTGGCAAGGAAGATATCTTCTGTTGTAGCAAGTGCCACGAAGAGGTTCATCCATTTCCGAGAAAAGGTCGTAGTTGCATGTACTGATATCGAGTGAATAAGGTGGATATTCTAGTATCCAGTATCTCAAACAGTCACGTAAGAAGGAGATCTTGCACGGAGTTCATTATGCGGCATCGTGCATTGTCACGAAGGATGATGGGATGCAGTGCCAGAACGTGTAGTCGCCTTCTTCTCAGTGCGGGACGAAGATGATGTCACAAGAAGCTGTAGTATTATGCTGTAGTGATTGTCTGCTACGGCGCTTGAACTCGTCTTTTGCGACTGACTCAAACACAGCTGTCGACGCTTACTGCAGCACTTACGCCAATTAGCCAATTAGCCAAAATACCACCTGCTTAATAGCTTGCTTCTCCGTCTTTGGAACGAAACACATCACTGATTCCGCACATCAGGGATCCGAAAGTTTGCTGGAACGTTTTTGGAGATGTGTGACATTAGATGTCTACGCACAGGTCATTTAATTCACGGGTAGCTGATTTGCGTAAGCGATGATGGAGCCCGCAATCGACCCAGATGGGTGTCCATAGGATGTACATCAGGTGACTTTGGTCGCCGAGACATCAACGTGAGTTCACTATAATGCTCCTCAAACCACTATAGCCCGGTTCTGGCACCGAGACACGGACGACTGCTGAAAGATGACATCGCTGTCGGGGGAGAAATCAAACATGAAGGGATGCAGGCGGTTCGCATCTGTCAGCGTGTCTTCGATTACTATCGCAGATTCTGTGAAAGAGTAGGAGAACGTCTTCCATTCCATAATACCTCAGACCAGCCTGGTTCTGTGGCGCCGTGCACGTTTCCAGCCTCGATGACGGCATTCATGGAGACGACCCTCGAAGTAGAGTGGCAAAAATGTGATTCAACCTAAGAGCCGACGTCTTTCCATAGATCGACGATCCAATCCCGATTGTCCCGTGCCCACCGCAGACGTAATTGACGATTTCGTTGGGTCAGCATGTGAACACGCAAGGGTGGTCTGCTGCGGATTTCCACGTCCAACAATGTACGATGAACGGTGTGCTCCGAAACACTTAAGTGTGCACCAGCATTGCGTTCTATCGGCAGAGATACCACAGATCTCCATCTATCCCACTTTACAGAGCAGAGGAGCCTCCTTTCTCCACTTTCTGCGAAGAGTCGTGGACGGCCAACCATTTAGCGCGTAGTTGTAGTTTCACTGACCTACCTCTTTCCGTAGATGCTAGCAACAGTAGCAAGTGAACATTCGACCAACTTCGCCGTTTTTGAGATACTCGTCCACAGGTTTTGCTTAATAATAATCTGCACTTTGGCGAAGTCAGTTACCTCACTTGACTTCCCCACCTGCAGCCCACATCTCCGCTGGGGTGATCCCCCATCCGTGCCTGCTCCGCTTATATAATTTTGTTACCGTGTCACGGGCCGGCCGGAGTGGCCGTACGGTTCTAGGCGCTACAGTCTGGAGCCGAGCGACCGCTACGGCAGCAGTTTCGAATCCTGCCTCGGGCATGGATGTGTGTGTTGTCCTTAGGTTAGTTAGGTTTAAGTAGTTCTAAGTCTAGGGGACTAATGACCTCAGAAGTTAAGTCGCATAGTGCTCAGAGCCATTTGAACCATTTGAACCGCGTCACGTACCCTGAACGCTGCCAGGCGTTCTGCAGTGGTCATAACGTTTTGGCGTATCAGCGTAAAACGACATTCTGCTATCAGCTGCATGCCGTTTGAGGCATGTCCTAAATGTTACAGCAGCGCTACCATAGCTTTTTATACAAAATATATATTTGAGCAGTGTTTTTTTGTGTCGAACATGTGCGAACTGGAATATGTACATTGCTGTAAGAGCACGACGGCTCCTTGCCGTTTGATGTAGTGCGTATGCATCATTTTAGTCCAAACACCTACGGTAATCAGTAATTCGAGAGTACAGGGTAAGTGGATGAGGGACGCTGTATTGCAGCGTCCGTAAGTTGGAAGTTTGATTTGGTCAGATGCTGTGTCCGGATGGCCGAAGCGGTTACGGGATCCGCTCACGAGAAGCGGTAAAAATGGTCCGAGTTTCTCCCGACATAAATTTTCAGCTTTCGTCTTTGCGTTACCACAGTACCCTGTGAGGTTGGAAGTCAGCGTCCCTTCTCTTTCTTTCCCCACTCTTAGTTTCATACGAAAGGGTCAATGGTAAGAAGCTTTCGTAGGCAGGTCCGGGCGCACGTACCTCAGCGAGGTTTTCGGCGGCGACGAGAGCAGCGGGCGCAGACGGCTGGGGCGTCGCGACGGCGGCGACGCCGGCAGCCGCAGCGGCCGCGGCAGCAGCGGGCAGCACCGGCCGGAACGCCGACTGGTACGGCGCCTGCGAACACACCAGCCAACGTCAGCACGGCCTCGCCACCAGGGTTACTAAGATGGAAAGCGCTTCTGTGGATCCAGTGATCGACGAAGGTGTTGCTAAGCCTCGCTTCCAAAGGAACCCTCCAGTTATAATAGGGGACACAGACAGACGAGCACATTCTGGAGACGAGCACATGTTACGCGGTATCTTGGGCTACACATCAGGCTAACAATAGACAAAGCAGCAAAGATAGTACATAAACTGGTGAGGCTAAATTCAGAACAGTACAGACTACCCATACCAGTCATACGGACATATCACTGTGCACTCTCCGAAGCACTACTCAGTTTCGCAGCTAGCACGTGGGCGCACGGATTGAACCTGGTCACCAACAAAGTATCAGTCAGACGAGGGCAGAGAAGTGTCCTACTTAGGCTATCTGGAGCCGTCGGTACCACCTCAGTGGATGCACTATGTGTCGTGCTTAGAATATGCCCTGTAGATATCACAATCAAAATTAGTGCTGCAAGGTTCTGGTTAGAAATGGGGAGATTAGATAAGGTACACAAGAACGATTGTACCAATACAAATGAACGGTCACCTTAAAAGTTGGGGTTTGGATACATGACAAGGCGAGTGGGGTGTGAATGATAAAGCACACACACTGCACCACTTCCTCCCTGACATAAGAGAGTGTTGAGAATGACACTTACCGACTCCAGCCGTGATATGGTGCGTTTCTTAACTGGACCCTGGCCTTAACCTATGCACTTAAACCTCCTGAGTCTCAGATGCCTACTTGCACATGCGGGGAAGAAGGTTCACCAGAACACAATGTCTTCTTCTGTGCACAATAGAGATACACTACACTTAGAATATACTGAAACATACATACATACATTCTTGAGCCAAAGAATTTCATCACTGCCTACTGTAACGTTGGCTGTAGCCCGGTGGCGTTGCGGACACGTTTTGCTTTAATAAAAGTATATAGGCAGAGCAGACACGGACGGGAGATCTCCCTAGCAAAGATATATGGTGCAATTGGGGAAGTCCATTAAAATAAACTTCGACAGAAGACAGATTGTTATTACGCAGAACCAGTGAACAAATATCTCGACAAGGCGAAACTGGTCAAATGTTCACGTGCTACAGTCATGTGCACCTACAGAAATAGATAGAGAAACAGTGAAACTACCATTAGGTGCTTAGTAGTTGGACACCATGACTCTTCACAGAACGTGGGGTTTGGAGGTTCGTCTGCTCTGTAAAGTAGGACAAATCGATATCTGTGGCATCTCGATACTGGTGCATTCGCAAGTGTTTCGGAGTACATCGTTCATCGTACATTGTTGAACATGGACCTCCACAGCAGACGACCCTTACATGTTCACATGTTGACCCAACGACATCGTCAATCACAATTGCAGTGAGCACGGGATCATCGGGATTTGACCGACCGTCGATCAATGGAAACGTTTCCGATCTTCGGGTGAATCACAGTCTTGCTGCATTAGGTCGATGATTGTCCACACAAACGCCGTCGTCGAGGTGCACGGCGGCACGAAACGTGCTGCGCGCCACCGACTAAAACTGGTGAAGCAGTTTTATGCTTCTCCTGAGCTCGCATGCGACCTGTGGTAGTAATCAAAGATACGCTGACAGCTGCGAATCATCTGCATCTTGATGTCTTTCCCGACGGTAATGTCTTCTTTCAGCAGTGTAATTGTGTATGTCTCGGAGCCACAATGTTGCTACACTGGTTTTAGGAGCGTTATAGTGAACTGACGTTGATGTCTCGGCGACCACATTCGCCTGACGTAAATCCTATGGAACCCATCTGGGTCGCTATAGTGCGCCATCACCACGTACTCAAATCTGCGGCCCTTCATTTACGCGAATTACATGATATTTGCGTAGATATCTAATGCCACATACCTCCACATAGCTACGAACAACCTGTCGGATCACTGACACGCATTGATGCACTTCCTTCCTAAGACAGACAAACAAATTATTAAGCAGGTGATCCCAATGTTTTGTCTCATCAGTGTGTATACCAGCAACAAGAGGCGAAGAAGAATGGGCACAACTAAATGCATTAACAAGCAGTATTTCAAGAAGAACATATGAAGACTACCTGCTAACATGACATAAAAGACATGCCTGTATGCAACGTAACAACATTTTCCAGAGGGTACACAGTGACACTCGTAGTGGCAGTGAAAACAGTGGCACTGAAGAGCAACAGGAGGAGAAAGGCAAGATGTACATAAGCGTAAGGTGCTAGCGACACGATCAAGAAAGCACAGATGAGCTCCTAATGTTAATACACAGGATTAGCAATACTGTTTCTCTACCACTAGCCAAACTTTTTTGTTGTAACTGGCTAGCAGTTCGAAGAAACCATTCCGAGGTATTCACCGATGGCACTAACAAGTCTCTCCTCTAACGTATCAGAATTTTTACATTTCCCTTAAAAGAAAAAAAAATTACTTATATTTCAACCTTAAATTATTATTTTAAAAAGTGCAATTCTTTGTCAAGTTATGTAGATTAAAACAAAACAAAAAGAAAACTACAAAAAAGATGTACTGCCTGTTTTAAAGCATCAGGAAACAGGTATTTAATTTTGCATAAAATAAGTAAATAAGCCTCCCTTGCAATGGGGCGAAGAGAAGCGACCGTAAGCTAAGGTGCATCCGCAGGCCATGTGCGGGTGTTCACTGCCATTCCTTTGTAGAGTGTGCACAAAGCAACTCGGCCTGTAGCCGTGCAGAAGGCGCATTAGGTGACGGGGCAGTAGTGGTAGTGGTGGCGGTTCCATTGTGAATGGCTGCAGTGTTGCCGGGGAAATGTAATCACACAACAGCTGAAGTCTGTGCACAAACATAACTTGTAATTACACCTTTTGAATCTTCTAACGATCATATTAGCAGTGCACGTCAGAACGACCAGTAATTCCACAAATATAGATAAACAAAGTGAAGAGTGTCTCACTAGAGCCCCAAAGAATAAATAACCGCGTAAGCAGAGAACCAACCAAAGCAAAAACAAGAACAGCCACATGCTGTCACAAGCAAATCTCATAAAACAAAACAGGAGAAAAAATTCAGCATTGCCAACAATGTCACTTGCTACGATCTGATACTGTAAAACACTTTAAGAAATTAATTTTTAATCTAAGAAGAGTAAAATGATTTCTCCTAGCCCCGTACACATAGTCGTGAAAATCAGCGATTGTCAATTTTAATAACTATGCAAATATTTGTAAGATTAAAAACAAAAACGTGGCGTGTATGGAATAAATAACAAGTGCCTAGCGGTAAGTAGTGTATGTTAAGTATGTGAACTATTCTGAGTGGGCATGTGTGTGTGTGTGTGTGTGTGTGTGTGTGTGTGTGTGTGTGTGTTTTGTTATACGTCGTAAAACCTGATTAAGACGTAACGTTTTGTCATCAGTTTTGCATGATCATACCAATTTGTCAAATACACCGTTACGTGTGGATGGAAGTTTGACAATCTTGCAGGAACTGAATGAAATTTGACAAAGTCGCAAAATATTGATAGGCTGGAGCTTTGTGTACAAGCAAGAACGCCGACCAGTCTGTGCAGGCAGACACACGTCGGCCCTGTCACTGAAACTTAGCACCCTGCCAGTCTACTCTCGGTGACGCTACAAATTCCAACTTCATTTTGGCCACCCGGAGTGGCCGAGCGGTTCTAGGCGCTACAGTCTGGACCCGCGCGACCGCTGCGGCCGCAGGTTCGAATCCTGCCTCGGGCATGGATGTGTGTGATGTCCTTAGGTTGGTTAGGTTTATGTAGTTCTAGGGGGCTGATGACCTCGGAAGTTAAGTCCCATAGTGCTCAGAGCCATTTTTTGAACCAACTTCATTTTAGTACGTGTAGTGGCGAAAGACAATGACAGACTTGCCTCTACCAACTAAAATCTAAGGATTACAGCAAGCGAGACGAGAACAACGCGTACGCCACTTTAGTTAATAAGAACGAGGAAGTCGATTGTGAAGTAACAAACGAGCTTAAACCAAATAGAGTGCGAAAATAAAAGCAGCCATGAGATATGGAGGTGGAACGGAACAAATGTTTAACATTTTTTGTGGTACTTTAAAGTGTTCAAATGTGTGTGAAATCATATGGGACTTAACTGCGAAGGTCATCAGTCCATAAGCTTACACACTACTTAATCTAAATTATCCTAAGGACAAACACACACACCCATGCCCGAGGGAGGACTCGAACCTCCGCCAGGACCAGCGGCACAGTCCATGACTGCAGCGCCTCAGACGCTGGGCTAATCCCGCGCGGCATGTGGTACTTTAATTTAATTTCCTTCGTGGATATTGTAACGTCCCCTTAGAAAAATTTATAAATTTCTGTGCTGATAATCCTCTTACGTTATTTGATTTTCCAAACAGATGAGCAGAACTGAACGTATCAGACACTTCGCTCCTTACCATTTCTGATCAACACTAAACTGACACACAATATTTTTAGCGCAACGCAATCTGACTTTGAAAAATCCCTACAAAAGAATGGCCCTGACTAACAATAACCTATACCTTTCATGAATCACTTACCTCACAAAAATCTTCGTTACTCGAACTACTGCAATACAGCGAGCGCCACTACTGCCAGCTAAATAAAGGATTCCAACTACTGAATGGACTAACTACTGATAGGCATAGTTAGCAAATGAAAGATTTTGATAGAGAACAAACAATGTATTTACCTTAATAGTGTTCAAAAGTCGTAATATATATAGCAGTTCATGACATCCAGTCTTACAAATTTACTGTGTCTCTGATGGACACACGTTCAGATCATCCGCTCTCAAAACTCCGCCATTTCTCTCCCCACATCCACCACTGCTGGCGGCTCACCTCCAGCTGGGCAACGCTACGCGCTGTTAACATCCAGCTGCCCAACACTACAATAGAGAATATTTCAACAATGCCAACCAGCCACAGACTGCACATAGCAGAGCCTGTGATTTTCATACAGAGCGCTACGTGGCGTTACCAATATAAAATCATAAACAGCCTACTTACAAAATGTAAGATCACTATTAGGAGTTAAGTATTAAAAATGTTTTAATTTTCGTGGACAACAATCATTATTTATTACGTCCATCATACAAAATTGGGCAATTCAGGCTTCTTGTAGCTCCTGCCAGTCGCTAGAAACCTTAATGCTGCGGTCAGTCTTTCGTGGGGGCTGACAGCCACCGTCATGAAACTATCTTCCTTTTCAGTTTCTGGGGTTCAAGCGTGAACAGTTTGTGTTTCTATGTTCATAAGTAGGAAACTGCACGAACTTCTGGTTGCTGTAGTAACTCTCGAAGAAAATTCACCTTGGAGAATGGCGCTCTCTTCAATAACCAATCCTGGGACAATCGTGAACGACTTATGGCCTTTGTTTTCTTCTTCATTTTCAAAGCACATGATGAAACCGTCGTCAGTAACAGTTCTTTCTCCATGACTATTTCGGAACGACGGAGCAAGAGACTGAGCGGAAGTTTCAATAGTGTAACTGTGCGATTTCTGTTAGTCTTGCATGATGGTGCAAGACTGATGACAAAACTTTAAAACATTACGTGTAGGAGAGAGAGAGAGAGAGAGAGAGACAGAGAGACAGAGATGCTGCTCACCTTGGGCTGCAGGTCAGCGTGGCTGAGCGCGGACGGTGGAGGCGGCGGGGGCGGCGGTGGGGGCGGGAAGCCCAGCTTGGCGCTCGCCAGCCAGGGCAGCGCAGCCGCGTACGGCGGGAAGGCGAAGTGCTGTTGTTTCTGGTGCCACACGTAGTCCATTACCAGGCTGCGACACAGCACAGCACCACGCTCTGGCTCAGCCACACCGACCAGTGTTTTGTTCAGTGGGTCACTTACACACTATCCTATCAAAAGTATCCGGACAACTCTAGGTAATGCGAACTGACCATTAGACATTAGAGAGCTAGTAAAAGCAGAATGGGCCGGTTAGGAGAGCTAAGTGGGTAAGTGGTTAGTCATTGGATGTCGCCTGAATATGGGATCCTTCACGGTCATTAAAAGCGTACTAAAGCTACCTAAGATGGTGGTGTGATCGTGAAGTCACCAACACCAGACAGACTTCATGTACTGGAGGGTGGCTGTAAAAAAGTAGCCCAAAATGAGGGAGAGGCTTCACTCTTGAGTTCCACAGTGCTACCACCACTCCATCAAGTACAATGAACGCATATAAGCAGTTAAAGAAAATGGTTCAAATGGCTCTGAGCACTACGCGACTCAACTTCTGAGGTCATCACTCGCCTAGAACTTAGAACTAATTAAACCCAACTAAAAAAATGGTACAAATGGCTCTGAGCACTATGGGACTTAACATCTGTGGTCATCAGTCCCCTAGAACTTAGAACTTCTTAAACCTAACTAACCTAAGGACATCACACACATTCATGCCCGAGGCAGGATTCGAACCTGCGGCCGGCAGTTAAAGAGAACGGGGTGCAACGGCCGAGCAGCTTCTCATAAGCAACAGTGTTCTTTAGTCAGTGCCAAACGACGCTTGAGATGTTGTAAAAAGCGAAGCCGCTGGACAGTGGATTACTAAAAGAGTGATTTCATATGACGAACAAAGTTATACCTTGTGTCAACCCGATGGAAGAGCTTAGGTTTAGCGAATACCTGGACAACTTTATCTGCTATCATGTGTATTGACAGTAGTGAAGTTTGGAGCAGACGGTGTTACGGTTTGGGAGCGTTTCTCTTGGTCAGAGTACAGTTCCTTACCGTAGTTAAGAAATCGTTAAATAGGGAAAAATATGAACACAATATTCAGTGCTATGAACTACGTACAGTAGAGGTACAGTTGGGAGACGATTAAATTATCAGTATGACAATCCACCTTGTTATAGAGCAGCGTCTGTGAGGCAATAGTTTGTGGAAAAAACATTCCTTAAATAGATTGGCCTGCCTAGAGTCCTGACTTCAACCCAAAGGGTCACCTATGGGACGAGTTATATTGTCGATTTCTTTCCAGACCCCAGTGTCCAACTCTGGTTTTGGATGTAGGAAGAAAGGGCTGCCGTTCTCCCACAGACACTCAGACACTTCACTGAAATTGTCCCCAGCAGAGTTCAAGACGCTCTGCAGGTGAAGGATGGACACATCTCATATTAATGTCCACTAATAGGTGTCCGGATAGTTTTGATCAGGAGTGTATTACAAAAGGTTGCATCAACAAACAAACAAAAAAAATTGTCCGATGATTTTTCCAGTATGGGTGTTCTAGAAATAATATGTAATATTCATTCCGAAAATTACTTTCATTTTTTCTATCGCTTCAGGATTTTTCACAAAACAAGATTTCATATTTCAAACATTTATGTAATTTAAGCTGAAATGTAAGGGGTGATGGAAAAGTCACCGTTCGAATGCTTGTATACCCGCATCGTAGTAGCGCTGCAGAAACTTTCCCATCGCTCCTTATATTAAAATAAAATTACAATAAAAAAGACCGTATTTTTTAAATTATTGTTTTAAATTTACTTCCTAAACATACTGCAAACAGCTATCTTAGCAACATTATGTATACTTTCTTACATTTAATACTCAAATTTCCTCATTTTAGACTTCCTTCCAAAGCATTCATATTTAGTATCTCTCTTCAATATCTAAAAATATTCTGACTTCATACAATCATTCCAGTCTCCCTGGTACTACTACATATCCTTACTGTCCTGATGGAAGTGCTATCCTTTCTCTTTACTAAACTGTTATAGGTCTTCAGGGAAGTAGGAATATGAGAGTGCAGAAATTGGACTTTAATAGTCATGTTACAGACCTTCATCTTCAAATTTTCCTACAAGGTATTGACAGTTTCCTTGTAATTTGTAGCCTTTTATTCCTTCAAGAGCTTTCAGGACATGCATGAAGGCAGTTCATGCTTCTTTCTTTCTAACGTTCAGTGTACATTTAAATTTGTGATCCTTCATCAGTTTGTAAATTTGAAGACCAACAAAAAAATCCTCGTTTCAGTTCTTATTGACGGATAGAGACAAATGTCATAGAAGGATACTTAAAACAGGATAGCCTTGTGAAAGTTCCGGTACAAGCTGTTTCATCATGCACAGTTTCGCACATAGTAGTTGAAGGAATACATGTGGTTTAGACAGCTTGTTCACTAATAATATTTCCGTAACTAATAATGAAATAACTTTATTTCATTCCGATTAAACTAAGTACAGTTTAGAAATCAGCATTATTTTTAGTCAATAGATATCTTTCAAAATAATGTACTGACTGCTACAGGGTGTTCAAGAGTCTAACGGGAAAACGATTCAAATGAGGCAGGGTTGCAAGTAGCCTCCTTGACGTTATTCTCGTAACGCGGAGGAAAAGTGTACGTGTCATAATCCCTGTTATCCGATAGTTCTCAAGATACGTGGCTCCCGCAGTTATAGGAAGACATCCCACTGGACATTAGGCAGTCAGAGTGGTACCAACAAGGTAGACGTCCCTCCAAATCTGCTCGTGTAATGACACACCCTCTTAAGAGAATATCTGGAGAGCACTCGCACTGTCGCTCAGGAAACGCGAAAATGTCTGGCCACTCAACAAACTTAACATTTTTATACCTTTATCCGTGGCTAAAATTAAACCAAGAGATCTACTAGGAAACACCGACGGCTACTGAAGGCATAAACTGCTTTATAACACGGGCCTGTGGAATTCAACTTGCAGTGCTGTTCCTCCACAACCACCTTGCAGCATGTTGCAACGCTAAAGATCCCGTACTGAGCACTTGATATAACAGGCGTGGTAACAAACACACGAACCACACAGAGGTTGCGTGTTTGTTGATATTCGGTATAATTAAGGAGGCGTTTATCTAACATCTCCTGACGGCGGGACAGGCTGTGGCACTGTTATCTGGATACTGTTTGATCAAGTTCCATACGTGTTACGTCACTGTAGTTCTCTTAGAAGCTGCTTTCACAGAAGAAAAGTATATAGTCCCATTAGAAAAAACCAAAGTAGGTGTCGTAATACGCCGACTATAAACAATAAAAAATAGTTGTGAACGTCAGGAATTTCGTGATATTGTCAGCTGTCACTTGAAAGCCGCACTAAGATACATTTTTCGTTCTCAATGCATTTAGGGAGCCTGTTTTAGCTGCCTCACCCTGTATTCATCCAATATTTGATAATGAGAGCACTAACTGGCTTCCAACAACCTTTCAAATAATTTCAATCCTGTTTTAGGACTTTTTCTCGCGTATACCCGTAACAAAATAATGAAAGGAAAAAACCTGATCGCTTACTAAATTTTTTACTGTATATACAGTACAACGTCAGCACAAGACGTGACGTTTTAATTTATTGCTTCTTGGTTACTAACTTAACTCGCAACATATTTTGCTGGCAGTATACACAGACAAAGCGTGCTATAATTGATATTTGCAAGTTCATGATACTGGAAGCAAAAAATTCTCAGTAAACGTAAGTCCGGAAACGAACCGTCTCCGAGATAATAGCGATTTTTTGGTTACCAGCCACCACTCACTTGATCCTGTGTAAACGTCATCCCAGTTAGGGAAAAGGTAACAATACTGCTCAATATTAAAAAAAATTATTAGCGATATCTCGGTAAAATGTTGTGAATGAACACGATAACTGTTGCTTAGCTGTGCACGTAGTTAAAGATGTTCGAAGTTTCATCTTCGTACACGGATGAAGACCTCTACCCGACACAGCAATGAGTTTCGCACCCTTTCAAACACACCTGGGTCGTTCCGAAATTCTTGACAAGCACTGACAAGTCTCTGCTCCAACCCTTCAACAGTGTTAACCGGAGCGGTGTACACTACACATTAAGATGGCCCCAAGCACGGAAATCCATGAGGTTAAGTTGAGGTGATACTGGAGGCAACGGTGCAGGTTTGTTTCGCCCAATCCATCTTTGACCATGTCAGCGGTTAGACGTCGTCTCACCATACCAGCAAAATGTGCCGGTGCTCCATCAGGCATTTATCACGTCCTCTGGCGTTGCTCTTTGGGAATATCCTCAAGCCATGCTGCAACATGATGCCGCACAAAACGTTTTCGTAACATGTATGGCTCACTACGACGATCATCTGGTACTCCTAACCGTACATTCAATGAGAAACGTCGTTGATGTGAGGACTCATGATCAACCTATGGGTTTAAGGCTAGATGACTCCAAACGTGGGAATTGTGATGATTAAACACATCATCACGAGTGAACCCTGCTTCATCTGTACATGAATTGTTATTGTCAAACGTAGGGTTGCCTGAAGCTTGTTTGTCTATTCCGCCTCAATAACACACTGAACTCACTGGAGGTGGTAGGGATACATTGCACTGCGACGTATTATTTTGTAAGCAGTATTGGGTCTCATTCCACGAATTTGTGTCTCCTTGTCGAGATTACTGGAGAGTGTTCGTCTGTTCCAAGACCAGCTCTTCAAGCACAACTGTAATTCGTGCAGGCACACCCGCTAGAGCAGCATGTTCGAAGCTCCCAGTTTCGACTCTCGGGGTGCCTTCGGCCAGGGTATGTTTCTTATTACAAGCGTGCATTGTCGATTAGCCCTATCATACATGAAACGAATATCTGCATACTCCTCCTTACCGTAATGTTTCGCGTTACTTCCAACTCGAGTAAAGCAACTGGCGCTGCGAAAACTGACGTCAGTGGCACTTTGACTGTGTACTGTACTGTTGTATCCATCTGCTTACAACTTCATGTCTCGAAAATGTAAACAAAAGGCCAAACCAAGAATCGGTGTGCGATGTGTACATAGAATCACGTCATTAGTGACTGGTAACCACAAAGTCGCAATTATTTCGCGAACGGTTCGTTTGCGGCCCTATGTTTGCTGAGACTTTAGCTTCTAGTATCGTGTACTTTTAACTGTATGTATTTACGCCATCTATTACGATACATCCTGCATACCGCTGAATTCTGTCTATCACATGTGCCTTTGTCCCGCAGTACGCAGGGTAGGCATTGTTACAATCGGATGCGGCATGGTTAATTCGATGGGGTGGCCGGAAGCCCTTCCTGCCGCCACCCCGTACTTCCCGGAAAGGAAACAGTGTATCCCAGCTGTCTACGTCTAGTGCAAATCATGGAGTAGTGCGAACGTGTTCCAAATGTCTGCGAGTCGTGTAACTGAGCAGGGACGTGGGGACCAGCCCGGTGTTCACCTAGGGAGATGTGGAAAACCGCCTAAAAAACACATCCAGACTTGCCAGAACACCAGCCCTCGTTGTTAATCCGCCGGGCAGATTCGATCGGGAAGCAGCGCATTAGCGTTCTCGGCTAACCTGGGCGTTCCTGCATTCCGCTGAAAGTACGTTCAAAAACATTTCATTATCCGACACATGACGTCGTAAATGTTGAGATGTGTGAGAACTGCTTGTCTTAAATGAGGCGCAATTACCATCAGGACAATCGGCGTCACTGCAGACAGTGTGCACCCTTCCTATTCACCACGGCACTTGGAGGGGGAGGACTGGCGATTCCTTGTCAAAGCCTCCTCTTACACCAGGAAACATCCCCTTTACTCATTCTGACAGCTGGGTGAGTGCACTTGGGGCAGTCATGGAGAGACTGGAACGAGAAATTATCCACACCCTTCTCCGGCGTTGAACGAGGGACATACTGGTTCAGAGTCCAGTGTTCCACGCACTAGTTCATCACGACCATTGTGGATGAATAATCAGAGGCTTTTGTCGGTCTTACAGTTGCGTATGGTACAGTATGGAAACTCGAGGGAGTTATACAATGGCAAACCATAGTTACTCTCATAAACAACTTGTTATCTCTAGGTGTTTCCAAGTGGTCCTCGGCAATCCATTACGCAGACGGAAGAAACTTAATATTGGTCTTCCACAGGGTTCAGTACTGACACCAGGTCTGTTCAAATTATATACGTCTGATCTGCCTGAAGCAGAGTCAAGGACACTCATTTGTACAGACGATCTTGATTGGGCCACAGAGCAAAAGTCTTGAAGCTGGTGAAGAGGTACTCTCTGCAGATCTAATGCAGATGCATGAATACTTCAGTAATTGGAGATTAGCAGCAAATCCAACGAAGATCGAAGTTAGCTGCTTTCATCTTAAAAACAGAATGGCGAGTGCAAAGCTACATGACACCTTCCATAGTTAAGTTCTCCACTACTACGACATCCCTAAATATCTAGGAGTAACTGTTGATGCAATCTTGCCGTACAAGAAACATATCGAAAACACAGCATTTAAGCTGAGATAGCAAAATATCATGCAGAATCTGAGTGGTTTGTCATGATCTGGAAGAACTTCAACACTACGATGTTCTTCCATAGATCTTGTCTACGATTCTGCCGAATACTGCGCTTCAGTGTGGCTTAATAGCTCACATGTGAGAAAAATCGGTGTTCAGCTAAATGCAGCAATAAGGACCAAACAGGTAACGTGAGATCTACCACCTCTTCACTGGTTACCACCTCTTAGCCACATTGTAATACCAGATCGTCGAAGAAAGATTGCCCTTTCCAAGGAACATGAAAAATTAATTGAAATTCCTTATGTCCCAATCCGCTGGGATGTGCCTGCACTTAAACTGAGCCGATTAAGCCATTCAACTACCATATTGGTAGAATCGCCACAAGCAGGGGATTTCAGTATCAGCAGGGAGTGGTCAAAAGCGTGGAATATTATTGTTAATGAGGACAATCAGACTCTTATAAGATCTGGCACAAGACTAGGCGGCATGGAATTAGTTACAAGATTCGTACAGCCCATGGCATCTGTGCAGAAAGCCTCCACGCTTCAGGATCTCTGTGTGACTGTGGAAAGGAACATCAGACCATCAAACTCATTGCAAAAAGCTTTAGCAGACGGACGATTTCTTTGACATAGCAGAGGCAGCCCTTCAATGGATTGATAATTTAGGTATTAATTTGTATGTTTAGCCATTTAGTTCTATTTATTTTGTAAAATTGTGTAATTCGTGAAACTAAGTTGCAGTTCAAATAAAGATATAATCCGAAACTTATAGTCCCAACATAATTACCGTTTTTCGTCTTTAATCATAAAGGTTTTACATACTAAAATCGAATATTTAAGACATTTACTCATATGTAGCTTAACCTACTGTTTCCATTATATTTAATGTTAACGCATCCATTGTGCATTCCCTCTTCGTCATCATGCGCGAGAGCTTTTACTGAGCTGCTGGACCAAGTACGTGTAAAGCGGCAGTGGTAAACAAGTACAGACAACGCACCTCCTGGAGAGCGGCAGCGGCAGATCCGGAAAGGGAGGCACGCGCGCAGGTGCGGGGGCGGGCGTCGCGAAAACGGCGGCGGAGGCGGCGGCGGGGGCGGCGGAGGCGGCAGAGGCGGCGGCGGCTGCGGCGGCGGCAGGCGGCGCGGACTCCAGCTTGGGCTGCTTGCAGGCCGGTGACGAGGCCGACGACGCCGACGAGACCGACGAGGAGGAGGAGGAGGAGGACGACGACGAGGCCATGAGGCGCTTGCGGGTGCCGCCATTGAACATGGCCTTGACGTCCTCCCACGCGTGCACCACCTGCACACGCCCCACGTCACCAGCCTGCGGCCGCACTGCAATCACCTCTCCGTGCACTGCTGGAGCCGTCGACTCGGAGCGCCGCTGCAGCCCTAAGCAGGCCTTGTGGCTCTACAGAGGCGGCAATACGGTGAGCATGCGCTTCATACGGCGTCTCCCCGAACACCACCGACAACATTTCGTAAGCTATTCAGGAATTTCTTATTTAATTCCAGTCAATGACCACTAACAAATTATCAGGCTATCAATTTCGGTCATAACGACCGCCTCAGATCTGTCAGGGAGAGCTCGACAGATGCCACTCCACGCACACGATGCTGTTCCCGGACGGCGTGTACTACCCGCAGACGAAGACTCACGTTGTGTATTGGTTCTGCGGCGTGGCTGTTAGAACGAACGGCATTGCCCCATTGTCCGTAATAAATACAAGCAATACTTTTCCAACTTACGGTTTTTAGCGTGGCTGTCAATCAGCTACTGTTGTATAATATAAAATTTTGAAAAACACCGCCCTCAGTCGCGAACGCAATTAATTTGTGACCTACGTTTCGGTGTCACGAGGGACACCTTCTTCGGACAAAATTAAAACGAAATGTTACAGCATAACGTACCAAAAAGTACGAAAGCTGCGGTCATACCTAATAGCGTTAGATAATCAGAATTAAAACAAAATGCAACAAAGGTGCAAGCCACTAAAGGCTGCCATGTGTCCTCTGCTACAGTCAACACAAAACTGAAACATCATGTGAGTGGTGCGGCACGGCAACTACTACAATACCGCCATCTCATGGCTAATTGGTAAAACAGGATATTTTGTAAACATCTCTAGTAACTGCAGAGAGGAAAATGAACAAACACCTGAACGGGGTACATGAAGTAATTACAATAGCGGGATACTGCATGATATAAAACACAACTAATGAGTGACTGGCTGTAGTACAAAAATTCCAGAATAAATGCATAAAGAAGACAAATACGAAATACAATCCTGGAAATGGAAAAAAGAACACATTGACACCGGTGTGTCAGACCCACCATACTTGCTCCGGACACTGCGAGAGGGCTGTATAAGCAATGATCACACGCACAGCACAGCGGACACACCACGAACCGCGGTGTTGGCCGTCGAATGGCGCTAGCTGCGCAGCATTTGTGCACCGCCGCCGTCAGTGTCAGCCAGTTTGCCGTGGCATACGGAGCTCCATCGCAGTCTTTAACACTGGTAGCATGTCGCGACAGCGTGGACGTGAACCGTATGTGCAGTTGACGGACTTTGAGCGAGGGCGTATAGTGGGCATGCGGGAGGCCGGGTGGACGTACCGCCGAATTGCTCAACACGTGGGGCGTGAGGTCTCCACAGTACATCGATGTTGTCGCCAGTGGTCGCCGGAAGGTGCACGTGCCCGTCGACCTGGGACCGGACCGCAGCGACGCACGGATGCACGCCAAGACCGTAGGATCCTACGCAGTGCCGTAGGGGACCGCACCGCCACTTCCCAGCAAATTAGGGACACTGTTGCTCCTGGGGTATCGGCGAGGACCATTCGCAACCGTCTCCATGAAGCTGGGCTACGGTCCCGCACACCGTTAGGCCGTCTTCCGCTCACGCCCCAACATCGTGCAGCCCGCCTCCAGTGGTGTCGCGACAGGCGTGAATGGAGGGACGAATGGAGACGTGTCGTCTTCAGCGATGAGAGTCGCTTCTGCCTTGGTGCCAATGATGGTCGTATGCGTGTTTGGCGCCGTGCAGGTGAGCGCCACAATCAGGACTGCATACGACCGAGGCACACAGGGCCAACACCCGGCATCATGGTGTGGGGAGCGATCTCCTACACTGGCCGTACACCTCTGGTGATCGTCGAGGGGACACTGAATAGTACACGGTACATCCAAACCGTCATCGAACCCATCGTTCTACCATTCCTAGACCGGCAAGGGAACTTGCTGTTCCAACAGGACAATGCACGTCCGCATGTATCCCATGCCACCCAACGTGCTCAAGAAGGTGTAAGTCAACTACCCTGGCCAGCAAGATCCCCGGTACTGTCCCCCATTGAGCATGTTTGGGAGTGGATGAAGCGTCGTCTCACGCGGTCTGCACGTCCAGCACGAACGCTGGTCCAAGTGAGGCGCCAGGTGGAAATGATATGGCAAGCCGTTCCACAGGACTACATCCAGCATCTCTACGATCGTCTCCATGGGAGAATAGCAGCCTGCATTGCTGCGAAAGGTGGATATACACTGTACTAGTGCCGACATTGTGCATGCTCTGTTGCCTGTGTCTATGTGCCTGTGGTTCTGTCAGTGTGATCATGTGATGTATCTGACCCCAGGAATGTGTCAATAAAGTTTCCCCTTCCTGGGACAATGAATTCACGGTGTTCTTATTTCAATGTCCAGGAGTGTAATCCATTAAATGACATTACTGCTTGCTACAATAGATACGTTATAAAAACCAAAAAAGTTTTTTAATTTATGTATATGAGCCGTAAAAAGTAGAAAGAAAAGGTATCTCTGAATCTGCAAGACGTAGTTGGTACATCAAAGTCTTAGATCTCGCCGAGCGGCGGCTTTATACCAATGAAATAACTTCTTCCGCTCAACTGCACCTGCTCGGTGAGAAAAAGTCAGTCATTCGAATGTAAATGCTTGAAAATTTCCAGCTCCTTCAAAATATCAAGTTTACGACCTTTTTTCCCTTTAGGATGTGAACATTACAAGACTTGCCTATGCAGATGATGCAGCACTAATAAGTAGTTCCAAAAGAGAACTAATCAGAATGATGCAAAATTACTACAAAATTTGCTGAGAAAACAGTATTACATGTTAATGAACAGAAGACAGAATACCTGCCCATAAGTAAGAAAACCACAAAAGATGCACTCTGACTGTAGATGGATTCAATTTCAAGACTATTGACCACTTCAAGTACTTAGGAAGTCTTTTTAGTAATAACAACAGAACAGATATAGAAAAATGGTTCAAATGGCTCTGAGCACTATGGGACTTAACTTCTGAGGTCATCAGTCCCCTAGAACAGAACTACTTAAACCTAACTAACCTAAGGACATCACAAACATCCATGCCCGAAGGAGGATTCGAACCTGGGACCGTAGCGGTCTCGCGTTTCCAGACTCTAGCGCCTAGTACCGCTCGGCCACTCTGGCCGGCAATAGATATAAAAATAGATGCCCGTTTATCAAAAGCAAACAGGACACTTTTTAGTTTCATCAAAATTCTAAGAAACAGATCACTTAGGAGTAACTTCAAAATCCACTTATATCAATCTACCATTATACCTGTGACGTTACATGGATGTGAAATATTAATATTTAGAAAGAAAGATGAAGAAAAACTGTTAATATTCGAAAGAAAAATACTAAGGAAAATTTCTGGACCTCTATATGACGAAAATAACATGGAATGGAAAATAAGAAGAAATGAAGAATTAAGAGGGCTGTACAAACACCGTAACATCGTCGAAGTGCTCAAGAGGAGAAGGTTGAATTGGTCAAGCCATATAGCAAGAGTGACAGAGAATAGACTACCTAGAATGGCATTCAGCTGAACAAATATGGAACGAGACGTAGAGGGAGACCCAGAATCAGATGGCCGGCCACGGTGGCCGAGCGGTGCTAGGCGCTACAGTCTGGAACCGCGCGACCGCTAAGGTCGCAGGTTCTAATCCTGCCTAGGGCATGGATGTGTGTGATATCCTTAGGTTAGTTAGGTTTAAGTAGTTCTAAGTTCTAGGGGACTGATAACCTCAGGTGTTAAGTCCCATAGTGCTCGGAGCCGTTTGAAGCAGAATCAGACGGCTGGATAACAATCGGAAGGACACAACTAGGATGAACGGCAACAGCAAGTGGACAAACAGCGCATTGGACAGGCAGAAGTGGAAGCGGCTCGTAGAGCAGGCGTATGATCGATAAGGCCCTTGCTACATGTAAAGTAAAGTAAGCTTGTGAAGTTTTCTTCTGTTCCCATATTTTATCCTTTGTGTTTTATGTTAGTAATGTACCGTTGGATGTAGACAATGATTTGAAAATGAACTAAATGGTTCGAAACTAGTCACTACTGAGGACCTACAAGAAAACTAAATACATAACAAAATATTCAAAGAGTAATGATTTATCAATACTTGTATATTTTGTTTAAGAATAAGCTGGTTGTTTGGAGTTAGCTGAAGCAAATAATATAGGCATTAATTTTTTTTCTAAAGATGAGTTAGGTGCTAAACTTGATCGGAGCTATTGGCTGATATCTGTTGTCGGCCGGGGTAATGTTCTCCGGCAGTTTGGGGCGCACCGCTCTAGGTAGGTATGTGGATGTGGCTACTGTACCTCCTCTGGCGGCGACCCGCTGAGCCGCAAGTGTCGTCTCCAGGAGTTGAAGTTGGCGGCGTCCGGCTGGACGTACTTGGCCGTGGGCCCCGAACGGTGCGAGTGGAAGATGAACTTGTTGGGCGAGAAGAAGAGGCCGCACATGGCGCACTTGATGCACTTGGCCCGCGACGAGTTGTACCTGGGCACAAGAAGGCCGCAGCCGGGCAGTTAGGCGCAGCTCCCTCTGCGCTGCGAGCAGAGTCGCGTTGTCCCAAGTACTGTGCATCGCAGTTATCGTACAACTCACACTGCTGCGAAAACAAACAAGAGGCAGTACCCAGCAGTGCTTATTTCAAGCATGTGGAAGAGTAAAATGGGCGTTACTGTTGTAAATAGGAAATATTGTGGTTGAATGGAAAAAATTTTTGTTTCCAAGCAGGAGACAGAGCACATCGTCGAGCTCGTCAATTAAGTGCTGTGGAGCTCACATACAAATGGAATGAAGAAGTCAAACTGCATGCAATTACTCTGTAACGCGCCATCAAAGACCACGAGCCCCTTATACCAAAGTACTCAGAAGTTATCCTAGTACAGCCTCCGAAATTTTTACTCTGGACCTTGGTTTCACCCCGTCTATTGTTTAAGCACGAACATTTTGGGTTAGGCATTGTCATCACCATTATTAAAAAAAAAAAACCGAAACTATAAAATAACTGCAGTCTATCGTGACTTCTTTTACTTGTCACTTCGCGCTTTAGAAGGTTAAACCTGTATCATTAGGTGGAGTTAAGTCACTGAGTAAGCCCTAATACGATTCTGGTGAGAAGAACCCAGTCATTGAAATGTACATAGTGAATCTTTCTCTGGCCTACCAT
Source organism: Schistocerca gregaria (assembly GCF_023897955.1). Taxonomy (NCBI): domain Eukaryota; kingdom Metazoa; phylum Arthropoda; class Insecta; order Orthoptera; family Acrididae; genus Schistocerca; species Schistocerca gregaria. The sequence goes on from NC_064926.1 coordinate 239,007,020, forward strand.
TCTATTCCTGTTATACCATTTTTTGCTTTTGTTGATATTTGCCTATATCCGTCTGACCAGAAATCCTCCTTTTCTTTCAATTTCACTTCACTGATGCCCACAATCTCTAGATTGAGCCTTAGCGCTTCTCCTTTCAAATTTCCTAGCGACCCTACCACGTTCAAGCTCCCGACATTATACTTACAACTTCTGGGTAAAGTGAGGCACATTCTCCAATGGTCGCAGGCTCCTATTATTGTCGTGTTTACCTCACATAGAACATCAAATAGCACTTTCATACACTTCAGTGATATTTCTCGTCTGATCTTGATGAAAAATGGATTGTTTTCCGTATTTCGGTCGAAGGTAGCACGCTACACAAAAGGGAAACACTTAGCAGCGGTTGGGATGCCGGAGTTCCAAACGGATTGGCATTCTAGCCCCGCGTAAGTTGAACAACCACACATGCCCGTTAGTGTCTGTTCCCTTTGTATTATTCTAGTGTGACAAGTTTCACACACACTCCTGTCTTTTCCGACTGAGGGCCGACGTAACGTAAATATTTGTTTTTGAAAAAGTGACAAGTGTGACGTTATATTACTGTAGTATGGGAAAATAAATGCATTATTGCTAAACTGTGCAAGTAAATCGTGGCATCTGAAGAGTTTGACATATTTTTCATGTTTTATCGTAAGTTTTAAACTCATAGTTAATGAAGTGTATCGTTTATGTAGTTACAAAAGTGAAGCAGTCAAATATGATAAGCAGTCAAACATGATATATTGGTTAACTGTTGATATGGAAAAATCTACCCTCTACAAAATTGACAAATTTCTTACATATAAGAAGCTTAGGTAAACAAAAGCTTGGAACGGTAGGAGAACACTGAATGTACTAATCATTACAAAAGTAATTCTATGGTTGAATATATCTGTCGATAAAAAGAAAAATAAATCACTGGTTACCTCCCTCACAATGAGCGATAAAAAAGTTATCGTTCGTTGACTATAACAACGAGAACAAACAACTAATACAATAGCGTTAACCTATGTCGCCAAGCATATTGTAGTAACATCTGAGTACTAATAACGAATGTTCCCCGCGAAAACCTGCAACTACAATGATACTCAATGTAATGCAGCTATATATTTGCATATGTAGCGGCATGAAATACGTGCCTGTAGTTCGGCAACACACGATCTCAAGAAGACGACGTGTATGTCGGCACTGTGGTCATCAGGTGTTCTACACTGCCCGCAACAGAATCAATAGTACCGATATTTTTACCGTATTCAGAGTTCTATACTTATCCGATTTTGTAAAATAATCTCAAAAATGGTATTTTTTTACCTGAGAATCATGCTGTAGTTCGATGTATATTTCTGTGAGTAGCATTTCGAGTCCGAGTACTCGAGACATCATCAGTGGTTTCAAACACTCAGCTAACAGTTCAGTTAACATTTTGAGCTGGACTTGCTGAGCTTGTTTAAGTCGGAAACTGCTGTGTGAGTCTTTATAGCCTATGATGATGTCTACATTATTACGAGACGAAGTATTAGGCAGAGAAATATGCCTCGGACCACGAAATGATGCCTATAAATGGGTAATCACATGGGACGTTAATAGCAGCCATGAGAGTCTGCTTTGTGCAATTTCAAAAATTTATCCGAAATGGGTAAAATTATTGCCCACACGGACTGTACCAAGCATCTTTGCTCCTGTGTACCATTGGAGGCGGGATCAAGAAAGTAGAAAAACGACAGTGTACACAAAGAACACATCGTAAGGGGATCCGCGGAAATATACAAGATGAATCACCTAACTCTTGCACCGCAAATATTTCGGACATGGAAGTCACTATCGATAAGAGATTTTCACAAAACTGCGTTGCAGCCAATGGCACATACACTCCTGGAAATTGAAATAAGAATTCATTGTCCCAGGAAGGAGAAACTTTATTGACACATTCCTGGGGTCAGATACATCACATGATCACACTGACAGAACCACAGGCACATAGACACAGGCAACAGAGCATGCACAATGTCGGCACTAGTACAGTGTACATCCACCTTTCGCAGCAATGCAGGCTGCTATTCTCCCATGGAGACGATAGTAGAGATGCTGGATGTAGTCCTGTGGAACGCCTTGCCATGCCATTTCCACCTGGCGCCTCAGTTGGACCAGCGTTCGTGCTGGACGTGCAGACCGCGTGAGACGACGCTTCATCCAGTCCCAAACATGCTCAATGGGGGACAGATCCGGAGATATAGCTGGCCAGGATAGTTGACTTACACCTTCTAGAGCACGTTGGGTGGCATGGGATACATGCTGACGTGCATTGTCCTGTTGGAACAGCAAGTTCCCTTACCGGTCTAGGAATGGTAGAACGATGGGTTCGATGACGGTTTGGGTGTACCGTGTACTATTCAGTGTCCCCTCGACGATCACCAGAGGTGTACGGCCAGTGTAGGAGATCGCTCCCCACACCATGATGCCAGGTGTTGGCCCTGTGTGCCTCGGTCGTATGCAGTCCTGATTGTGGCGCTCAGCTGCACGGCGCCAAACACGCATACGACCATCATTGGCACCAAGGCAGAAGCGACTCTCATCGCTGAAGACGACACGTCTCCATTCGTCCCTCCATTCACGCCTGTCGCGACACCACTGGAGGCGGGCTGCACGATGTTGGGGCGTGAGCGGAAGACGGCCTAACGGTGTGCGGGACCGTAGCCCAGCTTCATGGAGACGGTTGCGAATGGTCCTCGCCGATACCCCAGGAGCAACAGTGTCCCTAATTTGCTGGGAAGTGGCGGTGCGGTCCCCTACGGCACTGCGTAGGATCCTACGGTCTTGGCGTGCATCCGTGCGTCTCTGCGGTCCGGTCCCAGGTCGACGGGCACGTGCACCTTCCGCCGACCACTGGCGACAACATCGATGTACTGTGGAGACCTCACGCCCCACGTGTTGAGCAATTCGGCGGTACGTCCACCCGGCCTCCCGCATGCCCACTATACGCCCTCGCTCAGTCCGTCAACTGCACATACGGTTCACGTCCACGCTGTCGCGGCATGCTACCAGTGTTAAAGACTGCGATGGAGCTCCGTATGCCACGGCAAACTGGCTGACACTGACGGCGGCGGTGCACAAATGCTGCGCAGCTAGCGCCATTCGACGGCCAACACCGCGGTTCCTGGTGTGTCCGCTGTGCCGTGCGTATGATCATTGCTTGTACAGCCCTCTCGGAGTGTCCGGAGCAAGTATGGTGGGTCTGACACACCGGTGTCAATGTGTTCTTTTTTCTATTTCCAGGAGTATATTTACAGCCTTTACACATATTTTGAGACGATGACGAAAGTGCTGTTTTTTACAACAGTTACAAATGCCTATTGACAGTCAAATCCTAAAAGTAGCGTGAATGATAATGTCAGTGGTGTTTTTTGCGGGAACATAGCGCAACTAGTTTACGAATAATCGTACTGTGAACATCGTAAACACTGGCAGCTGTTTGTTCCATCCTACTGCTTAGACGGTAGACGACGATGTTGTGTTTGTTTACATTGTTTTGTGTGTACTCTGCAATTGTATTACGAACGATCCTGTCACTTACTATGTGATAGTGCACATAGCAGGACTTCCTTGGAAGATGGTATTTCCCAATACGAAAGAAAGTGGAAATGCTCATGGTTTATGTAGGAAGTATGGCATTCGTTCGTGCACCAGGTACTCCGAAAGTTTCCCAATAGATGTCAACCTCTTCAGCCTCTTCAAAGAATGATATGAAACGATATGTTACTGCTGCCTGCGCTGCAGTTTCCGCTGAAGTGCTAGAACTTGTGCAGCAATGGCTGAATGGCAGGCTTCAAGTTTGTATCGAAGCTGCTGGTGGTAATTTTAAGTACAGGCTTTCAAGATACAGTGGTTCTTTACATGTCAAACTCAAAGACGTACTGCATTCACATTTGTATATCTTTAGTTTGTTCTGGGCAATGCCCCACTCAACAACGTGACACCTCCGAAGACGTATTAATACGAGGTGCATTCAAGTTCTAAGGCCTCCGATTTTTTTTCTCTGGCCTGGAAAGAGATAGAAACATGCTCATTGTTTTAAAATGAGGCCGCGTTCATTGTCAATACGTCCCAGAGATGGCAGCACAGTACGGCAGATGGAATTTTACCGACAGCGGCGAGAATGAGAACTGTTTTAAATGCTTAAAATGGCGACGTTTTCCTTACTTGAACAGCGTGCAATCATTCGTTTTCTGAATTTGCGTGATGTGAAACCAATTGAAATTCATCGACAGTTGAAGGAGACATGTGGTGATGGAGTTATGGATGTGTCGAAAGTGCGTTCGTGGGTGCGACAGTTTAATGAAGGCAGAACATCGTGTGACAAACCGAAACAACCTCGGGCTCGCACAAGCCGGTCTGACGACATGCTCCAGAAAGTAGAGAGAATTGTTTTGGGGGATCGCCGAAGACTGTTGAACAGATCGCCTCCAGAGTTGGCATTTCTGTGGGTTCTGTGCACACAATCCTGCATGACGACCTGAAAATGCGAAAGGTGTCATGCAGGTGTGTGTCACGAATGCTGACGGGCGACCACATGGCTGCCTGTGTGGCATGTTGCCAAGCAATGTTGACGCCCAACGACAGCATGAATGGGACTTTCTTTTCGTCGGTTGTGAGAAAGGATGAGACGTGGATGCCATTTTTTAATCCAGAAACAAAGCGCCAGTCAGCTCAATGGAAGCACACAGATTCACCGCCACCAAAAAAATTTCGGGTAACCGCCAGTGCTGAAAAAATGATGGTGTCCATGTTCTGAGACAGCGAGGGCGTAATCCTTACGCATTGCGTTCCAAAGAGCACTACGGTAACAGGTGCATCCTACGAAAATGTTTTGAAGAACAAATTCCTTCCTACACTACAAAAAAAAAAGTCTGGGAATGGCTGCGCGTGTGCTGTTTCACCAAGACAACGCACCCGCACATCGAGGTAACGTTACGCAACAGTTTCTTCGTGATAACAACTTTGAAGTTGTTCCTCATGCTCCCTACTCACCTGACCTGGCTCCTAGTGACTTTTGGCTTTTTCCGACAATGAAAGACACTCTCCGTGGCCGCACATTCACCAGCCGTGCTGCTATTGCCTCAGCGATTTTCCAGTGGTCAAAACAGACTCCTAAAGAAGCCTTCGCCACTGCCATGGAATCATGGCGTCAGCGTTGTGAAAAATGTGTACGTCTGCAGGGCGATTACGTCGAGAAGTAACGCCAGTTTCATCGATTTCGGGTGAGTAGTTAATTAGAAAAAAAAAAAAAAAATCGGAGGCCTTAGAACTTGAATGCACCTCGTATATTTGTAGGACTCCCTGTACACACTCATATGAAGTTCACATTCTTTTCTGCTACAACATGGAATAAACAACTGTCGGTGTTTACAATGATGCTGAAACTACGATACCTCGTAAACTGCTTGCAGTAGACTCCTGCAACGGTCGCCATTGACGTTCTAGTTCATCTACTTGGATTGTAATACTGGCAAATAGTCATTGTTCCATTGAAATATTTGCACCTTTTTAAGACAAATACGCATCTGAAACTCAAAACACTCAGTGTATGGCCTGCAAGGCGGACCCCTGCCTACTATTGTAATCTATGAACTCCACATATAAATGGTCCCTTCGATTATCGTCATATCTGCGGTGCAAGCTCGAGGCGTGGCTACCTGGCGGGCAGGAAGGCGCCGCGGCAGCCCCAGGCGCACTCGTGGTGGACGGCGAAGGCGAAGTCCTCGGGCAGCCGCGGCGGCGCGTTGTCTCCCAGGAAGCTCTTGCAGAGGCGCTCTGCCTCTCGGCGCGTGATCATGCCGCAGCGGCGCGACGACACGGGCATGGCGCCGGCGCGCCGCAGGATCTCCAGCTGCACCGGCGTGCACTGCACGCACGTGATGCCCAGCGCCACGCGCCGGTTGTGGATCTCGTTGTAGCTGAACTCCTTCAGCAGCGTGTTGGAGATCTGCGCCAGGCACAGCCGCTCCTGCGACTCGATCAGCAGCGACACGATCGGCACGCCGTACAGCAGCACCGTACCCACCTGCCCCAACACGGACGCACACATTCTCACTCACAACACTTGCCGGGATGTCACCTTCTGCAATCTACATAAAATAAATGTAAATGTTCGTTTCTTCAGATTCCCATACCACCGAAAGATCTTCACCGAGTGCTTCGAAATTTTGACACAACGTTGTATTCCAATACGACCTTCTTTTTATATACCTAATGGATGGTCATTTGTATATATGCAGAGTGGTCCATTGATACTGACCCTCCCAAATATCTCACGAAATAAGCCTCAAACGAAAAAACTACAAACAATGAAGCTTGTCTACTTTGAAGCGGGAAAGCAGATGGCGCTATGTTTGGCCCGCTAGATGGCGCTGCCCTAGGTCAAACGTATATCAACTGCGTTTCTTTAAATAGGAACTCCCATTTTTATTACAAATTCAACAGAAAACGTAAATTTTTAGGAGCGGCTTCTAAATTTTCAAAAAACTTTAACTCAATACATACTTTTCTTCATTTTTGCCGACACTTCTTCAGTAATTCAGGATTTACCAGGTCTCTGTAAATAGGTTTTATGAAATCCATGCCTGCTGCTGGGATGGAATTTTTGTGACTGTATGAACTGTTTGAGTACTGGGCATTGCGGTAACTGCACAATGAATCAGATCAAGCGAGGCAAAGGTGGTGTACTGGTTTTTCATCAGTTGACTGTCTGTGGAAGAAGGTAGCCCATACTGCCTGCTTCATTTTCAACAAATCTTCAGTATTATTTCTAATGACCAACCCATAACACTGCTGTAGTTCATCAGTCATTTTGTCTGCCAGCCTTGCTCTTATGGTTTTACCACCAGAACGTTTCTTGTCTCTCAAACTTTGTTTCAACTTCCTGAACCTGGTGCCCATCCTCATCTGGACATGACCTTTATAACACAGCAATCCACAACCTTCTATATGTTCAAAATTACCGATTTTATTAGATCTTGAAGTAATTCGCATAAAAAATTTTAACATTTTCAACTGGCGTACATTATATTTAAAAAATAAAATAAAAAAATTCCCATGTTAGTTTGTAAGTAATATATGTATATGTATCGTTTTATTCGGAAAATTTCAAATTTTATAATCAGATAAAAATCCGAAAATGGGGAAAAAAATTCCGTTCTAACTCCCCTTAAACCAGACTGAGTCACAGCAACGTGAGGCTAGGATCAGCTGGTTATAATATTTTTAAAGGTTTTATTGGAATGTTCTTCACACTTAACAGTACTATGATACATTACTGGCAAGGGGAGGTCCCTTAGTTGTGGAATCGATTTTTGAAATCACCTTCACAGATTCATAAAGTGACAATCTGCTTCAGCTGTTCTAAGTGAAGTCACGTGGGCAAAGAACCCAAATATTACAAAATAAGTAAATAAAAGGAAAAAAAATACGACCAGACAAATTAGATCTAATTTGCACAAGGAGATAAAACAACAGCGGTTCTCGCCGGCTCTTCCCACACCGAAACAGTTTATTGTACAACACTCTTCCTATCATTGTAATGAAGCCAACAGTATCCTTAAAGAGTAGTAGGCGTCCCTTTATTAGACACGACATCTTCAGGAATTAGTGGCCCTAATATTCTGTGTCTACTGAAATAAAACAAAAATTAAAACAAAAAAATAAAACAAAATAAAACAAAAAATAAAACAAAAAAACAAAAAAAACAGTTGAAAAAAAACATATATATATATTGAAACCTTTTAATCCAACAAAAATAATGGTCGCAGCGATTTACATTATTTAAAACAGAAACAGATGGCAGCCACAACCATCGCTAGCCAGCTGGTCCATCACGAGAAATTCTTCACCGTCGATTACTGGCAAATAAAGACCTACTAGGATGAATGGCTGCATGGTATCATTTCTTTTATCCTAACTACTGCATCGTACAGGTAGTTTCAAAAAGTGGATCCCATGCTGGGCAACCTCAGCTTGTTGATACAACTAGGTGTCATAAGAAGATACGTTCGTTTACTCTTTCATATTTTTCCACACATTCCATTTTATTCATTTAAATATTTGGAGGGTTGTATCGGCTATGAAAGTGTAACCTCTAATAAAAGTATTTTTTTTCCAAAGCCCATTAACCAGTATGATTGCCTTTATAATATCCTTGTCCATTAGGACGGTATGGACAGCTGTGTGCCCTATTTAAAATAGCACTCTACATTTTTTATTCAGTTGCCCACTTTCTCTCATCAACACCTGTTCAAAAATACTTCACATTGTACCATTCGTGTGAGCATGACAGACGTAGCATAAAAGTGACTGACTCAGCTGCATATTTACACAAGGCAGGAAGACGGTCTTGCGTAAGTCGTCCACTTGATGGACATAATAAACAAATGCAAATAGAAGAAAATTCCACGCGGATCATAAAGTCAACGGCCTTCAACTGAAGATTGAAGTGAGTGCAACATACACCAAAGAAAAAAAAGTAGAAACGCTACTCACCTATGCAGAATGTATGGCAACACAACTGTAATTGCAAAAATGTTTTCTTATTCGTGTTTAATAGCATTTCCAGCAAGTGGATTAATCGCTTTACTTGCACTTCGTGCTAGAACAGGAGAGTCCAAGTCATTTCCTGTTACGTTTTTAATAACGCCATGTTTACGTTATCTGCTGATTCTGATACGTTTCTGAACAAGTCTTGAGAAGAGGAATTGGATTCCGAAATAAAAAAATATATGCTGCTGTTTAAAAAAAAACGTACTGCTGCTCATGTCTTCGTAACGAACAAAGTTACAGGAAAGACACTTATGCCAGTAAATGTACCCCTAGTAGTTAAACAACATTTGATTGAAACATATTTTATTTTTCTTTGGACAAAATGTTATTTGGAGTTATCAAGGTAAATGGGAAGTCCTGCATATGAAATCGAACGAGCACTAGGATCAGCTTACGGACGTGCATGCATGTACAAAGTAACATTGCATCCTAATTCGGAATAACACAGGCACTGCAGTGTAGTGTTTACCTGCCCACACAGCGCAAGTGACTTTCATGTAGAATGTCTCATGTGGTAGGGAATATACATAATGGATGTACGAGTAGAGGCTGTAGGCATATGGTTGACGGCATCTGGAAGTTTGGGTTTGGCCGTGAGTCATGCTCGGATAGCCTAATAGAAGGCTATAAAAATCCGGTTTCGAGTCCGGCCCAAATTTTTATTGTCGTTATTCCATAATGCACCTGATGGTTGTTCATATACGTAACAACACATACGTTTCGGATACTTCATTAATAGGGTACTGGGTCATAGTAACTCACCTATAAATGCGATTGCATACAAAATACTTCTACGGGTCATATTTGCCTACTTCTCAAGTCAAATGGCTCTGAGCACTATGGGACTTAACATCTATGGTCATCAGTCCCCTAGAACTTAGAACTACTTAAACCTAACTAACCTAAGGACATCACACAACACCCAATCATCACGAGGCAGAGAAAATCCCTGACCCCGCCGTGAATCGAACCCGGGAACCCGGGCATGGGAGCTTCTCAAGTCGATGGGACCCATATCAGGTCTATTAATGGGGGACATTAATACAAAGAATCACACTGGAAATTATCACAATCTTAGTTGACTGTCGTGTGCAGCAGAGCTGTTCAAAAACCTTAACACTGCAAGGTCTTCGAGGAAGGAAGGAAGGAAGACTAACGTCCCATCGACATCGAGCTCATAGGAGACGGAGTGCAAGCTCTGATTGTTTGAAAGGTGGTGAAGGGACTACTCCGTGATCTTTCAAGAGAGCCTTCCCGGCATTTGCCTGAGGCGATTTACGAAAAGCACGGAAAAATTAAATCAGGATGGTCGGACGCGGATTTGAACCGGCAGCCTACCGCCAGCGTGTAGGTCTTCTAGGGCAGAAACCAGAAGTATTCTTCATTTTCTACGCATCAGTCCTGTAGAGAGAACGCCAGAGAAACTGCAGTTATTCTTCCAACGCACCATATTTGAAGGGAACGGGAAGTGCCTTGAAAGATTCTACAATTGAAAGTGCGCTCTCCCACAATAGGAACTGTGATTCGCAGATTGCAGATATCGATGCAGACGCTGCAAGACCGTCACGAAGTGGCGTAGCACGCTGTAATCTATCTGACGTAAATTTTCTGTTGAAATCTACAAATATTTGCTGGCACAAAGTGAGTTGACTGGAAGGAATGCTGAAGAAATCTGATTCACCCTCTGTATAAGTATTCTATCCGATGACACCATAGTGTGACTGACTCATGAATATTGTATCACAGAGGGTTTACTGTTAAAATTAAGAGCAGGTTCGTCATACAGCGTATTAATTCCTCCTACACAAATATCACGAAATCATGGATACTTACCATCATTCATTCTTGCGACTGACCAATTACAAGTAGAACAGTGAAGAGATGAAGCGACTGCCGTATCACAAGTGCCCTACGACTCACACTGTGAGCTGGCTTAAAGTGTAGCTGTACGCTAAGGGGACAAAAATCATGGGACACCTCCTATTATCGTGTCGGACCTCCTTTACCCTTCGTAGAGCATCACCTCGACGTGGCCTGGACTCAATAAGTCGCTGGAAGTTCCATGGAGAAATATCGAGCCACGCTGCCTTTATAGGCGTCGATAACTGCGAAAGTGTTGACAGTGTAGGATTTTGTGCACGGACTGACCTCTCTACTGTATCCCATAAATGATCGATGAGATTCGCGTCGGGCGATCTGGGTGACCAAATCAGTCTCGAACTGTCCAGAAAGTTCTTGAAATCAAATGCGAACAATTGTGGCCGGGTGACACGGGACATTGTCACCCATAAAAATTATGTCGTTGTTGGGCAGCGTGAAGTCTAAGAATGGCTGAAGATGGTCTCCAAGTAACCGAACATATCCATTTTCAGTCAATGATCAGTTCAGTTGGACCACAGGACCCAGATTATTCCGTGTGAACACAGTCCACACAATTATGGGGCCATCAGCAGCTTGCACAGTGCCTTGTTGACAATCTGGGTCCATGCCTTCGTGGGGTCTGCGAAACACTCGAACCTTACCATTAGCTCTTACCAACTGAAGCCGGGACTCATCGAACCAGGCCACAGTTTTCCTAGTCGTCTATGGTCCATTCGTTATGGTCACGAGCTCAAGAGAGGCGCTGCAGACTGTACCGTGCTGTCAGCAAAGGCATCTACTGCCGTAGCTCTCAAGTTTCGCCGCACTGTGCAAACGGATAAGTTCATCGTACGTCCAACATTGATTTCTGCGGTCATTTCACGCAGTTCTGCTTGTTGTCAACACTGACAACTCTACGCAAACGCCGCTGCTCTCGGTAAAGTGAAGTCCGTCGGTCTCTGCGTTGTCCGTGGTGATAGTAGTTGTCCTCTGCACACCTTTGACACTGAGGATCGCGGAATATTGAATCCTCCAACGATGAATGGAATGTTTCACGCGTCTAGCTTTAAGTACCATTCCGCGTTCAAAGTCTGTTAATTCCCATCGTGCGACCTTAACCACGTCGGAAACCTTTTATGTGATTCACCTGAGTACAAATGACAGCTCCGGCAATGCACTGATTTTTTAAGCCTTGTGTATGTGATACTACCACCATCTGTATACGTGCACGTCGCTGTCCTATGACTTGTGTCATTTTAGTGTAGGTGTAGATGTAACACTGCAGACCACCCTGGATCCAGTAGAGACTAGTCAGTGCTTGAGTGAGTCATTACAAATTCGTGGACTTGTTTGTTTTGACAACGGCGGTTACTCAGGACACATTTAGACATATAATCTACAAAACATCTTGCTCTGTCTGCTGGCGTGTACTCTGAGCACCAGAAATATTTTCCCCTTCTCGTTTTCGTACATTGTGCCTTTCCACATGCAACTGAATCACACGCGATCAGTCTCGTGAAGCCGGTTGCTGTGGACGAGCGGTTCTAGGCGCTTCACTGCGGAACCGCGCTGCTGCTACGGTCGCAGGTTCGAATCCTGCCTCGGGCATGGATGTGTATGATGTCCTTAGGTTAGTTAGGTTTAAATAGTTCTAAGTCTAGGGGACTGATGACTTCAGATGTTAAGCCTCATAGTACTTCGAATCATTTTTAGTCTCCTGAAGCTTCCCACGTTATGCAGAATTTCCACTACAAAATTCTGTCTCAAAATCTGACAGTAGCTCCAGAGAGATTCCGGTCGTATGTAAAACGTATCAGCGGAAACACAATCAATACCTTCATCGCGTGAGGGCGATGGTAGCATTACCGACGACAGCGCCACTAAAGCGAAGTTACTGAACACAGTTTTTCGAAATTCCTGTTGCAAAGAAGATGCAGCAAAAGGTACAGGATCAGAATCCTTAATAGCTGCCAGCATGAGTAATTTGAACGCAAAGATCCTCGGTTTAGCGAAGAAACGTGTCACTTAATTAAGGCAAGTTTTTCAGCCCAGTTTGTCTACCAATTAGGTTACTTCCGCAAAATCCCAATGAAATGCTTCATTTTTAGAAGTCATACACAACGGTTCGCTAGACGAAATACACGTAGCAAAAGATGGGAAATTTGGACAGGTCACACCGATACACAAGAAAGAACATACACTCAAGAGTCAAAGAAACAAACATCTGCCTCATATCCTGTAGGGCCTCCGCGAGCACGCAGAAGTGCCGCAACACGACGTGGTATGGATTCGAATAATGTCTGAAACAGAGTTGGAGGGAACTGACACCATGAATCTTGCAGGGCTGTCCATAAATCCATAAGAGCACACTACACGGCATGTTCATGTCTGCGGAGTTTGGTGGTCAGCTACTATGGAGCTACTATGTAGCAATTCAGGATGTCCTGCTGCAGTTGCCCAAGTCCGTCGGAATGCACAGTGGACATGAATGGATGGAGGTGATCAGACAAGATGTGTCACCTGTGTCACCTGTCACCTAGACGTATCAGGGTTCCCATATCACTCCACCTGCACATGCCCCACACCATTACAGAGTCTCCACTAGCTTGAACAGTCCCCTGCTGACATGTAGGGTCCATGGATTCGTGCGGTTGTCTCCATCCGCTCGATGAAATTTGAAGCGACACTCGTCCGACCAGGCAACATGTTTCTAGCCATCAACAGTCCAATGTTGGTGTTGACGGGCCCAGGCGAGGCCTAAAGTTTTGTTTCATGTAGTCATCAAGGGTACACGAGTGGCCCTTCGGGTCCGAAAGCTCATATGGATGATGTTCGTAGAATGGTTCACACGTTTACATTTGTTGATGGCCCAGCACTGAAATCTGCAGCAATTTCTGGAAGGGTTGCTCTTCTGTCACGCTGAACGATTCTCTTCAGTCGTCGTTGGTCCCGTTCTTGCAGGATCTTTCTGCGGCGGCACCTGTGTGAGATTTGATGTTTTACCGGAGTCCTTTTATTCACGGTACACTCGTGGAATGGTCGTACGGGAAAATCTCCATTTCATCACTACCTCGGAAATGCTATGTACTATCGCTCGTGCGCCAACACCAGCTTCGAACTCACTTGAAATCTTGATAACCTGCCATTGTAACAGAAGTAACAGATCTAACAACTGCTCAAGACACTTGATGTCTTAAATAGGCATTGCCGACGCAGCGCCGTATTCTGCCTGTTATATGTCACTGTATTAGAATACACATGCCTATACCGGTTTTTTTGGCGCTTCAGTGTAGAAGTAATTCCTGAATTAAAGCCCCATTCACGTCGTTTTGTACAAGATTTTGGAACATAATACTTCGTTCCTGTATTATGAAATACTATTCACACATAACTAGCACGGATCCAGAAACTATCCTTGTAGTGAAACACGTCTGGCTATTAATTCACACGACAGGATATCTGAAGCCAGTTGCAGATTTATCGATTTACAGAAGGGTTTGACACCGATCCTCACAAACGGCTTCTAATCGAATAGCGTGCCTATGGAGTACCGTCTCAGTAGTGTGACCGGATTCGTAAGATCCTATCAGAAACGGCACAGCCTGTACTAACTGGTGCGAAGTCATCAAGTACAACAGTTCCCCAAGAATGTGTTATATCCTTTCTTCTGCTATTAATCTATGTAAACGATTCAGGAAACAATCTGAGCAGCCGCCATAGGTTTTTTGCAGATGGTTCTTTCTTTCACCATCTAATAAAGTCGTCAGAAGGTCAAAGGAACTGCAAAACAATTTAGACGAGATATCTATGTACTTGATGCGAAAAGTGGCAAATGACCTTAAACAATAAAAAGCTTGAAGTACAAAACAAATTTCGTTAAATTTTGGCTATACCATAAATAACACAATTTTAATATTTTCGATTCAGGCAAAACCCTGGGGATTACAGCAATGTACAGACTGGAATCATCACATGGAAAATGTGGGGAACGATAACCAGAGACGATGGGTTATTGGCGGAGCACTTAGAAGATGCAAAAAAATTGCTAGAGAGAATTTTTAGATTACTCTTTTCCGCCCTTGTCTACAGTAATGCTAATCAGTATGGGGTCCTCACCAAATGGTATTGACAGGGAACGTCGATAAAGTTCAAACCAATGGAGTTCGTATTATGTGATCACGAAATAGGAAATAGAAAGTTTCGGATTTGAGCTGCGAGTTGGAGCAGTAATCTTGCAAACAAAGGTATTTTCATTGTGGTGATATTTTTCACGAAATTTCGATCACCAATTCTCTCATCTGAATGCTAAAATACTTTGTTAATTCTCGCCTGCATACGGAGAAACGAGCATCGTTACAAAATATGAGACATCAACGCTCTCAAAGAAAGATTTAATTAATTTTTTCCATTGTGCTGTTCGAGAGCAGAACAACAGTGATTCTATGAACACTACGCCAAATATTTAAGAGGGAACAGCAGAGTAATGACGTAGATATTTTGTGTAACGGATGTACAGTTCCACTTTACTTGCCTGAAAGAAGAGATAATATGGTAGGACACATGGTGAGGCTTCAGTAAATAATCAACGGAACAGTGGGTGTTAAAAATTGTTGAGGCAGGTGAAGGCTTGATGTGCGAGCAGGTTTAAATGCAGTATGTTTGCAATAGTTATGCAGTGAAGAATGAGACTTACAAGGGGACCGTGCTTACTTGTCAACAACGATTTTCTCCAGATTTGTGGTATATTCAGGAGTTGGCCAGAAATGAAAGTGACAGAAGTGGAACCTTTAGATGGCCAAGTGAATAGAAAAAATACCACCTTAAGCGCGGGTTGGGTTAGGGGTCAGCTATTTATCTTACAAGAGTTGAAACTATAATAGTGGCAACTGTTTATTTACAGCTCGTACAAAATGGACACGTGTTTCAAAGTTTTACTGACCTTCAGAGTAGTCACCAAACTTGTGTATAACCCGTTGCCAGCAATGTGGAAGTCGTAGGATACTCTTAGTAGTGCCAGTTGTGTTGACAGTTCGAGAGGCACGGTCTATTGCCCGATGAATTTGTAGCACTTCTGAAGCGATTGCCGTGAAGTGTTTCCTTCAGTTTAGAAATCGAGTCAAACTTACGAGGGCTTAAGTCAGGTGAGTGCAGTAGGTTGTATAGCACTTAGCAGCCCCGTCTGCTAACAAATCAGTAACAGCTTGCACTGTACGTCCTTGGGAGTTGTCCTGCAAAATGATGATCAGGTCCTGCAGAAAGTGTCATCATTTCTGTCAATAAGCTGGTCGTAGGTTGTGTTCCAAAAATGAACAGTATAGATACAGAAGTGATGACACTTTCTGCAGGACCTGACCATCACTTTACAGGACAACGCTCAAGGACGTACAGTGTAAGCTGTTACTGATTTGTTTGGCAGATGGGGCTGCTACGCGCTCCACAACTTACTGCTCTCCCCTGACTTAAGCCATCTTAAGTTCAACTCGATTTCTAAACTGAAGAAAAAACTTCACGGAATTCGCTTGAGAACTGCTACATATTCGTCGGGCAATAGGCTGCACCGCTCGAACTGTCAACACAACTGGCACTGCTAAGACTATCCTACAACTTCCACATCGCTGGCAACTGGTTATACAAATGCTGGTGACTATTTTGAAGGTCAGTAAAACTTTGAAACACGTATCTATTTTGTACGAGCAGTAAATAAATAGTTGCCACTATTTAAGTTCCAACCCTCGTATTTTAGAGGGACATAACGGTTATCCGAGGGTCGTGGGGTAGAGTCCCTGAGCAGAAACTTTTTTCATTTTTGCCTTTGCAAATTGACCGAAACAATCCTGAATATCTTGAATATGTTTTTTCATACAAGGCTTGAAAAGACAAAGCAATGGAAAATTACGGCCAGATGATTTAATAAACTGTCGGAGACTACGTGGTAAATTATTGGAATATTTTCATTATTTCATCAAACTTGGGGAAACTTCCAACACTATAAAACAAAAATTTTTGCCTGATGTGAAGAAGCCGTGCGCGCAGGAGAACAAATTTATTCTGTTAACTGACTCGTGGCTAGTCAAACTAATACATAATTATACGATGAAATTTTGCAAGATGAAGAAGTATTTCCATTGTGGAGTATTAAAGTGATTCTCCCATCACTCCCCCCCCCCCCCCCCCCCCCCCGCTGTCCCCGCCTCCCAAAAGCACTCCGGTAGTGCAATCCTGCGATGAATATCGTTATCTTAGATATGGAATCTGGTTAAAATTCTTCAAAACAGATCTTATTTCGTCGAATGAGAAAACGAAATCACATCCCGAGAAGCACGCACCAGAATACATTCCACTGTAGATCACCAGCCATCTTCACCTATATTTGGCGAAATGATGCGTTACGCAAGGTTTTGTCCGATGAGAGAAAAACTTCCATGAATATCGACCTCGTTTGTTTTTCCACGGAAACTAAAACAACCACGTTGCTGAAGACATCCGGCATTTCGAACGTGTGCATTATGCCGAGAAAATTACTGTTTTCCTATTTTTAAGATGAATGTCACCTCAGCAAGTGTAAATCATCAACTGTAAAATAATGAAGAATATAATTTTGTTTACACCAGCGGGATTTTCGTGTACTCTTAAAACCCCTTCATTGAAATTTATTTGTGGTCGTAAATTTTCCGTTGTCTTTTCGTTCCATGCCTTTCATTAAAATTTTAACAAATACAGTACACACAGCATTATTTTTCGGTTTATTTGCATTGTAACGTAAAACTTGAAACGTGGATGATAAACAGTTTAGACAAAAGGAGAATAGAAGCTTTCGAAATATGGTGCTACACAAGAATGCTGAAGATTAGATGGGTAGATCACGTAACTAATGAAGAGGTACTGAATAGAATTGGGGGAAAGAGGAATTTGTGGCACAACTTGACTATAAGAAGGGATCGGCTGGTAGGACACGTTCTGAGACATCAAGGGATCACCGATTTAGTACTGGAACGAAGCTTGGAGGGTAAAAATACTAGAGGGAGACCGAGAGATGAATACACTAAGCAGATTCAGAAGGATGTAAGTTGCAGTAGCTACTGGGAGTTTGCACAGCATAGAGTAGCATGGAGAGCTGCATCAAACCAGGCTCTGGAATAAAGACCACAACAGCAACAAAAGTAAAACTGAAATGAAAAAGGGTTTCCAGAAAGGGACTCGACCCAACAACCCTCGGATTATCGGTCTACGCTCCTTACATTGCACCAACTTCTGCTTGGAAGCCAAATTAACATAAGTGGCCTATGCCTAGCCCGACCTACGCCGGAAACATCCTTTATTTAAAAAAAAATAAATAAATAAGTAAAGCCAAGATAAACCGCTTGGAAATCTGGAACCCCTCAGTTTCTGGCCAAGCCCTACATATAGCACAAATTTGGACTGAATCGATGATGATGAGTAGACACGGTCTCCTTGTTAGAGTAGACTGCTACGGAGAGCTGCTCCATAGCAGCCTTTGCACTGAAAATTGCAAGAACCAGAGCTCTGCTCTGGAGTACTCGCGAAGTTTATTTTTCGTTCGACGATTTCGTGTCGAGCTGTATCTGCAATGAAGTCCTGAATGCAATCACAAGACCCGTTCGTTAGTCCGTAAGCTTGCATTTTCGTCTCTACAGGAGAGTGTGGAGCTGCATCGAATGACTTCCGGAACTCTAGGAACATGGCATCAACGTTGGCGCCGCTGTTTACCGCCTCCTGAATCTCACGAACGAATAGAGCAAGCTGTTCGTACGAGATGGCACACGGAAGATCAGGCCGATACGACGGTGCTATTGAAGGTTCCATTTCCAGCAGTAGAGCAGGTGTGCGGATATTTGCCACGGCGGTCATTTGCCACAATTTTACCACCTCCGAATGGTCAGGTCCCTTGTCTACCCTTCATCCTCCTCATAATCGCTGTCGCGCAGTAAAGGTACTTACTGAGCCTTTCCGCTGGTTTACTTAACATAGGACCAGAATCTCTTTGGATTTTCCACCACATTTCTAGAGAGACTTTCGTTGTGGAAACTATTAAATGCATCTAGCATTGAAATCCGCACCAAATTTCGATCCTCAGTAAAACTTCGGCAATCTTGGAGATTTTGTGTTCGTCTAAATTATACGTCCCTTTTTCGGTGCTCCTGCAGCAGCTTTCTGCCGTGTTTTCTGTACCATAGGGGATCAGTTCCGACTCTTATTATTTGGTATGAATCTCTCGAGTGCTATTGAAACTATTTCTTTGAACTTAAGCCACATATGGTCTTCACTTAGATAGCTTGGAAGGATTGGGGACTGTCACTTAGAAAGACGTCAACCGAATTTTTAGCTGCTTTTATAAATACATGTATTTCGAGTTTAGTTTTGGTGAATTTCTTTGTTACGGAATTGAGCCTCGCTCGACTGTGTGTTCACTAATTCCTGTATGGTTCGTGATGCTCAGGATTATTTGTGGCTAAGAGGTCAAGTGTGTTTTCGTAACCATTTACAATTTGAATGGCCTCGTGAACTAATTGTTCAAAATAATTTTAAAATAAAGCATTTAGAACAATTACGGAAGTTGTTTTCTATCTATAGTAGGGTCTGAAAATGTATTTTTGTCAACATACGGAAGATAGATTGAAGTCACTGCCAACTATAATTGTATGAGTAGCGTACCTATTTGTGATGAGACTCACGTTTTCTTTGAACTGTTCAGCAACTGTTTCATCTGAGACTGGGGGTCGGTAAAAGGAGCCAGTTATTAATTTATTCCGGTTGTCGAATATAACCTCTGCCCATACTAAGTCACAGGAACTATCTGCTTCATAGTCGCTTGTGAGCTGGAACACACATTACATTATTTTTCCTTAAGTTGTGCTTCGTGTTTCTGTTGTAGTGCAGATCACTACAATTACGGCTTTCCCTCCAAAACCTAGGATGCTTTCTCTGTGACCTTGTGAATACCAGAACTAAACAATGTAGAACAATAACGTACAAGTATGGCATTCTATATTACTTCATTTCCTTATTTCTAATATTTTAAAATTGTACGTCGACTTTAGATGAGATGTCAATCGTAGATATTCTTATCTCTATTTAGTGAAAGTATTTTCAGTCATGTTTTGAACATTGCCCCGCTACACTTTATTAACTAATGTTTCGCCGCAAGGGATATCTGATTTTAGAGAGTAAATTAATATGGAGTATGTCGTTCTTCTTTCCATTTCTTCTTTCCTTATTGTCTTTTGGGCATGCAGTTGTAGTAATTAAAATAGACAGAAATGCAGTAATCAAAAAGAAATGCACAGCATACATTCGCACTCTCTTTATATCGTTCCTTTCTTGTTGCTCCCATGCCGATGGACTGTTTCTATCGTAATCAGTAAGCGTGAAAGGAAGCTACCCTACAGACAGAGGGATCTATATTTATACTTGGCAGAACTAATTACATACTGACATAATCGTCGGTATTGCTTTCGTTTCCCAAAAGCTATAAATATTTCGATTTCGGAAACGAAGCTCTGTATTTCGGCAAGATGTCGGAGAAGAAGGTCCCTTACTTACTGGTTGTATCGAATAAGATGTGGAGACGGCAGTTTGAAAGCGGACAGAAGAAGTACGAGGAATGACGTCCCTTACATGTGGGATCGCTATAGTCTGTCGGTAAACTGAAGAGCGACCGAGCGAGTCCCCACTGTGCCTGCCCACGTGCGTCACTAGCCGCTTCTACCAGCTGTTTCACAACGTAGTATCTACCCGTCGCGGCGCGCACTTTAAATATATGGCGGCGCTGTGTACAGATATGGCGACGCCGTGTATAGGTACGTCCTGGCTGCGTTTATTTTTAGACAAATGCGTTAAGACAATAAGGAACGCAAAAGACGGTAGTTTCTTCCGAAACACAACATTATAGAGTAAATAATATTGAGATAAGAATAGATGTCAGGATTCTACTGCGTGTACAAATACAGGACCGAATGCCTGCTCATGTGAATGTGTTTTCCTCTATTGCTATTTGTAAAACGAGCCCCATCTAATGCAATCAATCTGTAGAATTTAAGGCCTGTTCTTATTTTGTGTTTCTACTAAATGGGAGAAGTTTTCTTTTAAGAGTGTTTAAAAAGTAACCAGAAATTTATAGTTTTGCTTGTTGTATTAGTCCTATTTGCATTACTTTTTTGTTACTGTCTTCGTAAACATGTATGAAAAGTATGTGTACGATGTTATGCGTATTGGGTATTTACTCTGTTGACAGCTCTCAAAAAGGTTACATGTGCTTTGGTAGCATGAACGATTATTTGTTTTGTATAATAGATTAGAGAACCTGTATTAAATTTCGTTACAAGAATGGAATAAAGTGTATTAAATTTTTATAAATGTTAAATATTGCTTTTGGTTAGTCTGTTGTCGGTAAACAAAAGGCATACAAGTAGCATAAACATTTCAAAGCAGGCCTTAAAGCACAGCAGTTTCACAAGCATGGATGAGATCCCGAGGAAACAGTTCCTAAAGTGTTTCGGGAATTGGAAAAAGCACTGACGTAAGCGAAACCAAGCAATCTCAAAAAAGCTATTGAAAATTTCAATACTGACCTCGATGCACTGTCAAAATGGGCACAGGACATAGGTCTAAAACTAAACCCATCTAAAACCCAAGCGGTACTTGTTGGTCACTCTAAGCTCATTAGCCCAAAACATCGGGAATCCGTACCATCTCTTATCCTAAATGGAACAAATATTAAATTCTCTCCCTCAGCAAAGAGTTTGGGAGTAAAAATAGATGAAAATCTAAATTGGACAGAGCACGTAACTGCAGTGTGCAAAAAAGCATCAACATCCCTTCATGTCCTACAAAAATATAAAAAACTCTTCCATTTCGATCTGAAAAAGAAATTAGTACAAACGCTTATACTCCCAATCATTGACTACAGCGATATTATCCTACAAGGCCTCTCTCAGGAAAATTCCCGACGTCTAGAACAGGTCATGAATGCCTGCGTCCGATATATCTGTGACGTTCGACTTTTTGATCACATTTCACCAGCATATGCAAAATTGTCCTGGCTGCGTGCAGACAAACGCAGAGATTTCCACACACTCTGTCTCATCTACTGCCTTATAAATGTACACTGTCCCTCATATCTCTCCTCGTCCCTAACGCTCATGTCGGAACAACATGACAGAAACACACGCTCCCATTATAGTAAAATCCTCTCCGTTCCACTGCATCGCTCAGTCACCTTCTCCAAGTCCTTTACAGTAGCGGGAACGCGACTCTGGAATAACCTCCCTCGTTATGTTAGAGAACTTAAAAACATGCCCAGCTTCAAAAAACAGTTAATGACGTATCTACTTAAGCAACAGTAATGCCTTCCCCTGTACATGAATGCACTTCACCTCTTACTTCCCTCTTTCCCCCTCCTTAAATCTCCATTCCCCAAAACACGCTAAACTAGTAAACATCTGCTTTACACACCAAGATATTATGTACATCTGCACAAACCTTCATTACTACTGCCAATCTTTCTCATGTTTGTCATTATTATTAGATTTTTTTACTGTTATTATTATTGCTTTTATCATAATCTGTATATATAGCACCTGTTGTAAAAATACTGCCGCATTTACTTTATTAGGTCTTAGTCACTACTCTTTATTCATATTGTCACTAGAGTAAGCTAATATTCTCATTTAAACTATGGTCATGATGTAACTCTGATGTGTGAAATGCTGCGTGTGTGGAGCACTGGTCCGATGTAAGAGAGGGCCTGATGGCCCTAATCTGATCAGCTTAAATAAATAAATAAATAAATAAATATAGCATTAAATAGGGACTATGTTGAAGAGGCTAACATTTCTGTCGATTAACAAATAAAGTTCTTACAAAAAATATTAATATGTGAACGCACCTCGTGTGTCAAGCTTTTACTAAGTAGTCTAGAATCGGTGCACATGTTTCGAAGGAAATTTCAGCAGTTTTTAGAATAGCTATTGCGCATATGCTTTAAGCAGTATGTCTTGGAATCAGGTGAGTAGTAACCGAGATAGGGATTTAGCGAGAGAATACATTCAAATGCTGCTATTCAATAAGCATCAAAGTTTTACAAGGTTTTGTGAAACTGCCTATAACGATGGGTTTCCTCCCAAAATTATTAGTTTTCCTTCCTGACGATTGCAGTTAACCAAGCGCCTTATTTTCGTGTTCCTTCCTTATACGTCCTATTGTGGTGAGGCTGACGTTTGTATAAACTGCAGTCCTTTCTTGGGACTGGTAATATTAGCTAACAGTTCTTTTTGTGTCGCTTCCGTAACACACTTTGTAATAACATTAGAGACGATCCAACGCTCGTTGCTTCAGAAATACCTCCTGTTCTTCGTATTCTGCACATTTTCTTGCAATGCAGGGCGAGCATCCATCTCTTCCGGACACCGAAGTATATCAGTGAATATGCAGCGTTAACTGACTGACACTGGCATCTAAGATCTCAAGAACAGAAACGACGTTTTTCACTGTACGCCGAACTACTCAGTTAGATGGGTAACGGACAACTGATTTTGGGTGCCCGGTGGCAGGGTTATTCCGGAATAGGCCACTTCCCCGACCAAAAGCGCTGCTCGCTCTTGAGTTTACAAGCAGACTATATCCAAGCTACAGGGTGTCCATAAAAGGACTCCCTGATTTCAAAATTAAATATCTCGAAAACAAAGATCGATAGAGGAATGCAGTAAACGCTATGTTTATTGTGAAAGCTGTAAGAAGTTTATACAGCAGTTTGTAATAATACTTACAAAAGCTGCTAACAGATGGCTCTGTACGCTGTACAGCTCATATCAGCATACATAGGTGAAATAATCTATGCAAACAATCACATCACAGTGTTTTCAAAATGTTCACCGTTGGCACTACAGAGGTGGCGCAAACGAAAAATGAAATTCGCCATCACATTTCGTAGTGTCTCAATCGAAATGGATTCAAATACCACAGAGATCGCCGATTCAAGCTCTTCCAGCGTGGCGGGATGCTTCGGGTAGACCATGTCCTTCACTGTGCCCCACAAAAAAAGTCACAGGGAGTCAAATCCGGCTAATATGGAAGCCAATCCATGCCTGCACCAGTAAATTTGGTATATTCCAAAGCAATGACTCGATTCCCGAAGTATTCCTCAAGAAAGCGAAATACTTGTTCGGCCCGATGTGGTCGGGCTCCATCTTGCATAAAACATTCAGTACCTGGTCGATCCTCTAACGCTTGCTGTGTGGCGACAAATTGTTCCAAAATTGGAACGTAACGTGCATCAGTGACCGTTTCTCGAATGAAAAAAGGGCCAATAATGCCTCTGATGCATACTGCAGCCCACACAGTAACTTTAGGAGAAGACAGGGGTTTCGTTTCACACCAATTTGGCTTTTCGGAACCCCAAAATCGCCAGTTCTGCTTATTCAGGTATCCATTCATGTGGAAGTGTGCTTCATCTGTAAACCAGATGCAGCCAACATCAAATCCTTCACTGTCAATCATTGTGAGCATCTGATTAGCAAAGGCAACCCTTTGTTGAACAACTCGTACGGGTATGGCCTAGTGCGTTTGAATTTTGAATGGAAACATGTGTAGGCTCTTTTTCAGTATTTTCTGCGTGCTGGAACGCTTCAAACCAGTCTCAGATGCAATTCTACGGACGGATGACATTGGATTTCGCTGAATAATTCCAGAAACTGTGTCGATATTTTCAGGCGTAACTGCGGTTTGCTTGCGGCCAACATGCCCCACTAGATCATCAGTTACGCTGCCTGTTCGTTGAAATTTTGCGAAGAGCGTACGAATGGTTTTCGCATCGGGTCCTTTTGGAACATTAAATCGTGCTTGAAAACTTCGCCTTGTTGCCGTAGGACTCTCTTTTAACCTGTGGTACTCCAGCACCAGAAAAACGCGTTGTTCAATGGAGTACATGGTTTTAATCTCTTCCTTCGGTACGCTAACCTCCTTTCACGTTTCAATAGTGGAACTGATCGCTCTGGGCTTCGGATCACTATTTACACTAGGCATTACGTATGGCGATTACAGCGCCATCTGTTAGCAGCTTTTGTAACTATTCTTTCAAACTGCTGTACAAACTTCTTACAGCTTTCACAATAAACATACCGTTTACTGTATTCCTCTATCGATCTTTGTTTTCGAGATATTTAATTTTGAAATCAGGGAGTCCTTTTCTGGACACCCTGTACCTGGCGAAGGGGCAAGTGTGGCAAATGTCCAGCGTGGCAAATGTCCGACATTCGTAGAGCATGGGTGTGGAATGTCGAGACGTGTCGGGGGTTTTCGGCACCTGTCGGTGGTGCAGAGACGGCGCAGCAGCGGCAGTAGCAGCAGGGGGTGCTGGAGGGCAGCCGGCGAGCTGGCGGTCCCCCAGGCGGCGAGGTCGGCGGTGCGGCGCGGATTAGCGGCGGATCCTTGTTGCGGCAATAACAGTAATCCCGGGCGGTGATTGTGCCGGCTCGGCTCCCGCGGGACCAGACCGGACCCGGTCCTCTCCTCTCCCGTCCTCTCCTGGCACACAGCTGGCGCCCGGCCGCTGCCGCCGGCGCTCCCCAGCTCTGACGTGCTGCCGCCACAAGCAGCGGACACGCTGCTGCAGCCTGTATCCTGACATACCGAGCCGAGTTCTCACGTTCACTAACACGCAAAGCTCTTGTCATTAGCCGACGTATTTACACTAGCTGTTACCCGCTGCTTTTACGGTGAGTGATGGTGAGTCAGTACGCATGTAATTTATAGATACGAGGCGTGTTTTTTAAGTAAGTACCGTTCCGAATATTAAAAAAAAATGTATATGTCGTGTGACTAGGGACTCCCGTCGGGTAGACCGTTGGCCGGGCGCAAGTCTTTCGATTTGACGCCACTGCGCGTCGATGTGGATGAAATGATGATGATTATAACAACACAATACCCAGTCCCTGAGCGGAGAGAATCTCCGACCCAGTCGGGAATCGAACCCGGACCCTTACGTGAGAGCCTGTACCTTAATCTACACTCTGGCACCATTACAGTCTAATTCTTCCTTGTTTACGATGTGCACTGAGTGTTTAACATGCCTCCGATAATCGTGAGCCCCGCCGACTGTAAAGTACAGGCTATTATAAGATTTCTTGGTGCTAAAGGCCTAAAAGCGATCGATATTCATCGTGAGATCTGTGCAGTTTACGGAGAAAACATTACGAGTGATGGAATGGTGAGAAAGTGGGTGAGAGCATTTAAAGATGGCCGCACAAACGTGCACGATGAACAACGGAGTGGGCGTCCTTCGGTGGTTAATCAAAGTCTGGTGCAGGAAGGACAATAAGGCGAGAGAAAACAGACGCTTTATGATTTCCTCCTTGCGGGACGACTTTCCTAATGTTTCATAAAAATTCAAATGGCTCTGAGCACTATGGGACTTAACTGCTGAGGTCATTAGTCCCCTAGAACGTAGAACTACTTAAACTTAACCTACCTCAGGACATCACACACATCCACGCCCGAGGCAGGATTAGAACCTGCGACCGTAGCGGTTGCGCGGCTCCGTACTGTAGCGCCTAGAACCGCTCGGTCACTCCGGCCGGCTTTCCTAATGTTTCTCGTAGTGTTTTGTATGGCATTCTGATCGAGCACTTGAATTACCGAAAATTGTGCGCACGTTGGGTACCGAGAATGTTGACGGATGTGCACAAAACCAAACGTTTAGAAAGTACATTGACTTTCCTTGAGCGGTACCATAACGACGGCGACGATTTTGTAAGCCAAATTGTTACGGGCGATGAAAGATGGGTGGCCTTCGTCACACCAAAATCAAAGCAACAGTCCATGGAAGTTGAGCAAGGGCATCGTTTTGCTGCAAGACAATGCCCGTCCGCATGTGGCGAATCAGACCAAAGATCTCATCACATCTTTTCGATGGGAAACTCTAGATCATCCTCCGTAGAGCCCCGATCTTGCGTCCAGTGACTACCACCTGTTCCTGCACTTGAAGAAACCCCTGGGCGGTCAGCGTCTTCAAGGCGACGACGAAGTCAAAACAGTGGTGATGCAGTGGTTAACAAGTCAGGCGGCAGACTTCTATGAGGAGGATGTTCAATAACTGGTACAACGTTATGACAAGTGCCTCAATATCAAATGGCTCTGAGCACTGTGGGACTTAACTGCTGAGGCCATGAGTCCCCTAAAACTTAGAACTACTTAAACCTAACTAACCTAAGGACATCACACACATCTATGCCCGAGGCAGGATTCGAACCTGCAACCGTAGCGGTCGCGCGGTTCCAGACCGTAGCGCCTAGAACCTCTCGGTCACAAAGGCCGGCGCCTCAATATCGACGGAAATTATATAGAAAAGTAGATTAAGGTACAGGCTTTCATGTAAAAATAAAATTATTGAGATATTTTAGCAGGTCTTTTTTTTTAGTTTCAAAACGGTACTTACTTAAAAGACACGTCTCGTATGTGCGTATATAGTGGTGTAGATATTGATCATATTCAGGTATTGCCAGAACTATATAGTCGCAGAACGATGTAGTTCTGGCAGTACCAGTCAGGACCTTCTTCTTCTGTGCGGATGCACATATCCCCCGAACTCTTACCGGACTTGGTAAGAATGTCTTCCAATAGTAATGAGTGTGTTGGTGTGGGACACTACAAATATAGTGTGTGGACATACAAGGTGAGGATGTGGGTCTCGTGGGAGGCGTGCGCGAGATAGTTCCTGCAGTCGTCTATACTTTGTACCTTCGGTGACTCAGATGGATAGAGCGTCTGCCATGTAAGCAGAAGATTCCGGGTTTCCGGGTTCGAGTCCCGGTCGGGGCACACGTTTTCACCTGTCCCCATTGATATCTATCAACGCCCGTCAGCAGCTGAAGGTATTAAATTAATTCTAATTTCGTTGTAGATGGCTGCAGTCCATCAATGGTGTCTGTCCTTTCGGACATGTGCGAAAGAACAGACACCATACCCATTTAAGCGCTTAACTTCGATGATCTGACGGGAACCGGTGTTGCCACTGCGGCAAGGCCGTTGTATTGAATATATGTAAAACATATTTGTAACAGACACGTTTATATACAAGATGTGGCAATAAAATAACAGGACTATTACTGTAAAATATTTTATTTCAAAGTCATAAACATTTAGTTATTATCGTCCTCAATATAATTCCCTCTTGTGTCCCTACAACGCTCCATGCAAATTTTTTCTATTGATGGAAACAGTGCTGGAAGTCGTTAATGACACATGCCGCTTTTTCGTTCACTATTTCAACTGACTGAAATCTTGTTTCTTTTAATGCAAATTTGACCATGGGGAGCAGAGGAAAGTCACCTGGCAAAAAAGGCGGATGGTCTAACACTGGGATGCAGCACTTTGCTGTAAACCTCTTAACAGACAATATGGTATAACACAGTGCGTTGTGTTGATGAAGAACCCATGAGTTGTTTTTCCACAATTTAGGTCCTTCTTTTATCATTTTTTCACGGAGTTGAGAAAGAGCCTCACGGTACTAGTGTTGATTATTAGTCTGCCTGTCTGGAACGCAGTGAAGATTCATAATTCCGGGAACATAAAAAAATCATCATCGCTTAGAAACTCAATTCGCTCATTGGAGCTGTTTTCACTTACGGTGCAATTGAGTCCTTCCATTGCAAGGATTGACGTTTAGTGTCAGGTCCCGAGAGTGCCCATACCCTGGCGCAAAGTGGGACCGTGCACCCCTGTCCCCTCTAGTTATCCAGAAACAGGAAGAGTATACTGTAATCAGCTGTTTTCCTTTCAATAAAATGATTTAAAAGTCGGAATTGCGCAGATTTTTGAAGGTGTAGGAAGTCGCCATTCGTCTTCGAAAAATATTAAAATGGCTTCATAGCCCTTCCTCCCCCTCCCCCCCCCCCCCTCAGCTTGTCCCCCCCCCCCCTCCCCCTCCGAGAAACTATCATTTGCGTTCTTGTCTGCATCATATGTAAAAGAAAAAAAAAAAGATTCGTCCCATGTCATAGTTCTTTTCAAGAAACTAGGATCATTTTCAGTGGTATTCAAAGTGTCAGGTCAAATACATTCACGAACTCCCTTTTGTTCGTTCGTGAGAATTTTCAGCACCAGTTACACACACTCTATTCTCACATTAAATTGTGTATTTTAAATCTTCGTTATGTATTCTTTACCAGTTCCTGCAGATTCAGTTATTGCCTGAATACTCAAACAATGATGAGATCGAAACAGATTAGAAACTTTTCATCCAACTATGATGTCGAAGTGCGATCCAGACGTGAATCATCTTCAACGTCATCTTGTTCATCTTGGAAACGCTTGAACCACTTAAAAATCGCATGTATGGTAAACACTCTCTGACATACTTCTTTTTAGTGAAAGGTATGTTTCAGTAGGAGTTTTTATAAGTTTCATGTGAAACTTCAGTACAGTTCGTTGCACTGTTGTTACACTTACTATTTTTTCAGGGAAACATAATAACAGTTCTTACGCAAACGCAGGGCACAGCGACCCTGATTTGCTTACAGACACATTTAACTGAGAAGGCTTCAAGCTTCACAGGTATTGTTTGTTCTGCTTTGGCACATGCATATTTACTCTGTGACACCATCAGCCTCGTTATTTTATAGCCACATAACGTATATAAAGCAGAGTGTATGTGTGTATTTGAGGGGTCTTCTCTCAAACCCCTGGATCAATTTCAGCCTAATTTGGGACAGAAACATCAGGGGTCGTGAGTATCAGCGTTGTTGGATTTATAATCTCCAGCCTCCAATAGGAGAGATACAAGCAAATATATGTTTCCTTCCATCCCATGATGCATAGGATTTGCTGCATGACAGGTATGTGTGGGAACTGCACTGGCCTGCAAATCAACCTGCTTTGTAGGACAGCCTTCATTCCAGGGGTAAGAAACAGTTTTCTGAGTTCTAAAATGTAGGCTGCCGTACGTTATAGATGTGTCATGCTCAAATATTACCAGCCTGCTTTATCGACCATGTTTTCATGGCAGCCACTATGTCAGTGACAAATAAATGAATTTCCGGTATCAGAGGTGTAGTGTGCCCTCCCTAATTGGCATGTTGTGGGAATAGTGTCATCCTGCTTTAGTGAACTTTATTGCAGGGACTACACCTGCTGATGAGCATGGCTGGGAAGATGCTGTGATGCATAGAGGGGGCGGGGGGTGTAAAGAGCAAGGGAGAAGGAAATTGACAGAGAGAGAAGGTAGGAGGGGGAGTAGCATGAGAGCAATGGAAGATGTAGGAAGGTTATAGGCAGGTGGGAAAAGATGAGAGGACAGAGATGG
The DNA here is from genome assembly GCF_023897955.1 of Schistocerca gregaria. Taxonomy (NCBI): domain Eukaryota; kingdom Metazoa; phylum Arthropoda; class Insecta; order Orthoptera; family Acrididae; genus Schistocerca; species Schistocerca gregaria. The sequence continues at coordinate 239,036,799 of NC_064926.1, forward strand.
AAAAAGAGAACAGGAGGATATGGCCAGAGGGAGGGACAGGAAGATAAGGTCAGAGAGAGGGGTAGAGGAACTTTATAAAAATATGGGAAGGAGGAGACAAAGAGAGAGAGAGGGATAGAGAGAAGGGGGGGGGGGGGGGGTGGAGGAGATAGATGAAGACTGGAAGATGAGTTGTACAGACAGGAATGAAGAAAGACATATAAAAAACCTGTGAGAAATAACAGCAATTTAATTCTTTTCACTGGTAGTTATTCAAAACATGAAAACTGTTTACGATCTTTGCAAACAAATTTCTAAGAAATACCACATTGTTCCAATGATCACTGAAGAACCTTGAAAATAAAACGAAGCAAATGTGTTCCAAATAAGATTTTTATTACCATCACAAAAGATCGTAAATAATCTATGTTACTTCTTAAAAATATCTATTTTCCTAGAAAATATTATTTTATGTGGCAACATGAGTACATGGTTTATGTAACCCTAGGGATTATTTATACGAACTAGATACTAGAATCCATGCAACAAGTCTCATTTAAAGAAGGTCATATGAGAATGTCTAGTAGCTAAAACACATTATGAATATTTGGTGGGATAAAATCCGGTGAGGTTGCTGGTGTGCAGTGACATACCTGATTGGGCTTTGCGCCTGCTTGCTGTTGCTGCTGCTGCTGGTGTTGGTGGGCCGCCATCTGGGGCGTGCTGCGCTCTTTGGCCACGTCCATCATCTCGGCGGTGCAAGAATTGTTCACTTGGCCGTGCTGCTCTGCCTCATCCTACCTCGAGTTCTCCTGTCAACAATTGAAGCCAATCACAGAAAAAGGGAGGTATATTTTAGTTCACATTATGCAAAATACATAGTATCACATGATTCGCTGGGAGACCCTCAAGAGGAACTCGTGCAGATCTTTTAATTGGATGCAGCTTTAAAATCCTGCATGACCCTAAGCTACCTCAGTAATTCTGCCAAGGAAAGGGGACTTGCAGTTTAAGGTGATTTTTCGTATGTTTTTATAAATAAAAGAGGTTATTGTTAAAGTCCCAACCAACTGAAAGGTGCTGACAACCTAATATCCGCTAGGTATTTTTTCTTCTCGCCGAAGTCCCATAGGAGGACTGACATTTCAGAAGCTAACAGAACTAATGCATACATCTTACAGTGTGAAAATTTCATGCCAAAATCAACTCTCCTTTGCATTCCTACAGGATCAGTCCAGATTGACTACTCAGAGACGATGACAATATTCATAAAGCAGAGTCTGTGTGTGCATATGTGTATATCTGGGATCTGCTCCCAAACTCCTAAATCGATTTCAACTAAATTTGGCACAGAAACAGCACTGTGGAGTTTATAACCATCTAGCCCCAGTAGGAGTGAAGAAACAGCAAAAAACTGTTTTTTTTTCCAGCCCCGGGAATATAGCCTGCCCTGCACAACAGACATTGTGTGGGAACAGTATCAGCCTGTTAAATCAACCTGCTTTGTTGGATAGTCTACATGCTAGGGACAACAAAAGGATTTCTGGGCTCCTGCTTGTAGGCTGCCCTGCACAACAGGCATGTCGTGTTGGCGTAGTTTCAGCCTGTATGTCATGGGCAAATAAATAATTTTCAAGCCCCTGACCTGTGTAAGAGGTGTGTTGTGGGAGTATTATTAGTGTGCTTTGTTGAACTACATTGCAGGGGCTACATGAGCCAATGTGCATGGCTGAGGATAGGTTGAGATTAATAGAGGAGGGGTGGGCATAGCGATCTGCAGGAGGAAATGGACAGAGAGTGGGGAGGCAGGTGGAAGATGTAGAGGGGTAGTGGGCTGGAAGAGGGGGAGTCAGAGGTGAAAACAGATAGAGGGACGAAGATATAGTCGAAGGGATGGAGAGAAACATATGGTCAGAGAGATGGGGAAGAGGAAATGGACAAAGAGATAGGAAGGAGGAGATAGAGAGAGAGGTTAGGAGAAGATAGAAAGACAGAGGTTGGAGGATGAGATCTACAGAGAAGGGGTGGACAGGGGGAGGTGGAGGTGTGTTCAGTGTATGAGTCGAATGCGTATATGAGTAAGGCCGTGGGGAAAAAGCTGGCTTCCAGTATGTGTGCGACCATCAACTAAAGAGCTAATAGATCGAACTTCTGTTGACGGACTGGAGTGTTTTGAAATTATAAATTATCAAATGTGACCAATGTTAGGTCCACAGGTACAATAAATATATAGGGTGATAAAAAAATGTTGACCGTATATTCTGCAGGTGTGAGTATGGACCAAAGATGTGTGTGTGCAAATGTACATCCTGAATGAAGTGACACGTGGTAAAACGACGTAGAAAAGAATGTTTTCCGGAACTAAGACGTTGAAAATGCTTTCCTTGGATTATGTGGTAAGCTCACACTGTTCATTTTCCACTATTTTGCACATATTTTCCGCGTTCGACCTACGAAATTCACAACCTAACATTAAACCTTTTCGTGACAGGAATATCATTTCATCTCATTCAGAAGAAGAAATAAGAAAGAAAACAAGTATTAAAACAAATTACACCTGCCGATGGACCCACAGGGTCCGAAATGCATCGTGTAGTTAATAAAACACGAAAAAGTTGTGGCTGAAGGCGTTATAAAAAGTAGTTTGTGCCAATTGAGCTAATAATACATATAAAAATTTTCTCTAAACTTTAAACAGGTTTTTCTCGAGAATCGATTTTTCAGAACTTGCAGCATCAAATAAAAAAGATTCGATCAATTAACCTCTACCTTTGACCCCTGAAAAGTAAAAACAAAATCGAATTCAAATTTCGAGTTGGCACCATATCGTTAAATTTAAGGTTATTTCATTGTAATTAGGTATGAGTGCCCATAAATTTAATGGTATTATCCATTTTCGATTTTAGATAACTACTGAGGGGCACGCAGTCTGCGTACTTCAAACTCGCAGACCCTAGATCAAATCATAGCTACGGACGCTATTTTTTGTATTAAAATCTCAAATAAAATTCAAGGTATGTTCAATCATAATCCGAGAACAGATACTTTGTGTGCGTTGCCATTGTCTCAGAAAAAACTCCAAATTTTTTCCTATTTTCTGCTTGCTTGAATGAGAAGCATCTTCAGTTCACCAGTTCCTTATATGCAAACTTGCGGCACGAATAATAGATGCTGTATAGCTCTGATGTAAAATATGTTGTCAGACACATGGAAATAAATTGTTTCACCTAGAATGTTCTACGGGAAACAAAGGAGTATATCCGGAACGCTATCCAGAAAAAAACTTTCTCACTTTAACTACTCTTTGCTTACTCCAGCGTAGTTCCTTAGATATAAATTGTATTACTCAGTGAAGACTTCATGCTCACCCTGTACACTGAAGCTGCGCACAGCACTGTATTAGTACAACCGATATGTTTTCAACAATACATTTTCCAGAAGGGCGTTAGACGATCATTAGCCATGAAAGCTCAACCTACTGAATGATGGTTACAGTGTCGTCGTGGCAAGCCACGGACCATTTGGGCTTTACAAGACGATCGGTAGGAGTCACGTGTGCGCTGTAATGGAGAAGTGAATTCATCTACATCACTACTCTGTAATTTACAATTAAGTGCCTCAAAAATTAAGTTTATCGAACCACCTTCAAGCCACTTTTTCACCATTCCACTTAGAAAAGCGCACGAGAAAGCTTCCGTGCGAAATCTGATTTTTCTAATTTTATTATGATGATCATTTCTCCTTATTTCCACCCTCTGAGGAGAAAGCTGATGATTTAAGTTTCATGAGAATGTCATGATACAGCGAAACTCGCTGTTGTTTTACTGACTTTCAACCCAATTAGGGTATCATATCCGTGCCACTGTATCCCATGTTTCGCGATAACACAAAACGAGTTGCCCTTGCATGGACTTCCTCAATATTCTCCGTCAGTCCCATCTGATGTGGAGCCCACAATGCACAGAAATATTTCAGAAGCGGGCGGACAAGAATGGTATAATCAGTCTCTTTAGTAGACATGTTGCATTTTCCATGTGTTCTGCCAATAAATCGCAGCCTTTCCTTTCCCCCACAACATTATCCATGTGATCGTTTCAATTTAAATTATTGGTAACTGTAATCCATACGTATTTAAGTGAGTTTAGAACCTCTATATTTGTGTGATTTATCGTGTAACTGAAATCTGGCGGATTCCTTTTAGTACGCATGTGGATGACTTCACACTGTACATTATTTAGAGTCAATTTCCACTTTTTGCACCATCTGATGATGGTGCAAAATCACCTGATGATTTTACAAAACGGTAAACGACATCATCACCTGCAAACAATCTAAGAGTGCTCTTCAGATTTTCTCCTAAATCGTTTATATACAACACTTTCTTGGGGAACGTTAGGTATTACTTCTGAAATACTCGATGACTTTCCATCAGTTCCTACGAACTGTGGCCATTCTGAAAGGAAGTCACGAATCCAGTCATACAACTGAGATGATATTCTTTAGGCACGAAATTTGAAGTCGCTTGTGAGGAACGGTGACAAAAACCTTCTGAAAATCTAAAAATATGGATTCAATTTGATGTCCACTGTCGATAGGACTTATACTTTCGTGAGAATAAAGAGACAGTTGTGTTTCACTACATTTTGAGGATCTCTTTTGGCTATTTGTCAATAAATCGTTTTCTTCGAGGTAACTTGCAATATTCAATCACAGTATTTGTTCCAGTATCATACTACAAATCGTGTAAGTAGGCTGTTTAGGTTTTTTTATTGGTAACACCACCTATGTATGAAAATCACTGGCTGTGCTGTGTGCAGTCTGTGGCTGGTTGGCATTGTTGTAATACTCGCCATTGTAGCGTTGGGCAGTTGGCTGTTAACAGTGCGTAGCGTTGCGCAGTTGAGGTGAGTCGCCAGCAGTGGTGGATGTGGGGAGAGAGATGGCGGAGTTTTGAAATTTGTAACACTGTATGTCATGAACTGCTATATACGTCATGACTTTTGAACACTAGTAAGGTAAATAAATTGTTTGTTCTCTATCAAAATCTTTCATTTGCTAACTATGCCTATCAGTAGTTAGTGCCTTCAGTAGTTCGAATTTTTATTTAGCTGGCAGTAGTGGCGCTCGCTGTATTGCAGTAGGTTGAGTAACGAAGATTTTTGTGAGGTAAGTGATTTGTGAAAGGTATAGGTTAATGTTAGTAAAGGCCATTCTTTTGTAGGGATTATTGAAAGTCAGATTGCGTTGCGCTAAAAATATTGTGTGTCAGTTTAATTTTTCAAAGAGGACATTTCAATCGACGTTAGCGATATGGGTCTGTAATCCAGCGAATTACTCCTATTTCCTTTCTTGGGTATTGCTGTGGTTTGTGCAACTGCCCAGTCTTTCGTTACAGATCAAACCAAACGGTTTATATGATTGCTAAGTATGGAACTATTGTATCAGCATACTCTGAAAGGAACCTGACAGGTGTACAGTCTAAACCGGAATCCTTGGCATTAATAAGTAATTTATACTGATTCGTTACATCGAGGATATCTACTTCCAAGTTACTCACATTGACTGTCGTTCCTGATTCGAACTCTGGGATATTTACTTCTTTTTATTTGGTGAAGAAATTTCGAAAACCATGAGTTTAGTAACTCTCATTTAGCGGCACTGTCATCAACATCTCGTGTTGAATTTCGTGGTATTTTCGAGATTCTGAAACACTTCACCAGTTTTGCGTTCTTTAAAATTTGGCATGTTGTCTCGCTGCTTCTGCAACAGTACTCTAACCTGTTTTGTGTACCACGGGGAATCAGTTCCAGCTCTTATTAATTTATTTGCTATATATCTCATTCGCTATAAAAATAGTGCATATCATGAAATATGTCACCTTGAGCCTTGCAGATAGTTTTCTTCTCAGCGAAATGTCGGTGACGCTTAGTTCTTTAACCTCCGTGGCCACGCCGTCAGTCTCTTCCAGATTAAAGTTTTAAAAAGCAACAAGAATCATCTACTCAAGACACAGTATATATGTCCCATCTTTCGACACGTTTCGAGGTTGTAGTTAGAACTCCAGAAAAACACCGAAAAACCAATGATGAGATTGTACCTGGAGGGAACAATCTCCCTTTAATTTAAATTTGCTGTGTTCCATATTTGACAGATTTGTTATTTGCCTCTGCTGTCGTAATGAAAATGTAGATGAAAACACGCGTGAGCTGGACTAATTTCGAAGTACATTTACAGAAGGGGCCGCACAGAGTAGCAGCACAAAACGTATAACAACAACAAAAAATTCGCTGATGTAATGTAAGCTTCGGATAATTGGTGCAAAACATTTATTTAATTTTATGAAACAGGAATCCAATTTATACGCTCGAGTGCAACTGAAATAACAAATATTATTTAAATTCCACGCATACGTTTGTGGCTTGCAACTCATTAAATGTATATTTTACAGTGAAAACGCTTTTCGATTGGCGATCCAAAATAAATGAGTGCATCAAAGAGTCTTTGAAAACAGGTTTAATTAATTTGGGCACAGGTCGCTCGCTGGTGGCGTTACATATTTCGACTGTGGATCACTGCGGGGCGAGCCGAAGTAGGGTGCACATTGTGTTGTGAATGCGGAAGGGCGTTTCTGTTGCAACAGCGGCAGTCACGCCTTTGCTTAAAGCGCTTCTTTGGTGGGTGATGGGTGACATGACACTTTCCTTTGGCCAGGGCCAGTTGAAGACTACACAGGTCTCACTACACTAACCATTGCTTTTTTCAGCAATAAGTTCTCACTTTTTTTTAATTGCATGATATGAAGGTAACGCCTACTAAAATTCTGTTTCATTAATTTGAACAACTGTTCACTTACTACAACTTCTCTTTAATGTTTGTGATTCCTCATTTTAAGGAAGGACAGGAACACAGCAGTCTTCTTGCATTTCCAGATTTCAGCTATAAACAGCTATCGTCAGTGCTTAAATACAAGGAAATTACAGAATCAGAATCGATTTAAATAAAAAAATTGATAATTCCTATTGGATAACACGTTATCCAATAGCAATTACCCATTCAGGGCAACATATCATTTGAATGGGGTACTATCCAACAAACTCGCAGCAGTACATGTCACCATATAAGTTTACTGGTGTATAGGCAGAAAGAAAGTGAGGTGGTTGTTTACAACAAGCACAGCAGCCTCAGTTAACGACATGTAGTATATGGAACGCTCTCTACGTTACCCAGATAACTAATCCACGTTCATTCCAGTATAACTGTTAAAAACCCATTTTTTAAAGGAAATCAGCAAGTATATTTGTATATCACCTTTAAAATACATCAAGAAATAACGATTTACAATGTCTTTGTTCATATATTTGTGGTGAAGCTATCTACCAAATCTTATGCAAAAGATCATTAATATAGTCCTATAGTTGTCCTACACAGAATTGTTACATCACATTACAAACCAAAAATTATAATTGTTTGAAGGTAGTTATGTAAAAATATAGTTTCATACCAATTTGATATTCGTCAGAAGCTAAAATCTAGTGTATTCGCTCTCATATCATAATGATTAAAAGATCCAACAAATAAATAACATGAAGAAATACAAACAAGTTCATACAAATTGTTTTTGGCAAGATCAAGACCAATTTAACCAGGAACATTTAATAAAAACATACAAATGTCTTCTACTGACGTAAATTTCTTGCATTACGTATCGTGTAGTTCCAATTGCGGTACGCTGCTTGCATAGAACGATTTAACAAATTGCCTTATATCTAGCCCTAGTACCAATAAAATGGAAGACAAAAGATCCACTGGCAGTAATAAGTTATGTTCTCACATACTACCAAGCCTAAAGTTGTCATATTAAAGGAAAGCCAAAACTTCCAGTTTAGTTCCCTCCTGGGTCTATTATTTTAGCATAAAGATAGCTTTTTATATCTGAAATCTGAATCGGCATGAAATTTAAAAGGACATTGGGACTGCGGCTGATTGCTGTATTCCTTTCCTTTCTTAATATAATGTACGACTGCTGTGTACAACGGTTGCTTATGGAATCACAGTTTGTGACTTCTCAAACTCCGGTTGCTCTTAATGTCGTATAAGCGATTTAAAAATTAGGGCGATCTGCATGAAACAGAAACAAGCACTCTTTCTTTTTGCAGACACGTTTCGCCTCGTTTTATTGACGCATCAACAGTAGCCTCACACACACACACACACACACACACACACACATTAATGTATGTATATGAGCCATGGACCATGAACTAGCGGAAGAGGTAGCGCCGTACCGTAGGTGCAATCACAACGGAGGGGTATCTGCATAGAGACCAGGCAAACGTGTGTTTCTCGCAGAAGGGCAGTTGCCTTTCCAGCAGTTGCAGGAGCAACAGCCCCGCTCATTGACTGATCTGGCAAGGCCTTTCTGGTTGATGTTACGACATCAACAAAAACCGCTTTGCTGTGCTGTTCCTGCGAATGGCCGATAGCAAGGGGAAATTACAACCGCAGTTTTTCTCGAGGGCATGCACCTCTACTGTTTGGTTAATTGATGATGGCGTCCTCTTGGGTAAAATATCCCAGAGGTAAAATAGTCCCCCATTCGTATCTCCGGGCGGGGACTACTCATGAGGATGTCGTCATCAGGAGATACAAAACTGACATTCTACTGATAGGGTCGTGGAATTGTAGATCCCTTAAACGGGCAGGTAGGTTAGAAAATTTAAAAAGGGAAACGGATAGGTTGAAGTTAGATACAGTGGAAATTAGTGAAGTTCGGTGGCAGAAGGAACAGGACTTCAAGGCAGGTGAATACAGGTTTATAAATACAAAAACAAATAGAGGTGATGCAAGAGTAGGTTTGATAGTGAATAAATAATAAATGTCTTGTTACTTGGGCCTCCCGTTGGATAGACCGTTCGCTGAATGCAAGTCTTTTGATTTGACGCCACTTCGGCGACTTGCGCGTCGATGGGGATGAAATGACGATGATTAGGACAAAACAACACCCAGTCCCTGAACGGAGAAAAATCTCCCACCCAGTCGGGAATCGAACCCGGCCCTTAGGATTGACATTTGACCACTCAGCTACCTGGGGCGGACGGATAATGAATAAGAAAATAGGAATGTGGGTAGTGTAAGTTTATGTGCCAACTAACTCCGCAGATGAAGAGATTTAAGAAATGTATGATGAGATTAAAAAAATTATTCACTTAGTTAAGGGTGACGAAAATTTAATAGTTATGGGGGACTGAAATTCGACAGAAGGAAAAGAAAGAGAAGGGAGAATAGTAGGTGAATATGGACTCGGGGAAAGAAATGAAAGAGGAAGCCGTCTGGAAGAATTTTGCACAGAGCACAATGCAATCATCGATAACACCTGGTTTAAGAATCATGAAAGCAGATTGTAGACGTGCTAGAGACCTGGAGTCACCGGAAGTTTTTAGATTGACTATATAACGGTAAGGCAGAAATTTCAGGCAGATTTTAAATTGTAAGACATTCCCAGGCGCAGAAGTGGACTCTGATCACAGTTTCTTAGATATGAGCCTCAGATTAAAACTGAAGAAACTACAAAAATTTAAGGATATGGGACTTGGATAAGTAGAAAGGACCAGAGTTTGCTGAGAGTTTCAGAAGGAGTATTAGACAACGGCTGACAAGAACAGAGGAAATAAATACAGTAGAAGACGAATAGGTAGCTTTAAGAGATGAAATAGTGAAGGCAACAGGCGATCAAATAGGTAAAAACACAAGGTCTAGTAGAAATCCTTGGGAAACAAATGAGATATTGAATTTAATTGATGAAAGGAGACAATATAAAGGTGCACCGAAGGAAGAAGGTGAAGATGAATACAGGCGTCTAAAAAATGAGATTGACAGGAAGTGCAAAATGCCTGAACAGGACTGGCTAGAGCACAAATGTAAAGATTTGGAGACATATTTCATTAGGTGAAAGGTAGATACTGCTTACAGGAAAATTAAATACACCTTTGGAGAAAGGAGGACCACCTGTATGAATATCAAGAGTTCAGATGGAAAACCCGGAGGGAATCTGAGAAGTGGAAGGAGTATATAGAGGGTCTATACAAGGGAGTTGAAGGAAATATTATAGAAATAGAAGTGGTTGTAGATGAAGATGAGATGGGAGATGTGATACCCGCGAGAATCATTTGACAGAGCACTGGAAGTCCTAAGTCGGAACAAGGCACTGACAGTAGACGGCATTCCGCCAGAAATACTGACAGCCTTAGGAGAGCCACCCACGACAAAGCTCTTCCATCTGGAGAGCAAGCTACGTGAGACTGTCGAAATACCCTTAGAATTCAAGAACAATGCAATAATTCCAATTTCAAAGAAAGTTGTTGCTAACAGGTGTGAAAATTACCGAACCATCAGATTAATAAGTCAGGGTTGTAAAATACTAACACGAGTTCTTTATAGAAGAATAGAAAACGTGGTAGAAGCCGACATCGGGGGAGATCAGTTCGGATTTCGGAGAAATGTGGTAACACGCGAGGTAATACTGACACTACGACTTATCTTAGAAGATAGAACTAAGAAAAGACAAAGTTTATAGTATTTGTAAACTTAGAGAAACATTTCGATAATATTGTTTGGGATACTCTCTTCGAAATTCTGAAGGTAACAGGGGTAAAATACAGGGAGCGAAAGGTTATTTACAGCTTGTACAGTTTTTAATTCATGGCCTTCAAGTAATTATAATAGTCAATGTGTTCGCAGTGTTATAATGAAAAAATACAATTAAATTCATAAAATACAATTAAATTGACTGTATTTTTGAGAATTTTTGTGGGGACGAAACTGCGAACACTTTTTGTATTTCTGTTTTTGCAGCGCTAATATTTATGTTAAATACTGGCTTTGGTATGTTATAGACATTTAATTGTGGATTACATACAAGTGGAGAAAAATTCGGAAATATATATACCAATTTGTGGTCTTTTCCAGCCCGCACCAACATGAAGGGAAAACTCTACATGAGCTTTGAATAACATCGTATTCTATAATTGGTCTCTTGAATACAGACCCCTAATTTCATTCTGTAACCAACACTTTTCTGCAAGCTCTTAACATGACTCTCTCCATGAGGGATGAAACACTGGTTCTAAAGCTTTTTTACATATACGGTGACTGTGCGCCAGTAGCCCTACAGAAGTTCCGGGTTCTCAACGATATGAAAAAAGGCATTGGTTCGATGTCTGCTAAGGGTCTGAAGAAAATGATTACAAAGAAAAGGCAGGATCTTTTGACGAGCATTGTGTCAATGGGAGGAAAGCAGTTGATCTGACTCTGTCGAACATATGGCCAAGCACTTCAGGAGACATGACAGCGAGCACGATGCATAAAATTTTACGAAGCTTCTTGCTTCCATCATCCATGTTCAGGACTTGCTTCGTGCTGATCTGCCAGTAAGACAAAAAAGATCATTTTCGTTCTGGAATTTATTGCTGGCATGGAAGTGGGCAATGAATGGCCATGGAACATTCTGTGGACAGGTGAAGCCCGTTTCCGTCTCCAAGGACGTGTCAATACATAGAATTGTAGTATATCCGGACGCACATCAACCCGTACCGTTTCATTGTGCAAAGATGAGTGAGTGGAGCTGGTTGACGGTATCGTTCATCGTAGGGACGTACTTTTTCGAGGTGATGAGTCCTGTGGATCCTGTTGCCTGTACTCTCATCGGTAGACGTTGTGAGAGTCTTTTCTGCACATACATCATTCCATCCTTTCAACAGCGTGGATGTGCGGGTATGATTTTTATGCGGTATGGTGCTGGTCCGCACTTGGATTAGCTAGTGAAGCGGCTGCTGCAGAGGCATTCTGAATATGCTACAATTACTCCCTACAGCCTGGCCGTCCAGATCATCTGATGTTAATCCCTGTGTCTTACGGCTGTGCGGTTATCCGAAAGAAGTTGAGTTCAACGCTCCAATTATGGAAGTAACTGAACTGAAAGCATGCATTTCGCAACACATTCTGAATTTGACCCCCGAGACATTCCGATATGTGTGGAACATGCTGTTTCTCGATTTCAACGTGACAGAAAACGGTGGACAGGATATTGAACATGTCGTGTGCCAATCTAAAGATAACTAGAAGCAGATGTTATTTTGCTTTTTATGCTGATTTTGGCCCCAGGACAATCATAACCCGATTAATTTGGTTTTTATGCGGTTTTTGGACCCAGAACAATTAAAAACCGATGCCTAAGCTGTTCGTGTGGTTTTTTGCCTTATGACAGCTAAAAACAAGTTTTTCCATTCTATGTGGATGGGATTACCTAACTGACAGTGCGGCAGTAGCCGACTGCCGTACTTGTTCAGTCTAGAGTTACCGCGTTGGACGGAAGAACACGCCAAAAATGGTTCAAATGGCTCTGAGCACTATGGGACTTAACTTCTAAGGTCATCACTCTCCTAGAACTTAGAACTACTTAAACCTAACTAACCTAAGGACATGACACACATCCATGCCCGAGGCAGGATTCGAATCTGCGACCGTAGCGGTCGCGTGGTTCCAGACTGTAACGCCTAGAACCGCTCGACCACGCTGGCAGGCAGAACACGCCAAAACCAGTCACCTTCAAAATGAGATTCGAGGGGAATCACCGAAACCAATAATCCTGGTGGTGTGGGGAATCTCCGAAATCAATCCCGAAGGATACAAAAAACTACTTTACACGAAATGTAGCTTATTCGCCAAACTTTTAAACGACTGAACGCAAAAGTTTTACTGTAAATCAAATATGCAAAACTAAGTTAAATTTTTAACGATAATATCAAATATAAAGTCGAATTAAATAAAGTGGTTCTTAAGTGTAAAAATTCGAAAAATTGAATTTTGTAGCTTACAGCAACATCCACCACAAATAGAAAAATATTTTGATAAACGCTTGCCATTTTTTGGTGTAGAATCCGAATCTATGGGGTGTAGGGGTTCCCAATCAAAAGTAAAAAGTTGATCTCCATATCGGGGGCAGGGGAGGGGGTAGGTGTAAGGGAATGGCAAATTTTAGCACTCATGTCGCCTTTGAAACTATTAACTTTTCATCTAGTACATATTTTCAGCACGATTGGTATTTTTTGAGATAAATAGTTGTTCGAAATTAAAACACCCTGTATATGTAAAGGGTGTGACCACTGGTTCAGTGTGCTAGTTGTTGTTTCCATACATCTTCCTCCAAAAAAGTCATTTAATTTACTATATGATATTTTCTGCACATTCGTAACTGCACCACTAACAAGGGACACCTTTGGCCTAAAACGCTCGGAACCTCACGAAACCATACTTAGAATAACACTCGATCATAAAAAAAACCATGCAAAACGTTTCCCTCTACCACGAGTGACATTTTAATAGAGAGAAACAGATTAACAAGATGTCAGTAGGATAGGAGGAGAATTATAAGTAATACACTGACGTCAGTGTATCTTTATAGTTTCAATCTACAGTGCCGAGAACCCTATGTTTACAGTATATATATATATATATATATATATATATATATATATATATATATATATATATATATATATATTATATATCCTGCACACCTTATAGTGCTTATATTCGTCCTCATAATACAGATGTGGTACTTCATGAAGTGCTTAAAACATAGTGGAAGAGAAACATGTGCACATTTCAATAAAGCCACGCTTTTATATTCAGGATATCTTTCGTGTTCAAGATATCCAATATTAAAAGCCCAACTATTTACATTGTCAGATGATTATGTGGGTTTCTCAGTGTTATAAACTGACTTTCACCAAGCATATTTGAACATAGGCGTATACTTCGGTGCAGAATTTTGATTATAAATCACAAAGTCTGATTTTGAAATAACAGTCATGTATCTTGTAGTTTGGTACACTGTAGTCATACAAATTAGGGATCCCTCTGATACAGGGCTTACGTTACCGAAAGAAGTAAACATAAGGCGTTTCCAATATTTTGGTGTTTTTGGTGGCAATATCTTTGTTTGGAAAACTTAGAAGGATATGATCTGTGTAACGTTACCAGAAATAACACAGCAATAGGCTCTTTTCACTTGTTACATGTTCGCCAAGGACTCGTTTCATGTGTTCTTTAGTCATTTTTCCGCTTTTGGTTGTCTTCCTGGACAAGTTGTTTCAAGCTTCCTTAGATTATTTGGGCTGACCAAAGTGTCTTGTACCTTTTCATAACAGACATACAACTCTCTGTACTTCTCCCAAAAACTGTTGTGCCTTCTGGCGTATGCATTTATCGTCTTCTATGTCCTTACGTGTCACAAATGTAGTAATGTGCCATATTCAGCCTTAAAATTGTTGTAAAAGAAATCAAAGGTTTGAAATTGCTGAAGCCAACCATTTCAGAAGCTTCTAGTATCCACTATTACAGATGCCAAAAGTGAACTGTAGATTCACACGACCCTACACTATCAAAATTCAGTATTACGTACGCCTTTATACTTTGTAATTGCGACAATCTATTTCCTTTGGAACGAGCTCCTGCTTGCTTTTGCTAGACACACAATTTAGAACTAATCTGCAATTTGATTTACTTTTAATGGGCTTATAGCACTTGGTACGTGTCATCAATAGCTCCCAGCACACTAAGCTTCGGCTGTTTGGATTTAGATAGTTCGTACTCATTTTGACTGGACAGATGCTGTCGCTCTGCAGATGAACGTTGCGTACTGCTCGAACAGCCACGCTGATATTCAGGTTCTTCCTGCCCTTCAAAATCGGTGTATCTACCCAGTGTCATCACCATTACATTTCTGAATTATTATGTTATTTAATATATTCGCTAACTCTCAATTCTCGAACCCGATTTCATTTCCATATTGAGTACGTCGCAGCTTTTTCCCTTACATTTGGACTCCATTCATAGGATTAGTTCTCTTCATCATATCACTGCACACAGTTTACACAGCAACCCCTAAGAGAACAGCCAAGAAACACGTTCGTACTACAGCTATACCATTCTTGCAACCCGAGCACTTGCAGTACAGCTACAACGGACCGCCGTCTGATGGCCCTAGCGGACAAGTAAAGAGTTTTGCATGGAAATGACACAGGCCAGTGTCGTTTTCTTGATCGAGTGTTAGTCCAAGCATGGTTTCGTACGGTTGCGAGCGTTCGAGGTCAAAGGTGTCCCTTGTAAGTGGAATACATCTGTCAGTATAGACTAACAGTTTCGTATCGATGCATCCACACCTCAACACCCGATGTGCTGCGTAGCGCCGGCCGCGGTGGTCTCGCGGTTCTAGGCGCGCAGTCCGGAACCGTGCGACTGCTACGGTCGCAGGTTCGAATCCTGCCTCGGGCATGGATGTGTGTGATGTCCTTAGGTTAGTTAGGTTTAAGTAGTTCTAAGTTCTAGGGGACTAATGACCGCAGCAGTTGAGTCCCACAGTGCTCAGAGCCATTTTGCTGCGTAGCGGAAAACAAGCATTAATGAGTGGCTTGCTCTTGCCACACGTACGTCGAGATACTAACCAACCTAAAAAGATATTACTCCTAAAAGCTATAATTAATAGTCTCCAAATGAATTAAATATTGATATAATGCTGTTCAATACACTGCCCTCAGACACCAATAAAAATATCTGCATTTATGCCCCAAACACCGTGTATATTCAATCTCTGACCACGCATATCATTACTTTCGTCTTCCCACGGTTTGGTCTCAATCCATAATATGTGGCAATCAGACACTTCCTGCAGTTCGTCCTTAATGTCACTGAAGGTACCAATGTCATCAGCAAATCTCCCCTTTGAACATACAGAGAAGTACTAGCGCCATTACAAAATTTCATAGTCGGGGTTGCATTATCACAATGCCGGCCTCTGTGGCCGAGCGGTTGTATGCGCTTTAGTCCGGAACCGCGCTGCTGCTACTGTCGCAGGTTCGAATCTTGCCTTGGACGTGAATGTGTGTGATGTCCGGAAGTTAGTTACGTTTAAGTAGTTCTAAGTCTAGGGGACTGATGACCTCAGATGTTAAGTCCCAGAGTGCTTAGAACGATTTGAACCATTTGTATTACCACGTATTGATTGAATACATAGATAAGTATCTAAACATTCATGGTTTAGTCTGTACTATATCGTGTCTCCCTACCACTTTCGCGCAGCGACGCTCTGAGCATGTTTTTTAGGGAATTGACTAGTTTGAATCTGGGACCTGTTGCTGGTAAGGAGACGCCAGACCACACATGACATGTAGAATTCAGAAGAGTTCAGTGAGACTAGCGATGATATAACCAAATACTAAATGATCTCAGCGTCAGCTCCACTCCACTCCCTGTAAAAGAATCTTAATACTAACTAAATTTAGTGGAAGGGGTTCAAGGCTTCCCTATTTTTAGTTAGCTGGTAAAATAACGTCGAAAAAGCAGTTAAGTTTACCATTGGAAATTTTATTCTACTCACAAAACATCGTTTATAAATTGCACTATTGATAAAAGGAAATGTTTTAATACACTATGATAAAAACCAACTGCGTTCAACAAAAATGTGAACGAAAATTCCCTGAATGGGTTTCCAAGTTCTACAATCGATCGAAGGATGACCTATGCCATATCACATCTATAATCTAGGTTTAATTTAAGTTTCACATAAGAGAAAACTATCAAAATGGTCTACAGTGACCCTCAATTATCTTTAATTACTTATCTAACTTGTCGTAAATTACAGTGGCTGATGTGGCTTCTCAATAACTATATAATAGAAAAATCATCGCGTTTCAGATCTGTTCTTCATGTGGCAAATGTGAACACCATGAGTTTTAATTAACGATCGACACTAGTATTACGCAAAAAGGGGGTGTAACAGATGAGACTTCTGCAGTTCTGAGTGAAGCCTTACGCGCTCAAAAATGCGGCATCGTGTGCGTTCATTACCTTGTCGGTGTTTAGGCAGCGTCAGGGCAGCGGCGGGCAGCACAGCCCCGCTCACCTCGCCATCTCGGAAGCAACTCTTCTATAACTTCTCCTTACTACAATTTACCGAAGTTGGTTTAAAAAAAAAAAACTGTCTGGCTGTGTTTTCATCTGACCAATCAGGGTCTCAATGTTAACCTTAAGCTCCGCCTACAAAAACACTGTCTATCCAATGAGAAACGTTATACTTTTCGTGATGGGGCAATGTTTTTAAAGTTTGCAACGTAACAGAGACGCGAAAAAGTCTCACACTAAAACCTGCAGCTGGTGTGGTCCTTTTAGCGTTATCGTAAGATCTATACTGTTCTTCTGGAGGGCTCTATCTTTTAACATGGGCTGGGCAGTGGTCCTAATGTAACATACGGAAAAGTCTCACGCTAAAACTTGCTGGTTGTAGTGGCCCTTTTTGTGTTATCGTAAGATCTATACTGTTTTTCTGGAGGGCTCTAGCTTTTAACATGGGCTGGGGGGTGGTCCTTGAAGTAACAGAGACGCGAAACAGTCTCACGCTAAAACGTGCGCGTGGTTAGCTGGCGACGTGGGTGTCCAGTCCGTCCCTTATCGTAGGGCCTTCTAGCTTAACACGGTTCTGCTCTCGGCTTCTGTTCTCGTTTCTCCCCTCGGAACTGCGTCGGTCTCACGGTAGGAAGGTACGACATGCATTTAGGCACTCTTGTGTTAGTCTGTGGTATTCCATTTGCTCACTCGTTACTCGTATTACTTTGGTTAATTTAATGTCACGATTTATTCGGAGCTATGTGACATACTACTGGATTTGCTTATCATGTCAGGGTTTTCATGTAAGGTGTTGGATTTGCCTGACACCTTACAAGTACACTGAGGCGACAAAAGTCATAGGACAGTGATGTGGCAGTAGTATCACGTACACAAGGTTCACTGCAGGAGCAGTCTTTTGTAATCATGTGATTGATGTTTCTCATGCAATTATGGCCTCACGACAGAAACTAAGACTTTGAACGCGGAATGGTAACTAGAGCTAGAAGCATGGGGCATTTCCATTTCGGAAATCGTTAGGGAATTCAATATTCTGAGATCCATAGTGTCAAGAGTGTACCGAGAAAACCAAATTTCAGGCATTACCTCTGTTTACAGAGAACACCTTGGCCGATGGACTTCAGTTAACGACCAAGAGCAGCGGCATTAGTGTAGGGTTGTCAGTGTTAACAGACAGGCAACGCTCCAACACTTCGTGAAATAAAGACAGAAATCAATGAGGGACGTACGACGAACGCATCCGTTACAAGAGTGTGACGAAATTTGGTGTTAATGGGCTACAGCAGCGGACGACCGATGCGGGTGCCTATGCTAACGACATCACCTGCAGCGCCTCTCCTGGGCTCGTGACCATGTAAGTTGGAACCTCAACGACTGGGAAACGGTGGTCTGGTCGAATGAGTCCCTATTCCAATTGCTAAGAGTTGATGGTCGCGTTCGAGTGTGGCTAAGACCCCACAAAGCCAAGGACCGAAGTTGTCAAAAAGGTACTGTGCAAGCTAGTGGTGGCTCCATAATGTTGTGGGCTGTGTTTACATAGAATTGACTGGGTCCTATGGTCTAACTGAACCGGTCATTCACTGGAAATGATTATGATCATCTGCTTGGAGACCATTTGCAGCCGATCATGTACTTCACATTCCCAAACAACGGTGGGACTTTTTTGGATGACGATGCGACAGGTCACAGGGCCACAATTGGTTTGAAGAACATTCTGGACAGTTCGAGAGAATGATTTGGCTACCCAGATGGCTAGACGTGAATGCCATCTGCCATAATCGAGACATCAGTTAGTGCGGAAAATCCTGCACCGGCAACACTTTCGCAGTTATTGACGGCTAGCTGCGCACACTCAGCTGCAGAGTGAAAATCTCATTCTGGGAACATCCCCCAGGCTGTGGCTAAGCCATGTCCCACAATATCCTTTCTTGGAGGAGTCCTAGTTCTGCAAGGTTCGCAGGAGAGCTTCGGTGAAGCTTGGAAGGTAGGAGACGAGATACTGGCAGAAGTAAATCTGTGAGGACGGGGCGTGAGTCGTGCGTGGGTAGCTCAGCCGATCGGGCACGCTCTTCTGCAGTCTTTGTCCATACTATGTTGCGGCACTAGCGGGAGCCGGCCCCGACCTTAACACGCAGTCTTTTAGATATCCTCCGACCAGCTTCTCTCGATCCACCGCTTAATGTGGCACCTATTTCTCCATTATTGTACCACGTCGCCATTTGTTTCATAGAACTCAGCTACGTTCGGGCCGATCTTCCAGTCACCCGTCCTCCCCGTACAGAAGATTATTATCGTCTGTTTATGTACGCTGTCCAACCCTTGCGACGCCATGGTGCTGCAGCACCCTTACATCAACTGGCGAAAGGTTTGGAGAGATGTGCATGCACCCTTTTTACCGTCGTCTGTGTCTGCACTCTGGTATTTTTTAGCCTATGGCAAATTCCCGACTAATAGTCGACTTCATCGCATAGGACTGGCCACCTCCCCACTGTACCCTGACTGCCAGATCGAAGACAGCGACGAGCACCGTCTTAAGCGCCCCTCAAACGAAACGTATGGCTCCTCCGTGCCCCGCCAACGACGGTAACCCCGCATTTCTTGTTGTTGCCCCAGACATTTCACTACCCTGTTGCTAAGCACCGTACACTCGTCAGGTTTCGAGGACAGGCTTCAGCATACCTCTTTCAGAGTGGTCCGCATACAGTCCTTGACTACTGGTACAAAGTTGTGACAGCGCATAACACCCTCACCGGAAAACCATCTTACCGACAAACTTTTGCCGGTTATCTCCGTAGCGTCTTCCTTGACGCCCCCTCAAAGTTCGGGTGTGCCATGCCTACCCGTCACATGACGCAACACCTTTATCCACATTCTCATGCATCAACCAAAAAAAGTGTTATATTTTGTAGTATTTAATGTTTTTGTAAAATTTTTTGTTTAACTAACAATCATTTGTAGATGTTTAAATGGTAACTTGAAGAACTGTTGCATTGTGTATAAAAAAATGGTGGAGCGTCTTCCTTGACGCCCTCTCAAAGTTCGTGTTTGCCATGCCTACCCGTCACATGATGCAACACCTTTATCCACGTTCTCATGCATCGACCAAAAAAAGTGTTATATTTTGTTGTATTTAATGTCTTTCTAATATTTTTTGTTTAACTAACAATCATTTGAATATGTTTAAATGGTACCTTGAAGAACTGTTGCATTGTATATTTTTTTTTAAAATATGGAGACGCCCGCGGACTTCGAGTCACACAAGTTTTAATCTGCCAGGTAGTTTCATATTGGCGCACACTCCGCTGCGGGCTGAAAATCACATTATGGATTGCTATAGATGGCGCAGGGCTCAGTATTTATGCACGGGACTTCCAACGACTTGTTGAGTCCATGCCACACACTATTCCGGGCAAAAGAAGCTCCGACATGACATTGGGAGGCATCCGCTGACGTTTGTCCTCAGTGTACTGACCCCACTATCAAATTTCATGGTGTCTCTTCGATTTTTTTTAGAGTTAAAACTTTATGGCTACATCTCTACTGCGCGGAGCTGCCTGACAGTTTGTTCAAACGCTACCTTCCTGCAGTCTGCCCTGCCCTGATTGCAAAGAGCGGTGTAGCTGTATCACTGCGAAACAAAGTAGCTTCGCTGGCAGTTCGTGATTTCAGCACTCGTCACGAACCGGCGGCGTTTTTCCTGCCAGTGTGCTCGGCGGCAGCGGCAGCTCGCTGCGGTGTGTCCTCCCGTTTTAATCGGCACGAGTTACGCGCCGGGTGCGGCGGCGATTAGGCGCTGCGCGTTGAATTATTCAGAGGGAGCTGGCCGTCAATTTTTGATGAGCGCGTCCCGCGCTGCCGCTCCGCGGCCGTGACTTGGCCGCAATTACAAGAGCTGCCGCTGGCGGTGGCGGCGGCGGCGGCGGCGGCCGCGTGCGTCACGCCACACGCCACACTGCCGGGCCGCGCAGAGCCGGGCCGCGCCGCGCCGCGTTATTTAATGAGGCCGCGCGGGCGATAACTGCAATTACTTAACTCTGCGTCCGCTCCACGGCCGCTCTGCTTTTCTTACACTTTGCGCGACGTATCGTCGGCGGGAGAGCTGCTTCCAAATACCGCAGGGAGGATTCGAGCCATCAGCACACGCCTTCACAGCAACAGAATACGAGAGGCGTTTTAAAGTCCGTGTTCTTCCTGAACGGCTGCAAACCATCCTTGCAACACTTCACACGATTCCGTCTTTGGTCAAGGGTGAACAATCGCGGAACCCACGTAAGGTGTCAGGCCACTCTAACACCTTCCGTGAAAACCCTGACATGATAGCAAATCCGGCAATATGTCACATAGCTCCGAATAAATCCTGACATTAAATTAACCAAAGTAATACGATCAACGAGTGAGCAAATGGAATACCACAGACTAACACAAATGCATGTCATACCTTCCCACTGTGAAACACACGCAGTTCCGAGGGGAGAAACGAGAACAAAAGCCGAGAGCAGAGCAGTGTAGGCTAGAAGGCCCTACGATAAGGGACAGACACCCACGTTCCAGCCGACCGCATGGACCACCTCCCAGCCCATGTTAAAAGATATAGTCCTCCAGAAGAACGGTATAGATCTTACGATAACACTAAAAGGGCCACACCAGCTGCAAGTTTTAGCGTGAGACTATACGCGTCTCTGTTACATAGGAAACATTAAAAACATTGTCCCACCACGAAAAGTACAACGTTTCTCATTGGATAGACAGAATTTTTGTAGGTGGAGCTTAAGGTTAACATTGAGACCCTGACTGGTCAGTTGAAAACACAGCCAGATACCTTTTCTTAAACTAACTTCGGTAAACTGTAGTCAAGAGAAGTTCGAGAGAGTTGCTACCGAGAAGGTGAGGTGTGTGGGGCTGCGCCTCCCGCCGCCCATGACGCTGCCTAACCACCGACAAGGTAATGAACGCACGCGATGCCGCATAAGAGCGCATACGGCTACATTCAGAATTGCAGAAGTCTCATCTGTCACATCCCCTTTTTACGTAATACAAGTATCGATCGTCAATTAAACTTCGTGGTATTCACATTTACTACTTGAAGTTAAAATCTGAAACGGGATGATTTTTCTGTTGTATAGTTATTGAGAAACCACATCAGCCACTGTAATTTACAACAAGTTAAATAAGTAATTAAAGATAATTGAGGGTCACTGTAGACCATTTTGATAGTTTTCACTTTTATGAAACTTTACTTAAACCTAGATTATAGATGTGATATGGCATAGGTCATCCTTCGATCCATTATAGAACTTGGAAACCCATTCAGGGAGTATTCGTTCACATTTTTTTGAACGCAGTTGGTTTTTATCATCCTGTATTAAAATATTTCCTTTTACCAATAGTGCAATTTATGAACAATGTTTAGTGAGTAGAATAAAAATTCCAATGGTAAACTTAACTGCTTTTTCGACGTTATTTTACCAGCTAACTAAAATAGGAAAGCCTTGACCCCTTCCACTAAATTTGGTTAGTATTAAGATTCTTTTACAGGGAGTGCAGTGGAGCTGATGCTGAAATCATTAAGTATTTGATTATATCATCGCTAGTCTCACTGAACTCTTCTGAAGCCTACATGTCTTGTGTGGTCTGGCGTCTCCTTACCAGCAACAGGTCCCAGTTTCAAATTAGTCAATTCCCTAAAAAAAACACGCTCTGAGCGTCGTTGCGCGAAAGTGGTAGGGAGACACGACTTAGAACAAACAGACACCTCGCAGAATGTTACACCCATCTTGCGGATAGCTTTCCCATGTCCAATGTTTATGCAAAATATTATGTACCCGTTCATTCGAGATTCCCACAGCACTAGCAATCTCATCCACCTTATCACTTCTGTCATCCATCACCAAATTATGGATTTTATCAATTATTTCTGGAGTCGTAAACTCCAGAGGGCGTCCAAAACGTTCTGCATCACTTGTGCCCATATGGCCGCTCAGAAAATTTTGAAACCACTTATATACTGTTCTGATCGAAGGTGCAGACTCACCGTAATGTTTATCAAGCTTCTCTTTAGTTTCCTGAGGCATTTTGCCTTTTATAAAATAATGTTTAATCACCATACGAAATTGTTTTTCGTCCATTTTTTGACAATCACTCGACTTCCTTGATTCACATGAATGCCAAACACAAAGAAATAGATCAATATGGCTAAAACTTGGTGTGCATTCTTTCCAAAGATTCTACTAACTGAACATGACCTCGATACGCGCCATTCTGCCTCGGGCATGGATGTGTGCGCTCTCCTTATGTTAGTTAGGTTTAAGTAGTTCTAAGTCTAGGGGACTAGCCAAGACAGCCATTTTGAGTTGGCTTCTAGAGCGAAGTTTATGTATACGGTTGTCCCTCACATTACCAGTTTTTCTTTCAGGTGGCTTTTTAAATGTAAATCCAAGATAAACTGGTCACTGTTAATTGTAATACGTTTAAATCCGTCTAGGCTCCACGGAATTTGTTACTCTGAAATGTGCTCTTGCAACTAAAGCAACTAAAGGAAACAGGACAGTAGGGGATGACACCCGTTCTTCCCGTTCAGTGTTTGGTGAAAGTAGATTTCAAATTACAAATTTATTTTTTCCCTTGATTCTCCAGATGGCGTGAACTTACATTAGAAAGACTGAACTACAGAAAGTGGATATTAAATCAATGAAAATGTCAGTTTCAGCCGTTTTATCTTCTGAAATGGTAGTATTAAACGCATTTAAAGAAACATACACAAAGAATAATCCCAAATTAAATGGCTCTAAGCACGATGGGACTTAACATCTGAGGTCATCAGTCCCCTAGAACGTAGAACTACTTAAACTGTAAATAGGCTGTTTAGGTTTTTTATATTGGTAACGCCACGTAGCGCTCTGATGAAAATCACTGACTGTGCTGTGTGCAGTCAGTGGCTGTTTTGCATTGTTGTCTGCCATTGTAGTGTTGGGCTGTTGGCTCTTAACAGCGCGTATCGTTGCGCAGTTGGAGGGGAGCCGCCAGCGGTGGTGGATGTGGGGAAGTGAGATGGCGGATTTTTGAGAATGGATAATCTGGAGGTGTGTGCATCAGAAACAGTACACCTGTAAGAGTGGATGTCATGAACTGCTATATATATTATGATTATTAAGGTAAATACATTGCTTGTTCTCTATTAAAATCTTTCATTTGCTAACAATGCTTATCAGTAGTTAGTGCCTTCCGTAGTTTGAATCTTTTATTTAGCTGGCAGTAGTGGCGCTCGCTGTATTGCAGTAGTTATAGTAACGAAGATTTTTGTGGGGTAAGTGATTTGTGAAACGTATACGTTACTTTAGTCAGAGCCATACTCTTGTAGGGATTACTGAAAGTCAGATTGCGTTGCGCTAAAAAATATTGAGTGTCAATTTAAGCACAGTCACGTATAATTGTTCTAAGGGAATGTTTCAAAACCTAACTAACCTAAGGACATCACACACATCCATGCCCGAGGCAGGATTCGAACCTGCGACCGCAGCAGCCACGTGGTTCCAGACTGAAGCGCATAGAAGCGCTCTGCCACAATGGCCGGCAAGAATAATCCCAACTACAGAGTTGACAAATCATATGGGAAATTTAAAAATGTGATTACTGCAGAACAGGAAGAGACCTGAAGTCAATGAAGAATAGACTTTTTAGCCCAACGACGAAAACACCGATTATCAGATCATTAGCCTATCAGCTAGAAGAAAGAAACGGCTTAGCACACAGGTTTGACAAAGAAACTTGTCTGGCAGGTAAGGACCGGGTAACAGACAACATATACTGTCTATTCGCTAGCCAGAATACACACCCAGTGTACGAGATATTGGATTCAACAAAGTAACAGCAACTTGGTACAAAGCATTAAAAATAATTGTTCATTTTTCAAACTGACATTAAAAATTTTCTTATTGTTCACGATTTTTTGAATATTCCATACTCCTTCGCCTGAATTTTTCACTAAACAACTCTGTGTCTTAGTTTTAAGATGATATTCGTAAAACTTTCAGCGTTTGTCCAATTACTTCACAAAAAATTGTCTTATGCCATTCTGCCCCATAGCTGCAGCAGAATGGGAAACAAGCCAACATATCTTTTAAAAGTTGTAAAAAAATGCATAATATACAGTTTTATGTGATTTTCGCGTGAGGTACGTTAGATTATACTACAAGGTGATTTCTCATACTTTTCCAAAGTGTTTTCTTGTATTCTTTTAGTTTACAAAAATTGTTAAACATTAAGTATCCCGTTCCACACCGAGTTCGCCTTAATCTGTGAGTATCTGCCATTAGAATTAGTCTACTTTGTAATTAAAGTTTAAAGGACAGTGTCAATAATACAATTTTCGTCTATTTGCACTACACGCGCTCAATGAAAGTTACTGCGAGGAGTGGCACCGCACGGCAGTTGTAAGATCAACTGAAAGCTGGCAGACTAAAGGTGTTCTTGGAATATTTACAACGCAACATCAAAGGAGACTGATGCCGTCGCTACTTTCTCGATATCACCGTTTTACGTGCACCTTTTCTTATGTCCGACAGCTGCAGTACTGATATGAAGACTGAGATAGTGCGACTGCGACTAAAAAAATTGTGTCTGTAATGCTGTTTATTATATTTTAGCAGTGTTTGACGCCACGCTGTTTTTGAGTCTGAGCACTCGCGCCTTTTCATGCTCTTGAGTGAGAGCAGAGCAGTTGCACGGTGGTGGTGTGTGGTCGTGACGGCACGAGAGAAGCGCCATCTTTGGAATTTGGGTCAGTTTCGACTTTTGTGCCATCTAATAGCAACAATGATTGGATCTCGGGGATCAGTTCGAAGCGTTACTCGTCACTGAAGAAAATTCCACGCTAGTTAATGAAATTCCAGGCCGAACACTTATCTGGAGACGCCCAAGACAGCGGTAGGATACCAATCTGAAGGTCTTTCGCCATACAGTGCATCTTGGGTGTCCTTGAGCGTCATTCGCGGCGCAGCGGTACGTCGACGAAATTTTACGCCCCGTTTTGTTGCCCTTCATTGCAAGCCATCCGGAGCCTACATTTCAGCAAGATAACACCCGATCATACAAGACGAGGGTTTCTACTGCTTGTCCTCGTGCTTACCAAACCCTGCTTCGGCCCGCGAGGTCGCCAGATCTCTCCTCAGTTGGCAACGTTTGGAGCATTATGGGCAGGGTCCTACAACCAGCTCGGGATTTTGAGAGTCTAAGGCGCCGATTGGACAGAATTTGGCACTATATCTCTCAGGAGAACATCCGACAACGCTTTCAATCAATTCCAAGCCGAATAACTGCTTCCACAAGTACCAGAGGGGGGGGGGGGCATCACGTTACCGACTTACTCACCTTGTGAAGCTCGTTCTTTTGAGTAGGTCATGCAATTAAACTGAAATTGTGGTTTGTTTGTCTGCACATGTGCGTCACATCGACAGATTTCTGTTCCATTTTTGAAGCAGGGCGTACTTGGGTAACCGCTTAACCACTCCATAATGAAATGTACAACTTTAAAATCACAGCTGAAATGAAGCCAGGAACTGTTACAGCCGTGAGACAGGATACAAAACCACAGTGAAGCCGCTGCTTCGTACAGCAGTCGCGCAGATTAATCAGAAATGGGAACGGCGCCTAAGTACGCGCACTGGATACGGCGTGCCTGCGACCGGGCCGCAGTGAAGTACGCTCTACACCACTGTCTGCCCCGGCCTGTAATCCGCGGCGCCGGCTCTAATTGGCGGCGGGGCTTACCTGTGCTACGGTAAATACAGCCGGCCGCAGCTCCGGTAATTGATACACGGGATCGCGCTGCTTCTGCAAACTCCGAACCAGAACCAGAACCCGGCGCACTTGGCAGTCAACAACAGGCAACGGCCGCTCATTAGCCCGTCTGATGCAGTTATTGCCGCGAAGTGAGGTTTAACTACGAAGCATGTTTTAATCCCATTTCAGTTACAAGTGGCAAGCTTTACATGAACGAACGGTGCCACTCGAATCGGATCGTGATCAATATGTAACGCAGGCAATAGTAACTAATACTTAAAATATCAACCGGTTTGTTGATGAAATAATTTGCTGCCACTCGCAATTTTCTTTTTATTTGTCTTTTGCATGGCGCGTTTCGAGAAATGACTCCCATTTTCAAGTGCGTGTTTCGTCTGTTGAAATGCGTCTGAATTCTTAAGGGACCAAACTGCTGAGGTCATCAGTCCCTAGGCTTACACACTGCTTAAACTTACTTATGCTAAGAAACAACACACACACCCAGCCCGAGGGAGGACTCGAACATCCGGTGGGAACGGCCGTGCAATCTGTGACATGGCTCCTCTAACCACGCGGACACTACGCGCGGCATTCCTAGTGTATTATCGCCTTTACACTATTGGTCATTAAAATTGCTACACCAAGAAGAAATGCAGATCATAAACGGGTATTAATTGGACAAATATATTATACTAGAACTGAAATGTGATTTTCACACAATTTGGGTGCATAGATCCTGAGAAATCAGTACCCAGAACAACCACCTCTAGCCGTAATAACGGCCTTGATACGCCTCGGCATTGAGTCAAACAGAGCTTGGGTGGCGTGTACATGTACAGCTGCCCATGCAGCTTCAAAACGATTCCACAGTTCATCAAGGGAAGTGACTGGCGTATTGTGACGAGTCAGTTGCTCGGCCACCATTGACCAGACGTTTTCAGTTGGTGAGAGATCTGGAGAATGTGCTGGCCAGGCAGCAGTCGAACATTTTCTGTATCCAGAAAGGCCCGTACAGGACCTGCAACATGCGGTCATGCATTATCCTGCTGAAATGTAGGGTTTCGCAGGGATCGAATGAAGGGTAGAGCCACGGGTCGTAACACATCTGAAATGTAACGTCCACTGTTCAAAGCGCCGTCAATGCGAACAAGAGGAGACCGAGACGTGTAACCAATGGCACCCCATACCATCAAGCCGGGTGATACCCCAGTATGGCGATGACGAATATACGCTTCCAATGTGCGTTCACCTCGATGTCACCGAACACGGACGCGACCATCTTGATGCTGTAAACAGAACCTGGATTCATCCGAAAAAATGACGTTTTGCCATTCGCGCACCCAGGTTCGTCGTTGAGTACACCATCGCAGGCGCTCTTGTCTGTGATGCAGCGTCAAGGATAACCCCAGTCATGGCCTCTGAGCTGATAGTCCATGCTGCTGCAAACGTCGTCGAACTGTTCGTGCAGATAGTTGTTGTCTTGCAAACGTCCCCATCCTTTGACTCAGGGATCAAGACGTGGCTGCACGATCCGTTAAAGCCACGCGGATAAGATGCATATCATCTCGACTGCTAGTGATACGAGGCCGTTGGGATCCAGCACAGCTTTTTGTAGCGTGGTGTAGCAGTAGCCAGTAGTATATTTGTGATGTTTTCAGTGTGTGAGATGCTGCGTTGTTGTGTTGCCTTTACTGTGATACACAAACACGCAAAATTATGCACTTAATTTTACTTTGTGAACGGCCTCATAGTAAAATTCACAAATACGGAAGTGCTGGCTGCAAGAAGAGTTATCACACTCACTTGTTCAGAGAATTTATAGAAATACACAAACACGAGAATAGCCTCAAGAAGAAAGCCTCGAGGTAAACGTTCCTGGATTTCCGTACTGCAGTGAACGATCGTTGCAGGTAGCAAGAGTAGAACTGCGTCGGAAATGACCGCGGAGAATCCCTCCGACGACGGCCAGGTACATATAATCTGCGGCGCCGTGCTCGTCTTCAGTTCACCATCAATCATAGAGGGTGAAGCTTTGACGATGCCAGCCACTTGTGCTGGCGAAACGTCAGACAATTCATCAGACAAACTTCGGCCATAGAACCCGAGACAGAAGCCAACAGGCAGTTTGTCAACAAGTGGTCACTAAAGCCTTGTAAGTGGGCTGATTCTTATGTAAGTGCGCTGCTTCTGTGTTGGCAGCGCCGTGTAGCGCTTTGCATTGCATCTCAGACTGCGCTGTCTTTCAGTGATGTTGGGCAATCGGAGGTGAACAGCCAGCAGTGATGGTTGTTAAATGTGAGAAGTTGGCATTGACGGAGGGTAGAGGTCTGAAGTATAAGCGTAGGCTAACGATCTGGAAGTATCCGACCTGGAGACTCAAAATTATTCACGATGATACATCTTTGTACTGGATGTCAATGTCGATTTATATTCGTGTTTTAACTGGATGTCACATAATTAAGGTACAAAAAATACATTATATGGTTTGCAACAAAATCTTTCCTTTGCTAACCGCATTCCTCTTGGTAGTTAGTGGCTTCAGTAGTTAGAATCTTTTATTTAGCTGGCGGTATTGAAGCTCACTGTATTGCAGTAGTTCGCGTAATGAAGATTTTTGTGAGGTAAGTGCTTAATGAAAGGTATAGATTATTGTCAAGATTGGTTCTTATTCAGGTCCATTCTTTTGTATTAATTATTTGAAGTCAGGTTGCAATTTTTTTGAGCAGTCAGACTGCGTGGAGCCAGGATATTGTGGGTCAGTGTTGACATGATGAGAAAAAGTAAAGACAAAGTAGGCTCAGTACGTTGAGTTTTACTCAGCTGTTTCAGGATAAAATAATGTAGACGTTTCATATTCTCAGTCATTCTAAAATTTAAGTACAGATTCACACATTTAAAGAAGTTTCAGCCTTAACAGCTTTGTAATATCGAATAAGTCACTGTTCTTTTCATTATAATAATAAATAATACAGCGATACATTTCTTTTCGTGTAGTGACAAGTCTACATTCTACAACGACCTACACTTTCATGTTCCAGCGGCATTGTTTTCATAACTTTTAAGTGTTTAATACTGCGTTTTATGAGTGTGGCTTATATTTCAGGTAATTCCTAATGTAAATAGTACTCACTTTGAACATGTCCTAAAATTTTGGTTACTCACACCAATTTTTTTAAAAAAATGCTATTTTGGTCGTATTTTGTCCCAGAACAGTGTATTGATCACCGATATAAACTTGTCATTTATAAAATAGAGACTCAAGATTGAGGACGTTAATTGCGACTTTGGAAAAAAAAATTGATTCCTTAAAGAAATCGTATAAGTCCCCTACCCATACAGGGTATGGGACTTGATATGTGACTGAATTGCGGACTGCCTAGAAGATACAACTCAATGCGTTATTCTTAACGGGACGAAATCAACAACTGTAAAGGTAATTCCTGGAGTACCACAACAGAGTTTTACAGATGATTATTCTTTGCCACATATAGTGTGATTCCGCGACCATGTTACAAAGTTTCAGGGATGATGCGGTAAGGGAAATGTAGCCATATGGGGTCAGGGACCCTAGTCATGAAACCACAGACCGGAAAGTTGCATGCGACAGTGGCCCTCATCGAAAGCTATTTCCATATTTTCGGAGGAGGTAGTATGCACCAAAACAATAAAAAACTTTCTAGTAAACATTGACTCTCAAATGCATAGATAAGAGCTATGAGCACTTGTCCAATAGAAGAGATGTGTTTCACAGTAGCAAAGCTGAACAAGTGCTCATAGGTACGCACTTCAGAGTCCATGTTTACTAGACAATTCTTTCCTTGTATGGAAAGCAAAGAGTTTGCAGTAGAAGGCATCCTCTGTCAGAGATTTCAGGACGATTTTCGCATGCATCTTTTGACTCCGTCGTTTTCTATACCAGTGTCCCTTATCACAACCCGATACACTTACATTTTTGCATCGTCCCTGAAAGTTTATAACATCGTCACGGAACCACCCTGCATGTAAATGATCTAGTGGATAGCGTCGGAAGATGATCAGTGAGGCTTAGTACAGACAATACTGTTACCTACAGGCAGGTTGCAACGCCAGACTGTAACGAAAAACGGTAAGAAACGTATAATATCGATGATCGGCGCGGGGCTGGCAGTACAGCCTGAATGTAATGAAATCCAACAAACTGCTCGTAAGTAAGCGAAGAAATCTAGTACTGTTTCAATCTGCTAATGGTGAAAACTCACTGGAAACAGTAACAACCATCCGGTGCGAATTAAAATGGAATGGGCACACATAACTAATGCAGAGAAAGAAGAATTCAGACTGAGACTGACAGGAAATAATCTTAATCGAATGCAATTCATCTACGAAGTGCCTTGCCAGACACTTACACGACTGTTTGTTGAGCAAACTATTGTTACCGGCTTGTTCCTTTACGAAGCAGACTTTAAAAAAATGGTTCAAATGGCTCTGAGCACTATGGGACTTAACATCTGACGTCATCAGTCCCCTAGAACTTAAAACTACTTAAACCTAACTAACCTAAGGACGTCACACACATCCATACCCGAGGGAGGATTCGAACCTGCGACCGTACCGTTCGCGCGGGTCCAGACGGTAGCGCCTAGAACCGCTCGGCCACTCTGGCCGGCTCAGACTTAAAGAAGAGTACGAAACCCCGTGCGTGTGAGCTGACCACGAGTTTAAGGTCGAAGTTACAAATTTACTAAGTCCATAGACTTAGTAGTTAAAGCTATTTCTAGGGCCCTAGCTATAGATCCTAAAGTGAAGATTTGCACAAAACTTTATCTGAGTAAGAACGAAATCTGTCTAAGAGAAACAGTCTTTCAGTAAACACAATAATTTATTCAAAAAAACATAGTTAAAAAGAATAGACGAGATTGCTGACTAATTTTTAAACTCAATGTATACAACTAACTACTGAATTTTGATTCGTTTGCAGGCAGGTCGGAGTGGCCGTGCGGTTCTCGGCGCTTCAATCTGGAGCCGGGCGACCGCTACGGTCGCAGGTTCGAATCCTGCCTCGGGCATGGATGTGTGTGATGTCCTTAGGTTAGTTAGGTTTAATAAGTTCTAGGCGACTGATGACCTCGGAAGTTAAGTCGCATAGTGCTCAGAGCCATTTGATTCGTTTGCAGAGTTACTGGCCTCTATGAGATAAGTAAGTCCTTCTGACGCAAAATATCAAACAGTAATTTGTTCTGAAAATTCACGGAGTGCACGGACTGAATACCTAACGGTTAATCAGGAGGTTCACACTCTCAGTAGAGCTACTGGAGTTTGAGATAGGTGCACACAACGGATGGCCTGCCGTGCCGGTGCTGCAATTTATCCTCACCGTAATTTTTCTCGGACACGCTGAACCCTGCTGGCGTGCGGGTGGCTCCTGATTGCGAGCTCCGATCTCCGTTCACCGCGAACTAACTACGACTCTTTACTTCCTAGCGTCATCCTACAGCAAGCAATATACTCCCGCCGAGCCTTGCATGTCCACCAACAGCAAAAAGTGCATATATGACGACATTATAATACTGATTCCGTGCAACACACAGTTTTCCGCCAATACAACGTATCGTGACACCAATCCAATAATTTCGCAAATCATCTTCCGACTTCTATAAAACAATCACTTCAGCTTCGACCCTGTGAGCCACTGATTAATTTACCAAAGGCAAGTTTCTGTGTCCAGGACGAGCCTCGTATCAGAGGTCCTCTGAAATTAGAGAGCCGTTTACGAAGCTAGACCCATTATTTCAGTACTCCGTGTTTCTTCGGGAAAGAGAGCGATAGTTATCTACAAGAGCTTTTTTCTTCAGAACATAGGAAAGCGGCGCTCTCCCAATGTTTGCATGACGACTCGGCCACAGTTCTGCCATTAGGTTGGCCCATGTTGTAAAATGCACAATAGCCGATGCACAATAGCCGCTGGGTCCGTTCGCTGCACCCTAGTGACCCAATGTCTGCGAACAACGGCATATGAGGCCTCACTCTCCGCTCATAGCAAAGAGTCACTCATTTTTCTTAACAACACGTCTGTCCTGTCCCAAATCCGAGGCTCTGTGCCTTCTCACAGTTATGTAAGTCATCCAGAAAACAGGACATTCTAGCACCAAGTTGATATGAAAAACAACGACGCAAGAAAGAGTGCAGCACATCCAGTTCCAAGGATTGACGTTCTTTAATAGACATTGCCCATATAATCCGCACAATTACCTTCCTCTCCTTCCTTCATCGACTTCATATAGATTGAAAAAGGCATACGAAATAGTTCGCCACCTTTCAAGAGATACAGAAGAATTATCGAACAGCAGCAGGGTTCATCAGGATATTGATTCGTTAATGGGAAAAATGGAAATGCCGTGTGGTTAGGGCCCCCCGTCGGGTAGACCGTTCGCCTGGTGCAAGTCTTTCGAGTTGACGCCACTTCGGCGACTTGCGTGTCGATGGGGATGAAATGATGATAAGGACAACACAACACGCAGTCCCTGAGTGGAGAAAATCTCCGACCCAGCCGGGAATCGAACCCGGGCCGTTAGGTATGACATTCCGTCGCGCTGACCACTCTTTTTTTTTTTTTTTTTTTTTTTTTGTAATGATCTCATTTTGTTCGCTTTTGTTCGGTGTATCTGCTCGGGGCGGACGTCGTCAGACATCCGTTTAAGTTCGTTGTTGATCCATTAGCTCAGTTTTTTTGTTACAGAGGGCTGCTAACCCTCTGACCGAACACGCTGAGCTACCGTGCCGGCAACCACTCAGCTACCAGGGGCGGACCGTTAATGGGAGAGCATTATGGAGATGCGCCACAAACTCCAGTGGCAGATGCTATAAATGAGACATTGTGCTTCACGGAAAGGGCCAGTGTTTGATATTCCGAGAACATAAGTCCGAAGAAGAGTTGGGCAACTTTGAAAACAAGACAATGAAGTCGCAGTCCGACTTTTAAGGCACGTAACCACAATCACGGCTGAAGGCCTTTAACGCCAAAGGGCAATTATAAAAAATTTAACAAATATACTGTCAAACGGGGAATGGCATAGCAAAAGTTAATTTAAAAAAACAAACAGCAGATCACCAAACAGGTGAGACAAATGATGTTAACTTAATAATACAATAATAAAATAAAACTCAAGGGCCAGTGACAGACGGTGCTCCAGGAATCGACCTCTGAGTAGATCGCACGAAAAACACTTTCCCGAGCTAAAGGCAGCCAAGAGTTGCATTCAGGTCACTAGATGGTAACTCGGACTAGTGGCAGTCTAACGAGCGACTCATGATAATCTTGGTGAAGCTACCTGACATCTAACAAAACAAATGAAAGATGTAAAATTACGCCAAAGCAGGAACCGACGGTCTGGGCTCCGCCAGCCGAATACTGTGCTTAGAGCGCCTGGAACGAGACATAATGACTGCCACTAAGGTAGAAGAACGCCACCCAACCTACAATCAAGTAGCTGTCAAACTTACACCCCTCATCAGGCAGTGACGGCAAGGCGAGGAAATGTATACTGCCATTATGTACACCAACCCCAGGGCAGGTAACTGGGGCGTTAGCGGCCAAAAGACAGAAAAATACCGCTGCTTGAACTTAACAATGTAAGAAGTTGAAAATAGTAAATAGTAATTAGAAGCCGAGGAAAGATAATCAAATCCGCCTTCTCCAGGTACTCCACTCGCTGCTTTTCACCTCGGTGACACTACGAGCAGCAACACGAACCCAAGTCACTGGAGAACCGCGACATTTCACAATGGTGGAGGTTTCTCTACGCGAATTGCAATGCACTCAACTTAAACATGCAGGATCCGGTTTCGACGAGGTCGTGCACCCTGGTGACCACTGCCCTTCGACCCGGCTGTCCATACACGCCGCCAGCGGTCCCGGCGTGTTGACGCTCTGCGCGGACCTTGCTGCTCCTGCGTCCCCAACCGAACTCCACACTCACATCACACGGAAGAAGAACGAGGTGGCACCAAAAATAGGGCAGCAGCACTACATATCGATAAGCGCCGCTGCTGCCACTAGCGGACAGGCAATGCTTACGAAACCGAGTGGCGCCAGTGAACACGAGAAGAAGATAAACAACGCAACCATGCCAACAAAACGATACTGTCTGGCAGAAACCTACATACGGCACCAATGCGAGCTGCAGCACGGCTCACACATGCCTCTCGAAATGACCTCGACGAAAAAATAGGAGAAATTAGAGGACATACAGAAATTTATAGACAGCTGGTCATCCCAAGTACCATTAGCGAATAGAACAGATAAAGTGAAAATGTTAATCATACCAGAACTACCCTCCACCGCACACCGTAAGCTAGCTTGCACAGTATAGAGCTATATGCAGAACGTTACAGATCTATATTATCTGCGTCCTGACACCTCTATACAATACGCACTTGACCACTAGATGTCATTTGGGTCAGACACACCTGTACAAAAGCAGGCGGGAAGTATAGTGTGGACACTAGAGAAGCAGTAACAGAAAAATGGTTGGTCCGGATACTTCAGTTTATTTGAATGTGGGCTTTTAATTGTTAACTGTTCATTACGTGTCTGTGGAGCGTAAGTGTGAAGGAATAACCACAACTAAACCAAAACCAGGCAAACCTCATGTACCGATGGGCAGAGGACGTCGAGAATTGCAGGGGGTGGTTGTTAACAACTCGCATGAAGTCAGTAGGAAGAATAACTTGTGAGTTCAGAAGCGCTACAGGCAGTCCATCTAGAAAAACGTGTATAGGCTGTTAAAGAAAAGGGGGTACTATGGTCGAGCACCTCCTTGTAAGCCACACAGCTGTAACCAGTGTGCCGAACGGTGTAGCCGCCCGGTCTCGGGAGCCTTGCCACGGTTCGCACGGCTCCTCCCGTCGGAGGTTCGAGTCCTCCCTCGGACATCGGTGTGCGTGTTGTTCTTAGCGTAAGTTAGTTTATGTTAGGTTAAGTAATGTGTAAGCTTGGGGACCGATGACCTCAGCAGTTTGGTCCCACAAGATCTTAATACAAATTTCAATTTTTTATTTTATTTAATTTTTTATCAATGTTAAGTGACGCTTCAGGTGGTATAAAGAGCCACACTATTCCCTGCGGCAATCCAATGGAGGAATTTGGGTTTGGCGAATGCCTGGAAGACGTTACCTGCCATCATGTGCAGTGCTGACAGTGAAGTACAGAGGAAGTGGTTAGGATGTCGTCAATATGTTATATTTTTGAAAACGCTGAACACATAAAGCTGTAAACACACTTTACAGCATCACATACTGCGTATGGTAGAGGACGAGATCAGAGATCAACATGGCAATGCACCCTACCATAAGGCACAACGTCCAATGTAATGATTTGCGGACAATAGCATCCCTGAAATGGACTGTATTGGCCAGAGTGCAGAACTGAATCCAACGAGACACCTTTGGGCTGACTGATAAAGTCGACCTCTCTCCAGACCCCAGCGTTCAACAGTACTACCTTCTTCGGTTTTGGCTTCTGAGGAAGAATGGGTTGCCATTCCTCCACATTCATTCAGACACCTCATTGAATATGTCCTTATCACCACATAGTGTCTATCCCTCACTTACACCCATTTAACTCGGCAATTCCTTTCTGTTGTTCCATTCTTATGAGAATAACACGGCAATTGCCATAACCCGAAATCCCAGAACTTCGTCCAGTGGAAGGTGAGTAAAAACAAGGGAACGAGTGTCTCGTTCTCTCTGCAGATACTCGTCCATTTATGAGAAAACGACGGTCAAAATTTTCGACGTAATTTAGATGCTTTTTAGTGCACGATAATGTCACCCACAATGGTCTCTCACTTTTGCGCACAGTATTCGAAACCCGATTATTGATTTTATTTAATTTGTTCATTTTTCTTCAGTTACCTGCCCACGTCCGCAAAAGGCTACTACACTAACGTTTATTATCAAGTTAGGAGATACAAGGACGTAGTATTAATCGTGAAATTACCAATGGGTTTCAGAATAAGTGTCATACATTTATTACATGTAAGCATGATTTTTTTCAGGGATTACAGTCTTTTTAATGTCTCATAGTCCAACACTGCATTCGTACAGGGTGAAAATTATTGGGGCCGGCTGCTGTGGACGAGCGGTTCTAGGCCCGTCAGTCTGGAACCGCGGTGCTGCTAAGGTCGCAGGCTCTACTCCTGCCTCGGGCATGGATGTGTGTGTTGTCCTTAGGTTAGTTAGGTTCTAAGTCTAGGGGACTGATGACCTCAGATGTTAAGTCCCATAGTGCTTAGAGACATATGAACCATTTGTTTTTGAGAATTATTGAACTACTTGAAGAAAAGGTAAATTAGCTACAAACAACGGTGTGCACACACTTTATTCAACATGTAAACGTCACTATAGATATTCGAATTTAAGTTATAACATGTTCGACATGCCTGCCATCATTGGTGATTATGTGGCACTGACAAATAACAAAATTTTTGCATGACCTGCTGACGTATCGGAACGTCGTTGCTATCGATGCCGTCCTGAATTGTGGTTTTCAGCTCAGCACTGGTTGTGAGGTCATTGGTGTACACTTTGCTTCAATATAGCCCCACAAAAAGGTGTCACACGGGTTCAGATCCAGAGAATATGGCGGCCAATCTAGGCGCATGCCAGTGGCCTCTTGGTACCGCACAGCCAGAATGCGGTCCCCAAAGTGCTCCTCCAGAACACCAAACTCTCTTCTGCTTCGACGGGGTCGAGCTCCGTCTTGCGTGAACCATATCTTGTCGAAATCAGGGTAACTTTGGATAATGGAGATGAAATCATCTTCCAAATTCTTCACGTACCATTCGGTAGTCACCGTGCCATCACGCAATGTCGTACCGATTATTCTGTAACTGGACATTACACACCATACAGTCACCCGTCGAGGGTGAAGAGACATCTCTCTAGCGAAATGCGGATTCTCAGTCCCACAAATGCGCCGATTTTGCTCATTGACGAAGCTATTCGAATTAAAGTGGTCTTCCCCGAAAAACCAAACCGTACAATTCCCATCATGCCCCGCGGTCTACCGTGCAGTTTGAACGTCCTAACGGAAACCGTTCTGAAGTTATGACGATTTTATTTCATATAGTTTAATAATTGTCATCAGTTCTTGTATTTTATTCTTATGTTTTTGCTTCTGGAGTATTTGGTACATTCCCTTCAATGATACAGGTCGTAGGAACATTCGAACCATAAGAAAGTCTAAACACCACGAGCATCGCGCGAAGGCAGTTTTGCCACAGTGACATTTCTTCGCATGAATCTCATTCGGGTAAAAACGTCATTAACATTGCTGCAGATTTCACGCGTTGTCATTAATCTCGCGGCAAACCACGCCTAAGAATCAAGATACACTACACGAATTTCATCATAAACAATTTCAAATAATTTTCTCATTGTATGAAAGCAGAGTCACGCGGCGATAACATTGAATAAAATGTTTTCGGGTTTCCAACCGCGTCAAATCCTTAAAACTACACGAGCTTTCGGCGAAGCACTCCTAGGCCATTGTCAAGTGTTATGACTGCCAGTGAGCTGTAGGTGCGCCCTTATATACGCTAGCTGCCGGGTGTGACGTTACTGGTACCCGTGACATTGCCATATATGGGCATGTTTTGTGTCGGCGTTCGATGTGCCCTCTTCAACCGCGCGATCGCTGGATCGCACGCAGCGCTGAGCTGCAAGCCACCGTCTCTATTCAGGGTGTTTGCGGTAATTTTTATTTCAATAGCTTCCTTAAACGAAATGGATGCCTTGGCTACAGCGCCTACAGAAAACCCACACACACAGACCTAAAAGAGGGCACATCGAACGCCGACTCAATACAAGCCCATATATGGCAATGTCACGGGCACCAGTGACGTCACAGCCGGCAGCTAGCGTATATAAGGGCGCACCAACAGCCCACTGGCAGTCATAACACGCCACCAGCCATCATCCAGCACATAAGCGCACAGTATTACAAACATTGGTGCATCGTGCAAGAGTATTATCAGACGACGACAACCTGCCCCACGAACTGAGCCACCTACGCAAGGTTTTCAGGAATAACGGCTACAGATTTCTGGGAAATATCAGAATAAGACCACCGTTGAAGGGCAGGAGCAGAAACTTGTTTTTCTGCAATATTGTGGCTCTGTGTCGGGCAAGATACGCCGCCTGTTGAAAAGACACAAGATCCAATCGATCTTCAGGCCTCCAACGAAAATCCGTCAATTACTGAGACCAGTTAAAGACGCTGTAGGTCTCAGAACATCTGGGGTTTATGAAATACCTTGTGAGTGTGGCCAGAGGTACATCGGACAAACAGCGTGCACTGTGGAACAATGCTGGAAAGAACATGAGAGGTATTATCGTCTACGCTATCCAGAGAAATCTGCGTTAGCTGAGCATGCGTTAGAAAACGGTCACCACATAAAATTTGACGATACCTCTGTCGTGGCTCGCACTAACGGCTTCGGGACAGTTTAATAAAGGAAGCTATTGAAATTAAAATTACCACAAACACCCTGAATAGAGGCGGTGGCTTGCGGCTCAGCGCTGGGTGGGATCCAGCGGTCGAGCGGTTGAAGAGGGCACATCGAACGCCGACTCAAAACATGCCCATATATGGCAATGTCACGGGCACCAGTGACGTCACAGCGGGGCAGCTAGCGTATATAAGGGCGCACCAACAGCCCACTGGCAGTCATAACACTTGATAATGGCCAAGGAGGGCTTGGCCGAAAGCTCGTGTAGTTTTAAGCAATTGACGCAGTTGAAAACCCGAGAACATTTTATTCAGTTCTCTCATTCCTTTAATTTTATTTAATTCATTCACCAGGCGTAAAATTTGCAGACGAATAAGGCTAACGGTATTTCGATACAGACTGGAAAAAAGTCGTGTAGTGATCTACGGACATGGGTAGATGTATGAAAAACAAAAATTAAAAATGATAATCTGGTTTCGTACTCGGGGAGAAAAAGCTTGAAGCCGCGACGCTAAACACTGTGCCACCAATTCGGCTAAACTATGCACTCACGAAGTGTCACATAAAATACCTCGAAAACTTTGACCGTCTTCTGGGAAACGGTCGAGCATCTAGTGTTCGCTTATGTTGATCCCTCTTCCACTGAGCGAACTTTCGCGGAAATCGGGTTATGGCACTTGCCGTATTCACCTCATTAGAATTCGCTTTTGGCGCTTGTACGGTCTGGATCTGCCACTCGATAAAAGTGGAAGCATGACGTTTCCGGACACAGCACGGTGGAGCGGGTACCACAGTGGTGGC
Source organism: Schistocerca gregaria (assembly GCF_023897955.1). NCBI lineage: Eukaryota > Metazoa > Arthropoda > Insecta > Orthoptera > Acrididae > Schistocerca > Schistocerca gregaria. Next base: position 239,076,803 of record NC_064926.1, read on the forward strand.
CCGTGTCGCCGTCGCCATGGTAACCGATGCTCGCGGAAGCGGAACGATCGACCACTCGAGGCGCAGGTTCGTTAACTGGTGAGCACACAAGCATGTCTGCCGCTGCCGCCTCCACCAATATTTCTCGTAATTTGCTTCTCGCCTGCCGCTTATCGATTCATATCACCGTCGCAACACCAGGTCGGTGAGTACATATTTTCCACGCCACGTCGAATAATTTTTTATATCTTGCAGCTATTTTATCTTACCTTTGCAGCAAATTGAATTATAAATGTAATTTAATGGCAGAATATGTACTTTTGGCGTTAAATTCTATGTAATATCAGGAATTCAAAGTTTTTAATTTTTGGGACGAGATGTTTCTGTGCCGTTCTCTTTTCTTTCATTATTGTGCAGTTATAATACTTCTCTAAACTTGGTGCTAGCCATAAACACATTAATTGCTTGATATTAATCACATGTTCAGCGAAAATTAAAAGTTAAGGATTAATGTTCAGTTAATGTAACCTTTATCTGACAAGAGGCTTACTTATCAAGATTAAACTGAATGCTTAAAACAGTTTTTTTGAGGTCATCATTATTTTGACTAGTCTGATGAGGGCAGCTACGAATTCCTCTCCAGTGTCAACATCTTTGTTTCAGAATAGCATCGGAGGGTAAAGAAGTGTTGTAGATGATGTGTAGGAAATCGATGGTTTCGTTTTTGGAGTTCCGTATTTCAATTGGTAAACGCGAAACCCTTATAGGATCATTTTTTGTCCGTTTCTCTGTCTGTTAAGACCCACTTTTCTCAGGAATATATCAAGCTGAAATATATGCCGAATACGTAGGTCTACCCGGCCTCTGTGCCCGAGCGGTTCTAGGCGCTTCAGTCCGGAACCGTGCTGCTGTTACGGCTGTTACGGTCACAGGTTCGAATCCTGTCTCGGGCATGGATGTGTGTGATGTCCTTAGGTTAGTTAGTTTAAGTACCGGTAGTTCTAAGCCTAGGGGACTGACGACCTCAGATGTTAAGTCCCATAGTGCTAAGAGGCATTTGAACCATTTGAACGTAGGTCTACGGTCCCTTGGCGATTTAAAGAATTTAGGTTTCTAAGTCAATGCAGCCAAATGATACGCCTATTTATGTCACATATTGTGATATTTGCCAACTCAGTCATCAAAACCTCTAGATGAACTATCTGAATACATGATTAAGTTTGTACAGATAGGCCTATTTTGAACTGGAGCATACGTTTGTAGCGTTTCTCCATAAGTTTACTACACACAACAGATACACACAGCAGAGACTTTAGTCATCAATATTCTCCATCACTTTTTACAACACTCTCCCTAAGCTGCGTAACTTTTCGATTGCGCGACTGTAGAAATCATATGGTTTTGAGCCGAAGGACTCGTAGAACCATGTTAAGACCGCATTTTCATCGGTAAAGGAAGTTCTTTCAAGGTTGTTCGACAACGAGCACGAAAGCTGAAAATCTAACGGCACAAAATCAGATAAATAAGGTGGGTACGAAGTGTCTTTTCACCCCAATTCCTGTATAGTGCTTTTTGTCTGTCTAGCCTAGCAGAATGCGGGAGTAACGTCACCTCACGCAGCCATCCTGGTCGCTGTTCTTGGATTGCATCTGCAAGATGTCTCAGTTGTTGAGAATGAATGTCAGGTAAGGATCCGTAGAACTCCACATCATCGCTGTTCCTCCAGATGCATTATTTATATGAAAAATGAATAAAATCCTCCAGCTGTACTTGAGGTGTCGATTTTATTTTGGCAACTAGTTTCAATGTTGTAACAACAAGGAACTTCCTTTACGGATGAAAATGCGGTCTTAACATGGCTCGACGATTCCTTCGCCTCAAAACCACATGATTTCTACAGTCGCGCAATCGAAAAGTTACGCAGTGTAGGGAGACTGTTGTAAAAAGTGATGGAGAATATTCATGACTGAAGTCTGTTACCTAAATCTGTTGTGTTTATTAAACAGAGCACGTCCATATATCACCACTGACTTCTAGTATTAGCCGCATGCAGTTGACGGTAACAAGTTGGGCCTGAAAATGACGTTGTTACAACGTTGGAACTAGTTACCAAAAGAAAATCAACACCTTAAATACAGCTGGAGGAATTTCTTCATTTTTAATATAAATTTATAATAGCTGACGTCTCACTGTCCTCCATTTCAACTACGAATGTACGAAGATGCATTATCTTTCGTGGATGCGTACAGATCTTCGTACGGGAAATTTCTGTTTTGTTTGGGGGTCAACCATTCCTTTCTGTTAGCATAAAGACGCCATTGCTCGTCATCAGTACCGATTCAGCATAGGAATGGCCGGTGTTGTTCACGCGCCAGTTGACCGACGAGCAAGAAGAGGTGCACATATGACCACCCGCTGATTTTGGCGCAGAGCATGCGGTACCTATACACACACAATATTTGAACCTTCCCCATTGCATGCCAATGTCGCACGATGGTGTATTGATCACAGTTCATTACGTTTCTTTTAATTTACGTCTATGGTCACAAACTTTTTGTTAACACATTATCGGTTTCGGTCTAGAATGACCATCATCAGATCTGTTTCATAAAAACAAAGTCCTAATGTACTGCAGCCATAGTGGCATCGTCAAATGTTAAACGCAAAATCAGCACAAGCATCGTCAAAAATATACAGGGTGGTACATTGATCGTGACTGGGCCAAATATCTCACGAAATAAGCGTCAAACGAAAAAACTACAAAGAACGAAAGTTGTCTAGCTTGAAGGGGGAAACCAGATGGCGCCATGGTTGACCCATCAGATGGCGATGCCATAGGTCAAACGGATATCAACTGTGTTTTTTTTTTAAATAGGGACCCCCAATTTTATTGCATATTCGTGTAGTACGTAAAGAAATATGAATGTTTTAGTTGGACCATTTTTTTCGCTTTGTGATAGATGCCGCTGTAATAGTCATATATGGCTCACTATTTTAGACGAACAGTTGCTAACAGGTAGGTTTTGTAAATTAAAATACAGAACGTAGGTACGTTTGAACATTTTATTTCGGTTGTTCCAGTGTTATACATGTACCTTTGTGATCTTTATTTCTGAGAACGCACGCTGTTACAGCGTGATTACCTGTAAATACTACATTAATGCAATAAATGCTCAAAATTATGTCCGTCAACCTCAATGCATTTGGCAATACGTGCAACGACATTCCTCTCAACAGCGAGTAGTTCGCCTTCCGTAGTGTTCTCACATGCATTGACAATGCACTGACGCATGTTGTCAGCCGTTGTCGGTGGATCACGATAGCAAATATCCTTCACCTTTCCCCACAGAAAGAAATCCGGAGACGTCAGATCCGGTGAACGTGCGGGCCATGGTACGATGCTTCGACAACCAATCCACCTGTCATGAAATATGCTATTAAATACCGCTACAACCGCACGCGAGCTATGTGCCGGACATCCATCATGTTGGAAGTACATCGCCATTGTCATGCAGTGAAACATCTTGTAATAACATCGATAGAACATTACGTAGGAATACAGTATACATTGCACCATTTAGATTGCCATCGATAAAATGTGGGCCAATTATCCTTCCTCCCATAATGCCGCACCATACATTAACCCGCCAAGGTCGCTGATGTTCCACTTGTCGCAACCATCGTGGATTTTCCGTTGGCTAATAGTGCATATTATGCCGCTTTACGTTACCGCTGTTGGTGAATGACGCTTCGCCGCTAAAAAGAACGCGTGCAAAAAATCTGTCATCGTCCCGTAATTTCTCTTGTGCCCAGTGGCAGAACTGTACACGACGTTCAAAGTCGTCGCCTTGCAATTCCTGGTGCACAGAAATATGGTACTGTACGGGTCCAATCGATGTTGCTGTGGCATTCTCAACACCGACGTTTTTGAGATTCCCGATTCTAGGGCAATTTTTCTGCTACTGATGAGCAGATTAGCCGCGACAGCAGCTGAAACACCTACTTGGGCATCATCATTTGTTGCAGGTCGTGGTTGGCGTTTCACATGTGGCTCTACACTTTCTGTTTCCTTAAATAACGTAACTATCCGGCGAACGGTCCGGACACTTGGATAATGTCGTACAGGATACCGAGCAGCATACATAGCACACGCCCGTTGGGCATTTTGATCACAATAGCCATACATCAACACTATATTGACCTTTTCCGCAATTTTAGTCTCTTGTCGTCCAACGCATTAAGCTTGCGAGGAAAAACCTATAGTCGTACAATGGTACGCTTTTGAATAAAAATCCTTAGAAATATCCCAGCCTAAGTGGTTTTCTACGTGCCGCTTCTTCCTTCCTCTCACCTGCGTCCAACATTTTAGTAGTTTCTGAAGTATAACCCTTCCGGTTCGGCTACAATACCGGGCGGTCGCGACTCAATTGTGCTCCAGCGCTTAGGTGCTACGACGTCCGTCTTGCTATTTCCCGTGTTTAAGGAGGACCAACACACCTGTGTGGGTCTTCCACCCAGGGCTTCAGTTCCGTCTGCTGTTTCATTTCCACTGTCGTTCCAACCTCTACTAGTATGATAAAGACACTCCATCACCTTTCATGCAATAAGCGTTAACAATTATTTACAAGGCGTATGTGACAATGTCAGCTCCTTTAAATATTCGTATATACGATGTACTACCTATCAAGTAATACCTAATGTGGTAGTAGATCAAGGCAAAGTATGTGGATGAGTGCTTGTAAGGTGCGAAATTATAGCCACCTTACAACCTAGCCTCATGCGCTTGAGCAGCAGCGATGCAAGGAATAAACGTTGAACCGTCATTCAGGTATATTTATAACGTGCTCAACAAATGTGCGTGGGTGGCATAGAGTATACTGCCAAACTGGGAGGTAAAAGAGGGTCTCTTTTCCATTTTATTCACGCACATGTCAACGTTGCACGTCTCCGTGGAGACGCCAGGGCAGAGCATGGAAAAGGAGAATTGAAAAAGCATAAACGCCCGTTGCAGCTTCGGGTCAGGTTTAGATTTCGTCCAGTGGGTTTGAGTCGTCCCTAGTGATTCCGTCGTGTATATCAGAGCAAAAACTACGGTAGCACTACGTTCTAGTGGGGTCAAATCACGTTCTATGGGGTTGCAGCCCCAGAATTTCCTTAGGATAGCGCTGAATCGTCCGGGAGGCATTAACAGTGTCGAACGTTGTCAAGACCGTCGTTCTATTGCTCACGTCAAGACTGTTGTTTTCGACTGGGAAATTTTTCGGAAACAACGCTCGAAGGGAAGGGGTGGTTTCATTGATGCCCTTTAAATCACCTTCTGTGGGGTTTTCGTCTCGATTTTCAGTTTTGAGTGGCAGTGTGTCTGAAAAGCTTTCCATGGCCACCTATATGAAAAGCACGTGATTTGAACACTGGGTGTCGCTGTTCTGACCTCCACGGCAAAGGCGTCGAAAAAAGAGATGGAATGTGGCTATGAGCTATGAGGGGGGGGGGGGGGGGGGGGGGAAGTACGACGACCTTTCCATCGCAGGCATAACAAGTCCACATTACCGAACCGAGGGTAACGTTGCAGGGAGCGACACTTTTACACAATTACAGAGGAAGGTTGTAGGCACCTTTGAGCCATATTTCAAGCTTACGCATCACAGTGGGAGACAATCATGGGGCTTTCAAAAAAAGTGATACTTCCATATCATTATTATTTTTCAAACTTACATATTTTATTTTACTTTAATTTGCGTAGTTTAGATATTCTCTTATTTCATTTGGTTGACGTAATGCCGTTTGTAATTTGCCTTCGCCGTCTTGTATGATAATCTGGTAAGACGTGATAAAAATCTCGTCGACATAACTTCTCAGCATCGGGGTTCACAGTCATCTACAATTTTTTAAAGGACGTCATATTTGCTGTTGAATATATTATTCGTTGCACAACTGCAATTTTTGCCTGTGGACCATTTTCAAGTGGTACTGTAAAAACTAAAAAAATACAAAAATTAAGCACAGTGTCTATATCTAGAACTCCACAAAGAGTCGTGTAAGCAGCAGCACCTTACAGAAATACTCCAAATAACATCACTTACATTTTGCTTAAGCACGTGCCAGGCTCTTAAGTCATCATACATGTCATCGTAAAAAATAAGCCTTTTTTTTCAATCTAGGAACACATAACATTGGAAGAGTGCGAAGCTCTGTACCTCCTGAAATGTTGTAACTTACGTGAAGTGTTACCAATGCTAACATCCTTCAAATAACAAACCAATGGTCTAACTATTTGCATGGGAACTGTCGCTGCCACGAAAATACATTCCCAAGTCAGACGGACAGTGCAGTAATCAGAGATAATAGCCTACTTTCCAGTGACAACAGTGTTACTGATATGTTTGTTCCTCCCAGTATTGTATCTGGTACCTGATAGTGTTTTTCACCATTTTTCCATTCTGTGATCACGTCACCTTTACAGATACTGGGTATTAGTGGTGAAAAGCTACACCATTGTTTCTAAACACATTTTTTTTTCTTTTTCGGTCCAGATTTTTTTGTCTCGAGATTTCTCTTTATTTCTGTGCAATAAGTCAGAATTCGAAGTTTCGAGCATTTCCGACCTGCAAATCCAAAGGCGCCGCTTCTGGACGCCTGGACTCACTATGGTGCGTATTTTTCTAGCTTTCGTGCCGTTGCCTGGAAGATGGCGGTCGGGCAGTGGGCGATCCCTGGGCTTACCTGGTGCCGGCCAGTCCTAATTACTTGGGGCGCTAAGTAAGCAGATTAGGAGGCGGGATGTAATTCCCAGGCGCGCCAGTTTGTTTAACGGGTTGGCGGCGCCGCGAGTGTCAAATTGAATCCCGGCAGTGACGGCGGCTGCAGCGTCCCGCGGGAGCGCCGCCACTGCGCAGGCGCGCCGTCCAATTAAAATTGACCCGCCCCTCCCCTCCCCGCCTCCAACCCCCCACTCCGCCGTCCCCTGCCGCGCCACGCCTCGCCAGCGCCGCGCCAATTCCCGGCGCACAAATTGGAAAACAAATGAGAAGCAGCCGGGAGCGCCCAGCGGGCTGGCTCGTTCACACCGTGAGACCCCGGCCCGCAATTAAATAAAGCAGCTGCTGCCAAGTAAGCAACAAGGGAACAACTGCAGGCACCGGCGCGGAGCTACTGCCACCGGCTGCTGGCTCTACATCGCAAACAGACCAGCACCGAAGAGCTTTTTTGTTTGTTTGTTTTACTCCCTTACTAACGTCCTTCCGTCAGTTATCTTTATTTCGGTGGGAAAATCGCAATCGCAACGGATGTATAAATTTCATGCAAATACACAACATTGGACCCGTAAACTGTCGTCGTTTTCTGTTAATTAAGCCTCTAATAATGCAGGCCGTTAATTTATTTATCATTGATTCCAAAATATTTTGTGTTCAAACGTACCGAAGTCTCGCAGCTCTACATCTCCATCTACGCATACTGTCTGCAAGTCATCCTAGGGTGCATGGCGGAGGGTATCTTGTACTACTACTAGACATTACATTTCCTTTTCCATTCGCAACTAGAACTAAAGGATATATGCTACCGTATGAGCCCTAATTTCTCTTACCTTTTTTTTGTATTTGAAGAGGGAGGGGGAAAAGGAAAGGAAAAAATACCAAAGTTAAACTACAGCAAACGAAAAGATTGACAGAAAAAATACAGAACCAAAATCACTCAAAATACAGATAATATAAAAGAAAAATTACCATTTCCAAAAATTATCAATTCCAAAATTTATTTTCTAAAGAACTTAAAGAAATTAATTCGTCGGCAAGTTCTGCTTTTAATCTATTTCCCCGAATAAAAATCACCTTACCAACTTATGAATATAAGCAGCTGTCGACGTTGAAGCAACTGCTGGACTTAAATTGGAACTGAGAGGTCTGCTTTCTATATCAACACTGCCACCGTTTGATCTGACGCCGTTTCTTTCAAAGACTCAGTAGTCGACCGTTCCTAATCGAAAGCTTACGGATGCTGGGACTTTAAAGAAGCCTTCAAGTTTGTGATTTTACCAGAGGTCCGTTGTACCCTCACACGATAATTTTATTTCGCACTTTATTATCGTTTTATTCAAAATACCTCCACACGTCACTTTTCAGAGCCACTTCTGTCTTCACATTGCAAAATCACTAATAGAAGTACACAGAAGAGGTTTCGAAAATTTCCTTTCAAACTTCTGTACCAACCTTACTTTCGAGTGAAAGGAGATTACGAAAATACACAAGCGACGGTTCTGTTTGTATTAAAATATCACGTCATTAAGATACTTGTATATCAATATTTTAATAGATCATTGTTCGATATCCCGACTGTAGTTTGTGTCTCAGATGTAGCAATAACCGTGGAAGTGGTGTCTTCTGCTTTGGGAATAAAAATCACTAACAGAAGTACACAGAAGAGGTTTCGAAAATTTCCTTTCAAACTTTTGTACCAACCTTACTTTCGAGTAAAAGAAGGTTACGAAAATACACAAGCGATGGTTCTGTTTGTATTAAAATATCACTTCATTCAGATACTTGTATATCAATATTTCGATAAATCATTGTTCGATATCCCGACTGTAGTTTGTGTCTCAGATGTAGCAATAACCGTGGAAGTGGTGACTTTTGCTTTGGGAATAAAAATCACTAACAGAAGTACACATAAGAGGTTTCGAAATTTTCCTTTCAAACATTTGTACCAACCTTACTTTCGAGTGAAAGGAGGTTACGAAAATACACAAGCGACGGCTCTGTTTGTATTAAAATATCACTTCATTCAGATACTTGTATATCAATATTTCGATAAATTATTGTTCGATATCCCGACCCTAGTTCGTGTCTCAGATGTAACAACAACCGTGGAAGTGGTTTCCTCTGCTTTGGAAATAGGTTTATTACTTTTGACCTTTTGTTATCTCGTCTGTATAGTTCTGTCTTCAGCTAAAGCTGTGGTGGCTTATTTGGTACGTTAAATAATGTTGGAATTGATCCCATACAAATTTCCTACGTTCTATATCCACTGACTTGACTGAAAGTTTTGTAGTGAACAACATGTCACGTTGTTGCGTACATATACGACGTGTTTTTGCAGAGGTCATGTCTGCGGGTGTCTACTAGCCATTTTCTGTTCTTAAACGAAAACGACAATCTTCAGCAAACATCTGTGGGTTGTAAGAGAACTGAATGTACCGTTTCACACCTCCCCATGATCTTTAGGAAACTAAAGAATGACAAATATGTTGTAATTTTTTTAGTTATTGCGGGTTTTTATGGCACTACATAGGCTCCCTCTTGTACGAGGGTCAGTCAAAAAGTAATGCCTTCTATTTTTTTTTCTACGTTTAATTGTCAGGAAATTTAAATGCAATTACATAGGTTGAAAACCACAACATTGAGGATCATTTTGTCATTTTTCAATGTAATCTCCGCCCATCTCTACAGTTTTGGTCCATCTTTGAACAAGGGCATGTATCCCAGCACAGTAAAAATCACAGCTCTGCTTCCTAAGCCATTGACGCACGGATGTTTTGACGGCCTCCTCATCTTCAAAATGAATCCCACGATGAGCTTCTTTTAGTGGCCCGAACAGATGGAAGTCTGATGGTGCCAGGTCAGGGCTGTATGGGGGATGAGGCAAAACTTCCCATCCAATTTTGACAATCTCGTCAGAGGTGTGACGACTGGTGTGTGGTCTTGCATTGTCATGCAAAAGAAGAACATCTGCCATTGATTTTGTTGGGCGAACTCGCTGAAGACGTGCTTTAAGTTTTTTGAGGGTTGTGACATATTGAACAGAATTTATTGTGCATCCCTGCTCCAAAAAATCAACCAGAATCACACCCTCTGTATCCCAGAAAACTGTTGCCATAACTTTCCCTGCCGATCGCACAGTTTTGAATTTTTTCTTCCTCGGGGAGCTTGTGTGACGCCACTCCATTGACTGCCTCTTTGATTCGGGTTCAAAAAAATCCACCCATGTTTCGTCCCCGGTCACAATTTTTTTCAGAAACTCATCTCCCTCCAAACGGAAGCGCTGCAAGTGTTGGGAGGCTATTGTTTTCCTTGCCTCTTTATTCTGATCGGTTAACATTCTTGGAACCCACCGTGCACAAACTTTTGAGTACCCCAATTGTTTCATAATCGTGATCACACTGCCTTTACTAAGAGAAATAATGCGACACACTTCATCTGCAGTCACCCGACGGTCACCACGAATGATGTCATCAACTTGCTGAATGTTGTGTGGACTCACTGCACTCACCGGCCTGCCGCTCCGCTTTTCGTCAGTCAACGGTGTTTGCCCTTCAGCTTCCTTACAACGACGAACCCATCGTCTAACAGTGCTGACATCCACTGTCACAACACCATACACCTTCTTCAGTCTTTCATGAATGCGTATGGGCGTTTCACCTTCTGCATTCAAGAATTCAATCACACAACGCTGTCTCAAACGAACATCGATGTCGGCCATCTTACAAACTTCTGCTGTGCTGCCACATGTTGACACAGAAAGTTACTACTGCAGTGGATTGCAGAAGAAGGTTTGAGGAATGGCGCCAAATTCAAATTTTTCACTTAACTTAATTTTTTTAAGTAGAAAAAAAAATGGGAGGCATTACTTTTTGACCGACCCTCGTAAAAACTGTTACAAATCATTATTCCACACCTGCAGTTTTGCGGTGAGATCCAGCTACAGCTGCGAGACGATGTTTAGGATCATTAAAGTCGTTTTAAAGTAATTCGATTACCTCAGGCATCATTCAGAAGACTTGCATTTCGAAGTCATAAGCAACTGCTTTCAAACTCTACCATGGGTGCTACGTATTTCTTGTAGTACATCTATTTTCAGTTAGCATTACGACAATCATATAACTACGTGACACTGTAGGCTAGAGAGCGATGAGTTACTTCAACGTGAAGAAAGCTTCTGGTATGAAGGTATCTACCACACTGATCGAGTGTGCATACACAGGATACCAGTGTCGACAGGACTAAGTTGCCATTTTCAGATCCATGGAGTATAAACGTTTTGTGTATTGAATAGCATGATTTGATAACTTGTACTCTGTGACTCCGAATATGGAAGCTTAGTCCTGTCGAAGCTAACAATCCAGTATCCAGTGTACATACACGCGATCAAGGCAGTAGAGAACTTCATACCAGAAGCTTTCTTTACATTACGGCAATCACTGGACACTTCATAATGGTAGTTAATTTACTTCCACCGTCATTAACATCCAACGGCGCCCGTACCCGGAGGCTGACGCTAGAGGGAGGGAGGGGGGGGGGGGGGTTGCTAGCTCTCAGGGAATGGAGAGAAATATAGTGTAGTCAGATGTTTTTCTTTCAGGAAAGTGATTTGAAAGTAGACATTAAGCATGATTTTTGTAGGGTTGTAGCTGGAATTTTATTATGCCTGTTACAAGTCGTCTTTCGTCTTCCAAAATATTAAAAATACTTCATACCCCGCGGTTTGGCTCCCCTACAAGCTATCGTATGAGAACTCTTGTTAACATCCTTCCTACAGACCGCCTGTGTCAGATATTCTAAGGCTTTTATTAGATTAATACTGTCACAGGACGCCATTGTTTCTCTGTAATTTTGTTGGAAGAAGCTTAATGTGACACTTGTTTAGCTGCATATTTAATAGGCGCCAGCCAGAATTCAGTTCACTAACCTGGAGCGTCAAACCGCGATATATACAGAAACAAAATCGTACCCAGCAGTTTCTGTTGATCTGAGTGGTGGGAGTGGAGCGTTTAGGCTCGACGTCTTGTCATGGAGCGTAGTTAGGTCCATATTTTTTTTGTCATTACGATGTCCAAAACATCCAGTAGCTAGTTTACAGGCGACGCAATGTGCGATGGTTCAGTACTGCTCCACACCGACATACTCAGTCTCTCTTCACGCTCGAAAAGTTTTATTCCCTTGGGGTTGATGTTCCTCGGATTCCACACGAAGTGCTTAGTGTTTAAGTCTCCGTCAAAGAATATTTTGTAATATCCTTGGAAAATTGCTTCAAATTCTTCCTCCAGCAACTTAGCCATGTGTTACGGAGGTGGCACACTGCGCTCATATTTGGGAGGACGACGGTTCAAACCCGCTTACGGCCATCAAGGTGTAGCTTCCGTGACTTCCATAAATAGCTCGATGAAAATGGTTCAAATGGCTCTGAGCACTATGGCACTTAACATCTGTGGTCACCAGTCCCCTAGAACTTAGAACTATTTAAACCTAACTAACCTAAGGACATCACACACATCCATGCCCGAGGCAGGATTCGAACCTGCGACCGTAGCAGTCGCGCGGTTCCGGACTGAGCGCCTAGAACCGCTAGACCACCGCGGCCGGCCGATGAAAATGCCAGGATGGTTCCAGTGGAGAGGGCCTGTTTCTTTCCCCAACATTTCGTAATCCGAGCTCCTTCTCCCAGCAGTTGAGCGTTGTATGTGAGGTGTGCGGCTGTCATTGTTTTTGTCCGTGCAGTTTCTTGACCGTGACTATTGTTGCTTCCAGGGTTCGTAACTTTGGTAGGGGATTCTTTATGCTCGGAATTTCAAAGTTGCAGCCGTTACAGTTATAAGGGTTGAGGCAATGGAAGAGGGTGGCCATTCTGACAGCACTACTCCCATGGTGTGACATCTGCGAACCCCATCTATCTACGGTCAGATGAAATATCCAAAGAGTGCTCAAATGCAAAAGAAAAGATACGAAACGTCGTAACTACCAGACTGTTTAAAATCTGCACATGCCGCTTGTGGATATCGTAGTGAGACGCCTAGGAACGCGAATGTAGCGTCGTCACCCCCACCTAAAGAATACAGAGCTATGCCATCTGTAGGAGGGAAGGTGAAGCTCACTGTCTTTTTCAACTTCCGAGGTCCCATACAAATCGAATTCCTCTTGCACGGGAAAATAATTAGTAGTGTACTGTGAAACACTCCGTACCCTATGCAAGTCCATCAAGAGTAAAAGGCCTGAACTGCTCACGGAGGAGTGCACGTCCACACGTCGCCGAGGTCACACAAAGCGTAAGGGACCGGTTTCAGTATCCGCCCTACATCCTGCACACGTCGTTCCGCGACTTTTGCCCACTAAAAGAAAAGGAAAAAAACCCTGTCCTCATGCCTCTGGTGATTAGGCCTACTTTTTACACTACTGGCCATTAAAATTTCTATACCACGAAGATGATGTGCTACAGACGCGAAATTTAACCTACAGTAAGAACATTCTGTGATATGCAAATGATTAGCTTTTCAATGCATTCACACAAGGCTGGCACCGGTGGCGACACCTACAACGTGCTGATATGAGGAAAGTTTCCAACCGATTTCACATACACAAACAGCACTTGACCGGCGTTGCCTGGTGAAACGTTGTTGTGATGCCTCCTATTAGGAGGAGAAATGCGTACCATCACGTTTACGACTTTGATAAAGGTCGGATTGTAGCCTATCGCGATTGCTGTTTATCGTATTGCGACATTGCTGGTCGCGTTGGTCGAGATCTAATGACTGTTAGCAGAATATGGAATCGGTGGGTTCATGAGGGTAATACGGAATGCCGTGCTGGATCCCAACGGCCTCGTATCACTAGCAGTAGAGGTGACAGGAATCTTATCCGCATGGCTGTAACGGATCGTGCAGCCACGTCTTGATCCCTGAGTCAACAGATGGGACGTTTGCAAGACAACAACCATCTGCACGAACAGTTCGACGACGTTTGCAGCGGCATGGACTGTCAGCTCGGAGACCGTGGTTGCGGTTACCCTTGACGCTGCATCACAGACAGGAGCGCCTACGATGGTGTACTCAACGACGAACCTGGGTGCACGAATGGCAAAACATTTTTTCGGATGAATCCAGGTTCTTTTTACAGCATCATGATGGTCCCATCCGTATCTGGCGACATCGAGGTGAACGCACATTGGAAGCGTGTATTTGCCATCGCCATAGTGACGTATCACCCAGCGTCATGGTATGGGGTGCCATTGGTTACATGTCTCGGTCACCTCTTGTTCACATTGACGGCACTTTGAACAGTGGACGTTACATTTCAGATGTGTTACGACCCGTGGCTCTACCCTTCATTCGATCCCTGAGAAACCCGACATTTCAGCAGGATAATGCACGACCGCATGTTGCTGGCCTTTATGAATACAGAAAATGTTCGACTGCTGCCCTGGGCAGCATATTCTCCAGATCTTTCCCCAACTGAAAACTACTCTTGATGAACTGTGGTATCGTGTTGAAGCTGCATGTGGAGCTGTACCTGTACATGCCATCCAAGCTCTGTTTGACTCAATACCCAGGCGTATCAAGGCTGTTATTACGGCCAGAGGTGGTTGTTCTGGATACTGATTCCTGAGGATCTATGGACCCAAACTGGGTGAAAATGTAATCACATGTCAGTTCTCGTGTAATGTATTTGTCCAATGAATACCCATTTATCATCTGCATTTCTTCTTGGTGTAGTAATGTTAATGGCCGATAGTGTAATATCAGCTACACCAACAGTCTTGTTTCGTACCTTTTCTTTTGAACACCCTTCATATTTTCAACTGTGAGGATGTTTTCCAAATGCCCGCGTACCGTGTATCTGAAGCGGAATGTAGGTACCAACCTGAGATTTACCTAACTGAATGTGAGAAACCGCCTGAAAACCACATCCAGGTTCGCCAGCTCTCCAGCCCCCGTCGTTAATCCGTTCTAGATCTAGAGCAGACCCGCAAGCACATATTCTGCATACGGTTATCTGGACGTCTGCAAACCTTCTTGTTTCAGTGTTATCCACATATTCCTTTCTTCGTCGGTAGGATGGAGAACCACATCCTTATCAGTCTACCCAGTTTTCAATAGCCTTCTAAGTACCACATCTCAAACGCTTCTATTCTCTTCCTTTCCTGTTTTCCCATAGTCCATGACTCGTTTCCATACTAAGCAGTGCTCTAAACTTACAATCACAGAATTTCTCCCACAAATTTCCAAGGAACGTCTTCTTTGCCTCTGCTAATCTGCTCTCTGTGTCCTGACTTCGACGGTTGTATCTTACTTTGCTCCGTAGGTAGCAGAATTTCTTCACTTCGTCTACCTCAAAGTCCCCAATTTTGACGTCAAATTAATCGCTGATCTCATTTCTGTAACAGCCTAACACATTCCTCCTTCATAGATTGACTGGCAGTCCACACAGTGTTTTGATTACTGTTCATTTCACTGAACACGTCCAGCTGTTCTTCCTCAATTTCACTGAGGATGACAATGTCACCAAGGAATCTCATCACTGACATTCTTTTCTCCCTGAATTTTAATTAGACTCTTAATGTTTGTTATGTTTCCTTCACTGCTTCTTCGATGTCGATTGAACCGAAAGGGAGAAGTACTTCACCGCTATCTTACACCGTTTTTAATCCGAGCACTTAGTTCGTCGTCTTCCTATCTACCTGTTCCCTCTTGGTAGTACCAGTGGTTACTTTTTTTTCTTCGTATCCCTCAAAAATTCTTCATTCTGCCGCTTAAGTCTGTCGTCGTAGTATCCATACATTTTTTTAAGTTTCAGACTTCTTCTGTTTGATGATTGGCCGCGAACTTATGAAAGTCGATCTTCTGAGTGGCACCTAGTTATTGGTGTTTGATGTCTTGCATTTCCTCTATGATGTTGAAGTTTTTTGGTGAATCATAAGCTGTCATTTGCACTGTACTGTGTGGTCAGGAAAGATCTGAAAAGCCAGTAAGGATGCTGCACGGTAGGTTGTGCTGAGAAATAATTTTTAGGATAAAAGTGCGGTAAATTTCTCCGTTTCTGAGTGAAATAGCGTTGTATTTAGCCAGTCAGGCCTTTGTGCCAGCAAATTGAAGCAGCCTGCCAGATACAATTAGTGTTAGTTGTTCTCATAGCGTAGATGATAGCGCAGGAGACACCTCAGCCTTTATCTCGCGTTTCATGCTTACTGTCCCATGTTCAATTTTTGTATCGCTCTCATGTTCGGTTTTAGGAAATCATACGAAGAACACGTTTGGCGACACTGTCTCTGGTGCGTCGCTTTAACAGTCAGATGTGCTAACTTCAGTGATATCTCGGAAATGGCGCTCATATGAATTTCTTCCTCAACATTTATTTCTCAGAGCAATCTAAGTTGCAACACTCTTAAAATTTTTTCAACCTGTTGCTGACCACCCTGTTATTCTCAAAATTCCAGACAAAATTTCATTTTCAACGAGGATCAGTCCTCACACTATTTCTTTTATGCTCAGTTGTAAGTTACTATGAGACCTACTTTATGCTGATTAGAGTAATGGAGTGTTACTTATGGTTTTCTAAAATTCTTTTAACTCTGAAGACTTTAAGTTCATCTAAAGAAAAGATGTATTCCTTTTCCATCTGATGTACTGCTTGTTACCTGTGATGATGGCCGATACGACCGAAACCGATAGAGACTAAAGAATAATTCATGGAGCTGAACTGCTAAAATACAGTTCTTCAACTTCCTGACAGCTTAGCGAATCGCTTCACTAAAATATTCTGACGGAAAAAAATCAAATCGCCAAGAGGCAGTTGTACGACATAAACGACAGTTGGTAGGTATGATAAACCTTTCATTTCTTTTATGTTTTCGTCTTCTTTAAAGGCAAAGAGAAAAGATGAAGTACTAGCCCATCATAGAGCTTATGCCAACCGTAAGGTATTTTTGATTTTCAGTTGTTAAAAAAGAGAGTAGATTTTCTTGTACCTGTATGAGGAAGGGAGGATTCGCGCTTAGCTTGTGAACGAGTGACAAGCACGCCATTTTAAGCGAGTAATTTTTGACCGCCATTTTGGGGTCGCTATGAATAAGTGAGGAGTATGTATTTCATATGTGAACCGTTAAGAAAATTTTATTAACAAAAGGGTCGTGTAAGTTGTTATTTCAAATAGTACGATAATTACAAGAACTGAAGCCCACCTGTGTACTTTGGAAAATTACGAAGATCCGATAAGCTTAATGGGAACACGGTCAAGACTTCAAAGGCGAACACGGCGACTAAACGTAGCATTATAAAGAATGGTAAGCACAAATCTACAGCGGAGAAAGAAACTACTTCGCCTTGCAAAATAATATGAACTAATACGGACTTATTTCCAGGCATAGATCTGCTTATTGTGTTTGTCATACATGTCGAAAAATTAATAATCATTAATTCAATACGTTTTAAAAAGCCACGCATTTCAACATTTTATTATCACTTATTCCTTTAATTTATTATATTATATAGGCGAGTTCTACGTCTGAAAGATGATGTCTGTTGAAATTTCGTGCCAGTTATGTAAGAATGGCGGGAG
Organism: Schistocerca gregaria; assembly: GCF_023897955.1. NCBI lineage: Eukaryota > Metazoa > Arthropoda > Insecta > Orthoptera > Acrididae > Schistocerca > Schistocerca gregaria. Next base: position 239,094,100 of record NC_064926.1, read on the forward strand.
TAGCGCCACAGTTAGAATGCAAATCAGCTTTGCTCTAAATATACGCTGCAACGGTCGTGAGCGTTTGTTACCTTTGAGACTGGTCTTGGGAGTTGACTTGAGCTAAGTAGTCAAGAATGTCTTTAAGGCGACGAAGACGCCGTCGTTAACACCTCACTGAGTTCGAACGAGGTCGTGATAATAACTAGCGTATGCCACTGGTGGCCGGGAGACCCTTAGCGGGGCGGTCCGGCCGCCGCCCCAAAAGTTCTTTACCGCAACTACGGCGATTTGCGAGTGATTGAGGATGCAATGATGATGAAAGACACACAACACTCAGTCATCTCGAGGCAGAGAAAATCCCTAACCCCCACCGGGAATCGAACCCGGGACCTCGTGCGCGGGAAGCGGAACGCTACCACAAGACCACGCCCCGCAGACAACGAGGTCGTGTAATAGAGCTACGAGAAGCCGGATGTCTCTTCTGCGGTTTTGCACAAAGATTATGCAGGACTGTAGCCACCGTATATGATTGCCGGCAGCGGTGGTCACGAGAAGGTACCGTAGAAAGAAGTCCTATCCTCCGAGTCAGACCCCCTATAGGGTCATTCCACCGACCCCAAACCACCGCCGTATGCGACTTCAGTGGTGTTAGACGAGAGCTCATTGGAAGACAGGGTGGGTGTCTGTTGCGTTTTCCGATGAAACCCGGTCCTGCCTAGCTGCCAGTGACGGTCGTGGTTTGATTAGAAGGAGGCCAGGTGAACGACTGCAACGAACCTAGCTCAGCCCTGGGGTAGTTACAGCCTAGGGTAGGATTTTGTAATTTATTACGACAGCAGGACTATTCTCGTGCTTATTCCATGCATGGTTAACCCACGCACCTTATACGTCAGTTTGATGATTCGATCTGTTGTGCTGCCGTTCATGAACAGCAGTCAATGGGGCGTTTTCCAACAGGATAACGATTGTCCACATACCCCTGTTGTAGCCCAACACGCTCTACAGAGCGTCAGTCTGATGATTCGATCTGTTGTGCTGCCGCTCATGAACAGCAGTCAATGGGGCGTTTTCCAACAGGATAACGATTGTCCACATACCGCTGTTGTAGCCCAACACGCTCTACAGAGTGTCGACATGTCGCCTTGGCGTGCTCGATCACCAGATCTCTCTCTATTCAAGAACTAATGGGACTTCATCGGACAACACCAGCGCCATCAAGAAACAGCTGTAACCGCCGCTGTGTTGACTGACCAAGTGCAACAGGCTTAGAAGAACTCCATCCCACAAACTGACATCCGGCACCTGTACAACACAACATATGGACATTTTCATGTTAGCATTCAACATTTTGGCCGTTATACCGGTTATTAATGCACCAGCATTTCACATTTGCAATGGCTTATCTTGTGATTACATTAACATGCGATCTCGCAGTGTTAATAACTATGTAAGCTAATCGCGAAATTTCATTTCTCGACATTAATAATTTTTTGATGTTGCGAGTTTTTTTCCGTCAATGTGTTATATACAGATGTCACTGGCTCAGGTTCATTGGCGACGCCTGCAGCGCATAGTCATAACAGCCTTTCTCCAGCCTCGTAGTCCAGAAAGAGATGTTACCGCGAGTTTGGCGACGTGACGTGCGGCGAGTGCCCTTTGGAGAACAGCTGGAGTGAGTGGGCACGCACCACGCACCACGCACCACGCACCACGCACCAGCGCGCACCCCGCCGCGACCCGCGACCTGCGCGTGCGTCACCGTGACGTCACGCCGTTGTTTATTTCATGAGCAGCGCGCATCTAGATAACACGGCCGTGGGATGGCGTGACGGGCTGCGGCGCACGGATTTGTTTGCGGACAAACACACGAGAGTGGATGGCCCCACACACACTGCCACTATTGTTCCAGGTCCACACCTGCCGCTGACACGCACTTGCACAATTTTCTCACCCACCTCGCGCTGTGCGAATCCTATCCTCTAATGCTACTGCCGCACGACCATTCCTCTTTACTCTATTTTAACGTGCTTTAAGATCCGTATGTTGACAGGTCAAAAATTCTTCTACTTATAACGGTTCTAACAGTCCACATTCCTTTTCCCAAATTTAACTGATCGAGGCCGGTTTATTTATTAATAATCTGATACCACTTTTAGTCAATTTTCTGTGGTTCGCTTTTTTCGCTAGGATGCTTAGTTTTCCACAGCATTTATCTTTTTTACTATTTGCTTACCTGTATCTAGTTTTAATTGTGAGAGCAATCGGTATTCTTTTTACAGAAAAATATGTGATTTCCAAAAAGTTAGCGTCGCACTTTTTTACATAATCAAGACCAACTAAAAATAAATGAATAGTATATTCTGCAAAGTAAAAATTATCCATTATACACTACTGGCCACTAAAATGGCTACACCAGGAAGAAATTCAGATGACAAACGGGTATTCATTGGACAAATATATTATACTAGAACTGACGTATGATTACATTTTCACGCAATTTGGGAGCATAGATCCTGAGAAAACAATACCCAGAACAACCACCTCTGGCCGTAATAACGGCCTTGATACGCGTGGGCATTGAGTGAAACAGAACTTGGATGGCGTGTACAGGTATAGCTGCCCATGCAGCTTCAACACGATACCACAGTTCATCAAGAGTAGTGACTGGCTTATTGAGACGAGCCAGTTGCTCGGCCACCATTGACCAGGCGTTTTCAAGTGGTGAGAGATGTGCAGAATGTGCTGGCCTGGGCAGCAGTCGAACATTGTCTGTATCCAGAAAGGCCAGTAAGGACCGGCAACATGCGGTCGTTTATTATCCTCCTGAAATGTAGGTTTTCGCAGGGATCGAATGAAGGGTAGAGCCACGGGTCGTAACACATCTGAAATGTAACGTCCACTGTTCAAAGCGCCGTCAATGCGAACAAGAGGCGACTGAGACGTGTAACCAATGGCACCCCATACCATCAAGCCGGGCGATACGCCAGTATGGCGATGACGTATACACACTTCCAATGTGCTTGAACCGCGATGTCGCCATACATGGATGCGACCATCATGATGCTGTAAGCAGAACCTGGATTCATGGGAAAAAATGACGTTTTTCCAATGGTGCACCCATGTTCGTCGTTTAGTACACTATCGCGGGCGCTCGTGTGTGTGATGCAGCGTCAAGGGTAACCGCAGCCATGGTCTTCGAGCTGATAGTCCATGGTGTTGCAAACGTCGTCAAACTGTTCGTGCAGATGGTTGTTGTCTTGCAAACGTCCCCATCTGTTGACTCAGGGATCGAGATATGGCTGCACTTTCCGTTAAAGCCATGCCGATAAGATGCCTGTCATCTCGACTGTTAGTGATACGAGGCCGTTGGGATCCAGCACGGCGTTCCGTATTACTCTCCTGAACACACAGATTCCATGTTCTGCTAACAGCCATTGGATATCGACCAACGCGACCAGCAATGTCGCGATACGATAAACAGCAATCGCGATAGGCTACAATCCGACCTTTATCGAAGTCGGAAACGTGATGATACGCATTTCTCCTCCTTACGCGAGGCATCACAACAACGTTTCCCCAGGCAGCGCCGGTCAACGGCTGTTTGTGTATGAGAAATCGGTTGGAAACTTTCTTCATGTCACCACGTTGTAGCTGTCGCCGGCTCCAACCTTGTGTGAATGCTCTGAAAAGATAATCACTTGCATATCACCGCATCCTCTTAATGTCGGTTAAATTTCACGTCTGTAGCACGTCATAATCGTGGTGTAGCATTTTTAATGGCCAGTAGTGTAACAGATCGATACTTAAGCAATAATTTTGTTTTCTATATTCCGAACACGGAACTTATCTATGTCGATATGAATTCTTAAACGTGCACTTCTGCAATAAAAATGACTTTGGACTAGTGTCCGCAACATTACGGCAATTTTTTTTATAGGAGGTAGTTAGATCTCTGCTCTGGAAGATGACAGTTGTAATGTATTAGGAACGACATTTTTGTAAAAGATTTTTACGAATCTGTTTATAATATTGTGAGACATTTTTCGTCTGTGACGGTAAAAACAGATTTGGTGGTGTGGTTATGGTAGCATGTCGTGAAATAAAATCTAAAGTGGAATAATGAGCATGGTATTTCTGTCACACAAAATACAACACAAACCTTGTGAAGGTACTGGTGTGTAGTATCTGTGAGTGGTTGTTCTTTTGAGGACGACAATGCCCAGTGACGCAGAGAGTCACAATCAGAGGCAGTGGTTGAGAGGCTGTGGAAGGTGTAGGTTGCGTGAGCCAAAGGATTTACCTCTATGTTAAATAGTAGTGACATAATAGTGTGTTTATGTTTGTGTAGTGTGATAAACGAAATACATTAAATTTTACCAGTTCTTAATGCGTCTCCATCATTTAGTACCACACCAATGAACGAAGTCTCGATATACACGGTCAACTATGACAAGAGGAATATAACATAATAATCATTAATTAACCCATATAATCTCCAAGGAGGCGGGAGCTTAAAACCTGATTATTAGGGAGTTCTTCAGAAAGACTGCAGTCCCTAGACACCGCTGCCACAAATCAAGTACGCTCATTTTATTATACACAGCGCAAAACATATAAATTTCTCGAAACCCCGTAATCGTCTCCCATTGCGAAACATAAGTCTGGAATTTGGATCAAATTTGCCTACTACGACCGTCCTCTGTAATGGTGAAAAAGCGAGGCGCCCTGTGACGTCACACTCGGGCTCGGTGAAGCTTCAAACGGCAAGCTGTCGACACAGGCGTCACAGCTCAGAAGTTAATGTGAGGTGTAACGTGGGGTAGTGGTGTCACATTGGGACGGTGGCGTGAAAGTGGCACGCAATGGGAACATCGTCCCACCCCTCTTACCCACATTTCATCCATTGTTTTGTCGCCTCTGCTATGGAGAACAGAACCGCAACGTCCAACGTTTGAAGCCGCGTGGTTTTAGCATGGGTGCCCGAGGAAAGCATTTCAGACACACAGCCGCTCTGAATCGACCTGAAGAAGTGGCATAAAGGGTGTCAGTGAAACCACGCATTCCCTTGGGCCGTTGATTCCCACATATTTCGCAGCCTAAAATGACAGCTCGCATTGTGATGACCAACTGGACGACGTTCTTGACAAATGCGGCCACTGCTGCCAACCCCCGGAAGATTCAATCCTGTTCTAAGGACATCGCGGAGCTGCAACGCCACTGAACGTGATCTGACCTCTTTCGAGTGTAGTGTGACCGCAATTTTTTTCTGTTGGATACAGAGTGGAACAACCGTGGGCCGTCAGAAACAATCCGACAAAATAAGAACGTTATCCGAAGCAGGAAAGCGTGTTCATACGTTTCCAGCACTCCTGTTTCGCGCCCTCTTGTGGCGTGCTCACAGAGAGGTGCAATATTGACACGTGCGTGAATGAAATGCCAAAGAGACCGTCTAAGATACCCCATTTCGGCAACACTCTTGGGGCTACCCACACACCTTAAATGCGTACGTTGAAAATGTACCTGTCAGAAACTCTGTCATGCATTCAGGTGAATAATGCTTTGCGGCTGCTCATTAATATCGATGGTTATCCATTGTATCGTCGTAGGCACTGACCGTGCTGGTCATCAACATTAATTTCGCATGACAAACGGTACAACAGTTGACATTGAAAATCATTGGGTGGTTCCGTATTCACCATTGCTGTGCAAAATATACAAAGCACACATCATCATTGAGCTCTGCAGTTCGGTGAAATCTATAAAATATATATTCAAATATGACGATAAGGGTAGTGATATGGCTGTATCTGCTGTTCACAGTGTTAACGAAACCGATGAAACAACACAGTATCAAATGGGCAGATACATCAGCAGCAATGAAGCAGTTTGGGTTTTCCGATACACGAAAGACACCCTGTTGGTGCAACATTCACATGTACGTGAATGAAATGCCAAAGAGACCGTCTAAGATACCCCATTTCGGCAACACTCTTGGGGCTACCCACAAACCTTTATTGCGTACGTTAAAATGTACCTGTCAGAAACTGTCATCCATTCAGCTGAATAATGCCTTACGGCTGGCTGCACCTGGCGCCTGAGGGCATGCAACCCCACCTAACGGGCGTCGCGGATCTGACCTCCGCCGCAGAGGCGTCAAAATAAGGAAATGTGCATTTCGGCCTGCGATGTGGTGTGAAGATCTTTCATTCGTGTGACATGTCACAATGGCGTTGGGCATAATTGTGGTGGAATGTGATGCCCATGTGACATCATTAATACTCCTTACATCTCACATGAACTTCTGAGCTGAGGCCATTTTTCGCAGGTGTGGATACCCCGCTGTTTGAAGTGTCGCAGAGCCCTGGGGTGACGTCGCAGGGCGCCGCGCTTTTGTACTACCACAGAGGAACATTTTAGGCACAATTTTATGAGGATTTTCAGTGTCCCACACTCCCAAATTGTGGTGATTAATCTTTCCAGATAAATGGAAGGTTGCTTCGTCGCTGAATATCAGCTAGGAGGCGAAATGTTCATCCTCAAATGCTTCCTGAGTTGCGATGCGAAACTGATGGCGCCAGTCATACTTTTCCGGTTTTAAACATTACATGATCTGCAGATGGTACGGTTTGAAATGTAACCACCGTCGTAAAATCTTCCACACAGTTTGCTGCAGTATTGAAACTTCGTGTCCTCGGCGGACAATTGATTTTATTGGTCTGCGTACGAAAAATCCCGTTACTGTCCCCAAGGTTGCATTTGGCAAACTTGGTACTTCTTTAATTACAGAGACAACCAGTGTCCCTAAATCGTCGATATCAATGCACAATCATTCTGCTTACATAGTGGTTCTGTTTCAGAGTTTCTGTACTGTCATGTAACAGATAAAAATCTTGCATATTCCAACACACTAAAACTCTTTTCCTGTAGTTTCGCCGATTTGTCAAGGTACTGTACCCGTAACGCCACAATGGAACACTGCAAGCTCTGTGAGTTTACGATCATATTCATGCATGAGTCATGTCTGTACATGTCGAAATACAGAACACCGAAAACGAATGAATCACTTACAGTAGCCCTGTATTATTGCGAAAATATATTATGTTTTTGATCTGGTTATCTGTGGAATATTTTACAGACTGAACTAATATAAAGCATACTTCTTTTATTTTCAGTCCATTTATGCAATGTGATTTTTTCAAATCTCCCTGTGAAGCTACAATGAATATTTATGCCATGAAATTAGTAATCTGCAACAATTTGCTTTGTTAGCGGTATTTTAAACACTGTCAGATGCTAATGTAGGACACCATTTATAATTTTTACACTTCTTGAAATTGTTATCTCATGATTTTTTAATCACGGCATTTATTGTAGTGGTTCAGTCGAGCCAAATTATAGAAACACAGTTGCGTTTATGTTGAACTGTAGCTCTTGAGAATTTAGGCTATCTGAAGACTTCAAACAGAAGCCGGCTGTTTCATTTTACAAGGAAACCGCCACATCTCCAGTACATCTATTACGGGCAAGGTGGAAAAGGTGGATGTATCCGGGGAGACTGAGAGGCATAAACACAATGAAAGAATTCTGCTTGTCCTGCAGTTATGTTGGGTACACTAGAACGTTCCAGGAAAGGCTGAGCCACAAAGAATGCCAGTCTCAAAGGCAACAGGGGTTGGTGGCCACAGCTACAAGAGGTTCGAAAGGAACAGCTGTGTTCACAGGGCGGATGTGGAATAGTGAAGGCAGAGGCAGACACAAGTTACGACAGAGACGGAGGCAGATGGCGTAAATCGTCTGTCCTGAGGCAGAACCAAACCACAAGAGGTCCAGAGCCTCGAGTGTCTCTCTGAAAGAAGACGTGGGCGACACGTGGCCTCTATCCAGTGCCTTCTGATTGGATATTCAAACACTGCTGTGTTTTCATGAGGGCTCTCAACAGCCCGTGGACTTTGGTCCACCAGTTCAACATTCACGTCGCGGCATGTACGAGATGGGTCTCCTTTACGGGTTTTATACCTGGTCCAGCGATCGTCCAGCTTTTTCGTCCGATCGGAAAAATTGACTCTGTCAGACTCTGCAAAATACTAATTTACTGGAACTATGACTTCCTCGTTTGATGAAAGATTCTTCCCAGCAACCCATAGTTTCAAATTAGAGAACAGTAAAAAGTCACTTCGGGCTAAATCTGGTGAGTTGGTTGGATGAGGAATCATTTCAAAGCCCAAGAGCACTTTTTTGCGTGCCAACCTTTTCAGCCAACAATGAAACATAAGAGGGCCCAGTTATGGTTGAACGCCACATTTTTTCCAAGTAATCTATGAGGATTACTCCTTGAGAATCCTAAAAACCACTGACCATTACCTTACGAGCTGACAAAATGGTCTTTGCTTCTTCGGAACACTGTCACCAGCCTTTGCCCATTGTTTTCACTGCCGTTTTGACTCTGGTGTGTAATCATGGATTCATGTTTCATCAACAGTCATAAGTCGGCTCAAAAAGTCTCGCGAATTAAAATTAAACATTGCCAGACATTGCTCTGCCGGATGCGCTTTTGGTGGACTGTGAGCAATCCGCACGAACACTATCATATTATTAATTGATTTGTGCGGCAGTCCAACTCTTCAAACGAAAATGTTTAGTAACAGCATGAAACTCTGTTTTCCCTGTTTGCTATCGCAGTCATGACACTCATCATTACATACGGCTGTCAACAATGACCTGCGTACTGAGCACTGTTGAATTTCTTTACTTGATTCTTTGAATAACCAAACTTACCAACCGTGAAGGTGCAACAAAAATATTCCATTCTTTCTTGGAAATTTACCTGACTTATCAAACTGTCCTCATATGTCTGGCGAGAACATCAGAGTATGTGCAGTAAATAGGAACGAGAAACGAAAAGATAATAAAAATAAATAATTTTTGGCGTTTCCGTTGAGTCGGACAACCGGGGTTGTAAACTATGCTTTATGAGATACTTTACGCCAAAGCTTCGACAGACGTGCGAGTAAAAGAGAAAGTTGACAAAGGAAGTAGAAGCATCCGTTTTCATTCGCAGTAATTCATGCTTTCGTGCTCCGATGCTGCGTTAAGCCGGTTTTTCACAGGCATTAACTACCACTATTCGCGTTAAGTCAACTTAAATGTGGTGGCACTCTGCTTGCACAATGTCAAGCCAACGTAAGTGAAATTTATGGAAGTTAGAAGTCATTTAATCTTCTTATCCGGTGTCGCTTCCCCTATGAGCTTCATCAAGTGGCGCCATACGAATCTTCTCTCATTTTGCTCTTGTTCGTTTGACTGTGCATGCCTTGAACAGCTTCTGTATGTACTAGCATATTTAGCGTCACAGCAAAATGATTGGTTTAGTCTCCAAATAAATAAATACTTTGTAAAGTGGCATAATTTTCTTAAACCCTGAGACAGCAGTCTCAGCTAGCATTCAGGAATTCCTTATAATCATTTATTTGTAATAAAGTAACACAGCGTTTTTTGAAGTCATGTACAGATTCGAATAATTTTTAACTGAGTATATGGAATTGCTAAGACTAGTATTACTCCAGAAAAATCAGTATGTTAAAGGTATTTTTTATTTGAATGTAGCGATATTTTCTTGCTTCAGTCATTGGCTGTAAGTATTACGGTGAAGAAGGGTAAAAAACGCAGAGAAAGGAACAGATTGGAATACATCCAGCAAACAAGTGAGGACGTGGTTGCATTTGCTCCTATGAGATGCCAAGGTTGGCGCAGGACAGAAGTACGTTTCGGGCCGCATCGAACCAAATAAAGAGAAATCGTGGCTATTGAAGATGAAGAAACTGAAAATAAGTAATTACCATAAAATTTGTGGTAAAGGCTTCAAATGGACACAAAGTTACTCTCGTTTACTCGGAGATAAAAGTAAGAGAAAAACCGACACCAGTAAACAATGTTATGTACAGTATGTATGGCACCTTACTACGATGTTTTGTTTAAGACTGCTAACATTAAGAACTCTGAAATTGTGGCACCAGGTGCCCGGTATGCGTATGTAACTGGAAATGAATCATCAGTCACGTAAACATTTCTACCATACGACCCCATCCGTAGGCGGGCTAGAAGTTGGAACCAGTGTGAGAGACAGAGGAATACTTTCCTTATTTTTGTGTCTACTTTGCTTTTACCTCTCGTAACGGCTATGTACAGAAATGATTTTTTGTGCACATCCACTGGCAAAGTATCTCGCGAGTTATGTAAGTTTCATTCGTTTTATTTAATTCGTATTAAAAGACGGTACTTCAGTTTTCGATGTTGATGTATTAATATTAGGATGTATTTCAATTTAGTTTTTTTACATTTGTCGATGTATTTGTATATGTTACCAGTTTTTCTTCTTCTTATCATTGATGCCTTAGTTTGCATAGATTAGTTTGTGCAATTGGTAGCGTTCTAGCGCTATTACGCAGCTGAAGACAGTGCATACCGTTCCGCTCCAATTACAAGTGGACTGTACGAACTCCCCTTCACCGATTTGATTCATGTTGACACGACTGCAACTTATGTAAACAGGAAGATTGCAACTCACAACCATTTTCGAGAAAATCGAGTTTGAAAATATTTTCCGGGCTCGTATAGTTTGTATGATTGATAGTACTCAAGGAGTCGGCGCGTAGTTTCGTAAGTGCGGGGTCTAAGGATCGAATCTCTCTGGAGATACTCCCATTTTTTTCCAATATATTGGTAAGACTGAGATTTAGAAACCAGGTTTTAAATTGTAAGACATTTCCAGGGGCAGATGTGGACTCTGACCACAATCTATTGGTTATGACCTGTAGATTAAAACTGAAGAAACTGGAAAAAGGTGGGAATTTAAGGAGATGGGACCTGGATAAACTGAAAGAACCAGAGGTTGTACAGAGTTTCAGGGAGATCATAATCGAACAATTGTCAGGAATGGGGGAACGAAACACAGTAGAAGAAGAAAGGGTAGCTTTGAGGGATGAAGTAGTGAAGGCAGCAGAGGATCAAGTAGGTAAAAAGACAAGGGCTAGTAGAAATTCTTGGGTAACAGAAGAAATATTGAATTTAATAGATGAAAGGAGAAAATATAAAAATGCAATAAATGAAGCAGGTAAAAAGGAATACAAACGTCTCAAAAATGAGATCGACAGGAAGTGCAAAATGGCTAAGCAGGGATGGCTAGAGGACAAATGTAAGGATGTAGAGGCTTATCTCACTAGGGGTAAGATAGATACTGCCTACAGGAAAATTAAAAAGACCTTTAGAGAAAAGAGAGCCACTTGTATGAATATCAAGAGCTCAGATGGAAACCCAGTTCTAAGCAAAGAAGGGAAAGCAGAAAGGTGGAAGGATTATATAGAGGGTCTATACAAGGGCGGTGTACTTGAGGACAATATTATGGAAATAGAAGAGGATGTAGATGAAGATGAAATGGGAGATACGATACTGAGTGAAGAGTTTGACAGAGCACTGAAAGACCTGCGTCGAAACAATGTCCCCGGAGTAGACAACATTCCATTGGAACTACTGACGGCCTTGGGTGAGCCAGTCCTTACAAAACTCTACCATCTGGTGAGCAAGATGTATGAAACAGGCGAAATACCCTCAGACTTCAAGAAGAATATAATAATTCCAATCTCAAAGGAAGCAGATGTTGACAGATGCGAAAATTACCGAACTATCAATTTAATAAGCCATAGCTGCAAAATACTAACACGAATTCTCTACAGACGAATGGAAAAACTAGTAGAAGCCGACCTCGGGGAAGATCAGTTTGCATTCCGTACAAAATACTGGAACACGTGAGGCAATACTGACCTTACGACTTGTCTTAGAAGAAAGATTAAGGATAGGAAAATCTACGTTTCTAGCATTTGTAGACTTAGAAAAAGCTTTTGACAATGTTGAATGGAATACTCTCTTTCAAATTCTAAAGGTGGAAGGGGTAAAATACAGGGAGCGAAAGGCTATTTACAATTTGTACAGAAACCAAATGGCAGTTATAACAGCCGAGGGACATGAAAGGGAAGCAGCGGTTGGGAAGGGAGTGAGACAGGGTCGTAGCCTCTCCCCTATGTTATTCAATCTGTATATTGAGCAAGCTTGATACGGGTAAGTCTTCAGGTCCAGATTGTATACCGATTAGGTTCCTTTCAGATTACACTGATACTATAGCTCCCTACTTAGCACTCATATACAAGCGCTCGCTCACCGATAGATCTGTACCTACAGATTGGAAAATTGCGCAGGTCGCACCAGTGTTGAAGAAGGGTAGTAGGAGTAATCCATTTAACTACAGACCTATATCATTGACGTCGGTTTGCAGTAGGGTTTTGGAGCATATACTGTATTCAAACATTATGAATCACATCGAAGGGAACGATCTATTGACACGTAATCAGCATGGCTTCAGAAAACATCGCTCTTGTGCAACGCTAGCAACGCTAGCTCTATATTCGCACGAAGTAATGGCCGTTATCGACAGAGGATCTCAAGTTGATTCCGTATTTCTAGATTTCCGGAAAGCTTTTGACACCGTTCCTCACAAGCGACTTCTAATCAAGATGCGGAGCTATGGGGTATCGTCTCAGTTGTGCGACTGGATTCGTGATTTCCTGTCAGGAAGGTCGCAGTTCGTAGTAATAGACGGCAAATCATCGAGTAAAACTGAAGTGATATCAGGTGTTCCCCAGGGAAGCGTCCTGGGACCTCTACTGTTCCTGATCTATATAAATGACCTGGGTGACAATCTGAGCAGTTCTCTTAGACTGTTCGCAGATGATGCTGTAATTTACCGTCTAGTAAGATCATCCGAAGACCAGTATCAGCTGCAAAGCGATTTAGAAAAGATTGCTGTATGGTGTGTCAGGTGGCAGTTGACGCTAAATAACGAAAAGTGTGAGATGATCCACATGAGTTCCAAAAGAAATCCGTTGGAATTCGATTACTCGATAAATAGTACAATTCTCAAGGCTGTCAATTCAACTAAGTACCTGGGTGTTAAAATTACGAACAACTTCAGTTGGAAGGACCAGATAGATAATATTGTCGGGAAGGCGAGCCAAAGGTTGCGTTTCATTGGCAGGACTCTTAGAAGATGCAACAAGTCCACTAAAGAGACAGCTTACACTACACTCGTTCGTCCTCTGTTAGAATATTGCTGCGCGGTGTGGGATCCTTACCAGGTGGGATTGACGGAGGACATCGAGAGGGTGCAAACAAGGGCAGCTCGTTTTGTATTATCGCGTTATAGGGGAGAGAGTGTGTCAGATATGATACACGAGTTGGGATGGAAGTCATTACAGCATAGACGTTTTTCGTCGCGGCGAGACCTTTTTACGAAATTTCAGTCACCAACATTCTCTTCCGAATGCGAAAATATTTTGTTGAGCCCAACCTACATAGGTAGGAATGATCATCAAAATAAAATAAGAGAAATCAGAGCTCGAACAGAAAGGTTTAGGTGTTCGTTTTTCCCGCTCGCTGTTCGGGAGTGGAATAGTAGAGAGATAGTATGATTGTGGTTCGATGAACCCTCTGCCAAGCACTTAAATGTGAATTGCAGAGTAGTCATGTAGATGTAGAGCAGTTGAATGGAATGGACAGTGTCTTGAGAGGAGTATATAAGATGAACATCAACAAAAGTAAAACGAGGATAATGGAATGCAGTCGAATTAAGTCGGGTGATGCTGAGGGAATTAGATTAGGAAATGAGACACTTAAAGTAGTAAAGGAGTTTTGCTATTTGGGGAGCAAAATAACTGATGATGGTCGAAGTAGAGAGGATATAAAATGTAGACCGGCAATGGCAAGGAAAGCGTTTCTGAAGAAGAGAAATTTGTTAACATCGAGTATACATTTAAGTGTCAGGAAGTCATTTCTGAAAGTATTTGTATGGAGTGTAGCTATGTATGGAAGTGGAACATGGACGATAAATAGTTTAGACAAGAAGAGAATAGAAGATTTCGAAATGTGGTGCTACATAAAGAATGCTAAAAATTAGATGGGTAGATCAAGTAACTAATGAGGAAGTATTGAATAGGATTGGGGAGAAGAGGAGTTTGTGGCACAACTTGACAAGAAGAAGGGATCGATTGCTAGGACATGTTCTGAGGCATCAAGGGATCACCAATTTAGTATTGGAGGGCAGCGTGGAGGGTAAAAATCGTAGAGAGAGACCAAGAGATGAATACGCTAAGCAGATTCAGAAGGATGTAGGTTGCAGTAGGTACTGGGAGATGAAGAAGCTTGCAGAGGATAGAGTAGCATGGAGAGCTGCATCAAACCAGTCTTGGGAGTGAAGACCACAACAACAGCAACGTTATTCTAAGAACGGATATGTGTGGTAACGGCACGCAACGCTGTGATGACCAAGACTCGTTTATGAATGTAAACGAAGTTTGGTGACGCACTGAAACTACGCACGTGCGAAAATGCGGCGTTCATTATATGAGCTTCGTGTGGCATTACCTATGGTTTCCCATTTTTGTGTGATCATCGTCATCCTGGTTCGAGCAGTGTGCCGTAGGTTACTCATTACACTTGTCACTAACGTAGGGACAATAATCTAAATAAAATGATTGTACTGATATGATCGAATGTTCTTCTGTATCGTCTGTTTATTTCCAATCTCCTTACAAAATAACATTTTCATCGTTTTCTGGATTTCGTAGCGCAATCGGTTAAAACGGCGCCTTTTTAGAATCACTTTGTTGTCCGTCTGTCTGTTGATGTGTTGAGACCCATTTATCCCCGGTAGAGAGAGATATATAAAGTTCAAATTTCTGACAAATACAATCTCTTATGCCTCTGAATCAATGCTGTCCAAGGATAAGGCCATTTGTGTCACGCTACCTATGGGTTTTATGCAATTGTCTGTCTGTCCGACTTTTCAAAACCGTTTTTCTCATGAACGGGTAGACGAAACAAGTTGAAATTCATGTCACAATTAAAGCCAGAAGTCTCCAATTCATAGAAAAAGAAAAAATATCGTTAATTCGTAATTATATCACAAGGGAGAAAAATTATCATTTGCTATAAGACTGTCTGTCTGGTAAGACTCATTTTTCTCAGGAACTATTAGACGTATCAAGTTGAAATTTGTGTCATTTACTAAATTAGTACGTCTATCGTACCTTGATACAATAAAGATTAACTTCTAGATGAATGCAGTCCAAAGACACGGCCATTTGCGAGTATGTCAAAAAGTAGAGACTGGCAAGCTCACTCATTAATACATATAGGATAGGCCTACTTTCTCTTGTCGTTATTAATGAAATTTGGTAAGAAGAAAGTCTTCACAGTACAAGCGAAGGAAAAAATCAGAAAAGTGTTGATTTATAATTATCTTATACAACAAAATATTTCTTTTGTGATTTGTTATCCGACTTCAGACTTGATAATAAATCATTCTCAAAAGTCTAGGGTTCCCTGGAAGCGATATCTAGCTAGTGTCGGTGCAGATAACAGGCAAGAGTCGTCGAGATCCTAGATTGCCGGAATGGATACGCTGTCTACACATATAATTAAGTTTGCACGGAACCCTCTGTGGGCGGGTCCTAGTCGCACCTGACAATTTTCTTTTGTTCTTTTTTTTTCAGCGTACAGATTATGATGATAATAAATCTTCTTAGAATTACTTGGGGATGAAAAAAAGTATCAGCAGTGAAATTCGAACCGCCCTTTTGAACCTATGCACTAGATTGCTAGCGGCTATAACATAGTGTATAAGCAAGTCTAAATCTTTTAAACATGATTTCCTCGAAAGAGGCTGAGAACTGTGTTTCCATGTTTACTCGTGTTGAAGTCCTGGTCATGTTCTACGTACCTTGTCCATATGAATGAAAGAGGTGAGGGCTAGTTCGTATGGATCCCTTGTCAGCATCTACGGGGATAACTGAAGGCTATAAATATTTTGTATTTTATTGTAAACTACATTATTCTTCGGAACACAGATAATGTGTTTAAAAGTTCCTCTCACCTTCTAGGTAAATTCATGTTAAATTTTCAAAGATGCTTTACGGTCAGGAGATAATGTACACAGGGCGTTACAAAAAGGTACGGCCAAACTTTTAGGAAACATTCCTCACACACAAAGAAAGAAAATATGTTATGTGGACATGTGTCCGGAAACGCTTACTTTCCATGTTAGGCCTTATATTATTACTTCTCTTCAAATCACATTAATCATGGAATGGAAACACACAGCAACAGAAGGTACCAGCGTGACTTCAAACACTTTGTTACAGGAAATGTTCAAAATGTTCTCCGTTAGCGAGGATACATGTATCCACCCTCCGTCGCATGAAATCCCTGATGCGCTGTTGCAGCCCTGGAGAATGGCGTATTATATCACAGCCGTCCACAATACGAGCACGACGAGTCTCTACATTTGGTACCGGGGTTGCGTAGACAAGAGCGTTCAAATGCCCCCATAAATGAAAGTTAAGAGTGTTGAGGTCAAGAGAGCGTGGAGGTCATGGAATTGGTCCGCCTCTACCAATCCAACGGTCACCGAATCTGTTGTTGAGAAGCGTACGAACACTTCGACTGAATGTGCAGGACCTCCATCGTGCATGAACCACATGTTGTGTCTTACTTGTAAAGGCACATGTTCTAGCAGCACAGGTAGGGTATCCCGTATGAAATCATGATAACGTGCTCCATTGAGCGTAGGTGGAAGAACATGGGGCCCAATCAAGACATCACCAACAATGCTTGCCCAAACGTTCACAGAAAATCTGTGTTGATGACGTGATAGTACCATTTCGTGCGGATTCCCGTCAGCCCACACATGTTGATTGTGAACATTTACAATTTGATCACGTTGGAATGAAGCCTCATCCGGAAAGAGAACATTTGCACTGAAACGAGGATTGACACATTGTTGATTGAAGCGTTCGCAGAAGTCTACCCGTGGACGCCAATCAGCTGCTGATAGTGCCTGCACACGCTATACATAGTACGGAAGCAACTGGATCTTCCGTAGCACTCTCCATACAGTGACGAGGTCAAGGTTACCTTGTACAGTAGCAACTTCTCTGACGCTGACATTAGGGTTATCGTCAACTGCACGGAGAATTTCCTCGTCCATTGCAGGTGTCCTCGTCGTTCTAGGTCTTCCCCAGTCGCGAGTCATAGGCTCGAATGTTCCGTGCTCCCTAAGACGCCGATCAATTGCTTCGAACTTCCAGTCGGGACACCTTCGTTCTGGAAATCTGTCTCCATACAACGTACCGCGCCACGGCTATTGCCTCGAGCTAATCCATACATCAAATGGGCATTTGCCAACTCCGCATTTGTAAACATTGCACTGACTGCAAAACCACGTTCGTGATGAACACTAACCTGTTGATGCTACGTACAGATGTGCTTGATGCTAGTACTGTAGAGCAATGAGTAGCATGTCAACACAAGCACCGAAGTCAACATTACCTTCCTTCAATTGGGCCAACTGGAGGTGAATCGAGGAAGTACAGTACATACTGACGAAACTAAAATGAGCTCTAACATGGAAATTAAGCGTTTCCGGACACATGTCCACATAACATCTTTTCTTTGTGTGAGGAACGTTACGTGAAAGTTTGGCCGTACCTTTTTGTAACACCCTGTATAGAATGACACCGGTCGCAATTAATAAAATATCATTTCTTTTTTTGCGTTCGAGATTGATTATTATATTACAACTGAATTTAGATCGTGCTTTCTTCCAAATATGTAATAAAAAATTAATAAATTAATAAAAAATTAAGAAAAGGCCAACATATTTCTGATTAACTGTAACCGCCCCCGCAAGCCGTCGCCTCGCGTTATAAAGGGTTCGCGGGCAGGGCAGTTGGCGGCACTGACTGCGTGCGGCCCGCCCCCGCCCACGCAGACGCGCCAAGCGAGCCCTTTGAGGCGCCGCCGCCTGCGACCTGATATTTTGCACTGTCCACTATATATAATTACTGAGCGGCTAAGAGGATTACCCCGGCTTCTGTACCGGTGATCCCGTTACACTCACAAAGCGCGGGCCGCCGCCTGCAACAAAAAGGGCGTGCCCAAAGAGACAGAGAAAATCTCGGAATACACGGCCGGGCAATCGCTAATAAAGCGGCCCGGCGGACGGTGAATCAACAGTAATTCCGAACTGGCCGCCTGCGGCGCTGCTGTCGCCGGAGCCTTTCGCTCTGACATCTGTGTGCGTGAGCCAGCTCCTGCTACCCGCGGAAATTAACTTCCAAACAAAGCGTTCTTTCCAGGATCCTGACTTCCAGTGCTCACAACTAACAGTTTTAAGAAGACTATTACAAAGTTGTTCTGCAGAAACACTAGATGGATTTACAACTGCGAATAAGTCGTTCTAAAACTATGTATTGCAGCTAGTATGTCAAATACTGGCTTGTTGTAATTAAAGTGCAGCTACCCACAGACGTCCAATGTGAGCTGTAATTGTAGTATGGTAGCGAAATCTGGTAGGTATTCTGACGTGTTTATGTGGAACCGATTTGCACTGAAAAAAAAATAGTGCCACCAGTTGTGAATCTGGTGCTGTGAAGGCGAGATAGATGTGTAGAAATAACAAGTTTGTTTGCGTGGCCATCCTCCACAGCAAGCAAAGAATTATTTGTGTTGTAAATAAAAACGGCCTTATCTTGCTGCACTCTATTTTATTTCTCCCATGCTATTTGGTTTGTTTACGTAGGTTGGCAACATGTACATAAACAAACCAAACATGTCGAGACATATAATGAACTCACAGTAATTACGTCTTTAAATCACAGTTTTCGATGAAATATCTAGAACTAGTGACAGAAGACTAATAGCGCACCGCAACAGTAAGGGAAAGCAATATGAAAAGTGTGGAGAAAAAATTTCGGAACATGAAAACGTGCTTACGTTTCGTAAATGAAGTTATAGTGCGAGCTCCAGCATTTGACCAGATGAGAGGAAACGCAGATGCGAAAAAAATGCAAAGAACTGTAAGTAATCACTTATTTCTGTAAAAAAAAAGACGTGAACTGTTTCACAATTTGCAAATAACACATATTACAACAAAACTGTATGATTCTAGATCCCACTGAAGATGCCTAAAACTAAAAAGGGTGAAACGAGTCTAGGAGAAATAAAATTTAGTGCAGTAAGAAAAGGCGGTTTTTATTTCCAAAGAAATAACGCATACAAATGTTTCTATATATAACGGATTAGGAACGGGACTTGGGCAGAAAAGGTCAAAGAAGTGAGATAGGTATAATGTTGATTTTATTATTAACCATCGCTTATACAATTTGTTCGCCGGCCGAAGTGGCCGAGCGGTTCTAGGCACTACAGTCTGGAAGCGCGCCACCGCTACGGTCGCAGGTTCGAATCCTGCCTCGGGCATGGATGTGTGTGATGTCCTTAGGTTTGTTAGGTTTAAGTAGTTCTAAGTTCTAGGAGACTGATGACCTCAGAAGTTAAGTCCCATAGTGCTCAGAGCCATTTGAACCACTTTGAACAGTTTCTTCAATATGAGCACCGAAGCGCTGGCGAGATGCTGTACAGTGCCAAAGTTGCACCCAGTCGCCAAATTTGGAAATAATTTTTATCCAGCGTAAATCAGCTCTTCTTCAACAGATTAGCATACCTAACAAATTTCGCTCCTATCCGATAACTGCAGTCCACACTGAACCATCGTGACTAGTTGCACTTACATTATAACCATTCGGCATATATTGGCTAGAGGATAAAACCTGTAAAGAAACTACAATATCGCTTTTAATAAAGACCTCAAGGCTGTTATTCGATACTTATCGCACCCACATGTTCCTTCTTAATTAAAGTATGAGCTCTTTTTCCTCCCATCGATTAACAAGGCTGTCACTTGGCAGTACAGAAACACTGCGTCAAATACTTCATTCTCTTCTTATTTCTGTATGGCTTCTTCTCTTCTTCTCATTCTACCACCTTTTTCTCATCCGTTCTGAATCTAAATTTTACCTGCTTGCTAATTTCATAGGTCTCTACTTTTTTCGCGCATCATTTCAAGTAGGCAAATTCATTGAGTGGCAACTGGCTGAATGTTCGGTCCACTGTGTGTAAAAAGACATAATTATCTGTTTCGTCACCTCTGTTTCGTCAACAGCAATCATCATTTATTTTGTTTAACAATTTTTAAGGGTAAGAAATGGAACTTTGACGTATAGCAGACTCGGTCATAGCTAAAGCAGGTAGTACTGTATCGTAGCTAATTTGTTTAGGAGTACGAAAAGCTAAGCTATCCTAAAGCAGCTCCATACGCCATATTTGCTCTCAGTAATTAATCCTTCCGCGAATAACAATAAGTTGGCCCTTGTGAGACAGCCATTGAAGTGCCTAGTATTTCAACTGTTTAAAATATTATTTAACAAATGGTGAGGGCTATCCACATGAAATCGATGTCCAGATATTGTAGTACGTGATCATATTATTAATTCTCCTTGCTCTCGCCACAGATTGACATACATAAATTACATGAACTCAGTCGTATCAAGCAAAGTTCCAAATCCTATAAAATACCACAGCGTGTATGTAGATTAGAATCTGGCGTCGAAACCATCTGATAGATCCAACTCTTTGCCCTGAGCGTAAGTTAGTTACATCACAGGTTCTCCTCAGAGGCGGCGAGGAAAGGTATCTATGGAAAACTGTAAAAAGTGGGAGGCTAAAATACGTCACGAAATCTGTTAATAGCTTTCATGGTACTACGGGGCAAAAACCACAGAGCAAGACAGAGATTGGACTAGATTCAACACGTAATCACGAACGTTATGCGCAAGCCACTGTTTTGAAACGAAGACGGGTTCAAGATAGGAAATATTGGGGTGGGCCGCACCAGACCAGTCACCAAGACATCTATATCTACATCTACATCTACATTTATACTCCTCAAGCCACCCAACGGTGTGTGGCGGAGGGCACTTTACGTGCCACTGTCATTACCTTCCTTTCCTCTTCCAGTCGTGTATGTTTCGCGGGAGGAACGATTGCCGGAAAGCCTCCGTGAGCTCTCGAATCTCTCTAATTTTACATTCGTGATCTCCTCGGGAGGTATAAGTAGGCGGAAGCAATATATTCGATACCTGTTCCAGAAACGCACCCTCTCGAAACCTGGACAGCAAGCTACACCGCGATGCAGAGCGCCTCTCTTGCAGAGTCTGCCACTTGAGTTTGCTAAACATCTCCGTAACGCTATCACGCTTACCAGTGATCAAGAACGCACTGGCAGCTGCCCGTCAAAGTACTCAAATGTCTCATAGCTCCGCTGGAGACCTGGGTTCGAATCCTGGCCTTGGTACAAATTCCATTTGTCGCTTCAGTATGGATATAGATGCGTCATATATGGCAGAGACATGAAAATATCTCTGTAACCACATTAGTCTCATTTGAATAACGAAATAATTACATCTCAAATCTCCCTGCTGCCTGCCTCCCCCCCACTACCAAGCAGCCGACTCCCCTCCATCTTATCCTATTTCTTCATTAAAACCAATTTCCCCCCTCGCTTTTAACACTTCTGTCATATTTCCTTCCATTTTTTCAAGATCAAAATTTTTCTCTAACAATCCAAGTTACCTTCTCCTATATTATAACGTTACACTCTTACATAAACCTCACTTCACAACATTTCTTCTCATCCCACCCCCTTTTTCTATGCTCTCATATCTATACACAACGTTCCTCGTACATTTAACCCCTCCCCTCCATATTCCCCTGCGCGGCGTGTATATTCCCGCTGCTCTAGCGCCGCCGCGTAGCTGGCCCTCAACTCACGCAGTTCCCATTCCGTAAATTTTGTACTTACAGTCGGCGAAGGCACTACAGCTCCATCAAATTCAGTTTGATCGTTGTAAACAAGCACCAGCTCTTCCTTCTTCCATCGTTAATATTTATTTCCTGAGACTCTTCCTAATTACTTTTATATTTTATCCGTTCCTCCTCCGCACCCCCGTCCCCGTCACTCAGAACTCACTACAGTCAATTTTTTTTCTGTTTGTCTTTCTACGTTTTTTTAGTGTTCCATTACGTTAACTTGTATTTCGTGACAAGCAAGCTTACCACCGTCGTTTCACCTACCAACCAAGCCCCACACCTCTTTTTTTTTTTAACTTAATTAGCTTTCACCCGTATTAGATACGCTGCTCACTAGGTCACTTGACTGAGCTGAATTATTTCCTTATTAATCGAATCTGATATCCACTGATTGGCGCTAACTGGAATTAATAAAACAATTACATAATTGTAACAGAGACGTGTGAGGACATTATATGTCTAGTAAGCCAAAACGCTGCTATATTCAAAGGCTTTTAGATGTTATTTTCTGGTGTTATAAAGTTATGTCGGTTCCGTGGTCGTTATCGAGCTTTCTGCAAACCTATGGAGTTTTCCGTGCTTATATATTTGTCTATTTGTATCTAATAACAATTTTGTATATTTCTTGCACGGTACTTACTTCCATAACACACCCTTAACGATTTCAGTGCCTGATGCCTTGTAAAGCTGCGTATCGTACATGTAACGCAGACGAAATTTTATATATGTAATGTCTCAGTAGTGGAATATGCTGCCGTGCAGTATTCTTTGCGACGTATTTAGTCTCTTTCTTAAGTTTGACAGCCTCATTTGATAGCTAATTCGCGATGTTGTTACATAATTAGCTTATTCATCTATGGAGTTACCTGTGATAGTAGTAAATTCTTTGCCAATGTTCGCTGGTGTTGTCTTCAGCTGTAAATTTGTTTTGTGCGTTACTGTGTCCTAAAATGCAACAGGAACTGTGAGAAAACCGGAACAGAAGAGAATCAAAGCCTTTAAGAAGAGGTGGTACAGAAGAATGTTGAAACTGAAATGCACTGGTAAGGTAAAGAATGGGGAGGTTCTCCGCAGACTCGGCGAGTAAAGGAATATACGCATAACACTTACAGGAAGAAGGTACAGGATGACTGGACATCTGATAAGACATTACAGAATAACTTCCGTGGTACTAGAGAGAGCGGTAGAGGGTAAAAACTGTAGAGGAAAAGACAGATTGGAATACATCCAGCAAATAATTGAGGGCACAAGTTGTAAGAGGTACTCTGAAATGAGGTTGGCACAGGAGAGAAATTCGTGGCGGGTGGCGTCAAACCAGTAAGAAGACTAAAAAAACAAAAACAAAAAAACAAAAAAGGTTGCTGTCAATACTCACTGTAAAATGATTTTTCTATTTGATTTGATGATTGATGGCTGAGAATTGCCATATGCACCTAAGTGTACTAAACATTTACATGTTTTCAGACAATTTATCATCTTTAAAATAAAAATATGTTCAAGACTTTTATAATTATTTCACCTCCATGAGGACCATTTCACTTGGGATAAGTGGAAGTTACTTCACTATATTTCTTTTCTTTGTAAATATTTATTTTGCATTCTTGTTTTTCGGACAATTTTCAAATCCTGGAGAATTTCCTCATTGTGGATCTATTGGAACGAAAAGTACATCACATCTAAAGTAATGTGCAGGCTACAATGACAGTTGTTAATGAGGCTGAAACATCTAGGCTATGAGGTCGAATCATGTTCCTTTTCACAATACTTTCTCATAACTCAAGAAAAAAGGTTTGACGGGGAATATGATGGGCCATAATAACCTGCAAGATTTTACATTCAGTCAGTTGAAGCTACTCACTGAAGACAGCAGTATTAAGGTACACGACAAAACCACGAATTCAGAAAAAAATATTTTCTGTAGATTTACGACGTAGACTTCAAGCAATAAGAGTATTAGACAAGGTTAGTGCCACACAAAATAACGTAGTGGCTCTTGAAATTCATTTCTCTCACTTTAAGATAATCTGTGTAATTCACAAACCGACCTCAATGCTTTACATGGGCAGGTGACGCTTATCTGCGTTATGCTCTCTGTTCTACCGCTCTGTTGCCATGCGACTGGAATTACAACGTGCTGATAAAATCATTGAATCACAGAACTGCAGTTATTATAGCCGTTCTGTATGTACTTTTTCCTCAGCTTTTCACGCAAATAAAACACAAATACGAGCTACTTCGCTTTGTTGTCTGCTTTATCGCTCGCTCTTCTCACGCGACGTCATAGCTTTACGCGATGAAAAGTTTTCTTGCTAGCATACAGTTCGAGGATTATCAGACCCGCCAGGGTAGCCGATCGCGCTAACGCGCTGCTTCGTGGATTCGGGTAGGCGCGCCGGTCCCGGATCGAAACCGACGGGCTGATTAACGACGAGGGCCGGTGTGTCGGCCAGCCTGGGTGTGGTTTTTAGGCGGTTTTCCACATCCCGCTAGGTGAATACCGGGCTGGTCCCCACGACCCGCCTCAGTTACACGGCTCGCACACACCTGAACACTTCCGCACTGTTCAATGGATTACACTAGTCGTACACAGTTGGGGTAAACTAATTCCTTCCCCGGGGGTACGGGGTGGCGGCAGGAAGGGCATCTGGTCACCCCTTCAACTAACATTGCCACATCCGATTAACCATGCCAATCCGACGTATCCACGGGAAAAACGGCACAATAAAAGAAAGACAGTTCGGGGATTATCCGGCCCGGCTTTAACAAATAAATAACAATTATTTTTTCCCTTTGCCAGATTTTAATAAGAATGCTACATGTAAAACAAGAATCTTTTATTTTTAAGCTCTCTCAAAGCCTTGTTATAATGGATATCTGCCATGTATGATTGTAGAATACGGTCGTTGTTGATAATCACGAACATGAAGAGATGATATTCCATGTCGTTAGTCAGACAGTCACTGAATGCGTAGCTACCATATGCCTTACACTCACATCAAGAATCATCATTCAGAAAGCTGCAGCTGGGATTAATTTTCATAAAAAAGGCTAACTACAGAATTCTGAACAGCTTGAAAATATCATCACTGCAGTCCCTGTTAGTGTAGTGTGGAATACCCGATGTACACAGCACACAGGAAAGAAATACGATGGATGTGGTAACAAGTTCATAGAGCTGCGACTGTGACAGACGTAATGTATCGGGTTGGTACACAACTTCGTAGCATTTTTCCATGTTTAACCAACAGAACACGTAGGCATAACAGAGGCTTTAATCATCATTAATATATCCATCTTTATCATTTACAAAAGTCTCCCAATGATGGGCTACCTTTCTGTCCCCGCGACTGTAGAAATCAAGTGGTTTTGAGGCGATGAACTCGTCGAGCCATGTTGGGAGAGCATTTTCATTCGGAAGGGAAGTTCCTTGAAGGTTGTTGGATAGAGAGAGGAAAAGGAGAAAATCTGAAAGCACAAGATCAGGTGAATAACGTGGGTGCGGAATGACTTCCCAACCCAATTCTTCTTCAAAAATGGGTTCAAATGGCTCTGAGCACTATGGGACTTAACATCTGTGGTCATCAGTCCCCTAGAACTTAGAACTACTTAAACCTAACTAACCTAAGGACATCACACACATCCATGCCCGAGGCAGGATTCGAACCTGCGACCGTAGCGGTCACGCGGTTCCAGACTGAAGCGCCTAGAACCGCATGGCCACACCGGCCGGCCCCAACTCTTGTGTAGTGTTTTTGTCAATCTAGCAAAATGTGGGTGGACGTTATCAGGGCGTATCATAACTTCATGCTGTCTTCCCGGTTGTTGTTCTTGGACTGCGTTTGCAAGAGGTCTCAGTTGTTGACAATAAATGTCATGTTCCACCACACGCGAAACAATACCTGTTGCGGATGCGCGCAGGTCTTTATAAGGGGGGCTACTTGTTAGCTTGAGCTCAACAATTCCTTTCTTTTCCTTCTATAAAGACACTATTTCTCGTCATCAATGATGTTACAGAAGAGGAGTAGTTGATACTGTTCACGAACAAATTGATGACGCGCAAGCAGAGATGCTGATGTGGCCATCCGCTGATTTTTCTTAATTTGGCTTAGAGCATGCGCTATCCATACACCCGATATTTGAAGCTTCCACATTGCATGCAAATATCACACGATCACATTTGCCAATTCTCGAGTAGAATGAGATGGTTCATTGTGGATATATGCGACTCAATGATCTTCATCAAACCCAGAAGAGCCGGCCGTTGTGGCCGAGCGGTTCTAGGCGCTTCAGACCGGAACGGCGGTGCTGCTACGGTCGCAGGGTCGAATCCTGCCGCGGGCATTGATGTGTGTGTTGCCCTTAGGTTAGTTAGGTTTAAGTAGTTCTAAGTCTATTGGACTGATGACCTCAGATGTTAAGTTACACAGTGCTTAGAGACATTTGAAACATTTCTGAAACCCAGAAGATCTTCTTGAATATGGATAAGAACTAGTCTAAAAACTATCCTCCTTAAAACGAGAAAACTGTTGTCTTGCTGTCCTCTGTGCAGTGGCATTATCTCCATACATGGCGCAAATGTTTTTGTCTGCTTCCTATGCTATCACCCCTATATTGAACTCAAATGAAATATGTCGGAGATGTTACGACTTCTCCACTTTTCACTCCATTTTCTAGCTTCCACAGATCCATTCATTATCTGCAAATAACTTAATGGCAATACGTAAAATCAAACAGCAAAAGTTAACTAAAAATCAAAAACTACAATCGATAAAAAAACTGACAGCAATCAGAATACCAACGTACTTATGCATCAATCTAATATTTCGGAGTCGGACACTGTTAGAGAGCAGTTCCTTCCCAGATGATTTTAATAATGTTAAAAAAATGCTAGGTACAGAGGTATGAAAACAGCTTGAAAATATCATCACTGCAGTCTGTGTTAGAGTAGATTTAATGTAGCCAGTAAACAGTGCCAAACCTTCTAGATCTCCACCATTTCAAATTTTTTTGTGTATTGCAGCGTGTTATGTTCAGTCGAAGTGAGGTAATACCCCATTATTCATCCAGACCTGCACAGGAATCACGTACCACCGCATTGAAACTATTCACAATGATACAAAAAGCACAGTACCAAACTTGAGAACTGTAAAGAGGGCGGACCCTTACTGCATCGCAAAAGTATCAGAGTATGAAATTTCGTAGCAGATTAAAACTGTGTG
The DNA here is from genome assembly GCF_023897955.1 of Schistocerca gregaria. Taxonomy (NCBI): domain Eukaryota; kingdom Metazoa; phylum Arthropoda; class Insecta; order Orthoptera; family Acrididae; genus Schistocerca; species Schistocerca gregaria. Next base: position 239,121,111 of record NC_064926.1, read on the forward strand.
CCGGGCCGGTACTCGAACTCGGGACCTCTGCCTGTCGTGGGCAAGTTATCTATCGAGCGAGTTACCAAAGCAGGACCCACGACCCAGCCTCACAGCTATACCCCGCTGTTATCTCATCTACTACCCTCTAAACTTCACAGAAGCTCTCCCAGGAAAGGTGGAAGACTAGCATTTCTGGAAAAAAGGACATTTCAGAGACATCGAGGACAGGTCGTCAGTCGTGTTTGGGTATCTCAGTGAGTAGAGCACTTGCCCCAGAAGGCAAAGGTTGAGAGTTAGAGTCAGTGTTAATTTATCAGGAAGTTTCATATCATCGCACATTCTGCTGCAGAGTGAGAGTTTCATTCTGGATTTTCTGAATATTTTGGTTTTATGATCTCTAAGGTTTCCGGTGACTCGGTACAGTAATAAAATACATTCAGGCTCATAAAATACGGATAATGCCGATACATGGCGAAACGACGCTCTGGTGGGCTGTTTGCGGGTTTAAATCACCTCGGGGTATGACCATACGGTGCATCTAACCTGCGGTCGTCGCACGGTGGCGCTGGCAGCAGTCCACATACGCAGAGGTGTGTTGGAGCATGTCAGAGTACGGTGCAGCGAGTTAAGTGTGCACACGTTGTCAGACGTGCTAATGGTGACTGTGTGTTGAAAATGGCTCAAAGAACACATATTGATGTTATGAGGGGTACAGTTCGGGCAAAGCGTGCGCATTCGCACAGAAGAAGGTCAATGGCCGGGTAGCTTTTAACTACATGAAGATGGTTCCTGATCCCGAAAGAACAGATGCTGAACTCTTACGGAACTCGTCAGCTTAGTCTGGCGCGAGTATTGAGTGAATGGGCAAATATCTATTACGAACACTACGAATGTAGGTTGTGGACAGTTTGGAATGTGAGTCTCACGGGAAACGTGCAAGGGATAAGTCCCTGCAGTCGCGCTATTCATCTGTGTCCCCGGTGTCTCAGATAGACGCCGGCACGGTAGCTCACCGTGTTCGGTCAGAGGGTTAGATGCCCTCTGTAACAAATAAACTTGAGTTAATCGATCAACGACGAACTCAAAAGCGAGTGTCTTACGATGTCCACCCCGAGCAGATGCAACGAACGAAAGCGAACAAAATGAGACTTAAAAAAAAAAATGGATACAGCGTCTGCCATGTAAGCAGGAGATCCCGGGTTCAAGTCTCGGTCGGGGCACACATTTTCAGCTGTCCCCATTTATGTATATCAACAACACCTATCGGCAGCTAAGGGCTTCGATTTAATCATCATGTTTCTAAATATCTGTGGAGGAGTGGCGGCCATTTTTCCTTAAGAGCCGAAACCAGATTTGATAGTGATGTTGGACGTTGGGGTATGAAACTAAGCCGATGTTCTAGCTGATCACTGAGGTATTCCATTAGGTTCAGGTTAGCACACTGCACACATCAGTCCATTTCAGGTACTTTATTGTTCTCAGACCTTTGCCTCAAAGATGGTGCTTTGTGGCAGGGTGGTCTTGTTGATAGAAACACTCATAGTCTCCAAAGTCTCCCTCTACTGCACGTAATACAAAATGCTGTGAAATGTGTTCATATCCTTCCGCACTAAGTGTGCTCTTAAGCGCAATAAGGGGATTACACCGCAAGAAAAACTCTCCATACTGTAACACCTGCTCCTCCATACTTCACTATTCGCATCACATATGGTGGCAGGTAATGTTCTCTAGGCATTAGCCAAACCCAAACTCTTCCATCGGACTGATGCAGGGTATGGCGCGATTTATCAATAGAAATCACTCGTTTCCAGTTGTCCTGTATCCATTGGCGTCGCTCTTTACCCCAGCTATAGCACAGATAAGCACTTACTACACAAATTTTTGTGTCTTGTGAGGAGCTGCTCGAGCATTGCAACCCATTCTTTTTTGAATTAATTCTTTTCAGCACTGTCATTGTGCTTGCTGGCAGCACTGATTCCTTCCACTGACTTCATGCGGTTTCTTATAACTACCTTCTACAACCCTCGATGGTGCCCGTTCGTATACGAGGTCTGCTTGGCCTCGGTATAACTGTGGTTGTTCCTTCTCCTTTCCACTTCAAAATCACATGAACGACAGTCGCCTTAGGCAGCTGTCCAAGAGTTGAAACGTCCCTGATGGATTTATTACTCAGGTGACTTCCAATGACTGGTGCACGTTAGAGCTTTCACAGCTCTCCTGGCCCATTTCTCCGTCACTGCATCTCCACTGACAGCACCTTTATACTGAGGGGGGGGGGGGGGGAGGGGGTGAAGGGGTGGTCCACCTCTCGTGACACCTAGCAGCCAGTTCGCATGCAGTGTATATGATTGTAAGTAACGTACATTGTCGTTTCGAAAGAGCTTTCGAGTGGATTTCTCAAATTTATATAAACAGCAATTAATGGAATACAGCAATGTCCATCGTTAACGCTATTAACACGTTACTAAACACTCGATGTGCTCATTTTGGTTCAAAATGGCTCTAAGCATTATGGGACTTAACATCGGAGGTCATCAGTCCCCTAGACTTACAACTACTTGAATCTAACTAACCTAAGGACATCTCACACATCCATGCCCGAGGCATGATTCGAACCTGCTACCGTAGCAGCAACGCGGATACGGATTGAAGCGCCAAGAACCACTCGGTCACAACGGCCGGCTCTCATTTTGATACTGACACGTAAAAACGAGCTATAATATGCCAACAAACTGTCGGTGTTTTGATATTATACTTGAGAATGGCCTGTAACACAGAAATTAGCCAGTCGTGTAAATGCAGTAAATAAAAATACTTTAAAAGAAAACAATAACAACAAAGAAAAAATCATGTCTCTAATCTTCTTTCTTGATTTAGGTTGCCATCATAAGTATGTGAAGATGTCCGCCCGGCTAGCTTCTCAGTCTAACGCGCTGCTTCCCGGGCAGGAAGGCGTTTCGGTCCCTGACACGAATCCGTCCGGCGAATTAGTGTTAAGGTCCGGTGTGCCGGCCAGCCTGTGGATGGTTTAAAAGGCAGTTTTTCATCTACCTCTGCGAATGTGGGCTGGTTCCCCTTATTCCGCCTGAGTTACACTATGTCGGTGATTACTGCACAAACACTGTCTCCACGTACGTGTAAACCATAATTACTCTACCACTCAAACATTTTGGGTTACAGTCGACTGGTATGAGACCTTGCAGGCGGGGGAGGGAGGGGGGGCGAGTCCACTGGGGCCGAACCGCCCAATAACACTGGGTTCGGTGTGCGGCGGCGGTGGGGTGGGTGGACTGCTGTGGCCTGTTGTGGGGTTGCGACCACTGAGGGCTACGGCGGAACGAAGCCTCTCCGTCGTTTCTAGGTCCCGGTTTAATACAATACACAATGAGAAGATAATGTTGGCTTATGCAAAAAGAAGTGGAAGTGAGCATGTGTCATCATTGGCGGGAGGCCCCTTACGGGGCAGGTCAGGCCGCCTTGGTGCAGATCTCGTTACAGTCGACGCCACATTGGGCGACCTGCGAGCCGGATGGGGATGAATGAAGAAAATCCCCGACCCAGCCGGGAATCGAGCCCGGGCCCGTAGGACGGCAAACCGTCAAGCTGATCAATCAGCTATCGGGGCGGACTTTGTTTGTGCATAAGAGAATGAAATGAAATGATCCTGTGGCATTGTTGACCGGGAGGCCCCATCCGGGGAAGTTAGGCCGCCGACGTGCAAGTCTTATTTCAGGTGATGCCACATTGGGCGACTTGCGTGGCGGTAATGGTGAAATGATAAGAAGGACAACACAACACCCAGTCCACGAGCGGAGAAAATCTCCAACCCGGCCGGGAGTAGAACCCGGGCTCGCTGCATGGGGTGGGCAAACACATTATCACTCAGCTAAGCAGGCGGACTTATGCATATGAATGACATTTAGACAGTAATTCGTATGTATGTACACAGAGGGACTTGGAAAAAGCTCGTCTGAGCGACAGCCACTATCTTCTTCCCGTCTTCCATGAAACGGAAAAGCAGCGGAATTTGTAGCGGCGTAATGGTTCTCTTGGGTGACGATGATAATCACAGGTCAAAACGTAGCTTTTATTTCATGCAAAATTATATTTTATGTCGAAATGCGGCATCACGCTACGTTGAACAGATATTATCTGTATGGCCGCTACACACGGAAGCCCACGCTATTTTACACACACTTTTGCATCTACGTCGAAACTGTTGAAATCAGTGCGTGCTATGCATTATTTTGCGTTGCGCCATATATTTTTCCCCGTTTCATTTATGAATGGGAGATGAAACGCCACTTATTTGTGAGATCCTCTGCTATACCCACAGGACAAGACAGATAGTTTAATTTAAGGAAAGGGGCCAAAATGAGTCGCTGTCAGTTGCACTCGAGCATACTACTTTACTCATTTGACAAACATTACAAGAGTAAAGAAAACATTAAAATCGGAGCAAGCCAAACATTAATTTCAGAACTTAATTCCCGGCTAAATGCGCCATTTAATCTCACGATTAAAGGCAAAACAACTTTAATTCAAAACCGGCTGAAGCCCAATCACTTAAGACTCAAAAACAAGAATTTGAGTTTTAAAAGGCGGAAGGCCCCATCTTAAGACATTTCTCTAAATTAGGCTGAAGGCCCAAACAATCTCACGCCTTAAGGGCAAAACAACTTTTATTTAAAATAGGCTAGAAGCCGTAAATAAACAAACAACAAGCAGAAATAAGAAAAGGCAGCACATCAAACGGCGTTCAGAAGTTTGCAAGGGTCGGCCTGGAATTCAAACACTAACGCTCGCTTAGGTGAGACAGGCAGCCAGCCCGACAATTCTTAATCTGACGGCAACCCAACCGACGGACAGTCAACGGACCAAGCGACAGGATAACTTCCGCTCGACCCGACCAGCACACATCAGGGAGTTAAAAGGAACAACGGAGAAGGTATCGGCGCCCACAACGAATTACACATTAGGCTGTCAAACTACAAGTCGTGTTGGCAGCCACAACACGATGAGGAAAATACACTGCCTGAATTTACGTCAACGGCCAGGGCAAGTAACCGGAACGTTAACGGCCACAAGGCAGAAGATTCCGCTGATGCGCTTCAGTTCCAAAATAATCAAGTTAAGTTAAACTCCACAGGAGGGTAGCTAGAATTTCGCAAACTTGAAAACACACGTTGTTGCTAGCGGGAATGTCCCAACAGCCCACAACGAAATTAAAACGACAAAAAAAAAAAGGTTCAAATGGCACTGAGCACTATGGGACTTAACTTCTGAGGTCATCAGTCCCCTAGAACTTAGAACTACTTAAACTTAACTAACTTAAGGACATCACACATACCCAGGCCCGAGGCAGGATTCGAACCTGCGACCGTAGCGGTCACGCGGTTCCAGACTGTAGCGCCTAGAACCGCTCGGCCACCCCGGCCGGCTTAAAACGACACAACTTTCGTGCCCAGGATCGGTGAGCCACGGACCTCGTAGCAATGGAAACAGCCCTCACACTCCGACCGCGCTTGGAACCAGCCAGACAGGTGCCATGGAGACTTCCTCGCTGCTCCACGCCAACCGTCCAACTACCAGCACACGGCACAGCCGGGAACTGTAAGCGCGAGGCCAAAGATAGTACAAGGGCGCGAATATGGATGCACGTTGCTGCTGCCACTTGCGGAGCCGGCCGGGGTGGCCGAGCGGTTATAGGCGCTACAGTCTGGAACCGTTAGTTAGGTTTAAGCAGTTCTAAGTTCTAGGTGACTGATGACCACAGAAATTATGTCCCATAGTGTTCAGAGCCATTTGAACCATTTTGAACCACTTGCGGAGAGTGAGGGTAACAGCACAATCGCGATAACCGCGAGAGACTAATCACAGAATAGCAACCAAGGTTTAATGCGAAGCATAACACGAGCCAGCCACGGCTCAATTTGCTTAAGAGCGACCTGCTATTTGTTACAGTTTTTCTCACGAGGTTTTTAAGAGAGTCTAAACATTCATGGTGGTGTCTGTACTATATCGTGTCTCCCTACCACTTTCGCGCAACGACGCTCTGAGCGTGTTTTTAGGGAATTAACTAGTTTGAACCTGGGTCCTGTTTCTGGTATGGAGGCGCCAGACCACACATGACATGTAGAATTCAGAAGAGTTCAGTGAGACTAGCGATGATATAACCAAATACTTAATGATCTCAGCGTCAGCTCCACTGCACTCCCTGTAAAAGAATCTTAATACTAACTAAATTTAGTGGAAGGGGTTCAAGGCTTTCCTATTTTTAGTTAGCTGGTAAAATAACGTCGAAAAAGCAGTTAAGTTTACCATTGGAAATTTTATTCTACTCACAAAACATTGTTTATAAATTGCACTATTGATAAAAGGAGATGTTTTAATACAGGATGGTAAAAACCAACTGCGTTCTACAAAAATGTGAACGAATATTCCGTGAATGGGTTGCCAAGTTCTACAATCGATCGAAGGATGACCTATGCCATATCACATCTATAATCTAGGTTTAATTTAAGTTTCACAAAAGAGAAAACTATCAAAATGGTCTACAGTGACCCTCAATTATCTTTAATTACTTATTTAACTTGTCGTAAATTACAGTGGCTGATGCGGCTTCTCAATAACTATATAAAAGAAAAATCATCGCGTTTCAGATCTGTTCTTCAAGTGGCAAATGTGAACACCATGAATTTTAATTAACGATCGACACAAGTATTACGCAAAAAAGGGGGTGTAACAGATGAGACTTCTGCAGTTCTGAGTGAAGCTTTATCTGCTGTTATGAGATATCGCGTGCGTTCATTACCTTGTCGGTGTCCGTCAGGGGGGCGGCGGCCGGCGGAGCACCCATCCAGCTCGCCGTCTCGGAACTAAATCTCCTCTAACTTCTCCTTACTACATTTTACCGAAGTTGGTTTTAAAAAACTATCTGGCTGTCTTTTCATCTGATCAATCAGGGTCTCATTGTTAACCTTAAGCTCCGCCTACAAAAATTCTGTCTATCCAATGAGAAACGTTATACTTTTCGTGTTATCGTAGGATCTATACTGTTTTTCTGGAGGGCTCTAGCTTTTAACATGGGCTGGGGGGGGGGGGGGGGGTCCTTGACGTAACAGAGACGCGAAAAAGTCTCACGCTAAAAGGTGCGGGTGGTGTGCCCTAGTGGTTATCTGGCGACGTGGGTGTCCAGTCCGTCCCTTATCGTAGGGCCTTCTAGCTTAACATGGTTCTCTTCTCGGCTTATGTTCTTGTTTCTCCCCTCGGAACTGCGTCTGCCTCACAGTGGGAAGGTACGACATGCATTTAGGCATTCTTGTGTTAGTCTGTGGTATTCCATTTGCTCACTCGTTACTCGTATTACTTTGGGTAATTTAATGTCATGATTTATTCGGAGCTATGTGACATACTACTGGATTTGCTTATCATGTTAGGGTTTTCATGGAAGGTGTTGGATTTGCCTGACACCTTACAAGAGTAGTATGTGGAATCTGAATATCCCTATATTCCGGGTTGAAAATTGGTTCATGAAATTCTTAACATAAAGTGATGCAATCTCTCGGGTTTCTTCGGCGTGATTTATTAATGCTATGCTTCCGAGTTTTCTGTCGAGTTGCTTCCATTACATGTATAATATTTCAACGACCGACGCAGTTGTGTACTCCAGGTACTGCGAGTTGTTCTGTTAAGCGTACTTCCTGCATGGACACCAATCAGAAAGCGAACTATTGTGGGTCCCGCTCCGCTATTTATAACTGGGTTCCACTCACTACGCCATCTACGCCCAGTGATAATGTTTTGTATTTGAGAGAATACATTGGTATACATAGAATACACTGACGGAGAAAAAGTCGCAACATCGAAAAAATTTTAAGATAGAGCAACGAAATTTCGGAAATACATTTGTCTGGGTCACATATGTAAGTAATTAACATTGCAAGATCACAGGTGCGGGGTAAGCCATTGCACATTAAAACATCATCATCATCAGTTATCTACTATATTAGAAGGTCCATTGCCTCTCCATTTTCTGGTCCAATAATAACCGATATAATCGCCAGAATACTGAATGCAAACATGAAAGCGTGCATGCGTTGTATTGTACAGGTGCCGGGCGTCAGTTTGTGCGATTGTTGCAATTGATCAGTAATACAGGGACGGTTAATGCTGTTTGTGGATGATGCTGAAGCTGTCGTCCCATGATGTCCCATATGTGCTTGACTGGAAACACGTTGTGATCGAGCAGCCCAAGACAACAAATGTTCAAATGTGTGTGAAATCTTATGGGTCATCAGTCCCTAAGCTTACATACTACTTAACCTAAATTATCCATGCCCGAGGGAGGACTCGAACCTCCGCCGAACCAGCCGCACAGCCCATGACTGCAGCGCCTTAGAGCACTCGGCTAATCCCGCTCGGCCCAAGACAACATTCTGTAGAGCATGTTGGGTTACAACAGCGATATGTGGGCAAGCGTTATCCTGTTGGAAAACGCCCTGGGGGATGATCATAAATGGCAGCACGGCAGGTTGAATCATCAGACTGACGTTCAGTTTTGCAGTCAGGGTGCTTGGGATAACTACGAGAGTGCTCCTGCTGTCATACGAAATCGGATCCCAGACCATTACTCCAGTGTACAGCCAGTGCATTTAGCACACAGGCTGGTTGGATGCAGGCTACCTGGTCTGCTAACCAATACACAGCCATCACTGGCACCTAGGCAGAACCATCTTTCATCAAAAAACACAATCGACCTCCTCCTTCCCCTCCAAGGAGCTCTCCCTTGACACCACTGAAGTGGCAAACGGCGGTGGTTTGGGGTCAATGGAATGCACGCTACAGGGCTTCCGGCTCGCAGCTGTCCTTGAAGTAACCGACTTACATCAGTTCTGTTACCAACTGCTGATACAGCTGTTGCCGCAGGTGCAGTAAGATGCGCCACATCACATGCCGAACACGATGTTCTTCGCTGTCGGTAGCGCCATGTGGCCGTCCAGAACCCAGTCTTCTGCTGCCAGCGATCATGTACAGTGTCTACATTTCTGCCAAGTCTTCCTGCAATACCACAGGAAGACAGTTTTATTAAGAAAATCCTCTTCAGTCCGCATTTCTACACAAAACAGAGCTTTTTTTTTTTAATCTTGCAACAGTTCCAATTTGTAAGGGCTGAGTGACAGGTGTTTTCGTAATACTTTCCACACCGTGACACTATTCAGTTCTAAGCTGCTGAATTTGTTCAATAGCTGGTCGACCCTGATCCACCGTCCTATGTGATACACAGCCAGTTTTGGCGATACTATTGTACCAATTAATAGTTTGACTTTCAGGTGGTAGCTTGCAGTATTTAGTCCTGAAATGACTCTGAACTGAAGTAACGGATTGAGATTCATGAAACCATCAAGTACATTGCTCACGCTCTGCACCATAATATGTATCCATGATGACTGTTGGAATTACCTATTCACACATGCCACCTAGCGGGAACGTCGGGAACTAAAAGTGTCAGGTGGGAATATAGCTTGAAGATACACTGCATACAGTGCTATATCCAACATTTCTGCAAGTGATTTACCATTTCCACAATTAAAGGTTATTTTTGTACAACTAATTTATAAACACCTTTTATTATTGCTGAGTTTGAATTCTATCTAGAATTCTGGAAGATTTGTGCGATGCCATACTGACTCTAAAACTTCTCGTAGAAATCAATTTAAGGAAAGAGGATCTTAGAGCATTTTTACGCTTAGAGAATTCTGAAGGTAGCAGGGATAAAATACAAGGAGCGAAAGGTTGTTTACTACTTGTACAGAATCAAGACGGAAGTTATAAGAGTCGAGCGGCATGGAAGGAATGCAGTCATTGAGAACGGATCGAGACAGGGTTGCAACCTATCTGCAATATTATTCAATAGTACACTGACCAAGCGGTAAAAGAAACCAAAGAAATATCTGGAGTGGGTACAAAAGTTCAGGGAGAACAAATAAAAACTTTGAGGTTTGTAGATGACATTGTAATTCTGTCAGAAACAGGAAAGGATTCGCAAAAGTAGTTGAACGGAATGGACAGCGTGTTGAAAGGAAGATATCAGATGAACATCAACAAAATCAAAACAAGAATAGTGGAATGTAGTTGAATTGGATCAGGTTATCCTGAGAAAATTAGATTAGGAAACGAAACACTAAAAGTAGTAGACGAGTTATGTTATTTTGGCAGCAAAATAAATGATGAAGGCCAAAGTACAGAGGACATAAAATGTAGACTGTCAAAGGCAAGAAAAGCGGTTTTGGAGAAGGGAACTTGCTAATTTTGAATATAGACTTATGCGTTGGGAAGACTTTTCTGAAGGTATTTGGGGTGTAGCCTTTTACGGAAGCGCAACGTGGACGATAAACAGTTCAGACAAAAAGAGAATAGAAACCTTTGAAATTTACTGCTACAGAATGGTTCTGAAGATTTGAAGGGTAGATCGCGTAACTAGTTTGGAGGTACTAAATAGAACTGGGGCGAAAATAAATTTGTGGTTTAACTTGATTAAAAATAGGGATCTGTTCTTACCACTCATTCTGAGACATCAAGGAATCATAATTTTAGTACTGGAGGGAAGTATGTGGGGTAAAGGTGTAGATGGAGACCAGGAGACGAATACAGTAGATAGGTTCAAATGGAAGTAGGCCGTATGTAACAGTTCTTTGAAGAAGAAGACTCCTGCGCAGGATAAAGTAGCGTAGAGAGTTGAGTAATTCAGTGGAACATTTCTGCTGCATATTCTGTATCTTTGACCTGTCATGTCATTCAGACGCTAAGGATAGCTTCCTTTCCAATAAACTGGGATCAGGAACTGACCTCTTATATCAGTGACGTTACACGTTCGATAGCAATCGTGGCCGAGGTTTCTAAAACGATAACGGCAGGGCTACCATCTGCCAGCTACAAGGCTATTTCCATCGGGTTACCTATCCTCGGTTACGAGTACAATGAAAAAACACTTGCGCAGTAAACGAGATAAATGCTTCGCCCTAGTGATATTCGTAACGTAGCCTTTACGTTGGATAACGTGCGCATGGCGCGACTGCGTGAAGTTCTGAGAGAGACGTGCCTCCGCTTACGAGTCTTGTCATAAGTTTCTGATACATCCTCCGAGAAATACACGATGTGTAATACTGGAATCTGTGCCGATATGTTTCATAACTAAACACATAACGTACAGAAATTTCCATAGATAATGGCCCTGCCTCATACGTAACCCCCAAAAACAGGAAGAGAATCCGTTTTCACAGCTCAACTACTCACCGAAGTCATGTCTGCAGATGTAATATCGTTATAACCAAAGAATTATCTTTCATTTCCATATTAGAGTTCAATTTCTACTTCTCTTCATAATCACACTAATGATCGGAAACACACACAAAAATAGAACGTGCCAGCTTTACCTGAAACGTTTTCTTACATGAAATGTTAAAAACACCCTTTTGGTTATGTTTGATTACAACGTGCAATAAGTTGTAATTCTTAGGTTCACCGCCAATGTTTGTTGTACGAATAGAGCAAAGGTAATGTTGACATGTGAATCACTTCATTGATTGAGTGATGCGACAAAACGTGTACTTCAAGAACGATGGTGCTTCTCCTCCTTCCAATGTTAACGTTTGTAGGCATCTAAATAAGAGATTCCGTGACACATGGATAGGCATAGGTAGAGCAGTTTCTTGGCCTACATGCTCTCCAGACCTAAACCTAGTAGACTTTTATTTGCAGAGGTATCTGAAAGCTTTTGTGTACGGAATCCCTGTACAAGATGTACGGAGCCTTCGTGCACTTATTGTACAAAAGCCGACAAGTGCGAGAATTATCACACAACCAGCTTTAGAGCTCATGCATCCTAGTTGATGATGAAAATAATATTCAGAAGAATGGAAAATAAAATTGAATATCTGTCAGACGACGATCAGTTTGGATTTAGAGAAAATAAAGGCGACAGAGAGGCAGCTCTCCCATTGAGATTGATAATGGGAGAAGGACTGTAGTAAAATAAAGACACGTTTATATGACCTGTCGATCTGGAAAAAGCGTTCGACAATGTAATCTGGTGCAATGTGTTTGAAATTATGAGAAAAATAGAGATAAGCTATAGGGAAAGACGTGTGATGTACAGTACGTACAAGAACTAAGAATGGAAGACCAAGAAAGAAGTGCTCGGATCAAAAAGCGTGTAAGATAGGCATGTTGCCTTTCGCCCCTACTGTTCAATTTATACATCGAAGAGGCAATGATAGAAATAAAAGAAAATTTTAAGAGCGAAATTAAAACTGAAGGTAAAAGAATATTAACGTTAAGATTCGTTTAAGGCATTTCTATCCTCAGTTAAAGTGAAGACCAACTAAGAATAACTATAGGACACACTGACTGAAAAGAACAGTCTCTTGAGAACAGAAAATGGATTGAGAATAAATCGAAGAAAGGCGAAAGTAATGAGAAGTATCAGAAACCGAGCGAGGTGGCGCAGTAGTTAGCACACTGGACTCGCATTCGGAAGGACGGTGATTCAATCACGCGTCCGGCCATCCTGATTTAGGTTTTCCGTGATTTCCCTAAATTGCTCCAGGAAAATGCCGGGATGGTTCCCTTGAAAGGGCACGGCCGACTTCCTTCCCCGTCCTTTTCTAATCCGTTGAGACCGATGGCCTTGTTGTTTGGTCTCTTCCCCCAAAAACAACAACAACAACAAATAGCAGAAATGAAAACAGCAAGAATCTTAATGTCAGAACTGGGGATCACGAGGTAGATGAAGTTAAGGAATTCTGTCGCCTAAGCAGCAAACCAACCCATGACGGACGGAGCAAGGAGGACATAAAAAGCAGACTGGCACGTAAAACGTGCATTCCTGGCGAAGAGAAGTCCACTAGTATGAAACATAATTCTTAATTTCTGGGAACGTATTATTGAAGTACAAAATTATATGACACTGGGACATAGATTGTGGGTAAACTGAAAGAGAAGAGAACAGAAGCTTTAGATATGTGGTGCTACAAAACAATGTTGAAAGTTAGGTGGATTGATGAGGTAAGGAATTATGAGGTTCTCCGCAGAATCAGTGGGGAGAGGAATGTGTGATAAGCACTGACAAGAAGAAGAGACAGCATGACAGGATGACCAGGGAACACTTTCCGCGCTACAAGAGGGAGCTGTAGTGGGTAAAAACTGTAGAGAAAGACAGAGATTTGGATACATCCACCAAATAATTGAGGACGTAGGCTTCAAATGTTACTCTGAGAATGAAAAGATTGGCACAAAAAAGGAATTCGTTGCAAACTATTCAGAAGACCGATGACTTAAAAAAGATAAAAAGTGGATGACTTTGAACCAATACTCATTTCTTCAGGGATACATCACTGCATAGAGATTCAACGCGACAGCGGTTTCGTGCTAATGAAGGCATTTCGAATATTTCATTCTGGAAGGTGAGCTGATACGTTCTTCTGCAGAGTATTTCCCTTGATTAATGTGATTATGAACGGGACTAGACGGCGTTCCAGCACCAGTTGATCCATGATAAAACCTCTGCCGGCAAGCAAATTTCAAGTAAGAATTTCGTATGTAAAGGGCTAACTTATCCGATGCATATCCTAGCAGAAACTGACACAGTTACCAGTAAGGTATCAAATAATATCGCTTCTACATCCGCATCTTGCAAACTATTGTAATGTGCATGGCAAAGGGTAGTTGTTACTGCATCACGTTAGTGTTTTTCCCGGTCCACTTTCAAGGGCCTTTTAATCAAGTAAAAGTTGAGGGATGTCATGAGATTCATAATCAGTAGAGCGCTTTCCGACAAATCTCACACCGCGCTATAATTACCTGACTTTTTCATTCAATGTATATTAGCAACAAAAATTTTGTCCTGCGCATCAGAATGCTCACTCGGTAGCTATTGACACTCTATGGCAACGATAGTTGACAATCCACTTCCACACCTGCAGATTGTAGTGAAGTCAGTTAGTGATTTTGTTGTGATTTCAGTCTATTATTTTCGAGGAGTCTGATTAAACTGTAATTTGGCTCTGATTTCTTCGTTCACTGACAATGGTGTCAGCAATGAAAGACGTAATTAATGGTTTTTCAAATAAGAAAAAACGGACGGTAGTGGACTTAATTACTGTTCTCTAATGTTGACTACTAATAGAAGAGTATGATATGGTGCTTTTGATAAACTAAATACGTTGGTATACAAGACTTAGGGACGAAAGTAACTTTCGCATGATGTGTCCCTTTTTGTATGTGGATGTGCCGCAATATGTCTCCCTAAACCTCACTGACTATAGTATAATTATTGTCGTTGAATAAATATGTAACTTCTGTTCATCTTATTGCGTATTTCTTTCAGTTAACTTCTGTATTACACTGTAGCAGTTCTTTCCTTGCCTGGTCCAAGTTTCTTTGAGTTATATCACTTATCACTGACACATCATCCTAATGTGCTTGGGTTATGCACACCAATGCAGTTCACTTCAAACGAAGTTGCCAACGAGTCTAAAAGTTTCGGAATGAGTTTTATCTTGACTTATGACAGTGAGACATAGACTTTGAACCTGAAAAATGCATGCTGGAACAAGCTAGAAGAGACTGGAAAATAAACAGACGATCAGGGAACAGCGTGTGAAAGAATACGTAATTATGACTGTAATGACAATATTGAGTGGAGGTCCAAAGTACATATGGCGAAGCGAATGGTTGGTAGACAGGGTAAGGTTCAAATGGTTCAAATGGCTCTGAGCACTATGGGACTTAACAGCTGTGGTCATCAGTCCCCTAGAACTTAGAACTACTTAAACCTAACTAACCTAAGGACATCACACACATCCATGCCCGAGGCAGGATTCGAACCTACGACCGTAGTGGTCGCGCGGTTCCAGACTGGAGCGCCTAGAACCGCTCGCCCACACCGGCCGGCTCCGATGTAGGAATCCGTTTTCTGTTCAGTACCTAATATAGAATTATCCAGAAAAATACATGAAATGCCAGAACGTAGCAAGGATTAATATCAAAAGTGGTTGAAAAACGAACCAGTTAGACAGAATGAAACGGATGAGGCTTGTGGAGCAAACATACGGCCGGTTAAGTCCCCGTTGCATTAAGAATAAGTAAATGAAATAATATGTCATAAATCACTGCATATGTTCATAGAGCGATAGGAACTCTGGAAGGTTAACCATATATTTTGTCGATGTTCTCAGAGTGGGCCCGAAGAAACAAGAAATAATTTTCCTTTTCTTTGGGCCGAAAACTTTTTCAGTTATTCTTGCTAATATATTCACTGTCGAAGTTAGTAGCCACTAAGTTCTGGAAAGCTTTTATCCTCCTAAACTATCCGGTTTTGACGACTCATTGTGGATCTCTTAACTTTATCTTATACTACGCTTAGGATCGTAGACGCATCAGAAGTATCAGAAAAGTCATTAATTTCACAGATATTGAATTTCAAAATAAAACGCATGTGCACCTTTTACATAGAATTGGAGAAGAAATACAAACAGACTAGCATAATCAAATATTTGCTTACGAAGGTCGATAAAGAAGCGTAAAATAGGATTTCTGAATTGTATGTACAACTAAGATAATCCCCCGTAGCGTCGAAACTTGCCCCCTTCCGATTTTCATCTGTTTCCAAAACGGAAGCATACCTTCAAGGGCCTCACACTTTGACAGTGATAAAACGGAGCAAGCAGGGCTGAAGTTGTGGCTTCGTCAACAAAATCAAACATTCTACAGCGACGGTATCAGCAAATTCGTCTCTCGTTGGGAGAAATGTGTTTCTAGCCAGGGTGTTTAAGTTGAAAAATACATCCAAGTACCTACACATGAAGGATAAAGATGTGGAATGTTAAAAGTTTTGTTATTCAAAAACATTCAAGACTTTTTGCATAAAAATTTCAGCACGCCCTAATAAATTAATTTGGTAGTATAGTCGTTTTACAATGAACAATGTAAATCGTATTAGTTACATTAGGCAAAGCATCTTCAATCAAATTTGGAGTCTAGACAGACTGCTGCGTAAAACTAATTAGGAAAACTATCGCTGCTGTGTTACAGCACAGTAGTTTGTCCAATGTGGAAGTATGTAAAACATCGGCGTACCAAGAATTACCGTGTTTCCCCTCCAAGTACCTTACAAGGGAGTCTATATTCAGAGCGTTAAAAAGTGTACACCCGGAACCGCGCGACCGCTACGGTCGCAGGTTCGAATGCTGCCTCGGGCATGGATGTGTGTGATGTCCTTAGGTTAGTTAGGTTTAAGTAGTTCTAAGTTCTAGGGGACTTATGATCACAGATGTTGAGTCCCATAGTGCTCAGAGCCATTTGAACCATTTGAACCAAAAAGTGTACACCAGCACTAGACAAGTAGAAGTGAACAGAGATTGATAAAAATATGACGTGGTCAGGTCCCAGACAGACAGGAGAAATGTCGTACGGGGGTTATATAAGCGCGCTACTGTCTTTTAAAATAAAGGAATACTGTGGTGTTCTGTGAAATATCCAGTCACGGAAGGGAGCACTAGATCTGCAATGGGGCTAGTTCGGACACTGGAAAGGGAAGCAATTCCAAGAGAAAAAAAATTACTAGTGTTCTGGCTCGTTTGTCGACATTCTTCATATCTGCTGCTATCAACGTCTCCAGTGATTACCATTGATTGTGCTCTATTGTCCAACGCCTCCTCATTCTTCTCCCAATGTAAACGATAGGATTTTTGTTGTTGTTTTTTTTCAGAAGGGAACACAGTTTATTCTGGGGAGTATTCATAAACTAAACAACATGTAGAGAAACGGTCTGTCGGTAGGCCTGTAATACAACTGCTTCACACAACGCCTCGCAAAGTAGCCCAGAAAAATCAGAGAGTTAAATAGCTACGGAGATTAAAAACCAGTCATCTCACGTCTCACACCGTCAAACACGATAAATATACATTCTTGATATTGCCAGAATGGGGACCATCTGTAATGTTAAAAAAAATGAACTCCGGTGAAACTCCAGACGCCCAAGATCGCTAGTAACGTAAATTTAAATGACCGGTTTCGGTAAGGCTATGTTACCATCTTCGATCTTCATCTTTACTGCTCATAAAGTCTCCAACATCTGCGCTTTGTATCGTGTCATATCACAAACGTAAGCGTAAGGATCGTGGATCACAAAGGATATCGGCATGTCACAATTAAAATAACTGCATACGCAAAACGTAAGATTAATGCGCCAACTGCCAGTGTTGTTACTATCATGAGCTGCAAAGTTGAAGATCCGAATATGGTAACACTGTCTTACCGAAAGCACCTCTCTAAATAAATACTTTACTAGCGATATTGGCTGTTAGCAGTTTTCCAGAATACCCATAGGATAAACGTATTCCAGGGCCATCGACAAATTTTGACTGGCATATATTTCGTCGTTTTTCGCCGTGGCACATTTTGTTCCTTCCACGAACGTTGTTCGTTCATTGTGTTCTACCGAAGCTGAATGGAAAATGAAGACCCCGAGCTTCAAACGATCAGATTAACTAGAAATATATTAATTTAAATAAGAAGTATAGTATTCTGTTTCGAGTAAAAACAATTTTAATGTCACTTTCCGATTCAGGAATGCTTCATACCGTGCATCATAGAGTAGACTTCATCTCAGAACCTGCAAGTTTGTGTGTATGAAATCTTAACTGCTAAGGTCATCAGACCCTACTCTTACACACTTCTTAACCTAAATTATCCTAAGGACAAACACACACACCCATGCCCGAGGGAGGACTCGAACCTCCGCCGGGACCAGCCGCACAGTCCATGACTGCAGCGCTTGAGACCGCTCGGCTAATCCCGCGCGGTCCTGCAAGTTTGCCAGCCAAGTTAACATACCTCAACTGCATCTCTCCCCAGAATCATTATAGTGAAAGACAGACCAGGCTTGGGTTTTGATGTCGACCAACCGTGAAAAAGACGAACGCCTTACACTGGTAGCATTTTCAACGTGACTGATCTTATTCTGCGGAGAAAAAGGATAAGAATTGTGTCTGTCGACCAGATTAGTACCCCTTGAGGGACTGTGAAGAATGATTTTGGTTTTCGCTGGCCTTGTGTCAACCGTTTGCCATGCAACTGGGACGTCATATGAATGTATTGGTCAGACCGTCAGGACCGTGGTGAACTGGTGTACTGAGAATAAGCGCAACATGCTTGCAACAAGCGAGCAAATCTGCTATTGCAGACCTTTGCCTTGGTGCCAGTCGTGCAGGAAATACAACGAAATAGAAGTTATGGCGTGCATTTCCAGTTACTGGGACAGTGTTATTAAGAAAGCAGTTCAGGTTAATTTAGCAAGTGTCCTTATAAATAGGGACGGCAGTTTCTTCTTAAATTCTCTTCCCTTCCTTGTCAAACCACAGATGGACAGAATTAATACTACTTGCTCAGCGGTTGGTAATAAATGTTCACTAATTCACTATTGATAACTTCCGTCATTGGTTGAGTGATGGTGCTAGTTGTTTACTATGTGTGTGTGTGTGTGTGTGTGTGTGTGTGTGTGTGTGCGCCCTGTGTCTAGATACGCAGTATTGGTCGACGAAAACCCCCCTGCTAAGACTTTAAATTTTCTCGCTCAGCGCTCTTCTGTGACATTTATGTCTTGAAAATGAAAGTGTGTTCACTTGTTGACATACTGGCGGTCAATAAGCTGCATTCCCGTAAGTTGTATGAAATTTTAATGAAATAAGCCAAGTTTCCATTTTCATTCATATTTTAAGTAGTAATGTCTATAACATTTCGCTATACACTCGCACAGCCTACAATTTCTTACTTACCATCGTATCTATGTTCTTTCACTGTTAAATGCTGGATTTCGTGTGAAGCCACTTTCAGCCATTAATCTTTGGAACACCCTTTCCTGTAAAAGCTGATGCAGGCACTAACTGATTCACGTTATCGTTGCGCTCTCCACTTTTTTCTATGTAATTTATATATTCTGAAGTATTCACCGCCAGTCACAGTCGGTGATAGCACTAACAAATCTTACATCTATGCTATCATCTTTTCACATTCTTCTCAAAATAACCAAATTTATCTATATTTCAGTCTGAAATCATTTGCTGTTTTAAAAAAGTATTTATTCCGTGTCAAATATTGCAGATAAAAAAACAACAAAAAGATAATAAACGAAAACTGCAATATGTACGAACTGTTTTAAAACATCGGTAAGCATGTCTTAAATCTGTAATAAATAAAGATATTGTCTAATTAATGCTAAGGTTATGCAGTTCATGTTTAATTCTGCCGCAATATCGAAACGTAGCAGTTTAACATAAGTTATGATATTTGTTTGCGCTAAGGCCGACCTTCATGTTATTACGATATCACATCACAACTCCTCGTATCAGCGTATTAATTGAGCAGTTAATGCAAACAAACCATGCACTATCTGCATGAAACAATGACGCTGATCGCAAATTGTTCATGAGTTTAGGAAACGAATTTGTATCAGCGCGTGTGATGGGTTACTGTCGTTCCATTGCAGCTCTTAAGTCAACACTGCAGCGGAATCCTCTTTTGCTCTAATGGACAAAATATTTGTATCATATTTAAAGTTATGTTGCTGTGTATTCTGTGAACAATGATAAATTACAGTGAACAAAACCTCGAAACATATGTGTTGTATTGTGCGTGGGTGCTTAAAAAGTAAAGAACGTTTGTTCCTCCATAAATTTTTATTCAAGATAATGAAATAAAACTTACGTTACAAGATATTTTGATGTCCCACCTGTCGCAGCGTTCCAGAAGCATTCCTATGCCTACTGCATGTACACTTTCCGCCAAGTTACAGAAAAAGTAATCTCTTTCAGCTCGTTATCATTTTCAAAATGCTTTCTTCCAAAAAATTGTACAGTTTGGGAAAGATGTCGGTCGGGACCAAGCCCGGACTATATGGTGAATGTTCAAAAACTTCCCACTCAAAATACCGAAGTAATTGATTCGAGAACGCAGCATCACGACGGCGTGTGTTATGTTATTGTAAATCGACGGCATTTTTTTTTTTTTTTTTTTTTTTTGAACGGTGCTGCATAGGCGCTGAAAGGTCAGACAATAGGCAGCCACATTTTTAGTCTCCGCTGTGGGTATTAAATCCACAAGAAGGACGCCCTTTCATCCCGAAATTCTGTGGGTACAAATTTCTTGGTGTTCAGAATGTTTGGCTTTTTCGATTTGTTTGTGATGTAGAATGAAGTCATTCCACTGCCTGGCAATTTGTTTCTAGATTTCCCATCAGAAACTCCGGTTTCACTACAAGTGAAAATGTGGTTCAAAACTCCTCACCATCCTTGTCATAGCGATTGAAAGAAGTCAGTGCAGATCTCATTTATCGTCTTGTGTGTAGCTCAAAGTCAAGAAAATTACATGGCACACATTTCTCCATAGGCCAGAGCACAACTATCAATTTGGTAAAAAACTGAACGCGAACTGTCAGGAACGCGTAAGCTGAGTCCATCGATATCCTGTTCAATCATTTACTCAATCTATGAGTTTGTCAATCTGAAGGTCTGCCTTATCGTTTTCCTTGGGAATATTCATTCGTACGCCATTAAACATGATACATCATTTTCGGACATAAGCTCTTATCGTGAAGTTCTTATAAACGTCGGTTATGTCAGCAAATTTGGATAGGGCGTAGTATTTCTGCATTCAGAAACCGTGTTTCGCTATGAACCTCACATTTAGCGAGATTGTTAAAATCGTAGAAATAAACAGCAAATGAAATCAGTAAACAGGCATGGTGCCAGCCAAAATAAGAAAGGTCTAAGACACGGTGGAGAGGGAGTGGTTGGAGAGTTGCACGATTCGTCGCATCGAAACATTATTTTCTTCTAGAATGACCCTGTTACTGCACTATTCATTTCCCAGGTTGTGTGTCCATTTCTCTACTTCTCTCATTGTTTCCCTTTCATTACGTCTGAAAAATATTATTAAAAAAATGGCTCTGAGCACTATGGGACTTAACATCTATGGTCATCAGTCCCCTAGAACTTAGAACTACTTAAACCTAACTAACCTAAGGACATCACACAACACCCAGCCATCACGAGGCAGAGAAAATCCCTGACCCCGCCGAGAATCGAACCCGGGAACCCGGGCGTGGGAAGCGAGAACGCTACCGCACGACCACGAGATGCGGGCGAAAAATATTATAAATTTAAATTGTAATGGCCCAAAGTGTTTAGAGAAGTGGGAGACAAAAAATAAATAGTAAACCTAAAACTGACAATCATAATTATGCAATAACGGTCTGCAATCCGAATTCTGATTGTGAACTACTATCCTAGCTTCAGCATATATCGCATTAATTGTATACAGACCGTCTCCGAAGCGTAGCGGTAGCTTTACCGCCTACCACGCAGTGGGCCCGGGTTCGATTGCCCGCAGGGGGGTGGGTGTTGTGTGTTCCTCATCATTTTCATCATCATTGACTCGCAAGTCGCCGATGGCGCATCACGTAAAAAGGACTTGCAATACGGCGGCCGAACTCCCCCGAATGGGGCCTCACGGCCAACAATGCCATGCGATCATTTCCATTGTATATAAAACGAGATGATCGTATGGCAGTGTTAGATGGGATATCCCAAGGGGTGGGTTTAACCGCCTATCGGACAGGGTCTGCTTCCTCCGCACACATACACTCCTTCCCTTGCGGAAATATGAGACTTGTGTCTTATTTGTAGTACCACTGTGTCCCAGGAGAAATAGTCAATATCCATGGATATGACAGGTGGGATCATTCGAAGCCAAAAATAGACTAGTAACCATGAGCTCTATAATGCCTAGCTTAAGAGCCACGAGCAATTGTTCAGTAGAAGAGACGTGTTTCGCAAATGAGACGTGTTTCGCAGATAAATAAGTATTCATAGCTCCCAAAGTATAAGCTTTGGAGCATATCTCTACTAGATATTTGTTTTCTTGTTTTGCTCCACACTACCACCTCTCAAAATATGGAAAGCGAAGACCTTTCGGGACTGATGACCTTAGCAGTTAAGTCCCATTTCACACTTTTTTGATCAAAGAGCTTGCAGCAGAAGAGATTTGTTTCCCAGTATTGAAGAAATGCTCATATGTTTGTGCTGGATGACGATTAGAGAAGGTGGAGCAAGAAACCCTGTGGTGGCTGAATGGCACCAACGAGGACGTCAAGCTTCACGTCACTATCCGGTGGACGGATCACCAACAACAATGCCACATGCTCTCTCTTCATGGAACCCTCCAGAGAGGTTTGTAATGAAACCTAGGACGTTATCGTAAACTGGCGGTCAGAAACTTCCCCCCCCCCCCCCCCCCTCCTTTTGGCGGCCAAATACTGGTGGAGAAAATTTCATTCACCACCAGATTCGAATCGGCTTACCTCCAAGTCAACCGCGACCTCGACTAAGGAGGCTCGTTAAATATATATCTCGAGAATTCGTTACGGTCTTCAGAAGGTAGGCAAGAAGAGTGTCTGCAATGGACCCACTCGAATAGCTCTCAACTCTGGATAGACTACAAGGGGCTCAATGACAGGTCTTGCTTGGCATGACCTCCACGTTCACCCGACCTAACGCCACGCGATTTTTTCCTTTGGGTCTTCATCAAGGATCGTGTGTACGTGCCTCCGCTACTAGCAGACCTCCTGAATTAAGAAACCGAATTGAAGCAGCTGTTGCTACAATCACTGAAGACACACTTATCAACGTTTGGGAAGAACTCGGCTGTAGACTTGATGTGTGCCTTGTGTCAAATGGTGCTCACATTGAACATTCATAAGGTTCTTGATAATACTGTTAGAGTTTCTCTTTCATTTGACATATCATTTATAACTGTTAGAACTCGGCTGTAGACTTGATGTGTGCCGTGTGTCAAATGGTGCTCACATTGAACATTCATAAGGTTTTTGATAATATTGTTAGAGTTACTCTTTCATTTGACATATCATTTATAACTGTTAGTTTAATGTAATAAATATTATAAAGTGTTAAAGCCCCGATAGTCATTAATAAACACCCTGTATAAGTGAGTAATTTTTAATACCTACAGGAAATAGGAAATTAAAATAAAGTCGCAGTAAGAAGATATTAACTATAGCCTAGTATCTCACTTTCGAAAACGCAATGAAGAAAGTGAAACGAAATTTCAGAAGTGCTAAATAAATATCGAAACTAATTTTTGCATGTAAAATAACTCTTCTGCCTGAAAGTAAGGGAAATTTAAGAAGCACTACTCGCCTCCCTGGCAGAGGTCGCTGACAAACGGCTGTGCGATGAGAGTCGCAAAAGCAGTGGAAGAAATTTTAATGGTGGTGTAAAATTCCTGACCATCAGACTCTGTACCAATATCTAGATTAAATTCCAAACCGCTCTGCACTCTCTCATGAAGTGAGTGTACGTGAAACTGTGGGCGTTGATCTGTCTACAGATGGCAGACTATAAGAGATGATCAAGAAGTTTCCCTTCGAGGACGTTGCTGCAGCGTATTTGCAAAGCAATGCGATTCCGATGCGTGCGTATAAACACCGAGATATAGGCAAGGGAATAATATGAGATTCGCGTCCTTATAAAAATGTGTGTCACTTCCTAAGGAACCAAACTGCTTAGGTCATCGGTTCCTAGACTTACACACTACTTGAACTAACTTATGCTAAGAACAACACACACACTCATGCCCGAGGGAGGTCTAGAACCTTTGGCGGGAGGTGACATGACGCCTCAAACAGCGCGGTCACACCGCGGGGCTTCGGGTCCTTCCGACGTGAGTGCGGCGAATGCAGAAACGCGAACTACGGTGATTTTCTTACCAAATGCGACCAAACAGGATCAAAGTACTGTTATTCTTTTCTTGGCTAACGGAGGATAAGCACCGGTAGAGATCCATTGGAGGATTAAGAATGTCTCTGGGGCCCCATGCTGGTCGGGAAACAACGCAAGACGCCTGTCGATCTGAGAGGCCAGCTTCAGTTGGGAGACTCAAGTGGGAGACGCTGGAACACCTGCCACATAGCCCTGATGTCTCGCCATGCGGGTAATATTCCTTCGGTTCCTTAAAAGAGGCTCTTTAGGGCCGACGTTATCTTTCGGACGAGGATGTACAGCAGCCAGTTACGAAGTTCTTCACGCAGCACGACACGGTGTTTTCCCAAATGGCTACCTTCTGTGAGTAGCCTGTTTAGGTTTTTATGTTGGTAACGCCACGCAGCGCTCTGTATGAAAATCGCTGACTGCGCTATGTGCATGCAGTCTGTGGCTGGTTGGACTCATTGTTGGAATATTCGGTAGTATAGCGTTTGGCAGTTGGATGTGAACACCGTGTAGCGTTTGGCAGTTGGAGGTGAGCCGCCTGCAGTGGTGGATGTTGGATGTGGGGAGAGAGATGCCAGAGTTTTGAGAGGTTACTATGAGGGACGATCTGGACGTGTGGTCGTCAGGAAAAGGAAATTTGTTTAATTGGATGTCACATTTGGACACTATTAAGGTAAATACATTGTTCTCTATAAAAATCTTTCATTTGTTAACTATGCCTATCAGTACCTAGTGCCTTCAGTAGTTAGAACCCTTTATTTAACTGGCAGTATTAGCTCTCGCTGTATTGCAGTAGTTCGAGTAACGAAGATTTTTGTGAGGAAAGTGATTCATGACAGTTATTGTTAGCCATGGCTATTCTTTTGTAGGGATTATTGAAAGACAGATTGCGTTGTGCTAAAATATTGTGTGTCAGTTTTGTAATGATCAAAGTAAGTAAAGAGAAAACTGTCTGAGTACATTGAGTGTTGCTCAGCAGTACTGGAGCTTTCATACTACAGTATTAAGCAAGGTGTTACTAGCAAATTAGAACTGAAATGAATGGAAGTCTATATGAGCGCTTTATCTATAAACAGTTAATGCAGTCATAATGGCTTTCATTTATTTTAGTTCCAATTTACTAAAAACACCTTGCGTAATATTATGGATGGAAGTTACTATTCCATCAATCATGCATTATTTTAGCTTAGTTACGCCACCTATAATGTAGTTTCTAAAATGACACCTATGGCATATTTTAATAAATACATCTACTGTCGTGACCCATACTAAATTAAGAAGACAAGTACATATAGGAAATTTAAAAAAATCTATTTTAGGAACTGAAATAGGTGGATAAACGTAAAGTGCTACCATAAATTTTCGAAATTACAACTAAAAAAATAGGTGATTGAGTGAACGAATCTGAGATTATAATGGACTCCTTCCGACGGCCCTTATATCCGTTCAGACGAATATAAGCTTAGCCTCAGTAGTTAAAAAGTGAAAATGCTACGGGGAATTATTTTGATAAAATCATTTAATTTCATTTTTACTTTTTCAGCAACTCGGAGAACTTATGTGTACCAGCTCAAACACTGTCATTGAAAAATAATATTTTCGCAATTGAAGTAGAAATTATGACCTCATTGTATTCAAAAATACGAAGTAGCATGTCTAAAAACAAGTTACAGTGAATGGGTACGTCGTGTTGTTATTTTAACATATAATTACAGTAAAGTACTCTGAACGCCATACGCAAAGAGCTAGAAGTCAAGCTTTTGAGAATCGAAATTGCACAAAAACTGGTGAATGCAATGAACGAAATGAGCAACAACTTGGTATTGTTCGAAGAACTGTGGAGCTGGAACGAAGAATCGAGTGATCATAAAAAAAAAAGAGAGAGAGAAAGAAACGAGACGGAAATGGGACAAGGAACTGTAAAATAACGCGACCAATCGAACGAGATTGGAGCTGGAACGTGACTCATATAATTGGAATCCTGAATGACCGTTCTTTAAAAGTCGTTCCTCGGTCATTGCGTGTTCAGTTTAGTGAAGCGTTCCTATCGACCTGGTCCTTCACGAACGACCAGCTTCTAGATCCGTCTGCCAGATGGTGCCATTCGAAACGAGCAGACACCTGAATTCACTCTTTTCCTTCTCCCATCGTACTACACGAACATGGCGCCTTACTACATGCACAGAGACATCAGTGTCACACACACCTCAGACACCTCAGACATAGCCTTTACTGACTGCCACGAAAGGCGCCCTTATGTTAGTCTACCTAACATACATCTTCGTGCCAAAACAGAAAAGAACAACACGAAAGGGACTAAGAGTAGTAGAAAGAATGACCATTTGCAAAACTTTGTTGGTCAAGAAGCAAGATTAAGAAAATACAAAGCAAAGGGCAGGTCAAAAGTAGACTTTTGAGGCAAAAAACGATTCACCTACATCTTACGGAGGGTGAACTTCAGGACTTGTATGTCTAAAGCTCAAAACTGAATGGAATTCGGTCGGCAAAACAGGAGAAGGTGCTGGCAACTTTTTTTATCTCTCTCATTCTCAGCTCGTGAGGTTGAGCTGTTGGGGATGGTTCTTTACAGTCAAATACCCCGGGGGACTGACAGAGGGCCTAGGGGAGAATCCCAATTGGGATTAAACGAGAGAAGATTTCCAGTTCCGGTATTGGCCTGATGATCAAGGGAACGCCCTCAAAAATCGTAGTGGACTGGGGGGATTGCCAGGAAAAGTTTAAAATTTGTATATGTACACTCTATGTATATGTACATGGGCATGTGTTGGGAGTGTAGAAGTTTTTTATTTTCTCTCCTCAAGTGAGTGGCCTTATGAGAGAGTTTATGCTCTTTTCAGTGTACCTACAAATAAATGGAGTTCAAACAGAACACCCAATGTTTTTTTTTCTTTATTGCCACATGTGCAGGGGAATGAAATCACAATAAAGAACAAAAAAAATTGGGTGTTCTGTTTGAACTCCATTTATTTGTACATCAGTAATCCTCCACCCCGAATTGAACTCGTATTTATAAAACGGATTCATTCGACAGAGTATTTAATAAGGGCGAGTAGGACTAACACACAGACGGTTCGTTACAAACTTAATTATGATGTATAGTTAATTTATCGATCCCGGTAATGAGAATTTCGACAGTTTTTGCTGTTATCGATATCAGTACTTCATATGTGACATAAATGGCCGTATCGTTTGAGTGCACTGACTTAGAAACTTAACCGTCAAGGTACCGTATACTTCAGTATGCGACATGAACTTGATACCTCCACCCGTTCCTCAGAAAAGTGAGTCTTCACAGACGAACAGACAGACAATCGGATAACGTGACAATTTTTTTGTATGTGATAATTACAAATTAACAACTTTCGAATGATTCTCTTAACTTGTACCGTAGAACCTTGTTCTTGCCAAACTTCATGACTGTATGTCAACGGGCTATAGTTTTTGGTGAGTGAGTTTGCTAATATCAAAATATGTGACGTGCTGTAAATGGCCCCATCTTTGTACTCCATTGACTTAGAAGCTTCAATTTTTTTTACACTGTCAAGGACCGTAGAACATATTATGTGACATAAATTTCGATATGAAACGTCTGCTCGTTCCTGACGAAAAGGGTTTTTAGCAGTCGGACAGACAGACAACATAGGGGTCATGTAAGGGTTCCGTTTTTATGGATTGGCGTACGGAACCTAAAAAAAAGAGTTGCGATGTTAAATATTTGTGTTAACCATGTACGACCTATATAGTCCAACACTCAAAACTAATTATTTTAGTTTCATGTTTTATTAATTTCACGTTAGTCAGCCTTGCAGTAATGAAAATTCGAAACCTAGTCTTTCATGCATCTCAATGTTTTCATTGTCATATCTCCTGAAGTTGTATCGTAGAAATATACTTTTGCACTACATTCAGTGGTGTATGCAGATCCTTGTCTGCAAAATATGTCGCGCACAGAGTTAGTAGTAAAGAAATTTTTACTGCGTGAACAACGATAATGTGGTAAGCGATAAAGTTTATTCCTATCATTAGTTTTAGTGGGTGTCAGCGAAAAACGGTTTCGAAACGGTCTGGTATTATGTGTAAGGTTTGTTGGAGGCTGCTAAGTGCTCTCGCTCTCAAACACTGGATGATTATAGTCTGTGTAATAAGCGCGCCTTGCGTTACGACGCCTCACTACATTTTAACTGAAGTTTCTAACTTTAATATTAAACTTTCTGTGTTAAAACCTTAACGGAAGGTTACACCTCTTAATGAGTACGTTATAAAAGGATATTTTTTTTATTTTTTATTTTTTTTGTCATCAGTCTACTGACTGGTTTGATGCGGCCCGCCACGAATTCCTTTCCTGTGCTAACCTCTTCATCTCAGAGTAGCACTTGCAACCTACGTCCTCAATTATTTGCTTGACGTATTCCAATCTCTGTCTTCCTCTACAGTTTTTGCCCTCTACAGCTCCCTCTAGTACCATGGAAGTCATTCCCTCATGTCTTAGCAGATGTCCTATCATCCTGTCCCTTCTCCTTACCAGTGTTTTCCACATATTCCTTTCCTCTCCGATTCTGCGTAGAACCTCCTCATTCCATACCTTATCAGTCCACCTAATTTTCAACATTCATCTATAGCACCACATCTCAAATGCTTCGATTCTCTTCTGTTCCGGTTTTCCCACAGTCCATGTTTCACTAACATACAATGCTGTACTCCAGACGTACATCCTCAGAAATTTCTTTCTCAAATTAAACCGGTATTTGATATTAGTAGACTTCTCTTGGCCAGAAATGCCTTTTTTGCCATAGCGAGTCTGCTTTTGATGTCCTCCTTGCTCCTTCCGTCATTGGTTATTTTACTGCCTAGGTAGCAGAATTCCTTAACTTCACTGACTTAGTAATTTGTAAATTCGGTCAATAATCATATGAAAATTAATTTTGTTTGGATTGTTAGCCGTTAGATAGGCAACTTGTAATCGAGGCCTTGCGATGGTTTTAGTGGTTTTTTAACTTACACAGTGAAAAGTGAGAATTACCAGTTTGAAGTGTATAATTCTGGTATTCGTCTTACACATTAGAGCGATCCTCACTTGGGTTGCAGATGAAGTAATCCAGACGGGTATTAAAACACGGTGCGTGCACTGTGGCATATGCTGTGGAAGTAGGGATCTTCTATTTTTACTTCATGAACAAAGTGTAGTTGAAGAATCTTTTGTTGTAACGGCCGCTTTCGCGCAAGTTAGGACACCTTCAGACCAGTTACTGCGCAATGTCAAAATTTTGTTCACAAAAATTTAAAAGTCTTAACAAATAGGATATTTTTACATCTGATATCAGGCTAAACATCCCCTATCATCTGCTATGAGTTCCTCTGTCATTTTGTTAAGATTGTACATGCTAGATATCATCCAAAGGTAGAATATATTGGGGTTCCCAGTCGTCAGATATTTTGGTTAAAATAACGATCAAGATACCCATATAGCGGTTAGCAGTCGGACAGGTAGTTCGGTTAGATTACAGAATTTTTCGTGAGACATACCTAAAAACACAATTGAAGTCTTCTATCATCAACCTTGAGGTAACATTAGAACCTTGCTCAATCATTTTCATTGAACAGTAATTCAACCGCATACTTTTAATACTTTTCCAGTTTCATTGTTTAGCTGGAGTGCAGCGTTTCTAAAATCAAATCTGTTCTCAAGCAATCCGTTTATCATTTATTACTTCTGCAGGACAGGTTCTCTGTTGTTACTATTCACGACATGATATACCTGTCCAATATCAGACGCTAAGAAAAAGGGAACTTGGTGATTCTTGAAGAAAAGCCTTCCTGGAGGGATCAGCTTGCATGTATAACTCTTCATTACTTGCCTTGACCCTCAGAATTATAAGTTGATGACACGATTACAAACATGGGTCTGAGTACGAATGACCCCAATGAAACGTGAGCTCTCTTGCTGAGTTAATGGCGTTAAATTCTCCGCCGGCGACTTCTACACCGAGAAACCTTCACACTCTGAATTTTAAAAGAGAAGTGTTTCTAAAATCACGGTGAACGATATGCCGAAACAACCACCTTGTCATCTTTAATTTCCGTCCTCTGCTAAGTTAACGAATTTAAAACACATGCAGCACTGCCGGGTGTTGAATAGCATGTAGCTCATCGAGTGAGTGTAAATATGTATTTTTCGGGTAATGTGGTTACTGCAATCTCTGCAAGTGATTGTATGCGGCGTTATAACTAGAAAATGACACTAGAGTACAGGTAAAACTGTGTTCATTGTCTTTAATAAAATTGTGAGTGTCAATAGTATCAAAATTACGATGTTAATACCTGTTTTTGTTGCTCTACTTGTAAAATCATCAATAGAATACATATAACATCTCTGGAAGAGGACTAGGAAACTTCAGTACTTCAAGAACAGTGACGAGCAAATCCGATCCCGTAGAGTAGACGGCATGCTATGAGTGTTCCGGGTTGCTTACAATCAGCCGTGGCATTGCCTTACAATTAACCGTGCCAATACGTAGGCCTAATATGTTCATTACTTGAGTAAGCCAGTACTAAAAAAAATCGCTCTTGCTTGCAAATAAGAGGAGTAGGTACGCAAGAAACGTCATTTTCCACCTTACCATCCAGGCCTATAGGATGGCGACGTGATCGTCGAAGCTGATGATGAAGGTGATAAAATCATTACCGATTTCGAAAGCTGTTTCATCTATGGGGTAGCACTTTACAGAACCATAGCTGTTCCAATCTCTCTCTCTCTCAGCACTCAGTGCTGTCTTGAAATTACATTGTAATCTAAAGCGATTATTTGGCACAGATCCGTTTTATTTTTGATTATATTTATCTTGCACTGCGAGTTTGTATCATTAGTCCTGAAGAAAAGACATGACGAAACAACGATAAAAAAATCTTTATCGGTTTTATGATAATTCTCTCAAAAGAACTATTACTTGTATTTGATTATTAAATGACACAGCATCTCCGTAGCATGGTGTTCAGTACTAGCTGGCAACTTCGACGAACTTTAAAATGCATCACTTTATCTAACTAAAAATTTCCTTCTGATAATTTGAAAGACCACCATCTTCTTGTAGACATAGTAAACACCCAATCAGTTGCAACCTGGAAGGTTTATTAAAACCACATTCCCATGGTTTCCACGTTTATAGGAACGTCTTCAGAAGGAAATGTAGCTAGACATCCGGATAACATGTTATGGCAGACGTACGTTAAAATATGGACGACAGGCGTCAGTCAAATATAAAATTTCATCTCCATAATAAATTAAAACATAC
The DNA here is from genome assembly GCF_023897955.1 of Schistocerca gregaria. Classification (NCBI taxonomy): domain Eukaryota; kingdom Metazoa; phylum Arthropoda; class Insecta; order Orthoptera; family Acrididae; genus Schistocerca; species Schistocerca gregaria. Next base: position 239,152,246 of record NC_064926.1, read on the forward strand.
GCAACCTGGTTGTTGTCATATGGTATTTCCTTATGTCAACAACTATGGTGTGCATGTTTTAATTTAGCATGAAGGTGAAATTTTGTGTTTGACTGACGCCTTTCGGCTATGTTTCAACGTATCACTGCCACAACTTGTAATCGAGATGTATATATATTTCCTTCTAAAGAAGACATTTCTGTAAACGTTGAAACCATCGGAAAAGCGGTTTCAATAAACCTTCCAATTTGCAACTGATTGGCTTTTTGTTATTTCTACAAGAAAATTTATTCTACGGTTGCTGCTCGAGCCAGGTTAAAAATTTTAAGAGCAGCATCTCCTGCCGTTTATGTTTTCGTTCTTCCTGAAAGTCTTAATTACGTCGCAGAACATGGAGCACGTTAAAACTAATCTCGTTAGGATCTTAAAATTTAATGTGTCTCATTATTAATAACGAATTTTAAATAAAGAGAAAATGTAGAACTCTGATTATATTCTTTTCGATATAATAACGGTGTTGTGTTGTACAGCAGAACATTATAAATCCATTATTTGTGTCCAATACTGTAATTTATTATAACACACAGAAACACTGCATCCATTACAAGAAAATATCTAGTCAAGTTCCCGTAGAAATGAGTTCTATGCCGCTTTCTTAAGGTGGACTGAAAACCGAAAACAGTTGTTTTATGAAATAAACACCCATATTCAGTAAAAAACAAACTGACGTAGAATGTCCACGTATACAGATTTTGGAAAGTTATACACGTACAGTAGTAGTAGTAACGTATTGGCTGCAAGTAAATCGCATGGCGGACACCGATTTGGTGGTGAGACAATGGAGAACTGAGGTTTATCTTTGCAATAAATAAGCTGTTGAAGGAGTAGACCCTATAGGTCGTATATGCGAATACTGAAAAAAAATAATCTTAGATTTACCATGAAGTTCTAATGAAGGGAGATACTGACCGAGGGTAAACAAGGATGACGCTGAAAGTCGCTCGGAGAGATCAACGGAATTCTTCCTCAGGGATTGCAAAGACAGGTAACAGCTCGCATAGAGGCATTAGGTTACTATTATTCTGCCGTGCTCTAACCGTGAATGGAACGAGAAGAAAACACGCTATACCCCAAAAAAATGGCCAGCTACCTGTAGAACTCGTGTACTGATGGTTCCGTACGAACGTAATTGTGTATACAGACATTTCATTCTATTCAGGAATCGAGAATGTCGACCATTTTTGCCCGCTATCGACATTGATTCTGGCAAAATATCGATTACAGCGATTTTAATATTTTCGAGAATTTTTTTAATTTCAAGTTCGTCGTCGGATAACAAATGAAAAAATTAATCTTTTTTCCGTGTGATATAATTAACACTTTTAGAATTGTTTCCATTACTTGAGTTATTAAACCTTGCTTCTTGTCGAATTTACCGATTCTAGTCAAGGGGAAGAACTCTATAGTTTCAGACGAGTGAGTTAATCAACACCAAAAATATGTGACATAAATGATGGTAGCTTTTGACTGAACTGACTTAGGAACTTCAACTTTTACATGGCCAAGGCATCGTAGGCCTTGCCATGTGACACAAATTTCAACTTGGTACGGCTACCCGTTCCCGTGAAAAAGGGTTTTCAACAGTCAGACAGACAGACAAACAACAAAATAATCCTATATGGGTTCAGTTTTTATCGACTGAGGTGCAGAGTCCTAAAAATACCACTTGCCACTTTCTTGGTCGAGTTCCCACAATATAGGTGCTGGAAAAATGTTATAACACTGGAAAGCATTGCACTTAACAGCAGTGAAGGTGGTTTGTTGTTTCGTTCATCACTCGTGCCCTAAATTTAGAGGCATAAATATTTATTTATTTAACACTTATAACCACATTTTCCGCATACTTTACATGCCACTCATTACAGCAAATAAGAAGTTACATGTAAGATATAATGTAACATCAAAACATTACTGTGGCGTAAATAGTGCGGAAAAAAAACATAGTTTACATTCGTTCATGAGAAGTGCTACAAAGAAAGGAAATTACATGCAGGTAGATTCAAACTATGAGGACAATTAGCAGTGGAATTGAAGAGTAGAAAGGAGCGAGGAAGAGGGAGGTGTTAAACAATTAATGGGGGTAGCGGATAAGGAAGTGACTGACAGACAAATGAAAAGAGAAACAATCGTACTGTGAGAAGATGGGGGCATTTGCTTTGCTGTTGGATAGAGGGAAAGGGATATATATGTTAATATTTTATTTGTTTGTGATTTGAAGATCGACAGGTATGAAATGTCATCCCTAATTATTCACTGAATGTGAATATCATTACAGAAGACTACGATATTAGGAAGTGGACAATATGAAGGTCTGGATCGCACCGGGGAGTGTGCACGGATAGCCGAAATTGTTAAGGCAACCGCTCGCAGTAAGCGGGATGTACGGATTCCAGTCCCGGTCGGACATAAGTTTTTAATATGTCACAATTCGGTAATACACATACACCTCTTGCAGCTGATTTCACTAAATTCGCATTCAGCGATAATTTAAGTTCATATGTAGTAAATTATATGAGGGTAGCAGAAAAGTGCCTCAACTTCTTCTTAAAAGCAGCGAGACATTGAACTGTGCGCAGTCTGCAGTGTAGCTTGTTCCAGCGCCGGACAGCAGTTCGTTTTATGGATGGTTACAGCTATGATCGTAAATAAGTGACACTTTGTGTTTCGATTATGATGAGATGATAAATGTTTAATCTCTGATGTAATGTACCGGCGCTCAATGTGCGCTGAGGAGCTAGTGAAGTAGACACATAACGTAGTCACGTAACCTGACAGGCCGCAGATAGCCTAACTGGATTTAAGAAGTACTGACATGATCGTATTGACGGATGTTGCAGGTGTAACAAAAGCTACTGTGATTAGTTCTCTCTAGTTTACTCTCTCAGTATTGGATTAGATCGCAATAGTGGAGGTTTGCGTTTCACATCCTGTGGAAGCACATGCCGAAAATTCGTCGAGCATAGTGACCAGCGGAAGTATTATGCATTTGGCGACAGTACTTTCAGCATGCTCATCCAAACTTACATCTAACTCCTCCACTGTTTTCTGATATGGTAATGGAACACCGTTAAAGATACAATTGTTAGAGGTGTTATGAGCTAATTCATGTCTGATGGAATCACCATAGAAGACAAATAGATTTGTTGCCACCTTAGTAATTAATGACAATGATATCAAAAGCAAAACGGTGTTACGAGTATGTAATTAAAACTGCGTGCCGGAACTTACCTCGTTAGCTGCAGTCTCGCGGGAAGTGTCGGTCGTCTGTTGTCAGCGTACCAGCGACAGCGGCAATGCCTCCTCCCTATGAGATGCGCTGTTGAGAACTGTCGCCTCGGCGCTCCACGAGTCCGCTCCTCTGCCACCGAAGGGGGCGTGGCTAATCAAGCAACCGACCAACGGCAGGTCGAGTCGCGCCACGCCCACAAGCCAGCGGCTGCGCGCGCACCACAGTTGACGTCACAGCACACCGAGCCCGCAGAGCTCAGGGGTGGGAGGAGTCGCCCGCACTGTTAACTGAATCTGCGCCGGGGAAGAGGCTTGGCCTACATTCTCCCTCCTCCTTATTTATGAGACGGAAAAAGAAGGGCCGAAGCTTAATGAGAAGGGCGGAGGAGGCGGCGGCGCTGTATTTAAGCTCAAAATTGTTCTTCGAGACTTCGTTATTTTTTAAGCTCATAATGGAGCCTACTTTTTTAAAAAGGAACTGTGAAATGCGGCTTTATGTTCTATTACGTGCAGCGGAAAGCGGCCAAGTATTGCATACATCTGAAAGAGGAAAACTTTCTTTCTGAATTTCTAGTTATTGTGTATTTAATGCTTCGAACGGATTTCTAATTACGGCTGTTGTCAGAAATGAAGAAAGAGGCAGAAAAGAAAATAATAACACGACGCTAATTTTCAAACACCACTTAAGACGGACAAACAACAATGAACACTCTCGGAAAATTATGCGAACGGCAGGCAAGGGTGTCCGCAGAAACTTCGCCGAGAGGGAGCAAGAGTCTAAATTTCCAGTTTTTAATATAACTTTTTCGGTGAGTTGGATGTTTCATACCCCAAGAACTACATTCGATAAGGCGCATTTTAAGAGATAAAGTTTTGCCACCTATGGGCCTACAGCAAATACACTTCAGTAGTGAGTATAAGGTATATATTTTTACTTTATTGATAGGAATACGGATGTCACTATATTGACTGGAAGATCTGAAACTACGGCCTCATGTGATTAAATGCACGTTTGTCGTTGTGGTGCTCTTCAGTCCGAAGACTAGCTTGTTGCAACTCTCCATGCTACTCAGTTCTCCGAATAACCAGTGCAAACTACATCTTTCTGAATCTATTTACTGAATGCATCTCTTAGTCTCCGTCTACGGTTTTTACCCCCCCCCCCCCCTCTCCCCCCGCCCCCCTTCTCTCTCCCCCCTCCCCCCCCCCCCCCACATTACCCTCCAATACTAAACTGGTTATCCCTTGATGTCTCAGAATGTGTCCTAACAACAACCCATTCCCTCTTTTGGTCAAATGGTGCCGCAAAGTACGTGTCCTCCCAATTCTGCTCAGTACTTCCTCATTAGTTACGTGGCCGACCCATCTTCTGTAGTACCACATTTCGAAAACTTTTGTTCTCTTTTTATCTAAACTGTCTATCGCTCACTTGCATACATGGCTACACTCCAGGCAAATACCTTCAGAAAGGACTTCCTAACGCTTTAGATTCGATGTTAACAAATTTCTCTTCTTCAGTATTGCTTTTCATGCCATTGCCAGTCTACATTTTATATCGTGTCTACTTCGGGCATCATCAGTTATTTTGCTGCCCAAATAGCAAAACCCATCTACTATTATAAGTGTCCCTTTCCCTAATTTGATTCCCTTAGCATCACCTGATTTAATTCGACTACATTCCATCATCATTGTTTTGCTTTTGCCGATGTTCATCTTCTATCCTCCTTTCAAGACACTGTCCATTACGTTCAACTGCTCTTACAAGTCCTTTGTTGCCCCTCACGGAACTACATCGTCATCGGCAAACCTCGGCGATTTTATTCCTTCTCCCTGAACTTTAATTCCTACTCCAAATTGACCATCTAGTTTCTGTATCAGCTGTAAATAGCCTTTCGCTCCCTGTATTTTACCCTGATACTTTCAGAATTTCAAAGAGAATATTCCAGAAAAACTTGCAAAAGCTTTCTCTCAGTCAACAAATGCTGTAAATGTAGGTTCGCGTTTTCTTAATCTGTCTTCTAAGATAAGTCTTAGAATCAGTATTGCCTTACGTGATCCTACATTTCTCAGAAATGCAAACTGATTTTTCCCGAGGTCGGCCTCTGCCAGCTTTTCCATTTTTCTGTGAAGAACATGGTATTTCTCTCGTCTCATACGTCTTGCGCACTAGATGGAAGAGCTCAGTCGTGGCTGCCTCTCCCAAGGCTATAATTGCTTCTGACGGAATATCGTCTACATCCGGAGCGTTTCTGGACTTAGACCTTTCAGAGCTTTGTCAAATTCTTCTCGCAGTGTTACCTATATCATCTCATCTTCATCTACGTCCCCTTTCTTTTTTATGATATTTCTTTCAAGTTCGTCTGCCTCTTTCTGTTCCTTCCACCTTTGAGCTTTCCCTTCTTTACTTAGAACTGAGCTCTTGATATTTACAGCTGTTTCTCTTGTCCACAAGGGCCTCTTTAATTTTCCTATAGGCGGTATCTGTCGTCCCCTAATGAAAATGATTCTAACTCCTTACATTTGTCCTCTAGCCATTCCTGCTTAGTGATTTTGCACTTCCTATAGGTCACCTTTTTAATAGTTTGTATTCCCTTTCGCCTGCTTCATTTGATGTATTTTTAAATTTCTTCTTTCATCAATTACATTCAATATCCCTTGCGTTAGCCAAAGTTTTACTAGACCTTGTATTTTTACTTACTTGATCCTCTGCTGCCTTCACTGTTTCATCTCTTGAAGCTATCCTTTCGTCTTCTACTTCATTCCATTCCTCTGTTTTAGTCAGCCGTTGCCTAACGCCCCCTCTGAATCTCTCAACAACCTCCGGTTGTTTCAACTTATCCAGGTTCCATCTCCTTGCCACCTTTTTACAATTTCTTCAGTTTTAATGTACGAGGGTTTAATGAAAAGTAATATCTCCACCTTCGTTAATTCGGTAACTTAAAGTAACTTACGCTAAGGACGACACACATACCCTTGCCCGAGGGAGGACTGGAACCTCCGATGGAGACAGCCGCGCTGAGCGTGACAAGACGCCTAAGACCTCGCGCCTACCCCGCGCGGCTTAAATCAGTGCGATTAAAGTGAATTACAGGAAATTTATGGGCCAGAGAGTAGCTAGCTTTACAGGTCAATCGCGTGGTATGTAACTTGCATAGAAATTCTCCATTTAGCAAGTAGGAAAAATACGGGAACATTTAGAATAAAGACAAATTGGTACACGATTTAAGATTCAGGCTGAATAACGAACTTTTACAGACGATAATTCTGAGCTGACGGTTCATCACGTGGCGTGAAGGCACGTGGTCTAATTCAGATAATAAAGTAAAACACGGAATTCACGAAAGACATTCGAATGAAATAAAATTACATTCACGCGAAAAGCAATTGAAACAAGTTACAATAAGAGAGAGCCCGCCCGGTTAGCCGTGCGAGGAGTCCACCGGGGGCCGAACCGCACAATTACCCTGAAAGAGTGGTTCGGTGTTCGGTGTGGGTCGGAGGAGGTTCAAATGGCCCTGAGCACTATGGGACTTAACATCTATGGTCATCAGTCCCCTAGAACTTAGAACTACTTAAACCTAACTAACCTAAGGACATCACACACATCCATGCCCGAGGCAGGATTCGAACCTGCAACCGTAGGAGTCGCGCGGCTCCGGACTGAGCGCCTAGAACCACGAGACCACCGCGGCCTGCTGGTCGGAGTAGGGGTAAAGTAGACTACAGTAGTCGTCGTGGGTTTGTGGACCACTGCGGCTGCGGTGGGGACGGAGCCACTCCTTCGTATTTAGGCCCCCGGTTAACATACAATACAATACAATAAGAGAAAAATGAATTACCAGAGCTGAAGGATCAGTATATCATATGAGAAGTAAGTGGTCGCCATCACCATCTCACACGAAATTCGCGAAATAACACTAACCGACAGAATAACAGTCGCACATAAGGTATTAACGCAAATTGGAATGGGATATACACTCCTGGAAATGGAAAAAAGAACACATTGACACCGGTGTGTCAGACCCACCATACTTCCTCCGGACACTGCGAGAGGGCTGTACAAGCAATGATCACACGCACGGCACAGCGGACACACCAGGAACCGCGGTGTTGTCCGTCGAAAGGCGCTAGCTGCGCAGCATTTGTGCACCGCCGTCGTCAGCGTCAGCCAGTTTGCCGTGGCATACGGAGCTCCATCGCAGTCTTTAACACTGGTAGCATACCGCGACAGCGTGGACGTGAACCGTATGTGCAGTTGACGGACTTTGAGCGAGGGCGTATAGTGGGCATGCGGGAGGCCGGGTGGACGTACCGCCGAATTGCTCAACACGTGGGGCGTGAGGTCTCCACAATACATCGATGTTGTCGCCAGTGGTCGGCGGAAGGTGCACGTGCCCGTCGACCTGGGACCGGACCGCAGCGACGCACGGATGCCCGCCAAGACCGTAGGATCCTACGCAGTGCCATAGGGGACCGCACCGCCACTTCCCAGCAAATTAGGGACACTGTTGCTCCTGGGGTATCGGCGAGGACCATTCGCAACCGTCTCCATGAAGCTGGGCTACGGTCCCGCACACCGTTAGGCCGTCTTCCGCTCACGCCCCAACGTCGTGCAGCCCGCCTCCAGTGGTGTCGCGACAGGCGTGAATGGAGGGACGAATGGAGACGTGTCGTCTTCAGCGATGAGAGTCGCTTCTGCCTTGGTGCCAATGATGGTCGTATGCGTGTTTGGGGCCGTGCAGGTGAGCCCCACAATCAGGACTGCATACGACCGAGGCACATAGGGCCAACACCCGGCATCATGGTGTGAGGAGCGATCTCCTACACTGGCCGTACACCTCTGGTGATCGTCGAGGGGACATTGAATAGTGCACGGTACATCCAAATCGTCATCGAACCCATCGTTCTACCATTCCTAGACCGGCAAGGGAACTTGCTGTTCCAACAGGACAATGCACGTCCGCATGTATCCCGTGCCACCCAAAGTGCTCTAGAAGGTGTAAGTCAAGTACCCTGGCCAGCAAGATCTCCGGATCTGTCCCGCATTGAGCATGTTTGGGACTGGATGAAGCGTCGTCTCACGCGGTCTGCACGTCCAGCACGAACGCTGGTCCAACTGAGGCGCCAGGTGGAAATGGCATGGCAAGCCTTTCCACAGGACTACATCCAGCATCTCTACGATCGTCTCCATGGGAGAATAGCAGCTTGCATTGCTGCGAAAGGTGGATATACACTGTACTAGTGCCGACATTGTGTATGCTCTGTTGCCTGTGTCTATGTGCCTGTGGTTCTGTCAGTGTGATCATGTGATGTATCTGACCCCAGGAATGAGTCAATATAGTTTCCCCTTCCTGGGACAATGAATTCACGGTGTTCTTATTTCAATTTCCAGGAGTGTAGATTGGTCAAAGCACTCTCCCATCGCTAAGTTCCCGTGGGACAAGAAATCGAATTTAAAAAATGAATTATTAATAAAGCTGATTGCACTTCCTAACTGGAAATAATTCTACGGTATGATTTACTATGGTTACTCCTGGAAGAATGCATCAGCACCTGAAAATAAGCCATCTTACACATTCCAGCTTACGTTACTAGTACCCTGACTTACGGGGGATCGAGAGTACCGTGCTGTGCCACGCATCTGGTGTCAGGTCCACGTGTAACAGCGGAAGTGGGCAGTGGAAATAGGTCGCGTGCTTGTACCAGCCTACACAACTTCTGCTGACCAGTATTCCATAATGTCTCTTTGGCCCCGCAGAATACTACTCAAGTTATATACAGAAGTTGGCTAAACTGCCACTACCACTCAATGAACTCGTGCCCGTGAGCCAAAGCAATACGAAAGCACCACACTCTCTCTGTAGCAAAGAGTGGGAAGAAAGAAGCACAGAAACATGCTATGGAACATAGAACAATAGCATGGATACGTAATCAGTATGTTTACAGAAATGTATCCACATTTAATATACCTGTAGATGTATTACACGTAGAACATAAGTTGAGAAATTACAATATCTGACGCTAAAGGTGTCACTGCAGCTGTCTGATGAAACACTAATGTTTATACTTCTCCCCAGAATCAAAGACACAGATACACCGACAAAAAGGTGTGCTAAGAAGTGTATAAAAACCGAATTCTGCTAAATAGAGCTAATGGAATGGCTCAAATTCATAGGTTTCAACGTCCCTTAGTCGGTCTTTGTGTTATAACATTATTTATTTACTTATTTATTGTTCAACTAATTCATCCTTTACAAGGTGACTGAAACTTAATTTGTTAGATTGTCTACCCTCTGAATCTGAAAAATCAATTTCATTCCCTATTTCCATGCCTCTCTACGTCTGTCAGTTGAAGCCTGAGATTTTCTTCAGTTCTTTACCCCAGCAGTCGGATGGTGTGCCTTGTACTCTTTCTCTCGGACTCAAGTTTAGAACTGCCTTTGTCCGTCTTCCGTCATTTTTTCGTATATTATCTCCCACCATTTTCGATTTTAGAGTCTTTACCATTTACACAACATCCTGGATTCCTAGTCGTATTATTGCTCATGCACTGATCAGCCATAACACTATAACAATATACCTAATAGCTGGTAAATCCACCTTTGACACGAATAACAGCGGCGGCGCATCGTGGCATGGAAGGAAAGAGGCCTCGATAGGTCGCTAGAGGGAGTCGGCACCACATCTGCACACACAAGTCACCTAATTCCCGTAAATTCCTGGGACGGGGAAGAAGAGCTCTGACGCCACGTTCAGTCATATCCCAGACGTGTTCGATCGGTTTCAGATCTGGTGAGTTGGGGTGCCGGAATATCAATTGGAACTCATCATTGTGTTCCTCGAACCAGTCCATCACACTTCTGGCGCATTATCTTGTTGAAAAATGTTACTGCCGTCGGGAAATGTCATCGTTATGAATTGGTTTACGAAGCCTGCAACCACTGTACGGTGCTTCTTGGCCATCATGGTGCCTTGCAAGAGCTCTACTGGGTCCATAGATGCCACTTGAATGTTCCCCAGAGCATAATGGAGCCACCGCCCGTTTGTCTCTGGCCCGAAGTACACTACTGGCCATTAAAATTTGCTACACCAAGAATAAATGCAGATGATAAACGGGTATTCATTGGAGAAATATATGATACTAGAACTGACATTTGATTACATTTTCACGAAATTTGGGTGTATAGATCCTGAGAATTCAGTACCCTGAACAACCACCTCTGGCCGTAATAACGGCCCTGTTACGCCTCGGCATTGAGGAAAACAGAGCTTGGATGGCGTGTACAGGTACAGCTGCCCATGCAGCTTCAACACAATACCACAGTTCATCAAGAGTAGTGACTGGCTTATTGTGACGAGCCAGTTGCTCGACCACCATTAACGAGACGTTTTCAGTTGGTGAGAGATCTAAAAATGTGCTGGGCAGGGCAGCAATCGAACATTTTCTGTATCCAGAAAGGCCCGTACAGGACCTGCAAGATGCGGTCGTGCATTATCCTACTGAAATGTAGGGTTTCGCAGGGATCGAATGAAGGGTAATGCCACGGGTCGCAACAAATCTGAAATGTAACGTCCACTGTTCAAAGTCAATGCGAGCAAGAGGTGACCGAGACGTGTAACCAACAGCACCCCATACCATCACGCTGGGTGATACGCCAATATGGCGATGACGAATACACAATTCCAATGTGCGTTTATCGCGATGACACCAAACACGGATGCGACCATCATGATGCTGTAAACAGAACCTGGATTCATCCGAAAAAATGACGTTTTTCCATTTGTGCACCCAGGTGCGTCATTAAGTACAGCATCGCAGGCGGTCCTGTCTGTGATGCAGCGTCAAGGGAAACCGCAGCCATGGTCTCCGAGCTGATAGTCCATGCTGCTGCAAACGTCGTCGAACTTTTAGTGCAGATGATGGTTGTCTTGCATCTGTTGACTCAGGGATCGAGACGTTGCTGCACGATCCGATACAGACATGCGGCTAAGATGCCTGTCATCTCGACTGCTAGTGATACGAGGCCGTTGGGATCCAGCACGGCGTTCCGTATTACTCTCCTGAACCCACCGATTCCATATTCTGGTAACAGTCATTGGATCTCGACCAACGGGAGCAGCAACGTCGCGATACGATAAACCGCAATCGCGATAGGCTACAATCCGACCTTCATCAACGTCAGAAACGTAGTAGTACGCATTTCTCCTCCTTACATGAGGCATCACAACAACGTTTCACCAGGCAACGCCGGTCAGCTGCTGTTTATGTATGAGAAATCGGTTGAAAACTTTCCTTAGGTTAGCACGTTGTAGGTGTCGCCACCGGCGCCAAAGTTTTGTGAATGGTCTGAAAAGCTAATCATTGCCTATCACAGAATTTTCTTCGTGTCGGTTAAATTTTGCGTCTGTAGCACGTCATCTTCGTGGTGAAGCAATTTTAATGGCCAGTAGTGTATAAGTGTCAAGGAGCTGTTCCTCTGGAAGACGACGGAATCGCGCCCTCCCATCGCAGTGATGAAGAAGGTATCGAGATTCGTCAGACCATGAAACGTTCTGCCACTGCACCAACGTGCACTGCCGATGGTCGGGTGCTCATTTGAGTGGTAGTTGCTGGTGTTGTGATGTTAACATTGGCACATGCATGGGTCACCGGCTGCAGAGGCCCATCGTTAGTAGTACTCGGTGCACTGTGTGTTGAGACACACTTGTACTCTGTCCTGCATCCAAATTTGATATTAATTCCGCCACAGTTCGCTGCCTGTCTTACAGTCTGCCCAGCGTACGGTACGACGCCCTACATCCGTAACGAGGGGTGGCCACCCAATCCCACGACACTTGGATCTGATTTCACCTTAGTTTCGCCATGTGTTGAAGACACTCACCACAGCACTCCTCGAACACGTAGTTTCCGACGTGTTCGTACCGAGCCTCCGGGCCATCGCAATCTGTCCTCGGTCAGACTCAGATATCTCGCGCCCCTTCCCATTCCGCACACGGACAGCATGCTCATTGATTATTAGCTGTCATTCCTCGCCAGGTGACACTGCTATATCGCCTGGACAGATTTATATTGATAGTACGTCGGTGGTCATAATGTTATGTGTATGTCTTCACTTACTATCTGATCTTTCTTACAAAAACCTGGGAGGGACATTTCCATAGCTCTCTGAGCTGTTCGAAATTTTCTTTCAATGAAACTCATCTAAATTTCTCGTTTCAAAGACATGTTAGTATGGGAAGAGCACAGTGTTCGAGAACAGCCTTGTTAAAGCTTGTAGGTACATTACATATAAAAATTGGGCAACTGCAAATAGGACTCTTGCACTGAGGGATAATTATGGACTGGCCCATAGATAGTTCATCCATCCAAGGAAATCGATAATCTCAATGATTTTATTTTTTTTTGCCAGTTTTTGATGGCAAGCTATCGGTCCTGAGAATTACAAGACCGTATAAAAATCTGTATAGTAGTTCCTGAGACTAGCCCAGACGTACAAAAAGGAGCGAACAGGGGACTTCAGTTTATAGCCCTATAGGTAGAGAGAGAGAGAGGATTTAATAAAATATTTTTTGTTTACTCACTAAAACATGACCAAAACTTTTATGTTGTCCTGGAGTAATATTCTAATGGCAAATCGATATTTACAAGTGATTTGAATTTTTTTCGCTTTACTTGTTCTGTAAAACGTTGATTCTCTCCAGATCTTATGATTATAGGTCAATGGGACGTACCTTATAGGTATTAATGACTGTGCAATTGACAAAATATGTGACATAAATGGCTGTATCTTTTAACTGCACAGACTTTGAAGCTTAAATGTCTTACGGCACTGAGGGATCGTAGACCTTAGAATTTGACATAAATTTAGAACTTTCTACATCTATCGGTTTCTGAGAAAAAAGGGGTCCGAACATTTGGACAAGCAGCCAGACAGACGGACAACTAAGCGATTTAACAATGGTTCCGTTTTTACGGGTTGAGGTACGGAATCATAAAAACCAATCCGTTTCTTCCACAAGCTCTTCAACTTAGCTAAGGTCGGAAGAAAATTTCGCGTTTCAAGTTTCCTTGGATGCCAATTAACCGTCCTAGACAACCATACATTCGTTAAAAATTTTTAGACAACAGTAATTTCAATAGTGTTTGAATTGCAATTACACACTTGTTGTACATAATACATTCAAAGCAAAAAAAGGAAGAAAAAAAGGCCACAATACCACCACGAAGAAATTATCCGAAAGGGACGGATATCGGCAGATGTCATGTACATGTACAGACAAACTAATGACCACAGATTCAGAAAAAATGGTTACAATTTCAGAAAAATTGGATATTTTATCTAAGAGAAAGAGCGTCATAAATTGAGCAAGTCAATAACGTGTTGGTCTACCTCTGGAGTTGTGCCAGCAGTTATTGGGCTTGGCATTGATTTAGATTTATAGAGTTATAGAATGTCTTCCTGGGGGATATCGTGCCAGATTATGTCCAATTGGAAAGTTAGATCGTAAAAATCTCGAGATGTTTGGAGGGTCCTACCCATAATGCTCCAAACATTCTCAACAGGAGAGAGATTGGGCGACCGTGCCGTCCGAGGTAGGGTTTGACAAACACGAAGACAAGCAGTGGAAACTCTCGCCGGGAATTATCTTGCTGAAATGTAAGCCCAAGATGTCTTGTCATGAAGGACAACAAAACGGGCCAGAGAATATCGTCGACGTACCGCTAAGCTGTGAGGGTCCAACGGATGACAACCAAAGGGGCCTTGCTGTTAAGAGAAATTGCATTCCAGACCACCACTCATGGCTGACATCCCACCACTGTCTGAGGAGCCTCCAGACACATTTTCGCTGGTCATTGGGGCTCAGTTCGAAGCGGGACTCGTCATTGAAGACAATTATACTCCGCTCTACCGTGTCTGGAGACTTCCTGGACAGCGGTAAGATATCAAACTGACTGTCGCCCGCCATCGGCCCGACAATCTGGAGTGATGATCTGGGGTGCCATTTCTTTTTATAGTAAGACTCCTTTGGTTGTCATCCTTGGCGTCCATACAGACAGCGGTACGCCGACGATATTCTACGGCCCGTTTTGTTGCCCTTCATAGCGAGCCATCCTGGCTGTCTATTCCTGGAAAGTGATGCCCGCCCCTACTCCGCGTAGTTTCTACTGCATGCCTTCGTGCTTCCCAAACCCTACATTGGCCAGCTAGGCCCCCAGATCTCTTCTCAATCCAGAACACGTGGAGCATTATGGGCAGGTTCCTCCAACCAACTCGGGAATTTGACGATCTTTAGATCGGACGGAGTCTAGCACGATATGCCCCAGGTGGGCATCCAACAAAACTAGCAATCGAAACCAAGCCGAATAACTACTTGCATAAGGGCTAGGAGGGGGGGGGGGGACAAACACGTTATTGACTTGCTTAATGTGCGAAGATCTTTCTCTTGAATAAATCATCCAGTTCTTCTGAAATTGTAATCATTTGTTTGTCTGTACGTGCACATCACATCTACCGACTTCCATACCATCCGAATACTTCGCTCGTGGTGGGTCTGTTTTGCTTTTTTTTTTTTTTTTTTGGATTAGAGCCTATTTATTTTGGACAGATTTATCAGAACAACCACTTTTATGAGCAAAACTCACAGCATCTGAAGAACACGGGTGGGTTGGTTGCCGAAATTCTGTGTGTACACTGGAAACAACAACTCGACAGACCATCAGGAAGCACAGTGTTAACTTTTCCCATTTACTCTAATTCTTCTTCCTTTCCAAATAATTTTGGAAGTAGCTCTACTCTTCTTCCCATGGCAGATTCCTTTGTGTGTTTTCCCGTGCTGACAGATGCCATCGAGGTGTCATATATGTCTACTACATCTTTTATATACCTTCTTTCCACCTCTTGTTCCGTCAGTGCTTGTACACCTGCACTATGTGTGGCAAAATTGTAAACTTTTTCAGAATCTATAAAAGTTATTCGTAGTGACGTTTCCTATTCATTTGCTCGAATAATTGGTTCATGCAGGATGTGTATATGGTCAATTGTGTTATAATCATTGCGAAAACCGGCTTGTTCTACGAGTTCGTGCTTTTTTGACGTCTGTTGATGAGATTTGTCCAGACTTTAGAGAAAACTTTGCAGATAACATAATATAAACTGATGGGACGGTAATTCTTTCAATACGTTTTTTCTTTGTTTCAGGAGGTGGGCATTGTTTTTGGTATACAAGCAACAACGATTTTAGACAAATGTTTTTCTGTTTCTTCACCAGTAATGATACCTTTAGCGAGCATCTGGTGAGTGGAAGGTAGCAGGACACAAAAACATATTTTTAACAAATTCGCAAACCTTTATTTCAAGTTGTTACTTAGAATCCTTCACAAGTAACAACAAAGATCGTTAAATGTTTAATAATAAGTTGAACCTACTTGACCAAGTTGTCTGGGAAACTTAAAATCAAAACGTTAATTTGAATTCTTGCACAATTCTGAATTTAACAATAATAAAAGATCTTCGTCATAGTGGTTCTGAAGGTAGTTCAGTCTTCGCCTCCGCTCATGGGCATGTCTATTCAAATGGTTAGATACATTTCGATAACACACCCTTCACGAGTGGAGCCAACTGACTCCACTAACATGCTTAAGTTAGTTCCAAAACCAGTCCCAATCATAAACTGTCAATATGCTGAAGACAGTAAATGGCGTCAAATCGCTGGACACAGAGCTGAGTTGCTTTACGCCACTAGACCTCGGTTGTATCACATAAAATCATCAAATGGTGCCGGATACGTAGGTCTATACTATAGTTGGAACAGATTGACCTTCTGAAGGCAGTACCTGCAGAAGCTGACCATCACATCTAACAAGCTCGTGGCGACTCAAAATCGGCTCTGCGCATCTCGTAGACACACGATGTAACTGCGCCACCGCTAGGCACACACTGACGCTCCGGATATCAGTGTTACGGGCAGCTGGACAGCATGGCCCTTAGTTTCTACTAGTATTCTGAAATTTAGTAATTGAGAAACCTAAATAGATATTGGAATGAAACATTAACCTAATAATTATTATGTTGTGATCTCTATGCGAAAAAAGATTAAAAATTGTGCACTACATAATGGAGTGATTGCTGATTTTTATCTTATGTACTGAATTGCGTGTAATTTTTATTTTAGGTACACTGTACTCCCACGCTAAAGAAAAGGTGAAAACAAATTTTATTCTTTTATTCCCTTGTTGAAACAATAAACCAGGAATTTTTACCACTTCGTTGTTTTGTTTATTTAAAAAAATTATTTTTAGAATTACTTTTGAATACACTGTGGTAGTGAACAGTGATCGAAGTGTTACAAGTATTTACTATCAAAAACACTCTTGATCACAATTTATTTGTTACGGTGACCGGTTTCGGCCATTACTGTGGTCAAGAATGTTTTTGATGGTAAATATTATTTTTGGAAGTCAATTTTTGCTCCTAATAATTTAAGTACTTATGACACCCTTCAGCTTAAAATATTTAATATATGTTCAATAATGTGGGTCTCTGTGTAGGCCAGCACTATGATACTATACTTACAAAATTTTGTTTTGATAGCTTTAATATTGGATCAGTAATGATATCTAAGTCTGAAAAACCGTTGGTTACGGCAAATTGAAATTAAAGATTTGCTTCTCATTTTCTTTTCAATGATAATATATCGAAACATTACAGCCTCATAATCTTGTTGGTCCTAGGTGTCCTTTTCGTCTTCTTTAGTTTTATTTCTTTTCTTTGTGATTCTGGCCTCCTCTGGCATGTTTCCAGCAGTTTTTTCATCTATAGCGACACGTTGCCTGTCGACATGTAGCAGCCCACTTTTCACGTTATCCCCAGTTTTGATGCCTACTTTGCTCATGGTTTTTAATTTGCTGATTACTTCAACATTAAAACATATTTTGGCGACCATCAAACCAATCCGAAAATCTGACATGCCAAAAACAAAAAAAATGGCAAGCGTTCCCAAATACAGCTATTGAAGCTTTCATTTGGATTCTGTGTTATGCATGTAAACATGTTTCCAGATGTTAAGAATATGAAAGATCTCAATGTACGGACTTTAGTTCTACCAGAACATTTTCGAGCATGGGGTGTGCATGTGTATGTTTTTGTCCATTTGTTTGACACCTACTGTATTTGCTCCATGAAGTGTTTCCTTTTGGGCAGAGGCCATACTGTGGATGCTCATCAGTGGATGTTCTGTGAAACAGTATTGCCCAAATTGTTTAATCAGCTCACTGACATTTGCGCTGTTTCTCCTGATTCCTACACCGTAATATTCTGTGAGGTTTCCAGTTTCTGATCAGGGTGAGTCAGCCTTGTCCACCAATTGTTTTGCCACCACAGAGCTTTTTTTTTTCCTGTCATGCCCTTGAAAAATTTCCTAAGTATTGCCATTTCAGTTTGCCTTTACATTGCTTACCAGCCACAACACTATTGAAGCCTTTAGAGTCACCATCGCCAAGGTACTGAGTGTATCGCACACCACGTCTAGCAACTGGCCTACCAAAAATGGAGACTGCCCTCTTGCTTTTTATACCATCACTGAAACCTTCCGTTTTTGTCTTATTTGCGTTTTTGACGGATATTGATAGTCCAGCATCTTGTCTGTATCTGCAGATTTAACTGTGACAACTCCTTTCAGCGACTATGACCTCTCTTCTGCCAGGAACAATATCAGCAGATTGACAAATATCTACTATTTATTCCGCTTCCCTATGCGTAGATGGTTCAGTTTAGGGCATTATTCAAATGTTTATAATGCCTCTAAAATATGCGCTGTCATATGGACCACGACCCGAGCGGCAGCGAGCGGCAGTGGAGCAAAGTCGGGACAAGTCGGGACGGGGATAGGGATAGGAATGGTGCGAATGCGCTGCAAACTACACAGACCCCCAGTGTGAGGCGAGGCGAGGCGAGGTAGCTCACACCGCTACCACTGGCGCCCTCCAGCACGACAATGCTACACTCCGCACAGGCCCTCCGCTGGACATCAGGGACAAGATGCGTCCTTCGCTAGTGTCGAAGGCTGCACGCGCCCAGCGAATGGCATGACAACTCCTTTCAGCGACTATGACCTCTCTTCTGCCAGGAACAATATCTGCAGATTGACAAATAGTTACTATTTATTCCGCTGCCCTATGCGTAGATGGTTCACCAACTTCTTTTAGGGCATTATTCAAATGTTTATAATGTCTCTAAAATTTGACAGGTGGTGATGGGAGATCCATCATAGCACAAAATATCTGCGCTGCTTTTCTTCTCTTCCCCATAAGCATCATGGCTTCTGGCGAATATTCACTTCACTATATTCTGTGCATCTTACAGATGTAACTGTACATTTTGCAACTTACACACTTGACGTTCCGCTATAGTTCTGCTGCATAAGCAACTTCTCTTACTTATGTCCTCATTAAACGTAAGGATTTTTTTCCTGTTACAATACTTACATTTAGCAACAGGCAAAGGTACTTACTAAATAAAAAGTAGCAACACCAGCATCTTGGTCATTTTCGATAAGATGTTTCAACTCTCGTTTTGAAGCACTTCGTTGCGGCGTAAGAATTTCTTCATTTTTGCCATTTTCAGCAATACGGTTGTGTCGATTGTCGTAAACTTAACGACTACAATCAAACTTCTTTTTTTTTAATTTTACGATGTTAAATGGTAGAAATACGCAGTCACAACAACAAGTTTACAATATGAAAGCACGCGAAAAACGTAAGTACTCTCAAATAAATTACTTGTATCGACAGACAGATCAATTGTAATAAATCTCTGCTCATCGTACAGTCGATATATTCTTCAAGGATATTAGAGAAACGATAAAAATCTTGTACATGGCTGCACGTTCAGACCGTGAATAGTTACAATTGAAAGAAAATCAGCCCTCGGTCACTATTTTTAATAAATTAACGTGGTTTCGACACTGCTAGGAGTGTCTTCCTGAGGATTTAAATCAAAGAATGGTCTATATTCTATAACATGGTTATAGTCATAATTCTGTGACCATGTTAGAGAATGTAGACCATTCTTTGATTTAAATTCTGAGGAAGACACTCCTAGCAGCGTCGAAACCAGGTTAATTTGTTAAAAATAGTGACCGAGGGCTGATTTTCTTTCAATTGTTAGACAAACGAGTTTCTATGGAAATAGCAGAGGCAAAATTAAATAAAAAGGTATTGTAGGCAAGGGTTCGTGTTTGACAGTAGTGTGACAGCTACACATTCAAGCTCCGCCTCTGGTATGGAAGGGCATTTAAACATGAAAATGATGATGTAGGCTACTACACACAAAATACATATTTTTTAGACTGAATAAGAATCACAGAATTTTATCAAATAAAAAATACGTTTTTGTTCCCTCATGGCGTCCAAGTCCCTCATGGCGTCCAGGTTCCCCGCTCACAATATGAGTCTTAAGCCATTAGGGCTCAGACTTTTGACTGCGTGCTGGCCCAAGCCGCTAGCGACGCGGAATCGTAATACCTCCTCAGCGCGACTTCCACGCCACCTAGGTGGGTTCTGCAACGCATGTTGACTTCGGTATTGTGCAGAGATGATCACAATCTATGGCACTCTAAACAACGCCAAACTGGCTCAAGCAGGAATCAGCTACGAAGGAAGGACCAGACATCTGAATGGGGAGAATCGCAGCAATCGGCATTTGAGGCCATTAAAATAGCTTTTGCCAACCCTCCAGTCCTTGGCGTACCTGACTTCGATCGACCTTTTACTGTCCAGACCGGTGTCTCTTAATTTCTGGATAGCTGCCATTCTTCTGGAAGACGAAGGGGAGCACCCAGCCAATGCTTATGCTTCGAGATCTCTTTCGGTCACAGAGCAAAGGCACTCTGTATATGAGTGCGAGCCCTTGGCGGTAATGTTTCCTCCTGAAAAACTTAAATTTTATCTCGAGCGCTGTGAGTTTTGTCTCGAAACAGACAATCAAGTCAAGCTAGGCTCACTGTGTGTCGTGCGCATTTCAGCTTTCCGTTTTACGGTCAGGCATATCAGGGGGTCGGAAAATACGGTTGCAGATGCATTGAGCTGAATGTTTGTACAAGGAGGTACCAGTTACAGCAAGGAACAGAGAGTTGAAGAACCAGGTCTGGTCGCCGGAATTTTAACAGAGGTCCCCGAATTATTTGGAGACTTGAACAGAGCCAAGACCAGGACCGTATTCTGAGCAAGATTAAGCGGAGTGCGAAGGCTCGTTGCAGATATATCTTTCAAAAAGACATACCGTGTTATCAGGGGGAGCGCGACAGACAAGCCAAGATTCGTGTTTCCGGAGACTTGGTGGCAGCTATTTTTCATTTCTTCCACAACAGTGTTGTTGTGGGGCACCTTGGGATCGGGCGTACCCTAAGTAAAGTCAGAGAATTTCTCACTTGGCAGATCTTATACAACGATGTTAGACGTTTGGTGGTACCGCTACACCTTGGTTGTCGTTGATGCATTCTCCCAGTTCGTTTGGTCAACGTCTTAACTCATGTTTAGCTAACTTGTGGCCTGTTAATGACTTGCTTCCTGAAAATGTATCACCTGGCCTCATTCAGGAGAACTGGAGGAGGGCACGCCGAAAAATTAGGGCTGCTTATCAGAGACAGGCACTCCGCTACAATCAAGAACGTCGAGGTTAGAGTCTTCGTCCGTAATTTCGCCCTGGGCGATCTGGGCAACGCTCCTGTTTTCGATAAATTAGTTCCTTGTCTTGTTGGGCCTAGGGAGATAAATGAAATCCTTAACCCAGTTAGCCTATTGGTGAGAAATATCGATATTGGAAAGGTGTCCAGGGCACATGTTTCCCAAGTGAAGACCGGGGGCTAAGTCTCACCTTCCCGATCGCAGGCGTGTTGCGTATTTGGTGGGGGAGGTTGAGCCATGGCGCTCAATGCGAGGGGACGCTTTCATTCGGCAAGAAGATCTTTGATAGAATTTCGCGACGTCGAGTAGAGAAACTAGCCGCGAGAGGTCGGGGTTGCTGCGCTAACGGAGAAAGACGTGAGGACTGCGGTCGGGGCAGAGAGTATAGAGGAGTGCGGTGAGTTCGAACGGGGTGTGGAGACCTGCCCGTAGTCAGTTTGCTGCTGCTGCCTTGGTTGGCAACGACTGTCTTTCGCTGAGGTGGTTCGTAGAGCTATGAAGTGCTGGCCTCGTGTCTATTGATACCACTGTATACGCTGCCTGATGAGACAGAGTCCGGCGATTTAAAACGCCTGCTTTAGTGAACTACTCTTTCGGCTCCTGTAACTGGTCGCCCTTCCCTCCATATTGTTGCACAAGGAATTCAAGTTGTTTATGGCGATATAAATGGTGTGAGCCAATCAACTAATGGAGGAAGGAAACAGCCCAATACAGTAACCGGCTACTGAAAACGTCTGTTTTAGTGAACTACTATTTCAGTTTCTGTAATTGGTCGCCCTTCCCTCCATGTTGTTGAGCAAGGAATTCAAGTTGTTTATAGCGGTACAAGTGTTGTGAACCAAT
Organism: Schistocerca gregaria; assembly: GCF_023897955.1. Lineage (NCBI taxonomy): Eukaryota > Metazoa > Arthropoda > Insecta > Orthoptera > Acrididae > Schistocerca > Schistocerca gregaria. Next base: position 239,174,039 of record NC_064926.1, read on the forward strand.
CAACTAATGGAGGAAGTAAACTGCCCAATCCAGTAACAGTATTTGTAGTATTGTTGTGAAAAGGAAAACGGGTTGGCGCCTTGCTCTTGGATTATGGACTAAAGTATGTATATAACAGTTGTGTTAAGTTTATTATGTTGAAGAGTTTCTGTTAAAGTCTCACGATTAATTTGCTTGCCACGTGGCAACTGAACTGTATTCAAGTGTATGGATGACAGTGCGAGTGCATGAAATTCTTTTAATCACGTTTTTATCTCTCTAGATTATTACCAGCCAGTTATTGAATGTTGGTTTTACGATTTTAGCCAGTTGTGTGACTCGAGAAACGACTGTTTTCGAAATGAAGTGACTAACAGTCTTACTTCCGTTGGCATTCTTGATGTTACAAATTTAATTAGTCATTTTCTTAACGTCAATATTTACTAGCGTTAAGTTCTGGTACTAATTCAGGGAGCTGTTAGTAGTTCAAGATGTTAATTGACTTGATAATTGCTAAATATGTAAAGGAAACATATTACTTAAAATCGTTAGTCTGACTTTTCTTGAGATTCCTTAAAGCTATTTATGACACAGCGTTTCTGAAAAAAATTTCGTTTTTAAGAGATTATGAGTGAGATCTGAAAAAAATTCCTTAAATTTCCAATTGTTAAATACATTTTCTGTTAAAAATTGTTAACTATGAGTAGTGTTGCTGTTGAGGTACCCTTGTGTTCCCCTTCCACACCACAGCCCTTGTAGTGGCCTTTACCTGCTCCCCCCTCCTCTTAAATCTCTTTTCATCTTGAAAAAAGGTCGATCTCCTGGACAACATCTGACAGTTACCGCTCAGAACGGGTCTCCTCACCCCAACTGGCCCTCACATTGCATCGGAGGATAATTGGGTTCTTCTGTGAATAATACGTTTCGTCAGTGGCGGTGTTGTAATTTGAAATGAAAGCTGCAGACTGAAGGGGAGCTGCAAGACGATGTTGTGTCAAGCGAGCTACTTACGCAGGACGTCTGGGTCGTAAGGTTCTCTCCCGTAACCTGCTCATGTCAGTCTGCCGGACATAGCGGCTCCACTGGCCGTTCTGAGGTCGTCTGTCAGTGCTCTGGCGGTATCCGTATGACGCCGCAACGCAGAGATGGCCAGTATGGGTCTTCACATTGGGCTGTAATGCACCAGCAAATCTGTGCAACTCAACTTTTCTAGTAACCTATCTCCCTGTAGCGCGTCCACAATCTATGGGTGACACATAGAGAGGCTTTGGCACGACCGAAAGTTCACCCTTTTTAATCAAACAACTTGCATGGCACTAAGATGTCGCATTTCATGTTTAAAGTTTAGCTTTAACGTCCACAAATTGCAACTGCCATCTGCGTACCTCACTAGAAAACACTGGTACACCGAACTCGCTCCCTTCTGTAATGCATAACGCAGCCAGTAGAAGGTGAATGATTTTAATTGTTGCTTACATTGAAAGCGAAGACCTCAAGCCCTGCAGTAAGACCACAGTCACCGCCTGTATTAAAATCCGCTGAAGAGCAAAAGAAACTACTATACCAGCCCAATGACGTGTAGGGCCCCCGCTAGCCCGCAAAAGTGTCGCAGCTGGACGTGGCGTGGGATCGACTAATGTCTGAAGTAGTGCTGGAGGGAACTGACACCACGAATGCTTCAGGACTGTCCATAAATCCGTAAAGGTACGAGCGGGTGGGGATCTCTTCTGAACAGCACGTTGCAAGGCATCCCAAATATGCTCGATAATGTTCATATCTGGGGGGTTTGGTGACCAGCGGAAGTGCTTAAACTCAGAAGACAGTTCCTGGAGCCACTCTGTAGCAATTTTGGATGTGTAGGTTGTTGCATTGTCCTGCTGGAATTGCTCAAGCCCGCCTGAATGCCGAATGGACATGAATGGATGCAGGTGATCAGACAGGATGCTTACGTACGTGTCACCTGTCAGAGTCGCATCTAGACCTATCAGAGGTCCCATATCACTCCCACTGCACACGGCCTACACCATTACAGAGCCTCCACCAACTTGAAAAGTCCCCTCCTGACATGCAGAGTCCATGGATTCATAAGGTTATCGCCATACGAGTACACGTCCATCCGCTCGATGCAATTTCGAAACGAGACTCGTCCGACCAGGCAACATGTTTCCAGTCATCAACAGTCCAATGTTGGTGTCGACGGGCCCAGGTGAGGCGTAAAGCTTTGTGTCGCGCAGTTATTAAGTTTACCCGAATGGGCCTTCGGCTCCATAAGCCCATATCGATTATGTTTCGTTGAATGGTTCGCACTGCTGGCCATTGTGACCGAACGGTTCTAGGCACTTCAGTCCGGAACCGCGCTGCTGTTGTGGCCGCAGGTTCGAATCCTGCCTCAGGCATGGATGTGTGTGATGTCCTTAGGTTAGTTAGGTTTAAGTAGTTCTAAGTCTAGGGGACTGATGACCTCAGATGTTAAGCCCCATAGTGCTTGGAGCCATTTGAACCAATGGTCCACACGCTGACACTGTTGGTGGGCCAGCAATGAAATCTGCAGCAATTTGAGGAAGGGTTGAACTTCTGTCACCGTGAAGGGTTCTCTTCAGTCGTCCTTGGTGCCATTCCTGGAGAAGCTTTTTCCGGCCGCAGCGATGTCGGAGATTTGATGTTTTCCCGGATCCCTGATATTGACAGTACACTCGTGAAATTATAGTAATTTCAACTTCATCGCTACCTCGGTGACAGTGTGTCCCATCGCTCGCAGGCCTACTACGTTCAAACTCATTCAAATCTTGATAACCTGCCATTATAGCACCAGTAACCAATCTAACAACAACGCCAGGCGCTTTCTGCCTGTTTACATACTGTATTTGAATAGGCATGCCTGTAACAGTTTATTTGGCGCTTCAGTGTTGGTTTAACACATCGGACGTTGATGCACACGTTCTGCTCATTCTTTTCAACAGTGTACTTTAGTTTCGTTGGTTTTGACCCCTCATAAAATTTAGTATTACTTTTTCAGAGGTAATTAGCTCTAGGTTGGGAGACACTGCAATGAAGTGACGATCAAATACGATCGAGCAAAGCGTAAGGCAGCAGACGCCTTGACCTGCACGAAATGACCGTTGGTTAGTCCTCTTAAAAAACTTTGCGCTATATAGTTCACACATCTGTCAAAGTTATGGTTTGACGAAAATTGGTAGTTCACTGTTATCGCTATTTTTAGTGAAAGTAAGGAAAAATTGCAAGACCTGTTGTACAGTCGTAGAAGCACATACTGTGGACTGGGAGTAGACCGAAGACAGACGAAAGCAATGAGGAGCAGCAGAAATGAAATTAGCAATAAAGTTAACATGAAAATTGCTAATCATGAAGTAGACGAAGTGAAGTAGTTCTTTTACCTTGGAAGTGTGACAGGCGAAGTAAGGCCACAAAAAGCAGACTAGCACAGGTAAAGAGGGTGTTGCTAGCTAAGAGATGTCTGCTAGTAGCAAACGTAGGCCTTAATCTGAGGAATAAATTTCTGGGAATGTACGTTTGAAGAACAACATTGTATGGAATTGTATTGTAGATTGTGGATAAACCGTAAGAAAAAGTGAATTGAGTCGCGCGTTGTGGCCACGCGGTTAGAGTCGCCATGTCACGGATTGCGCGGCCCCTCCCGCCGGAGGTTCGAGTCCTCCCTCTGGCATGGGTGTGTGTGTTGTTCTTAGCATAAGTTAGTGTAAGTTAGTTTAAATAGTGTGTAAGTCAAGGAACCGATGATCTCAGCAGTTTCGTCCCTTAGGAATCCTCACACATTTTGACATTTTTGAAGTGAACTGAAGCGCTTGTGATGAGGTGCTACAGAAAGATGTTCAAAATTAGGTATGGTAGTAATAAATGAGGCTGTTCTTCGTAGAACAAACTGACAAGAAGAAGGGGCGAAATGATAAGACGTGTCAATGAGATGAAGAGTTGGGTTGGGTTGTTTGGGGAAGGAGAGCAGACAGCGAAGTCATCGGTCTCATCGCATTAGGGAAGGATGGGGAAGGAAGTCGGCCGTGTCCTTTCAAAGGAACCATCCCGGCATTTGCCTGGAGTGATTTAGGGAAATCACGGAAAACCTAAATCAGGATGGCCGGACGCGGGATTGGACCGTCGTCCTCACGAATGCGAGTCCAGTGTCTAACCACTGCGCCACCTCGCTCGGTGAGATCAAGAAATAACTTGTATGGAAGGCAAAAAAAGAATAGATTGGTATATATACAACAAGTAACTGAGGATATTGGAGGCAAGTGCTACTCTGAGGTGAAGAGGTTGGCACTGGAGACAAACTCATGATGGGCCACAACAAACCAGTCAGAAATTGCTCACCTAAAAAAGAGAAAAACAAGTCATCACTTTCAACACAGTTACCCACTGAAAATACGCATTCACAAAGAGTGTGGGTGGGAGAAGGAGGGGGGTGGGGAATTGTGAGAGGGGATGAGGGAAGGCTACAAGGGCCGCTTACCCTCCCCACCTTGGAATCTTTTTTTCTTTACAGAACTCTCATATACTTTTCAGAATTAATTTTCACTCTGCAGCGGAGTGTGCTCTGATTTCAGACTTCCTGGCAGAACAAAACTGTGTCGCGATCCGGTACTCGAACTCGAGACCTACACCTTTCCGGGCAAGTTCCCGACCGACTGAGTTAACTGCAAATAATTCACGACACGCCCTCACAGCTTTACCTCCAGAAGCAGGTCTCCTGCCTTCCAAATTGCACACACGTTCTGCTGCATACTAACGCTCCTGAGTATAGTTGTAAAACTACCGTTGGCTACCGTAGACCATCGTAATTGAGCGTAGACTGTAGTAGTTTTCATGCTAGCTCTGGTCAGTGAAGGTCGTACCCGCATTACCTGTATGTTAGATGTGTTGCATACCTATCGGATGTTACCTCATAACAACCGCTTTATTTGCGTATATGTTTAGTGTCTTTCTAGATTCCCCTAGGAACCAGGAGCGGTGACTGGTCTAGAAACAGAGTGAGAATATATAAAGGGCAGCGTAACCTACGGAACTTTGTTCGTCTACTTAGTGATCCTCCTGCCTGTTTCTTAAAAGAAACGAGCATTTGTAGCAAAGTGAAATTGTTGGTGTTTAATTCAGGTTTTATTCAAATATTATTGATTTTTGGTGTCAAACAGAGGGACGTTGTCGTAAAAATAAAGAAAAAAATACGGATGTGTCATATAATGTTAGGAAAAGCAATCTCATCAACAAGAGGGCGAAAGAACAACAAAACAAAAATATATCAAACATCTCTTCAATACTGTGTCGAAATTATATACACCATGTTTTTGTATTCATAAACAAGTCTTTCATTTATCTATAACAATAGGAAAATCTTGGCTTTGATATGATGAAGAACATTCAGTTGAGTACAAAATAACATATACATAATTTGCATATAAACAGTAATTGCATCAGAAGTAATTGCTTTGGTTACTAATTTTTATTACTTGTAAAATGCAATCTGTATTCTGTAAGGATATAAAATACGCAATGCACTAATACTGAATGACGGAAGGTTCTGATTGTGTAGGGAAAGATCAAATAAACAAAAAATAGAAAGAGAAATGGTCGCTCTCCCATTTCCTTTACTTTGCAGCGAGCGAGGTGGCGCAGTGATCAGCGCCCTGGACTCACATTCGAGAGGACGACGGTTCAAACCTCCGTCCCACGATCCTGATTTAGGTTTGCCGTGACTTCCCTAAATCTCTTCAGGCAAATGCCGGCGTGGTTTGTTGCAAAGGCCGCGGCTGATTTCCTTCCCTAATCCGATGGGATGGATGACCTCGCTGTTTGGGCCCCCACCCCTAAATCAACCATCTCTATTTCGCATTCATTTCTATTTCTTTCCCTACCAATACTGCCCGTAATTCTATCATCTACCACCTCATATATGTAGTGCTCCAAAACTACAGCCGGCCGGTGTGGCCGTGCGGTTAAAGGCGCTTCAGTCTGGAACCGCGTGACCGCTACGGTCGCAGGTTCGAATCTGCCTCGGGCATGGATGTGTGTGATGTCCTTAGGTTAATTAGGTTTAAGTACACTCCTGGAAATTGAAATAAGAACACTGTGAATTCATTATACCAGGAAGGGGAAACTTTATTGACACATTCCTGGGGTCAGACACATCACATGATCACACAGACAGAACCACAGGCACACAGACACAGGCAACAGAGCATGCACAATGTCGGCACTAGGACAGTGTATATCCACCTTTCGCAGCAATGCAGGCTGCTATTCTCCCATGGAGACGATCGTAGAGATGCCGGATGTAGTCCTGTGGAACGGCTTGCCATGTCATTTCCACCTGGCGCCTCAGTTGGACCAGCGTTCGTGCTGGATGTGCAGACCGCGTGAGACGACGCTTCATCCAGTCCCAAACATGCTCAATGGGGGACAAATCCGAAGATCTTGCTGGCCAGGGTAGTTGACTTACACCTTCTAGAGCACGTTGGGTGGTACGGGATACATGCGGACGTACATTGTCCTGTTGGAACAGCAAGTTCCCTTGCCGATCTAGGAATGGTAGAACGATGGGTTCGATGACGGTTTGGATGTACCGTGCACTATTCAGTGTCTCCTCGACGATCACCAGAGGTGTACGGCCAGTGTAGGAGATCGCTCCCCACACCATGATGCCGGGTGTTGGCCCTGTGTGCCTCGGTCGTATGCAGTCCTGATTGTGGCGCTCACCTGAACGGCGCCAAACACGCATACGACCATCATTGGCACCAAGGCAGAAGCGACTCTCCTCGCTGAAGACGACACGTCTCCATTCGTCCCTCCATTCACGCCTGTCGCGACACCACTGGAGGCGGGCTGCACGATGTTGGGGCGTGAGCGGAAGACGGCCTAACGGTGTGTGGGACCGTAGCCCAGCTTCATGGAGACGGTTGCGAATGGTCCTCGCCGATACCGCAGGAGCAACAGTGTCCCTAATTTGCTGGGAAGTGGCGGTGCGGTCCCCTACGGCACTGCGTAGGATCCTACGGTCTTAGCGTGCATCCGTGCGTCGCTGCGGTCCGGTCCCAGGTCGACGGGCACGTGCACCTTCCGCCAACCACTGGCGACAACATCGATGTACTGTGGAGACCTCACGCCCCACGTGTTGAGCAATTCGGCGGTACGTCCACCCGGCCTCCCGGATGCCCACTATACGCCGTCGCTCAAAGTCCGTCAACTGCACATACGGTTCACGTCCACGCTGTCGCGGCATGCTACCGGTGTTAAAGACTGCGACGGAGCTCCGTATGCCACGGCAAACTGGCTGACACTGACGGCGGCGGTGCACAAACGCTGCGCAGCTAGCGCCATTCGACGGCCAACACCGCGGTTCCTGGTGTGTCCGCTGTGCCGTGCGTGTGATCATTGCTTGTACAGCCCTCTCGCAGTGTCGTGAGCAAGTATGGTGGGTCTGACACACCGGTGTCAATGTGTTCTTTTTTCCATTTCCAGGAGTGTAGTTCTAAGTTCTAGGGGACTGATGACCACAGAAGTTAAGTCCCATAGTGCTCAGAGCCATTTGAACCAAAACTACAGAACACTTGCTAGGCCGCAGCCCGGGAGATGTTTCTAATAACAGCTGTCGCTCTGCAGTGGGATGCGCGGTGTTTTGAAGTGTGTGACAGCGACAGCCCTGAGTCGCCCTTGGATAGCTCAGTCGCCAGTTGCCTTCGGCAGTGACTCAGTGTGGACCGTGTTGCCTGCCGGCCGCGCTGTGGTGCGCGCGCCTGTTTGTTTACGCCGGAGCAGCTTCGCGTTTGCGGTGTTTTGCGTCTAGAACGAGATGGCACACTCGTACAGAAAAACGACTTCTAAGTCCAGTTTTGTGAACGACTACACACGACCAAAGGCACACGAGACTGAACGTTTTTTAAGAGAAGAGGTTAAAATCGAACCACGGGAAATGGTGGGAATCAATTTATCGACCGTTTCAAGAGTCATCAGTGTCAAGCTTATCGACGAAGCGGCTAGTGAAAGACTTCTCCAACGATCACCGAACGGATATCGTTTCTGACATGCCGACTTGAATTTTGGTGCGGTTACAGTCGACCACTCGGCAACGCGGCAACCGTACGGGTCTTCGAGCTTCCGTTTGAGGTCCCGTCTGAACTTGTGACCGACGCCTTTCGACCATACGGTACAGTTCTATCCCATATGGCTGAAAAATGGGCAAGTTTTGCCACATCCCCCGTCCTAAATGTGGTGACACAAATACGGATAGAACTGAGAAAGCACTTCCCCTCTTATTTGTATATAGGCGGTGGTCGAGCGATTATAATATATGATGGACAACCTTGCACTTGGTCAAGGTGCGGGAAAGAAGTCCACGTCCGCTCGGAATGGTTCAAAATGGCTCTGAGCACTATGAGACTTAACATCTGAGGTCATCAGTCCCCTAGAACTTAGAACTACTTAAACCTAAGTAACCTAAGGACATCACAAACATCCACGCCCGAGGCAGGATTCGAATCTGCGACCGTAGCGGTCGCTCGGTTCCAGACTGAAGAGCCTAGAACCGCTCGGCCACAACGGCCGGCCCGCTCAGAATGCCTCCAGCGTCGTTTAGTGCAAACTTTGTGGGATGACGTTAAGGCGCTACAACAGATGACTACATTACCGATGACCTTGGTGGAGCCCCTGAGAGAAGAAGTGAGGGAGATTTCCGATGGGCGCCAGCAGCTGCACGCTATAGAGATCATGGTCACCAACGGATTGGGACACCGACGACTGGTTCCACCCAGCAGGCATAGGACCCCATGCAAGAGATGCAGCTGAAGGCGCTCCAGGCTCAACCGTGGTAGCTGTCAGTGCTTCCGCCGAGAGCGTAACAGACCAGGCTCAAGACGGAGGATACGCCATCCAAACAGCCGACGCGGCAGCAAGAGAACGGAAACAGCGTTCGCCAAAGAGAAGAAAGAAGCGACGACAGACTTCTACTACCGATAGCCCAAGTCCCGAGGGGACAGTGGACGACAACGACAGTATAGACCTGCGACCAGTGGATTCAACAGATACCGAGATGACGGTGCAGGAGTTGCACAGCGACAATAACTTGACTTCTCCTTCTGGAGACCGGAAGGCAGAAGTGGCGATGACGACTGTCCAACAACAGCGCGGTGACACCGCTGTCTGCCATCCTTCGCCCGGCTCTGGAAATATGCTGGAGGACTGGGCGCAGGAAATGGACCAACAGGAGCAGGATGAAGACACGGACACGGCGGTCGAGGATAGCCCTGGCCGTGCACCGGGAGGGGATGGGGAATGTTGAACAACTTTGTGTGGTGAGGAGCGACAGCAGTCTGGTTTTCAACACCATCGCTTGATGATGCCCGCCTCCAACTGGTGAACACACGCCAGGCGTACTCCAAATGGTTGAAATGGCTCTGAGCACTATGAGACTTAACATCTGAGGTCGTCAGTCCCCTAGAACTTAGAACTACTTAAACCTAACTAACCTAAGGACATCACACACTTCCATGCCCGAGGCAGGATTCGAACCTGCGACCGTAGCGGTGGAACGGTTCCAGACTGAAGTTTCTAGAACTACTCAGCTACCCCGGCCGGCGCCGTACCCCACTGCGACGGTCAACATTAATGGCATTCGGACACCACTTAAAATTCAGATGCTTAAAGATATGTTACACGCCGCAGACGTGGATATTGTACACCTACAAGAAGTGCGTTTCACATCGCCGTCGGAGTTCTGCGGTTACGACGCACATTATTCATTGCACGATGAGAGTGGATGCGTTGTGACGATCCTCACCAGGGAAGGAATAGGAGTGGAGGAAGTCATGTCTCCCTTCGGCACGTTGAACAGCGACCACTGTCGACGGCGTTCGTTTCATCAATGTATACGTGCCGTCTGGCTCCACAAAAAGAAGAGAAAGGGCGACCTTTTACACCGAAGAGATAGCACCGTTGTTCGTCGGCCAATATGACAATTATGTAGCGGGCGGCGACTTTAATTGCGTCGTCTCCCAAAAGGACCAAGTACCTCATTATGTGTCATGCATGGAATTGCGCGCTTTGATTACCGAAATGGCGCTTCTGGATACCTGGTAAGTGCAGCATGGTGACAGAATGGGCTACACCTATGTGAAGCACGCTCTACGGACAGCGATACTGGATGCCGAAATCTCGCCAGCGGCTTTTGCGGATCATATGGCGTACGTCTGTACGATTTCACTAACGCGGGAGAAGCTATGGCGGAGTAAGGGTCACTGGAAAATGAATAGAGCACTTTTACGTGACGCTCCATGTCACCGGTCGATAGAGGAGGTCTGGGAGATCTGCGTTTGCCGCCAACCAGCATACACATCGGTCCTCCAGTGGTGGATCAAATGTGCAAAAACCAACGTTGCGGAGAACGTTGATACGACACGGGCAGGACAAATCGCAGTGGAATCGCGCGACGACGGATTATTATTTTATAGCTCTGAGGGAGCTGATGATCCAACAACCATCGCCGGAAAGGCACACGGCCATGCGCAAGATAAAAGCCAAGTTATTACAGCTGACAAGACTAAGAATGGAAGGGATAATGGTCAAGCGAGACTGACGGACACAGTTGCTGGTGAAGCCCCCCCAATGCACCACGTAGTACGTGAACGCCAACGGCGACGAAGGACATGGATCAGGGAAATAATCTCCGAAACTGGCCAGCAAGTTGTGACCCAACGTGACATTGCGCAGGTGTTTACCGACTATTCCCGCCTGGTATGTGGATCTTTACAAGTGAACCACGAGAAACTAAATGATGTCATCTCCGAAATGCCAGACAGAGAACCAACACTGGCTGCAGAGACTTTCATCACAACGATAACGGAGGACGAGCTGACAGGCGCAATTGCAAGGAGAGCTCCAAACAAGTCCCTAAAACAGAACGGCTTCCCAATTGAATTTTACCGCATCTTCGCATACCGCATGGGACAGACGTGGCTTCAGATGTATAACGAACTCCTGTTACCGCAGACTGAGATACCTGTCGAATTCACGGAGGGTATCATCATCCCAACACCCAAACCACGCGGGGCAGAAGGCCAGGAGATTATAGACCAATAACGCTCCTGAACTGCGACTACAAAATTTTCGCCCACATCCTTGGGGCTCACCTGAAGTCTTCAATTTCTGATAGACTCCTCTGTCTTCCTCTACAGTTTTTGCCCTCTACAGCTCCCTCTAGTACCATGGATGTCATTCCCTCATGTCTTAGCAGATGTCCTATCATCCTGTCCCTTCTCCTTATCAGTGTTTTCCACATATTCCTTTCCTCTCCAATCCTGCTTAGAACCTTCTCATTCCTTACCTTATCAGTCCACCTAATTTTCAACATTCGTCTATAGCACCACATCTCAAATGCTTCGATTCTCTTCTGTTCCGGTTTTCCCATAGTCCATGTTTCACTACCATACAATGCTGTACTCCAGACGTACATCCTCAGAAATTTCTTCCTCAAATTAAGGCCGGTATTTGATATTAGTAGACTTCTCTTGGCCAGAAATGCCTTTTTTGCCATAGCGAGTCTGCTTTTGATGTCCTCCTTGCTCCGTCCGTCATTGGTTATTTTACTGCCTAGGTAGCAGAATTCCTTAACTTCATTGACTTCGTGACCATCAATCCTGATGTTAAGTTTCTCGGTGTTCTCATTTCTACTACTTCTCATTACCTTCGTCTTTCTCCGATTTACTCTCAAACCATACTGTGTACTCATTAGACTGTTCATTCCGTTCAGCCGATCATTTAATTCTTCTTCACTTTCACTCAGGATAGCAATGTCATCAGCGAATCGAATCATTGATATCCTTTCACCTTATATTTTAATTCCACTCCTGAACCTTTCCTTTATTTCCATCATTGCTTCCTCGATGTACAGATTGAAGAGTAGGGGCGAAAGTCTACAGCCTTGTCTTACTCCCTTCTTAATACGAGCACTTCGATCTTGATCGTCCACTCTTATTATTCCCTCTTGGTTGTTGTACATATTGTATATGACCCGTCTCTCCCTATAGCTTACCCCTACTTTTTTTCAGAATCTTGAACAGCTTGCACCATTTTATATTGTCGAACGCTTTTTCCAGGTCGACAAATCCTATGAACGTGTCTTGATTTTTCTTTAGTCTTGCTTCCATTATTAGCCGTAACGTCAGAATTGCCTCTCTCGTGCCTTTACTTTTCCTAAAGCCAAACTGATCGTCACCTAGCGCATTCTCAATTTTCTTTTCCATTCTTCTGTATATTATTCTTGTAAGCAGCTTCGATGCATGAGCTGTTAAGCTGATTGTGCGATAATTCTTGCACTTGTCAGCTCTTGCCGCCTCCGGAATTGTTTGGATGATGCTTTTCCGAAAGTCAGATGGTATGTCGCCAGACTCATATATTCTGCACACCAACGTGAATAGTCGTTTTGTTGACCCGTCCCCTAATGATTTTAGAAATTCTGATGGAATGTTATCTATCCCTTCTGCCTTATTTGACTGTAAGTCCTCCAAAGCTCTTTTAAATTCCGATTCTAATACTGGATCCCCTATCTCTTCTAAATCGACCCCTGTTTCTTCTTCTATCACATCAGACAAATCTTCACCCTCATAGAGGCTTTCAATGTATTCTTTCCACCTATCTGCTCTCTCCTCTGCATTTAACAGTGGAATTCCCGTTGCACTCTTAATGTTACCACCGTTGCTTTTAATGTCACCAAAGGTTGTTTTGACTTTCCGTATGCTGAGTCTGTCCTTCCGACAATCATATCTTTTTCGATGTCTTCACATTTTTCCTGCAGCCATTTCGTCTTAGCTTCCCTGCACTTCCTATTTATTTCATTCCTCAGCGACTTGTATTTCTGTATTCCTGATTTTCCCGGAACATGTTTGTACTTCCTCCTTTCATCAATCACCTGAAATATTTCTTCTGTTACTCATGGTTTCTTCGCAGCTACCTTCTTTGTACCTATGTTTTCCTTCCCAGCTTCTGTGATGTCCCTTTTTAGAGACGTCCATCAGTCTTCACCTGTGTTGCCTACTGCGCTATTCCTTATTGCTGAATCTATAGCGTTAGAGAACTTCAAACGTATCTCGTCATTCCTTAGAACTTCCGTATGTTAGTTAACACCATAAAATGTTTAGGCGTCACGCTCCACTCAGATGTGCAGCGGACAGCAGCGGATAACTACCGACACATATTGAAGCTGATGCGGATAATGGTGCTGTTACAGAAATGGAGAGCGTTGGGTATGATTCAGAGGGTGACCTATGTTAACGTATACCGAGACTCACTCACGTAGCGCATGTCCTGCCTTTAACGTGCACAATGGCAACGCGGATACAAGCAACTTTCGGAACTGGTGTGAGACACCTGTTTAAGATCCAATACACGACGCTTACGCTACCAACTGGAGAGGGTGGACTTGGTCTAGTGAACGTATATGTAAAGGAAGGGACGCTATTCGTCAGTACGATTTTCCGACAGTGGCGCGGTCAATTTCGCAATATCTCTGGTGCGTTGGCCGATGTACTAGCGCCCACTTCAATGCTGCCCCCCAGTCAACGTGGGCCATATCTCACCGACGATGTCACATTTCAAGTCTTTCTTTTAGGAGCTATGTCACAGAAGCCTTCCCAACAACACCACTGCCGACGACGTGAGATGTGTAACAAATATTACCGCGCCGATGTCCCAGGAATACCCTGGAAAAGAAGTACCCAGACAAGGACTGGCGACAGATACGGCGGGTTATACTTAACGTTCCCTCCCATTGTCTGTGCGCTCAACACGGTATGTGGTGGTAAATAGGAAGTTCGCAACGAACCAACGGCCGCATGCGATTCATTTGGCAGACACCCCATTATGTTTAAGCTGTGCAACAGTGGACACTGATGAATATCGTTTAGCATGCAGTGGGGCGGCTCCGTTGTGGCAGTTCGCATGACAGACATTGAAGGTTCCTGTTGCACACACCCCCTCACACAATTTCATCGGACACTCATTTTCCCCCAAGAATTTTATTTTCCGGTCCATGGAACAAATGCAGTGATATGGGTACGGGGAATGGTTGTGGGCTACTTCTACAACGAATCGGAAGAGGACAAAATGGATTTTTGGCATTTTCTCCTGGATGGACACGTGAAGCTGCAACAGCATAAGAAATATAGGCAAGACTTCTCTATCTGCGGAGGACATTTACCGACCCACCGGCCAGATGGGGTGTGGCAGGTGAGAGATGAGATAGAGGAAGTAAGCCGAGGCAGACATCGATCACACTTACCGGAACCTTAGTTAATTTTCTAGAAGACGACCCAGTCTTACGGCAACATCTGTAGAACTAGTCGGTAGATGGCTCTATTGCTCTATTACACGTCGGATGGTGATCAGGCGTCGCCCGCGACTTGAAGTTCATTTCATTGCTAGAGGAGCATGTTTCTTTTGTATTTGTACTATCAGCGATGTCGTCATGTCGTTTTCATTTCGACATCTTCAATTTTATTTATTTCCTTCTTTAATTAATTTCTAATTAGCCACTATTCGTCAAAATTTGGGCATTGGCGAAAAAAAGTCGCTAGAACAGTTCATTACTGAAGACTAAGTCCCACGGTTCGATTCCCAGTCTGGGTCACAATCTTAATATGCCAAGAAGTTTCAAAACCTCATACACTTGTGGAAGTGATTTCCTGTGATTCGCTTAACTGGCCTTTTAGCCAATTGTAGCATTACGTGGTAGGCGTCATTTTCCAGTCAAGCTTCAACAATAGCAAGATTTCATCATGTACTTTTTATCCTTCTCATTGCTGTACAAAATGTAACTCCACTACATTCATCGCTGAAAATCGCTGTCGGACATAGTTTGGTTTTGCGATATTTGTCATACCCACAGACAGGGAGAACAAAGGCCACGTGCCTGCTCGCCTTGAAATCCACTGCAGTGCATAATAGCCACGTGGCGAAGTCCCTGTTGTCGGTCGACGGACCGCGGTCTCTCCGCTACACCACTCG
Organism: Schistocerca gregaria; assembly: GCF_023897955.1. Lineage (NCBI taxonomy): Eukaryota > Metazoa > Arthropoda > Insecta > Orthoptera > Acrididae > Schistocerca > Schistocerca gregaria. The sequence goes on from NC_064926.1 coordinate 239,189,042, forward strand.
ACACGAGAAACGCTCCACACAATGCACTTTTTTCTTCGCCGGTAATTCCAGTCGTTAGTCGAAAGAGGGCATACACGTGCGTTCAATCAGCGTAATGAGTCTGGAGGTCGGCCACAATGGACTGTAATTACTATTGGCCGTCGTGGCTATTTGCTTATTAATCTCGAGTCGCACTTAAATAATGCCCGCGCTCTAGCCGGCGCACGATAATTGTCTGTAGCGTCCTGACGTCAAAAGACAACGGAACGCCGCGGAGGCGCCTGACGTGTGACGGTTGAATGGACAGCCGCTACACGGCCATTGGCCACAGAGCGACGACAGGCTGTTCAGCTCGTGTCACGCGTCCAGACACCTTGACAGCGACGCGTTCACAACCAGTGCGCCTCTGCCTAGACGGAAATTAACGCTCAGATTGGTCGAGGCGTTTAACGCGCTTCGACTCTCCAAAGCACATTTTGACAGTCAGTCCGAAGCCTGCTAAGTGGCTACCGGTAAACAGTAGAAAATCTGTTTCATAACTCAGAAAGAAGTTTGAATTCCGACATTCTATAGCCATTTTTTCAATTTATTGACTTTTAGGTTGTACCCACTCAGCGATCTCAGTAATTGAAAGACGATGTGATATCGTATAGGAGACAATTGTCTTATCAATGACATTACGAACCTAAGGACAACGCAACACCCAGTCCCCGAGTGGAGAAAATCTCTGCCGCGGCCGGGCCACCTCGCTTAGCAGCCTGCTGTGTGGACCGCGTAGCTTCCAAGGCAAACACCCAATGCCCTTTTTTGGCCATTATCACACGAACGGAATTCAAACTGTCACTCGAAGCATGGTAAGATTTCTGCATACATGATCACATCAAATGAACTACACTGCCCTGGAAAACTTCAGAAAGAGAATGATAGAGTAATGCAACATGTTAACTACTCGTGGAAGTCCATCGTTCTCTTTGACAAGTGACATCGGTTGATGATATAAGCAAAGGAAACCAGGCACCACACTCGTGCCATCAAAGAAATTTATTTCAAACCACTCGTTTAGGCGCCACACTTGAGTCATCTTCAGGTATAATCGCAGAACTCATAATACTAGTTGTGGACTGCATACATCACGAGTGTTCACCTTACAACGTGTTGTTACCAATGCGTTAAACCGGCACAGCCAGAATTTAAGCCCAGAGTTTTAACTTATCACAAATTTCCTTCAGACTGGAATAGAAGGAAGAACCGATAGAGGTACTCAGAATACCCTCCGCCATACACCGTCAGGTGGCTTGCGGAATATGGATGTAGATGTAGAGAAGCTTATTTCCACGAAAAAAAAAAATGATTCAAATGGCTCTGAGCACTAGAACTTCTTAAACCTAACTAACCTAAGGACATCACACACATCCACGCCCGAGGCAGGATTCGAATCTGCGACCGAAGCGGTCGCGCGGTTTCAGACTGAAGCGCCTAGAACCGCTCGGACACAACGTCCGGCTTATTTCCACGAATCAGCACGGCTTTAGAAAGAATCGCTCATGGGAAACTGAACTTGCCTGTGGTTCAAATAGATTTCGGGCTTGCAGCCGGTCGTCGTAAACTTCTTCGCACGATATTTCGGCTGGACAACTGCCAGCCATCTTCAGGTGAGCCGAACGAGGACTGACGAAGACGTTCTCCGTTCCGTCTTATATAGTGCGCTGATAGTACTGCCGCGCATGCGTTGCAGTCGCGGAGACAGAAGAACCACACCGCCCAGCAACAGCGCCCTCGCTGGTGGAACTGCGAAACACAGGTGCCGTCGGTATTGTCGCTGGCCGCAGGTATCGATGTCTTCTGGCGTCTTCGTCTCGAGAAAATTTCTGTGATGACGGGATTCCATGCATTATTCAATTGGTAACCACTGTCCCGGTTCATTAAATTTCCAGCACTGCGTATTTCAACGGATTCTTTAATAATGGAGTCCCAAAAATTTGTTGCTGTGGCCAAAATCGAAGTTTTGTCGTACTCCATTGAATGTCCGTTAGAAATACAATGTTCCGCAACTGCAGATTTACTGGGTTGCAGTAGACAGGTGCAACGTTGATGTTCTGTACAACGCTCTTCCACAGTACGTGTTGTCTGTCATGTATAGGCCATACCGCACTGACACGGTATTTTGTAAATTCCCGCCTTCAGCAGCAACAGATCATCCTTCACCGAACCCAGCAAATCTGAAATCTTAGAAGGCGGACGAAAAACAACTTTCACATGAAAAGTATTTAGAATCCTTGCTATTTTAAAAGAGATATTAGCAACGAAGGGAAGAAAAGCTAGGGACTTGGCTGGCGCACTCTTCTTTATCCACTTCCCGGTTCCTGGCTCTAGTTGCGAAGGCCCTGTTAATTTGCCGGGTCGAGTAACCATTGTCTCTGAACACCGTCCTTAAATGTGCAAGTTCCTTAGGCAAATTTTCTGCATCCGACACCGTGTGTGCCCTGTGCACAAGGGTTTTAAGTACACTCATGGTTTGGGATGGGTGATGGCAGCTGGAAGAATGCAGGTACAAATCAGTGTGACTCGGCTTTCGGTAAACAGAGGGTCCCAACGAGCCGTCACTCTTCCGTTTAACCAGAACATCCAGGAATGGAAGGACACCACTTGCCTGTTTCTCACATGATATCGGGAAAAACTATCGATGAAGTCACCCATGACTATTAAATTTTCGTCTCCCTTCACTATCTGAACAATATCTTTTATCTCATCAGACATTTCATCAATCTCTTCATCATCTGCGGAGCTAGTTGGCATATAAACTTGTAGTCTTGTGGTGCTACAGAAGAATGCTGTAGATTAGATAGGTAGATCACATTATTAATGAAGGGGTATTGAATAGAATTGAGGAGAGGAGAAATTTGTGGCACAACTTGACTAGAAGAAGGGATCGCTTGGTAGAACATATTCTGAGGCATCAAGGGATCACCAGTTTAGAATTGGAGGGCAGCGTGGAGGGTAAAAATCGTAGAGGGAGACCAAGAGATGAATACACTAAACAGCTTCAGAAGGATGTAGGTTGCAGTAGGTACTGGGAGATGAAGAAGCTTGCAGAGGATAGAGTTGCATGGAGAGCTGCATCAAACCAGTCTTCGATGAAGAGCAACAGGCAGATTTCATATTTCTAGACTTCCGGAAAACGATTGACTCGGTGCCCCATTGCAGCCTGTTAATGAAGGCACGAGCATATGGAATAAGTTCACAGAAATGTGAGTGGCTCAACACTTCTTAAATAATATAACGCAGTATGTTGTCCTCGACGGCGAGTCTTCATCAGAGACAAGCATGTCAACAGGAATGCCCCAAGAAAGAGTGATAGGATGGCTATTATTTTCTATATGCATAAATAATGTGGCGGACAGGGTGCGTAGAAATCTGTGGTTGTTTGCTGACGATGCTGTGGTGTACGGGAACGTGTCGATGTTAAGTGACTGTAGGAGAATACAACATGACTTAGAGAAAACTTCTAGTGGGTGTGATGAACAGCAGCTAGCACTAAATGTGGAAAAATGTAAGTTAATACGGATGAGTAGGAAGAACCAACCTGTAATGTTCGGACACGACCTTAGTAGTGCCCTTCTTCACACAGTCACGTCTTTTAAGTATCTGAGCGTAACACTGCAAAGCGATATGAAATGGAACGGACATGTGAGGGTTGTGGTAGGTAGGTCAGACAGTCGACTTGGGTTTCTATATCTACACCTACATCTACATAGATACTCTGCAAGCCAACGTACGGTGCGTGGCGGAGGGTACCCTGTATCACTATTTGTCATTTCCCCTCCTGTTCCACACGCAAACAGAGAGATGGGAAAGCGACTGTCTCTACGCCTCTGTAAGAGCCCTAATTTTTTGTGTCTTATCTTTGTATGTCGGCGCCAGTAGAATCGATCGGCAGTGAGCTTTAAATGCCTCTGAATTTTCTCAATAGCGTTTCTCGAAAAGACCTCGCCTTCCCTCCAGGTATTCCCATTTGACTTCCCGAAGCATCTCGGTAACAGCTACATGTTGTTCGACCCTTTCGGTAACAAATAAATCTAGCCCCCTGCCTCGTAATCTCTTCGATGTCTTTCCTCAATCCAGCCTGGTACGGATCACAAACACTCTAGCAATAGTCAAGAATATGTCGCGCCGGCATCCTATATGCGGTCTCTTTTACAACTGAACCACTCTTTCCTAAAACTTTCCCAATAAACCGCTGTCGACAAATTGCCGTCTGTGACACAGCTTTCACATGCTCGTTCCACCTCATATCGCTTTGCAGCGTTACCCCCAGATATTTAAACGACTTAACTGTGTCAGCCGGGACACTAGCAATACCATATACGTAACTTACAGGTTTGTTCTTCCTTCTCACCAGCATTAACTTACACTTTTCCACGTTTAGGGCTAGCTGCCATTCATCACACCAACTGGAAATTATGTCTAAGTCGTCCTGTATCTTCCTACAGTCACTCAACTTCAACACATTACCGTACACCACGGCATCATCAGCAAACAATGCGGATTGCTGCCCACCCTGTCCGCCAAATCATTTATGTGTACGGAGAACAACAGCGGTCCTATCACTCTTCGCTGGGCACCCCTGACGATACCCTTGTCTCTGATGAACACTTGCCGTCGAGGTCAGCGTACTTGGCTATATTATGTAAGAAGTCTTCGAGCCACTCACGTATCTGTGAACTTATCCGATTTGCTCATACCTTCGTTAACAAGCTTCAATGGGGCACCGTGTCAAATGCTTTCTGGAAATCTAGAAATATAGAATCTGCCTGTTGCCCTTCATCTATAGTTCTCAGTAAATCACGTGAAAAAAGGGCAAGGTGAGTTTAGCACGAGTGTTGCTTTCTAAACCGTGTTGATTCATGGACATAAGCTTCCTAGTCTCAAGAAAGTTTATTATTTTCCAACTGATAATATGTTCAAGGACTCTGTACCAAAAAGAAGTCAGGGATATTGATCTGCAATTTTTCGGTTCCGTTCTTTTACCCTTCTTATATACTAGAAACACCCGTGCTTTTTTCCAGTCGCTTGAGACTTCATGCTGCGCGAAAGATTCACGATAAATGGAGCTAGGTAAGAGGCCAGTGCCGTAGAGTACCGTTTGTAAAATGTAACTGGGATTCCATCTGGACCTGGTGATTTATTTGTTTTCAGATTTTTCAGTCCTTTGTTTTCGGTTTGCATTTCCTTAGGATTCTTCCAATGAATCTCAGTCTGGCATCTGCTTTACCAACGAACAACTTTACATGATCATTCCATTTTAAATCAATCCTAATGCGTACTCCCAGTTAATTTATGCAATTAACTGCTTCCAGTTGCTGATCTGCTATACTGTAGCTAAATAATAAGGGATCTTTCTTTCTATGTATTCGCAGCACATTACACTTGTCTACATTGAGACTCAACTGCCATTCTCTGCACCATGCGTCAATTCGCTGCAGATCCTCCTGCATTTCAGTACAATTTTCCATTGTTACAACCTCTCGATATACCACCGCATCATCCGCAAAAAGCCTCAGTGAACTTCCGATGTTATCCACAAGGTCATTTATGTATATTGTGATTAGCAACGGTCCTAAGACACTCCCCTGCGGCACACCTGAAATCACTCTTACTTCGGAAGACTTCTCTCCATTGAGAATGACATGCTGCGTTCTATCTAGGAACTATTCAATCCAATCACACCATTGGTCTGACAGTCCATATGCTCTTTCCTTGTTCATTAAACGACTGTGGGGAACTGTATAGAACGCCTTGCGGAAGTCAAGAAACACGGCATCTACCTGGGCACCCGTGTCTATAGCCATCTGAGTCTCGTGGACGAACAGCGCGAGCTGGGTTTCACACGATCGTCTTTTTCGAAACCCATGTTGATTCCCACAGAGTAGATTTCCAATCTCCAGAAAAATTATTATACTCGAATATAATACGTGTTCCAAAATTCTACAACAATGGTTATTTCTATGTCGTCCATTCGGGAGTCTGCCCGATGGTCAAATGAAAGCATGTTTGCACGATTCTCCTGTGTGAACAATTTCTTGAACGGGAAATTTAAAACTTCGGCTTTTGTTTTGCTGTCTTCAACAGCCATCCCAGAGTGGTCAACAAGGGACTGAATGGAAGCTTTAGACCCTCTTAGCGATTTTACACAGGACCCGAATTGCCTCTGTTTCTCTGCCAGATCTTTTGCTAAGGTGAGACCGTGGTGCGTACCGCATAGGCGGGTTTATTGGGAGAATTTTTGGGAAAGTGTAGTTCAAGTGTAAAGGAGGCCACGTATAGGAGACAAGTGAGACCTATTCTTGAGTACTGCTCGAGTGTCTGGCAGTCGCACCAGATCAGAATGAAGGAAGACATCGAAGAAATTCAGAGGCGCGCTGCCAGATTTGTTACCAGTGGTTTCGAACAACATGCCAGTATTACGGAGATTCCTTCGCGAACTCAAATGGGTATCCCTGAGGAGATCCAACGTTCCTTTAGAGAACCGGCATCTGAAGCTGACTGCAGAACGATTCTGCTGCCGCCAACTTACATTTCGCGTAAGTACCGTGAAGATAAGATACGAGAAATTAGGGCTTATACGGAGTTATACAGACAGCCGCCTTGCTCCCGCTCTATTATCGAGTGGAACAAGAAAGGAAATTTCTAGTAATGGCACAGGGTACCTTCCGCCACGCTTCGTATGGTGGCTTGCAGAGTATCTACGTAGATGTAGATAATAATGATTCATGTGATCATAGTGGTGACGGTAGAATATACGCTCCTAATGTACGCAATATACAACTAGTGTTTTATGGATTCTAAGAAACAGGGGCAAGGAATGAAAGCACTCTTTTGATTTACAGTGGACCTGAATATAGCGTAAATGTTGCACCGAAACTAGTCGTTTGAAATAAATTTCTTTGGCGATACGGCTATGGTGGATCATTGTCTTTACTTATTACCTACTCATAGTAAATTATTAAAATGCGGCAGCATGTCACCAGAGGTCTCTCAGTCATTCTAAACAACCTAAATGACAAGTCATGCGGTCTGTATGACTGTAATGCCGAAGGGGTTTGCCCCATAACACGAGGCATTTGAGGGAATGTAAAACGACAGCTGATGTCGACTGCCGATCGGCGAGCAGTTTCGGTGCGGTCTGGTGGTGGTGTTCTTGACAACGCGGCCCAAAGAAAACATCTGGACGACTTCACACAGGGAACAGTCACTGGGAATCAGGAAAAACGACTAACTATGAAGAGTGTAGAACAAGAGTTTGATTTTGCTCACAGCATTGTTTTACGTGTATGGGGAGCTTTCCAAGCCATAGGCACTGCTGTCCACAGGAGAGGTGGTGGTCGATCATAAACTACAGCAGCAGATGACCGCTAAGAAATGTACTTGGCATTTTTGCTCAAAGCAGAGGTACGAAAATATCTACATCACATAGGAATTCTAATGATAAGCAGACTTAAGTTACTGTAGTTGCAAAGTAATGACTTGTTGGTCGGTTTTGATGTGGTTTCACTTTTTACAAATGTGCCTCTTGTGGACTCACTATATCTCATTGGCAATAGGTTTGAAGCTGACATTACAGCGCTGTTCGAGCACACCCTCTCCTCTACATATTTTTTATTTAACAACGAGTTTTATGACCAATCAGACGGTGTCGCCATGGGGCGTCCTTTGTCTCCCCTCGTGGACAATCGTTTTATAGAATAGTTTGAGGAGCGAGCACTCGCCTCAGCCTCTTTAAGCCAACAGTAATTTGGCGATATGTTAACGACACGTTTATAGTTTGGCTGCAGGGTTTGGATCGCCTGCGAGAATTCCTACATCTGAACTCCATACACGATAACATAATATTTACTGTGGAGTTGGAGGAGGGTTGCTTGCCGTTTTCAGACGTCCTAGTGCGACGTAAGAGCAATGGCACACTTTGTTATTCAGTATTTAGAAAGCCCAGACCTCTTGAAACATATCCTTGGAAAAATTAATGAATTACTGTGCTGATAAACCTCTTACGTTATTTGATTTTCAAACAGCTGGGCAGAACTGAACGTACTGAGACATTTCTCTCTTTACTTACTCTGATCAACACTAAACTAACACACAATATTTTTAGCGCAACGCAGACTGACTTTCAATAATCCCTACAAAAGAATGGCCCTCACTAACAATAACCCATACCTTTCATGAATCACTTACGTCACAAAAATATTCGTTACTCAGACCGCTGAAATTCATCGAGCACCAATACAGCCAGCTAAATAAAAGATTCTAACTACTGAAGGCACTAACTACTGATAGGCATAGTTAGCAAATGAAAGATTTTGATGGAGAACAAGCAATGTATTTACCTTAATAGTGTTATATATATATATATATATATATATATATATATATATATATATATATATATATCCAGTCTTACAAATTTCCGTTTTCTGACGGACACACGTCCAGATCGTCCGCTCTCAAAATTCTGCCACCTCTCTCCCTACATCCACAACTGCTGGCGGATCACCTCCAACTGTGCAACGCTACTCGCTGTTCACATCCAACTGCCTAACACTACAATAAGCAAATATTCCGACAATGCCAACCAGCCACAGACTGCACACAGCACAGTCAGTGATTTTCATACACAGCGCTACGTGGCGTTACCAACATAAAAACCTAAACAGCCTACTTACAAGATGACCGCTACGTTGTGGAACAGGAAATAAGGGACTCACCTCAAACACTGGATGCAATTTCCACATTTAATAGGCTGGAATGCATGCAACCTTATTCTTCAAAGTGGCACGGTGTCTGCACGGGGATGATCTATCTGTTTAACGACCAGTACACTGTGTTCTATTGACACCTACAAGCTAGCGACACGGTTTGTGGTGCTACCAAGAGCATAGGAATTGGAACAATGACGAGTGCGGTCACGTGCTCTTTTTGGATGAGAGCAGATCCAGTCTGAGTAGAGATTCTGGATGTACCCTCATATGGCGAGAGGTAGGAACACATAATGCACCCAGGAATATTGTCGAATGTAATCGCTTTCGTTATCCATGTGTTGGTGCGGGGAAGCATAATGTCGCGTGGGTGTGCTTACTTCCAGATCAACGCACACGGTAAATTTGCAGGTCAGTGCTATTGTGACGGTGTAGACCTTCCCTAAGTAACGACTCATGTAGAAAAGTTTCTAATGATGAGATAATACATGTATGGATGAAAGTTCTTGGTGTACTTGCTGATAATATAACTGTAAGTGGTGATATTACTTTGTATTATAATTATTAATAAAGTGTTATCCTTGACTCCTGTAACAGCGGGCGTGAGCCGAGAACCGTTAGATGTACATCTGGTAATCGTGGACTCAAGGATGCAAAAATTTGAAAAATTAACAAAGCATAGTGCCGCACTGCCCGATGGGCGCCTAGCCGGCCGGTTACGTAACCCGTTTGGCTTGGCGCTAGGTCGGCGCACGGCAGACGCGTGCTCCGAGTACTACTACAGCACGCGTACGGGATAACTCACTCTCGCTGGTGCCTGCAGAGACTGATAACTCACTCTCGCTGGTGCCTGCAGAGACTAAGTCCGTTATCAGCACCTTTCGTAATCAAGGTCACCCGTTTTCTATATAAGCGGGCAGTGCACGCCAGCGGAATCATTCCGCTGTGAGCTCTATCTGCAAGAGCATTGAAGCACTATGCCTCGTCGACGTGTCTATCGTCATCGCCGACACCGCATGCCAGTTTACAAACACATAATCAGCCTATAAAATAGACTTGGACGAAATGGCACTGCACAATCTGTTGTTCTCTAGGACCTATCTTTTTCCGTGGATGTCGAGTTAATTTTTCACTCGATGTTGCAACTGGAGCAGCTGGCAGTGGGTGGTTTACACTCGCAATTGTCCGCTGTGAGAACGCATCGCTACCTGGACTAGAATCTTTCGCCGACCGAGATGTCATCGCCTACAAGACTTGGCACTGTGGAATCGATCCGAAGACGCAAAGTAGACCTAGTTTTTTTATAGTAATATGCCTTTTACTCTGTATACCCGCTCATGTAGAAAAGTTTCTAATGATGAGAAAATACATGTATGGATGAAAGCACCTTGTGTACTTGCTGAGAATGTAACTGTAACTGGTGATAGTACTTTGTATTATAATTATTAATCAAGTGTTATCCTTGACTCGACTCTGAACATCTTCAAAGTGTGTTCCCGTTAGAGGATCTCTGTAAGTCCGAGGGTGCCAGGGCTGGACTGTAGGGTAGATGAAGCGGTGATGTCCAACCCAATTTGGCGATGTCTTCCTGGGCTCTCAGGCTTGTGGGCGGGCGTGCATTATTGTGTTGGAGCAAGATTTCTGCTGGATTATTGTCCGATCGAACACGTCGGAAACGGTTCTTGAGTTTATTCAGAGTCTTCATGTATGCCTCTGGTTGACCCTCTTGGTATCACATCCACGGGGGTGATGCCATCACAATCCCAGAAGATTGTTACCATGACTTTTCCGGCAGAGGGAGTTGTCTCGAATTTCTTCTTCACCGGCGCACAAAACAAACATCAGACAAGAAGCACGAACAAGAACATTTGCGTATGTATATTAATTGCTTTTTTAAAAAAATGTGAGGCATTACTTTTTGAACGATCCTCGTATTAACTCAATTTACAGATTTTTTAGAGAAGGAGTTATGTCTAGTATCATAATTACTATCAAACCCTGTATTTGAAACATCGTCAGCAAGGTAATCCGAAATTATAATAGTCATATTCATGTGAAACGGTACGAAGAGGTATGACCCATTAGGGGGCTATGCATGGCATAATCAGCATCGTATTCGTTGAGAAATGATATATTAATATCATATCAAATTAACAAAGAGTAGACATTCACATAAGAAAGATACAAACAATTGCCACAATGTTCGTATCAAGAGTGCCATACTAACAGTGCCATCTGTGCCCGCCCCCGGCAGCTGAATAGTCAGCGTGACTGACTGTCAATCCTCTGGGCCCGGGTTCGATTCCTGGCTGGGTCGGGGAATTTTCTCCGTCCAGGGACTTGCTGTTGTGCTGTTCTCATCATCATCCTATCATCCTCATCGACTGCAGGTCGCCGAAGTGACGTCAAATTGAAAGACCGCCACCCGGCGAACGGTCTGCCCGACGGGGGGCCCTAGCCATACGATTAACAAATAAATAAATAAAATAAAGTACCTTCTGTCACCAAAAATGTATAGCATGAAGCGCAAATACACTTTATTAAGTGAAGATATAAAATATTACCAGAACATAGTCTATGCCGTTAGGAAAGTCGCACAGTGTAATTAATCAATTCATGCTGACATACAAAGCCAGAAAATAGACCTACTCATAGATCAATAAATCATACTCATAGATCAAGAAAAGTAACTTCAGCCACCTACTAAAAAAAAATTAAGTAACCTCAGTCACCTAATCAAAAGGTCAACATACGTGCATCTAACACAGTCAGACAGTAGTATTTATTAATATTTATTTATTTATTAAACGTATGTAGATCAACACTAAGGTATGACTGTCTAGGTGGTTAACCAAGTAAAAACGTAAATGCCTGTGGCTAGGGCCTCCCGACGCGTAGACCGTTCGCCTGGGGCAAGTCTTTCGAGTTGACGCCACATCGGCGACTTGCGCGTCAATTGGGGTGAAATGATGATCATAAGGACAACATAGCATCCAGTCCCTGAGTGGAGAATATCTCCCACTCAGCAGGGAATCGAACCCGGGCCGCCAGGTGTGACATTCCGTCGCGCTGTCCACTCAGCTACCAGGGGCGGACGTTAAGCAAGTGAGAACAAGCTTCATAAACAAATTAGCTGTGATATACCTCACAACATATCATTAAACAAAATATACCACATGTAACTGTAAGTATCTATAATGTTTCTCACGAACACTTGTAATACATTGTCATCTGTTACCCACATAAGTGGAAGAGCAGCTGGGTTAAAGTTACATCACGGCATAATCAGGTTCGTAGTCCTTCAGCTGTGATATAATAATAACACTACAATTTAACAAAAAGTATACATTCATATAATCATTTGGAAGAACTTTAAGAATGCAAGATGACAGCCGTAATGTTTGTCAAGAGCGCTTCTCCAACAACGCCATTTATCACTAAAAAAAGTTCAATAACAAAGAATAAATACAATTTACTAATAAAAGCCATAATTTTTTTAAAAATTTAGTCAATGGGTTTAGGGCATCACATAGTGTAAATAATCTATTCATGTAACATATAAAGCTCGGAAGCAAGAGACTAATAACAGTAAGTATAAGTAATCGTTCGCCACATATTTATCACTTAGTCAAAAGTTAACACTTCTTCTTTTAAGGCAATCAGATGCTATCAAAGTCAGTAATTTATGAGGATCAAGGTTATGGTATGAAAATATAGGAGTTTACTGTAGTAAGAACTAGCATCATAAACTTTTTAGCTATGATACATCTCATAACCTAACATTAACAAAACATGTAACATAACCATAAGTATAAAACAATAGGGACTATAAGCACTCTCTATAATTTTTATGTCACAAATATCTCTAACTCAATGTCATTTGTCACCCACATGGGTGGAAAAGCAACTGGGCGAAAGATACATCTTCATATCGAATGATAAAAAAAAAACAGTCAACTAGAGGCTGTCTTGACAGTATAAATTACCAGTTATTAATAATCAACAAAGTCCCAAAAGTAAAATTCTTTTGACAAAATTATGGAGAAGAATTGTCAGTTAAGAGTACTTGCCATTAACTTGCATAATTAAGCCACTTAAAGCTACAGTAATCAGACATTGCCGTAGTGTTAGTCATATGAGACATTAAAAGGGAATATGCAAACCCAGTGGGCTGCAACCAAAACATTATCAGTATCCTAGAACTTTAATGTGATATGCTTCTTGGCATGTCAAATATCTAAATCTATAGATATTCATAGTCATGGACAAGTGACGACAAAGAATAGTGAAGAAAAATCTTAATTGTCGCTGTCAGACTTTGCTACTTATCGCCGTAAGGGCCCCAGGAAGAACAAGAATTAAAGGAATATCTTAAATGTTAATAATGAAACATAGACAATCACCTTGTGGTATTTACATAATATAATTAAGTTTTTTGATCAGTTTCTGCATTTTGAAATGATGTTTGTTTTGTATTTCGTACAGGACCGCGAATGTGGTTTATGACCTAAACCCATCAGAATATAATATAAATGGGGTCGAAATTTGTGTGTCACGTTCTCAAATCGACAGCATGCTGTGCGGAGAAAGGTTGGGTTGTTTGGGGGAAGAGACCAAACAGCAAGGTCATCGGTCTCATTGGATTAGAAAAGGACAGGAAAGGATGTCGGCCGTGCACTTTCAAAGGAACCATCCCGGTTTGTGTGTCATGCATTTTAGGAAGTATTTACAAACTGGTAATTGCCTTAACAAGATGGTTATTTTTGTCATTAGCAGTAACTCTGCATTTAGGGTAGGGTCGTATTAAGTTTTTTAATACTGCAAATGCCTACGAAAACATAAATGTCTCCTGACTTCCGAGTTTTGCGCTGACCTGCACAAAGGCCTGACAGAGCATCAGGCCTTTGCCCTGTCTCTGCTGTAGTGTGTGGCACACCTGGAAGTTCCTATGTTTACTGTCACCAATCATCCTCCACACAGCTCCGATCTTGCTCCATCTGGTTTCCATCTGTTTCGAAAACTCAAAGAACACCTTCGAGGACTTTCACAGTGATGAACCGGTATAAGCAGCAGTGAGGTTATGGCTCCATAGACATATTTAGATTCGTGAAAAACTAAGTTATGCTTCAAATAGAGCGCAATGACATTTCAAGATCAAGCAAGACGTTTTAATTTATTATTTCTTTACTGCTAAGGTATTCGCAACACACTCTGCAGGGAGTATATACACATATCAAAATTATATTACTGTACGATTCATAGTTCAGAATAAACCACGTCGAAAACATTGAGATGGGTGACAAATTCGCTTTTGCTTAAATGGAGCGCAAATTATCCAGTATATACTCATCTAGTGTTTCGTAACGTGAGCACTCAGCACCTTCCAGCAAACGTCAAGCATAATTTCAATTCTTTTCTAAACTTTTTGTCGCTTGCATGCCTAATGTCAAATATTTAACACATTACCTCATTTCTAAAGTAACCTGACGTCTGAAACTGTTTTATACAAGGGAGCTATTTAACACATTAACTCATTTCTAAAGTAACCTGACGTATGAAGTTGTTTCACACAACGTAGTTCGATTCTTAAAGGAAATGTGGTTTCACTGGTAAAACCTGATATAATCAGCGTCGTTGGAAGAACCCGCTGACCCAGAAGGGACGATACTGGAAAGAAATTGTGTTTATAACCCAAACAAACACAGGAATCTTGAGCCGAGTGTAGAAATGTTTAGCGGGGTATTCTGATCAAACTCGTAATACAAATGTGTTACTAAGCAACGGTTCGGCGACCGTGTCGCGTCGGCGGCAGTTCGCACACGGGATCCGTCCCGCGCTGACAGCGCCGCCGCCATGAATTATGGATGCAGTGATCAAAGGCAGCAGGTGGCCGCTGACTTCATTACTGGCCCCGTAATTACGGCGCCGACGCTGCCTACGCCGAGGAGCGAACGCAGGACTGCAGTCACAGCGGGAGCGGCCAGGGCTGAAAGCTACAGCCCTGACATTCAAAGGCTGTGTGTTTAATCTCAAAAGTGCTTTTATCTTTTGTTCTTAATCTTCTTTTAATTGAGTGTACTTTAGACAACGTCCTGCCAGTGAGCAGCTTCCACCGGCACTTAATGGTACCTCTGTGTTATGTGATGTCACTTGAATTAAATCTCAGAAGATTGCGATAGTAATAACACGTGCCGTAGCGTCGTAATAATCCAAACATCTTTTTTTATTCATTTCTGTAATTTTCAGCAACTGTAGTACTATTTTTCAGAATAAATTTCAGTCACCGGTTACAAATAAAATTTATTACGCTTTATCGGTTTCGACAAATTAAGTTGCCATCTTCAGAAACTTAGTTTATCAGACGTCAAAAGTTTCTGAAGATGGCAATTTAATTTGTTGTGTACGTACAAGACAGCGTTCCATAAGTAATACGACCAATTTTTTTTCTTGCGCAACGGTACCCCAAAGCGTGTTGTAACCGGCTGGGCTAAGTGGAGGGGGGGGGAGGGGGAGTGTTAGCTTCAAAACGCTCTTTGTCTCATTCGTCTGCGAGCTGCCGGAGAGTCTGGACGTGCGTTTCCGTCAACCCCTTCTTGAGTTTATGTAACACGGCACAGTGGATCATTCCGTAGAGTAACGGTACGCTATCAAATTTTGCGTTTAACTTGGGAAGTCCGCCACCGAAACGTTTCCATTACTTCAGCATGCCTTTGGACTGATTGCTTGTCCAAATCACAAGTTTTCCGATGGCACGAGTCGTTCATGGAGGGCCGAGAGGAGATCACCGACGAACCTCGCAGTGGACGGCCATCAACAGCACGAGTCGACGAAAATATGACGCGTGTGCGCCATTGTTTGAACTCTGACAGACGGCTGAGCCATCTATTGATAGCACAATCTGTAAACATGTCAAAAACAACCGTTTTCCGCATTGTGACCGAAGATTTGAACATGAGAAAGGTGTGTGCCAAACTCGTCCCAAACGTGTTGACAGATGAACACAAACACATGCGAGTGCTTCGGTGCCGAGAAATGTTGGAAAAGTGTGAAAATGATCCTCATTTTTTAAACTCAGTTATCACTAGTGATGAGTCGTGTATTTCTGAGTACGATCCTGAGACAAAAAGGCAGAGTTCAGAGTGGCACAACCCGATCGTCGCCCCATCCCAAGAACGCACGCGTGAGCAAGTCCAGGATCAAAACCATGCCCATTGTCTTCTTTGACCTCAGAGGCATTGTCCACGACGAATTGGTACCTACCAGGAATACGGTGAACTCAGCTTTCTATTTGGAAGTGCTCAAAAGACTGAAAAGGAGGGTCTCGCGCTGCCGAAGCGACATCAAGGACAGGTGGAAAGCACCATGACAACGCGCCGAGTCACAGCGCCTTCATTGTCAACGACTTCCTACACAGGACCAAGACCCCATTGGTTCCCCAGCCTCTCTACAGTCCTGACCTGGCTGCCGCTGACCTTTTTCTTGTTGTTTTCTCGGTTAAAAGGAGTCATGAAAGGAAAATATTGGGACACGATTGAAAGCATCCAGGCGCATGTTACATCAGCTGTAAAGGACATTCCGGAAAAGGCATTCCAGGCATGGAATCACCGCCTCCAGAAGTGTATCGATGCAAGAGGGTGCTATTTTGAAAATATTTGATTATTTGTACGAATATATATTCAATAAATCAATAAATGATTCAGGTATATGTTCGTTGATGCTAACACAACATAAATGTGATTCAGTTATTGTCAAACAGTGCTTAAATAATCACATGTAATATGTCAATTTCTGAACATATCACGAATTATCCTTCTATGACTAAGGTATTGAGATCTGCTAAACCAAGCTTCTGAAGATGACAAATTAACTTATCCAAAGGGATAAAGCATAATAACATTTATTTGCAACTGATGACTGAAATTTATTCTGAAAAAATGCAAATATCCTTCTCTCGCGGGATGTGAATCTCTGTCAGTGCTGTTTTTTCCCTTGCCCCTTCTGAAACATACTTCCGGATGAGAAAAGTGACGCACCCAGAAAGGGAGGAGGAAGCCAAATGAGGGTATGCGATGTTTTTTGTTGATTACAACATCGATTCGTCTTTATAATAAGCTACCTTTAACCCATGTCTGTACTCGATATCAGTATTTTTATTACGATGAGCGATTGCCGGAAGTAAGCTGTTAGACGTACAATAACGACAGCTGACTTCACGTGTGTGCTTCTTCGGGCAATCCAACCACCGCAACGCACGACAATGCGTCACTGCCAAATGGTGTGTATGGAGAAGTGTGAGCATCTGTACATTATACATGTACATTATGCGACAAATTTAATAGTTTTTTAAACAGGGTTTATATTCTGTCATGTTTAAAAAATGTTCAACTTCTTACTCCACCCACCTAGGGATCGAGTTTGGTTTTACTTTTTAAAGAAGCCTATCGGCACACCATATATCACCGAAATCGATTAAGCTGTTTAGTCGTGAAAACATAACCGACAGAGTTAGGATCACGTTTAACAATATTATTACTTAAGTATGGATAAACAGTATGCTAACTTCCAGAATGAGATTTTCATTCTGCAGCGGAGTGTGCGCTGATATGAAACTTCCTGGCAGATTCAAATTGTGTCCCCGACCGAGACTCGGATTTCTTTTATTTTTTTTTTAATTAATTTATTTTTTTTCCCGCTGCAGGAGCAGGACGATGGGTAGGGCAGGGGTCTTCACCCGAAGCCTGGCCATCCCGCCGCCACGCCCAAGCAACGTGTTAGAGTTCGGGGATCGAAGGATCAGGAAGAGGATGTAGTGGGTTTGTCGATGTTGTTTTATTTATTTAGTTCTTTAATTTTTAGGACATTTTTTTGTATTATAGATTTATTTTTGTTTCATGACAAAGAAAGATCCTACAACTGCCGTAGCCGAGCGTCCGAGTCGTCTTCTCGTCTGTTGGGAGGGGTTCCCCCCTATTCCGTCCGGTGGGGATCAATATGCTCCAGGATTCTTCTTCATTTTCAGCGTCTCATACCCGGAACGCCCCAGTGAGCAGGAGGATGCGCAAAAAATGAACCTAAATAATTTGCGAAACGAGTTCTGTACTTCGGGTGGCGGCTGAAAGCTGCATGTGTCGTCATCAGTAGGGACCAAAAGTCGAGCGTGCCTTCGGGAGCATCGCAAAATATGTAGTAAAGGCCCATGCCTTTTAGCCAGTTATCGGCGTTCGTTCTGGTTGATGGAAAGTATACGCCGTCGGGGCGCAATACGTCATCAGGGGAGATAGACTCCGGCAGTCGCTGCAAGAGTAACGCCAGCATACGCTGCGTAAGTAGCCAGCACTCGCTGGTCGCGGCACACGTCAGACGGTGTGCGTCCGAGTCAGCGACTGAGAATGTGGGACACAAGGGGTCGTCCGTCAGATCTATGGAATGTAGCCTCTGACGAGTAGCGGACTTCCCATTCACAACCACGTACCACAATGAACGCAACGTCGTAGGTAGAAAAGGCGTGTGTACCGCTCGCCACACCGTGTTCCAGGCAACTTCAGGCTGTCTGTGGGTGACCGTATTTACAGGTTGCTGCTGCTGATAGAGGCGATAATAGTCTTTTGTGCTAGGATTCCGTGTCGTCGGAAGTTCTGACCGTAAGTAGCTGAAGTCAATCAAGAACTCTCTGATGAGGGTGAGTGCCGGTGAAATGTGTCCTACAGAAACCGGGGGATGCAGAGAGTGTGGTGCCGCTTCCGCTATCAGGGTGCCCGTCAGAGTGTCGTGAGCAGAGGTCCTCTTGCGACGCATAGTGTTGAGATAAAGCGATCGCGCACGGTTATATACATGAATTAAAGCGATACCGCCCGCCCGCTGCGGCAGTGTCAGAGTGGCGTAGCGGACTTTAAAAACCAGACCGGTGCTTACGAAATGTCCATATGCTGCTTGAAATCTGTCGGCCATCGTAGCCGTCAAGGGAAGGATATGCGCAAAATAGTTCGGTTTTGGGACAAGATAGGTGATGACATAACGTGTTCTGAGAAGCATATCCAAGCGACGCAGTTTGTTGTCCTGCAGCAGAGCACGTGTGTGGTGTAGGAGCTGGGGGTACGTAGCCGCTGCCGTGGCGGACATTGCTATAGAATTGCACTCCTAAACACCTGAGTACGGGCACTTTGTCAAAGGGCACTGCCGTTGTGTGGGAAAGCCCCCCTCCGACATCAATGTATTTTGTCTTCCTCACGTTGATGACGCTCCCAGCGACCGCCCCGTACTGACGTAGCCACTGTAGCGCCATATGCATTTCATGCTCTGATCTGGCCAGGAACACCACGTCATCGGCGAACGCACCACAACGAAAGGTCACGTCCCGCAAGGAGATACCAGTTAATCGCTGCAGTAGACCATGTAAAGCTGGTTCAAGCGCTTCCGCAAATAATATACCCGACAGGGGGCACCCTTGTCGCACTGACCGTCCAACAACAATGTGACCAGCCTGATAACCGTTGACCATCATGCGGGAGCGCGCTCCGTGAACCAATCGAAGGACCACCTGTGCAGGCTCTGGAGAGAGGCCCATGTCTTGCAAAACTGCGCGTAAGAAGCCGTGGTCGACGCGGTCGAATGCGTGGTCAAAATCTACGGCGACAAGGGCGCCTCGTATTTTGCAGGCCCCCGTCAATGCAATTACGTCGCGGTATGCTCCTAACGCCGTTTGAATGTTGCTAACATCACCTAAACATGTCTGATCGGTGTGGACGGCTTTCCCGATAGCGGTGTGGAGACGCGCGCGTAGGATACTGCGAAGATCTTGTAGTCCTTGTTGAGGAGTGTGAGTGGGCGAAAGTCCTGCCACCTACAACCACCATTCGGTTTCGGTACTGCGGTCAAGATGCCTTCTGTGAATTCTGTGGGGACAGTGAAATCAGGGCGGATCAGGTCTTGAAACATTTGGAGCCACTTGTCACCCATAAGGTGGTAAAAAGTGCGGTAGAATTCCAGGGGTAAACCGTCCGGTCCAAGCGACTTGTTCGGTGCTCCACGTGCCAAGGCCGATGTCAGCTCGTTGGGTGCAATGGGCAACAGCAGACTATCATCGGGTGCCACGTCCCGAGGGGCGGGAAAATCGTGCAACAGCTCGTCATAATCACGTACATTTCGCGGATCTTCCATGTACAAGGTCCCATAGTGTCAGGCGAACGTGTGCGCGATGTCCGTTTGTGTCACTGTGCGGCCGCCCTCCTCCGTGTTTACCACCGTAATGAGCTGACGTTTGCGGTGGCGCCTCTCACGCACAATGTGATACACTGACACTGTTTCGTTGAGGATACAGTCTTGCACTCGCGCACGGATGCGGACACCTTCGAGCTGCTCTGTCCTGATGCGAAGTAGACGCGCTTTGATGCGTTGTACGGACATCTGAAGTTCGGGAAACGGCGGTTGCGTCGCCAGCTCACGTAACGCTGTATAGCAAAATTCCGATGTTGCGCTTTGCCAATTCGATCTGTCACGCCTGTAGGCCATGAAGGTCTTTCGGAGTGCAGGTTTGACACATCCCAGCCACCACAGCAACGTGGAAGCATACATGGGCAGGCGCCTGATACAACGAAGCCACGTGTCAGTGACTGCTCGCCGACACGCTTCCTCGCGAAGGACGGAGACGTTCAGCGTCCACAAGCCCCTTCTGCGTCTTGTGAAACGTCGGGGTGAGGTGACAGTGCAGACGTACGCGAGATGATCCGTGAAGGCCGTCGGCCAGAGTTCTGCATCACGGGTTGCTGTGCGGAGGGCACGCGAGACGTATATCCGGTCCAGACGACTGGCAGAATGGCTGGTAAAGTGCGTATATCCACTCTGGGTCCCATGATGTAAGAGCCATGTGTCGTGGAGCGCGAGGTCACGTATCAATGCTTCTAGAGCCGGGCATGGGACGTAATGCGGTATCTGGTCCTCGGGCCGCAGAACACTGTTAAAATCGCCGCTCACTATGTAATGGTCCATATTTCCTTGCAAAAGTGGGGCTACCTCCTCCGAATAGAAGACATGCCTGTCACCACGGTGCGAATTACCGGAGGGAGCGTAGACGTTGATGAGGCGGACCGCGTCGCACCCATTCGGCAAGTACGTCGCGTCCGTCGCGTCTATACCATCTCGGAGAAGGATGGCCGTTTCTCCTGCGCCATCGCCTACGGGTAGGCTGTACGTGGTGTAGCCATATAGGTCTAAACGCAGCTCGAGACGGACCTCCTGGAGAAGGGAAATGTCCAAGTCTGCCGCTCTAATCATGTCGTGTAACATGCGGGTCTTGACAGTGGAGTGGACACCATTTACATTGACTGTTCCCACACGGTATGACTGAGACATATCAAGTGACGGAGGCAGTATGCTGGTGCAAGCCCACAGTGATCTCACACACCACATAGCCATCCAGCTGCATGCTGTGCATTACTGTGCCGTATCGGTCCCTGAGTGGCATAGCCCTCCGGGCTCAATGTCAGCTCTGGGCCCTGGTGGAGATATCGATGTTTGCTGTGCATCATCTGCCTCCATATCGTCTGCCCAATCACCAAGAGAGGATTGTGATGTCATTGGTGGCTGGTCGCTTGCACAGGAGCCCACATTTTGGGAGTCGACGCAATGCGCCTCGTTTTCTGGGCCAAAAGATTTAGGAGAGTGTTCCTTGTCGGCAGGCACCTTCTGGTGAATGATGCCACTGGAGTCCGTTGCAATTGTGGACGAGTCAACGAAGTCGATGTCTTCCACCGGCTTCACATCCCTGTCCTGTTCTTCAGCTGACAATCGCCTCTTCTTGTGTCGCTTGGGTGATTTTTGCTTTCGGGTCCGAGATTCGACATCCACTGGAGGGCGGGGCTCGACACAGTCTCGGTCGCTATGAACCCCTGCGTCCTATCCCGACAGTGACGGTGGCTGGGTACCCACGACGCTGCGGTGGGCAGAGGCTGTAGGAACCTCTGCACCGTTGGGTTGCGGCGTCGTCGACGGCGATGACTCTCCAACGGAGCTGGCAGTGGCTCGAGGAGGTAGTAGGTTTTGATCAACTATCACATCATGTCGTGCCGCCTCCACACATGTTAGCGGGAGAGAGGATTAGTGGTTTGTGGGAGAAGTTCATTGCGGGGCACCTGAACGAGTCGGTGCTGCAGACAGTTCTAACGTGGCCCTCCTGGCCGCAGCCTGAGCAGGTCCTCGGTTGTCCATCATATATAACAACAGCCACCAACGAAAACATATGATGGAACGTGCTTCTTACGTTCTATGCGCACTTGTCGTACCCCGTTAAGGACAGGGCACGTTTCGAATGTGTTCCATTTCTCCTCTGTGTGGCTCAGAACTGTGCCGTATGGCCGCAGCGCGTCAACGACTAGGTTGGCAGGAACTTCGAACAGTAGTTCAAAGATGCGTACGGTACGCACCCCAAACCAGCATGGTCAACTCCTACCACGCTCACGTTACCGTCTGCATGACAGAAGTTCACGTACCTTATGCACACTGCGAGGCCTTGTAGCAGTACTAAATATGGGAAACACCAGTGCACTCTGGTGGCCTTCTACTTGTCGCAGAGAAGTGCAGCTGTTATTTACATACCCGCCGACGGTGTGGAAGTGTACGAAGTTAAATTGACATCCCACCATGTCACCTGGGAGCTTCAATTTCTCTATCAGGAAAAATGACAGCAAAATGATATGAGAAAAATCACCATTTCCTCTTTGACACATGATGTTTCTGTTTTGGTACTTCAGTCTAGTGACCGACTGTAACATGAAGGACTGACTACTAGAATCCGTTATATACAATTTCCAGCATTTCCTACTGTTTTTATTGTTGTGAGACTTGAGTGTGTGTTTCATGCAGCGTTTGTCTTACGAGTTCTACATATATAACGTATGAAAGATATTTTGAGGATTTTATAAAATCTTCAATCACACAGTTTATAACACTGACGTGCGGTGAAACACGCTAATGTTACACTCTGAGAATATTTCAAAGTTCGACCGTGCGTGTGTCTAATGGAAGAGGGTTGTTGTTGTGGTCTTCAGTCCTGAGACTGGTTTTCTGCAGCTCTCCATGCTACTCTATCCTGTGCAAGCTTCTTCATCTCCCAGTACCTACTGCAACCTACATCCTTCTGAATCTGCTTAATGTATTCATCTCTTGGTCTCCCTCTACGATTTTTACCCTCCACGCTGCCCTCCAATACTAAATTGGTAATCCCTTGATGCGTCAGAACATGTTCTACTAACCCATCCCTTCTTCTGGTCAATTTGTGCCACAAACTTCTCTTTTTCCCAATCCTCTTCAATACTTCCTCATTAGTTATGTGATCTACCCATCTAATTTTTAGCATTCTTCTGTAGAACCACATTTCGAAAGCTTCTATTCTCTTCTTGTCCAAACTGTTTATCGTCCATGTTTCACTTCCATACATGGATACACTCCATACAAATACTTTCAGAAATGACTTTCTGACACTTAAATCTATACTCGATGTTAACAAATTTCTCTTCTTCAGAAACGCTTTCCTTGCCATTGCCAGTCTACATTTTATATCCTCTCTACTTCGGCCATCATCAGTTATTTTGCTCCCCAAATAGCAAAACTCCTTTACTACTTCAAGTGCCTCATTTCCTAATCTAATTCCCTCAGCATCACCCGACTTAATTCGACCACATTCCATTATCCTCGTTTTGCTTTTGTTGATGTTCATCTTATATCCTCCTTTCAAGACACTGTCCATTCCATTCAACTGCTCTTTCAAGTCCTTTGCTGTCTCTGACAGAATTACAATGTCATCGGCGAACCTCAAAGTTTTTATTTCTTCTGCATGGATTTTAATACCTACTCCGAATTTTTCTTTTGTTTTCTTTACTGCTTGCTCAATATACAGATTGAATAACATCGGGGAGAGGCTGCAACCTTGTCTTACTCCCTTCCCAACCACTGCTTCCCTTTCATGCCCCTCGACTCGTATAACAGCCATCTGGTTTCTGTACAAATTGTAAATAGCCTTTCGCTTCCTGTATTTTACACCTGTCACCTTTAGAATTTGAAAGAGAGTATTGCAGTCAACATTGTCAAAAGCTTTCTCTAAGTCTACAAATGCTAGAAACGTAGGCTTGCCTTTCCTTAATCTTTCTTCTAAGATAAGTCGTAAGGTCAGTATTGCCTGACGTGTTCCAGTATTTCTACGGAATCCAAACCGATTCTTCTCCGAGGTCGGCTTCTACTAGTTTTTGCATTCGTCTGCAGAGAATTCGTGTTAGTATTTTGCAGCTGTGGCTTATTAAACTGATTGTTCGGTAATTTTCACATCTGTCAACACCTGCTTTCTTTGGGATTGGAATTATTATATTCTTCTTGAAGTCTGAGGGTATTTCGCCTGTTTCATACATCTTGCTCATCAGATGGTAGAGTTTTGTCAGGACTGGCTCTCCCAAGGCCGTCAGCATTTCCAATGGAATGTTGCCCTCTCCGGGGGCCTTGTTTCGACTCAGGTCTTTCAGTGCTCTGTCGAACTCTTCACGCAGTATCATATATCCCATTTCATCTTCATCTACATCCTCTTCCATTTCCATAGTATTGTCCTCAAGTACATCGCCTTTGTATAGACACTCTATATACTCCTTGCACCTTTCTGCTTTCCCTTATTTGCTTAGAACTGGTTTCCCATCTGAGGTCTTGATGTTCATACAAGTGGTTCTCTTTTCTCCAAAGGTCTCTTTAATTTTCCTGTAGGCTGTATCTATCTTACCCCTTGTGAGATAAGCCTCTACATCCTTACATTTGTCCTCTAGCCATCCCTGCTTAGCCATTTTGCACTTCCTGTCGATCTCATTTTTGAGACGTTTGTATTTTACAAGTTCAAATTTTGTGAAGTTGGCAATAAAACCAAACAGGCCTTAACCTTGGGCGTTAACAGAAGTGGTAGAATTATAAGTGAATGAAAAAAAATGAACGGTCAGCAGCCTAATTAGGCACAATAATTTGGAAAAATATATTTTTGGTAAAATTGGATGTCAGTTATTGAAGTTACTTTTGTTGAGATTTCCCTTTGAATAGCCAACAGGATGCAAACTGACACAGTGCACTCTGTACTGTGTGTAGCAGCAGTTACCGATAACACACATACCAGTAAATTATGCTTCAAATGGCTCTGAGCACTATGGGACTCAACTGCTGTGGTCATCAGTCCCCTAGAACTTAGAACTACTTAAACCTAACTAACCTAAGGACATCACACACATCCATGCCCGAGGCAGGATTCGAACCTGCGACCGTAGCAGTCGCACGGTTCCGGACTGTGCTCCTAGAACCGCGAGACCACCGCGGCCGGCAGTAAATTATGGGGAGCAACTTTACACCAAGCTCATGCTAATGACAGCCACACTCAAGAGCATTACTTAATCAAATACTGAAATGTCTCTGCATGAAGTACAGAACTAATTTTGGACGTGGGGGGCTTCTGTCTTGACTGACATGAAAAACATAAATAAGGACGAATACTATCTTAAATGCACTGTTTAATCTTTCATGCATGTAACAGTTTTTCTTAGTAACAGTAATAGTTCTTTTTTTTTCTTAATAGGAGGGGAATATGATGGGGACCCATAAACTGGTATAGTTTAACTAGCCAAGGTTCTTTGATTATTGCAAAAGTAAAAACTTTCTGTAAAAGCCAATCGTTAATTTAAATTGCGTTGCAAGGTAATAAAATGCAACACCGGACTTAATTAACTTGAAAAGGAGCCATTCATGATGGGTACCAAACCTACACTATCTTTGAAAATGTGCCTAAGACGTTGGAAGACCCCTGCAGGAATATTGAACCATGCTGCTTCTGCAACCGTCCATAATTGGGAAAGTGTTGCCACTGCAGGATCTTCTGCAGAGAATGACGTCTCGATTGTGTTCCATAAATGTTCGATGGGATTTATGTCAGGTGATATGAGTGGCGACTTCATTCACTCGAAATGTCCACAATCTTCTTCAGACCAGTTGCGAATAGCTGTGGCCCGCTAACGTGGCGCATTGTCATGCATAAAAATTCCATCGTTATTTGGGAACATGAAATCCACAGATTGCTACTAATGGTCTCTATGTAGACGAATATGACCAGGGGCCAGTCCCAGTCCACTCCACATAAACGCAGCCCATACCACTATGCAGCCACCACCAACTTACACAGTACCTCGTTGACAACATGAGCGGATGGCTTCATTGGATCTGCGCCACACTCGAACCCTACTATCAGCTCTTACCAACTGAGGTCGGCACCCATCCGAACAGAGCATGGTTTTCAAGTCCTATAGGGCCCAACCGATACGGTCACGAGCCCAGGTGAGGCGCTGCAAGCGACGTTGTGCTGTTAGCAAAGGCACTCGCGTCGGCCGTCTGCTCCCTTAGTCCATTAACGCCTAATTTCACCGCACTCTCCTATCAGATACGTTCGTCGTACGTCCCACATTGATTTCTGGGGGTATTTCACTCAGTGTTGCTTGTCTGTTAGCACTGACGCCTCTAAACAAACGCCGTTGATCTCGTTCGTTAAGTGTACGCCGTCGGCCACTGCGTTGTCCGTGGTGAGAGGTAATGCCTGAAATGTGTTATTCTCGGCACGCTCTTGACAAAATTAAAATCGCTAACGATTTCCGAAGTGGAACGTCCACAGCATCCAGCTTCAGCTATCACTCAGCGTTGAAAGTCTGTTAATTCCCGTTGTGCGTCCATAATCACGCCGGAAACTTTTTCACATGACGCACACGAGTACAAATGATAGCTCCGCCAATACACTTTTATACCTTGTGCATGCGATAGCTCCGCCATCTGTATGTGTCCATATTGCCATCTCATACCTTTAGACATCTTAGCGTAAATACTCATCTTCGTCGGCAACATAGATAAATTAATATTTTAAATATAGCTGCACAACAGCAACGGATTCACGTAATAAAATTATAAACAGCCGACCAGTTGGAATGGATAAAGAAATTCGACAAATATAAATTTGTCTTCTTCAGAAAGTAGCAATTTTACATTAGTAAAGACTAATGTACCATGGCCGTTTTTACAATTGTCGGCATAGATCCAGGTGTCAAAAATAAAATATAGCCCTAGAATTAGAGTTTGTCACGTAAGTATAAAATAGCTCATGGATCTTGCAGAGTCGGTTGGTAGTTGCGAACTTTGGTACGGCACCGTGGTCATTGGACGACCCCACACGCTTACCCTTGGAGTGCAAAACTGCCCCTAAAAAACGAAAAACTCGCCAGTTATCAATGGTATATTGGTGCAGGCTGCAATGGAAACTACACCATTAAACACACTCACTGTAACGAGCGTCTTGGATTGCGCGTAAACCGAAGACAGACGAAATAATGAGGAGTAGCAGAAATGAAATTAGGTATAAACTTAACATTAAAACCAGCACGAGCAAAGAGGGCATTTCTGGTCAAGAGAACTCTACTAATTTATAAGAATAATTTTCAGTCTAGTAGAGGTAGATGTAGAGGATAATAACTGTTGGGGGAAGAAAGAGATTGGAACACATCTAACAAGAAACTGAGGACGTAGAGCGCAAGTGTTACTCTGAAAGAGGAGGTTATCTCAAGAGAGGAATTATTGGTGGGCCATCAAACAGTCAGGTGACTGTCTAATCTAAAAAATAAATAAATAAATAAAAAACTGAAAATGAAACAAAAAGTTAGTGATGTCCATCTATTACAGATTTCTAGAGCAAAAATTTTTAATTGCAACCTCGCAGGAAATTATTACGAAATTTCATCTTTTTCAGGCAGAGCTACCGTTCATATTCTAAACTCAAACAATATGACGTTTCCGGAATAAAAGGCTTTACTCAAGGACAATTATCCATACTCAGTGATACCAGTTTCAACGTGGACAACATCAATAACGTCAGTGGTATTTGTTGGCGTTAGACCTGGTGTACTTCCATCATGAGTGGCCATGTGAGTCCTGTTCTAAGTGGCTTCGGATGTAACTAGGCTCTTTATTTTTTTATGTTGGTAACATCACGTAGCGCTCTGTATGAAAATCACTGACTGTGTTGTGTGCAGTCTGTGGCTGGTAAGCGTTATTGGAATATTCGCTATTGTAGTGTTGGGCAGTTGGATGTGAACAGCGAGCAGCGTTGCGCAGCTGGAGGTGAGCCGCCGGCAGTGATGGATGTAGGGAGAGAGATGGCAGAGTTTTGAGAGCGGACGACTGGACGTGTGTCCATCAGAAAGAGTAAATTTGTAATACTGTATATAATGAGTACATATATAATGACTTTTGAACATTATTAAGGTAAATACATTGTTTCTGCTATATCAAAATCTTTCATTTGCTAACTATGCCGAACAGTAGTTAGCGCCTTCAGTAGTTAGAATCTTTTATTTAGCTGGCAGTATTGGCGCTCGCTCTATTGGAGTAGTTCGAGTAACGAAGATTTTTCTGATAGGTTATTGTTAGTCAGGGCCATTCTTTTGTAGGGATTATTGAAAGTCAGACTGCGTTGCACTAAAAATATTGTGTGTCAGTTTACTGTTGATCAGAATAAGTAAAGAGAGAAATGTCTGAGTACGTTCAGTTCTGCTCAGCTGTTTGAAACTCAAATAACGTAAGAGGTTTATCAGTGCAGTAATTCATAAATTTTCAAAGGGGACATTTCACGGATAACGCATTATTAGTGTTTCGCAGTTCCGCCCCCGATAGCAAAGTGCTCAGCGCGACAGACTGTCAATCCTAAGGACCGGGGTTCCATTCTCGGTTTGGTCGGAGATTTTCTCCGCTCAGGGACTGGGTGTTGAGTTGTCCTAATCATCATAATTTCATTCCCATTGACGCGCAAGTCGCCGAAGTGGCGTCAAATCGAAAGACTTGCACAAGGTGAGCGGTCTACCCGCCGGGAGGGCCTCGTCACACGACATTATTATTGTTTCGCAGGATCTATTATTATGGCCACCTCTTACAAAGCTAATTTCCGGATGAACTGTTCGATGCCTTACGTCGTCGCCATCGATTGCGGTGTCAGTGGCTAACGTAAGCAGTAGCGACCTTCTTTAAAGCTTTCTGTTACGTCTGGAGGTTATCCACGTGGTCGATAGAAGGAACCGTTTATGCCGTCACTTTACACTGGGTCTTCCTCACACGTCTGATCGAGGTGGCGTAGTGGTTAACACAACAGACTCACTTTCGACGGAGCGACGGTTCAAATTTGGGCACGGGCATCCAGATTTAGGCTTCGCGTGATTTCTCCGAATCGCTTCATGCAAATGGTTCCTTGGAAAGGGTACAGCCGATTACCTTCTCCGTCCTCAAAGATTCCTATTGTGTGCTCCGTTCTTAATGAACGTTAAATCCTAATATTTTTTATCCAGACGATCTCGCATGTAGTACCAATTTCTAGTTTGGTGTATTTCATTTTCTTCTTTGCTGCGCCCAATTCAACACCTCCATTTCCCCGTAGCCTATCTCCTCGGTATAAATCTAGATTTACCCCAAAAATGTCATAACTGTCAATTTTGGGTTCTAGCCAGCTTCGGTCCAATGCCGTATAGGAAGAAACTAGAGATTGCCAAATGGAGATGGACAGCGAGGACCGTTTCCCACTCTGTCTGCTGTTGATGACGCTGCCTAGTAAGCGGCACCTCTGTGTGCTTCACAGTGATCACTCAACATCTTACTCTTCATTCCCCTAACATAACCTATAATACTTGCTAACAACACTAAACGCTAGGAGCAGTAATGCATTCTGTTGGTGATTACACTTGCCACATGAAATTGCAACTCTGGTAGTTAACATTCCCGACGACGTTGTGTTCGTGTACGAAGTTACGTGGACATCCGACCACGTCTTCTGCATGTTCCTTTTTTTTCTTTTGGTCACACAATGTAGCTACTAACTACCACCAGTGTAACAGAGGTACAACTAACACCATTCTAAAAGCAGAAATGTCAAAAAACAAACGTGTGTGAAACCTTATGGGACTTAACTGCTAAGGTCATCAGTCCCTAAGCTTAACATAAATTATCCTGAGGACAAACACACACACCCATGCCCGAGGGAGGACTCGAACCTCCGCCGGGACCAGCCGCACAGTCCATGACTGCAGCGCCTGAGACCCCTCTGCTAATCCCGCGCGGCTTCTAAAAGCACCCCAGTAGAGTGGGCTATGCGTCCAGTGCTGAACGGTACAACGCTGCTGTTGTCCATTGTTCAGTCTGTCAGCATGTGACGGAGGGTCATAGTCACATTAAGTCAAGAACGGTTTTTGGCGCAAGAATTTCCCACCGAATGCATCAGGAATGTCACTTCAACACTCAGCCACTACCGTGAGACACAAAATAAAGAAAACAAATACCACTGACGGCTCACTTCAATAGACGCACCTCAGAAGACTTGAGGAAGAAAACAGCTTCCTGAGTAGCTCCAGGGTTGCTGCAAAAAGGAGAACTCAGGCGAACATGGAGACCGGTGACACAAAAAGATGGAACTGGTCTAAAATCGCACGTGAAAGTTAAGGCGAGTGTGGAGTGTGACGAGATCTGAGACGTCGTCACATGGAACTTCACATTGTGAAGCTCTTCACGCACGTGAACTGTACTTAAATCTTGTCAGATTCCGTAATACAACACGTCAATCAATGCAAGGCAAGCTTGCTCCCTATGTCACGAGCTGAGCCAAACAGGCGCGTCAATAAAATACAGTTAGGTGAGAGAAGTCTTGGGACAGCGATGTGCACATATATAGATGGTTGAAAAATGGTTCAAATGGCTCTAAGCACTATGGGACTTAACGTCTGAGGTCATCAGTACCATAGACTTAGAACTACTTAAACCTAACTAACCTAAAGACATCACACACGCCCATGCCCGAGGCAGGGTTCAAACCTGTAACACTAGCAGCAGCGCGGTTCCGGACTGAAGCGCCTAGAATCACTCTGTCACAGCGGCCGGCTGTATAGATGGCAGAATTATCGTGTACACAAGGTACAAAAGGGAAGAGCATTGACAGAGACCGTCATTTGTGCGCACGTGATTTTTGTTGAAAGGTTTTCGACGTGAATGTGGCCGCACGAAGGGAATTAAGAGACTTTGACCGCGGAACGGTAGTTGGAGCTACAAGGCAGGGGGCATTCCGTTTCGGGAACCGTTAGGGAATTCAATATTCCGAGATCTACAGTGTCAAGAGTATGCCGAGAACACCGAATTTCAGGTGTTGCCTCAAGGGCAGTGCACTGGCCAACGGTCTCCTCTTAACAACCGAGAGCAGCTGCGTTTGCGCACAGATGTCAGTGTTAACAGACAAGCAACACTGCGTGAAATAACCGAGGAGATCAGTATGGGGCATACGACGAATCTATACGTTAGGACAGTACTGCGAAATGAGGCGGTAACGGGCTGTGGCACAGATGACCAATGCGAGTGCCCATGCTAACAGCAGCACATCGTCTGAAGGACCTGTCCTGGGCTCGTGACGGTAACGGTTGGATCCTAGACAAATGGAAAACCGTGGTGTGGCCAGCTAAGTCACGATTTCAGTTGGTAAGGGATGATGATAGGATTCGAGTGTGGCGCAGACAACACAAAACCGTGGATCCAAGTTGTGAACAAGGCACTGTGCAAGCTGGTGCTGACACCGTAAAGGTGTGGGCTGTGTTTTACATGAAATGGACCTGGCCTCTGGTCCAAGAGAACCAGTAACTTATTGGGAACGGTTGTGTTCGGTTATTTGTTCCTAAACAACGATTAAACTTTTATGGATGACAATGCGTTATGTCACCAGGTCTCAATTGTTCGCGACTGGTCTGAAGAGAATTGAAACGAATAATTTGGCCACCCAGATCGTTTGACATGAAATCCATCGAACATTTATGGGACATAATCGAGTGGTCAGTTCGGGCACAAAATCTTTCGCCGGCAGCTGTTTCGCAGTTTTGGCCGGCTATAGAAGAACCATGGTTCAACATTTCTGCACGGGACTTCCTGCGGCCTGTTGAGACCAAGCCACTTCAAGTTTCTGCCTTACGCCGGCCAAAAGGAGGACCGGAAAGATGTCACGAGGTATCTCATGACTTCTGTTACCTCGGTGTGTAGCCCGCTGAAGCCAGACTTCTATACGTGGTCCTTTTTGCAAAAAAGTTATACACTCGCGCTTCCCATGAGTCGTATCCACTGTAACGTTAATATGAGGAACATAACAACTGAACGAAAGACATCATTGAACAGTGGTACTACTCAATTCTTTATAAAATCAAAAATTACAATCTCATCACAGTTATTTAAGGGAAATCAGAATCCCGGAATCACTAGTGGACAAGCTTGTGATTGTTTTACAATTTTAATATGATTCCAAACAGACTTTATTATGAACATTAATTCGGATATCTGCCCTCTTACTGATGCAATATACAAATCTTCACTTCGACTGAATTACATAAACACGAATAACAATCATATTATTTTGCGTCCGCAACCAAAATCAGCACTGAAAGACCTGAGTCGAAACAAGGCCCCCACATTCCATTAGAACTACTGACGGCCTTGGGAGAGCTAGTCATGACAAAACTCTACCATCTGCTGATCAAGATGTACGAGACAGGCGAAATACCCTCAGACTTCAAGAAGAATGTAATAATTCCAATCCCAAAGGAAGCAGGTGTTGACAGATGTGAAAATTACCGAACTATTAGTTTATTAAGTCACAGCTGCAAAATACTAACGCAAATTCTTTACAGATGAATGGAAAAACTGGTAGAAGCGGACCTTGGGGAAGATCAGTTTGGATTCCGCAGAAATGTTGGAACACGTGAGGCAATACTAACCTTACGACTTATCTTAGAAGAAACATTAAGAAAAGGCAAATCTACGTTTCTAGCATTTGTAGACTTACAGAAAGCTTTTGACAATGTTGACTGGAATACTCTCTTTCAAATTCTAAAGGTAGCTGGAGTAAAATAAAGGTAGCGAAAGGCTATTTACAATTTGTACAGAAACCAGATGGCAGTTATAAGAGTCGAGGGACATGAAAGGGAAGCAGTGGTCGGGAAGAGTGTAAGACAGGGTTGCAGCCTCTCCCCGATGTTATTCAATCTGTATATTGAGCAAGCAGTAAAGGAAACAAAAGAAAAATTTGGAGTAGGTATTAAAATCCATGGAGATGAAATAAAAACTTTGAGGTTCGCCGATGACATTGTAATTCTGTCAGAGACAGCAAAGGACTTGAAAGAGCAGTTGAATGGAATGGACAGTGTCTTGAAAGGAGGATGTAAGATGAACATCAACAAAAGCAAAACGAGGATAATGGAATGTAGTCAAATTAAATCGGGTGATGCTGAGGAAATTAGATTAGGAAATGAGACACTTAAAGTAGTAAAGGAGTTTTGCTATTTGGGGAGCAAAATAACTGATGATGGCCGAAGTAGAGAGGATATAAAATGTAGACTGGCAATGGCAAGGAAAGCGTTTCTGATGAAGGGAAATTCGTTAACATTGAGTATAGATTTAAATGTCAGGAAGTCGTTTCTGAAATTATTTATATGGAGTGTAGCCAGGTATGGAAGTGAAACATGGACGATAACTAGTTTGGACAAGAAGAGAATAGAAGCTTTCGAAATGTGGTGCTACAGGAGAATGCTGAAGATTAGATGGGTAGATCACATAACTAATGAGGAGGTATTGAATAGAATTGGGGAGAAGAGGAGTTTGTGGCACAACTTGACAAAAAGAAGGGACCGGTTGGTAGGACATGTTGTGAGGCATCAAGGGATCACAAATTTAGCATTGGAGGGCAGCGTGGAGGGTAAAAATCGTAGAGGGAGACCAAGAGATGAATACACTAAGCAGATTCAATAGGATGTAGGTTGCAGTAAGAAGCTTGCACAGGATAGAGTAGCATGGAGAGCTGCATCAAACCAGTCTGAAGACTGAAGACCACCACCACCACAACAACAAGAACAACAACAACAACAACCAAAATCGTTGACAGGAAACACGATGAATAATCAATCACAAACAATCGTTCTTCTTTATCCATATCTCAAGACACTAATAACACTATACACTTGCAACCAAAGTTACACAGCCACATATACCACAACTTAATAAAGAACAAAGAGATCTTAAAGATGAACTGCCCACATAAATGTCCACAGTGAAACAGGCGTATACTAAAAATGCGAAGTGAGCCAACCAAGGCCGCAAAACTGGCACACAGGAAAAATAACAAGTTGCACTTTCATTAAAAATAAGCAAATTATTAACGTAAGTGTTAAATAAGAATGGCTAGTAATAACTCCACCAGTAAAATTACTTACAGAAACGCTAATATTAACAAAGTGGCTTCACTTAACTAACCGACATAATGACTCACAATGATTCCAAAATTGCACTTAACTTTAGAGAACAGCGTTAAAGCCCACAGCAGTATTTGGAAGCAATAACGCTACGGTCGGTAGGCAATACGAGCGTTCATTCCCAACGACTTGTGCACAGGCTCACTAGCAGGCGGTATACATTTATATATAGTCCGACCGGCCTCACGATGAGCGGTACTGACAAGAATCCATAACCGGACCGACGCCAGGAAACGAGCAGACTTGATGGCTCAAATGGCTCTGAGCACTATGGGACTCAACATCTTAGGTCATAAGTCCCCTAGAACTTAGAACTACTTAAACCTAACTAATCTAAGGACATCACACACACCCATGCCCGTGGCAGGATTTGAACCTGCGACCGTAGCACTCCCGCGGTTCCAGACTGCAGCGCCAGAACCGCACGGCCACACCGGCCGTCGCAGGCTTGAATGGCCTGCAGCACAAATAGATTGCAATGAAAACATGGTCAAATCACGGCCACACAAGAATATATAATAAGCATGCCCCCAACTACTTATGGAGCAATACTGTGACATTACTCGTCTCCCAGTAACTTAGCAGGAAACTTAGAGATCACTTCCACTTGCCTTAAGGCACTTTAACATTAAATATACATACCAAATACTGCCGTGACAAATGATTAAACCATTAACTCTACGGCTGCTGGGCGCGTACACAACCGCGGCCAGTTTCAAAGCGGTCAATATGTCCTAAAACAAGTTAAAATTTGCACGAAAACCACTTAAAACACACTCCACGGATGATGAGAAACAAAATGAGGAACATCAGCCTGCTTAAAAACACCACTGTGGAACCAAGTTCAGAACCATCTCCGGCAGCTACCCATGCCACAATAAGCTTCAACGATCTTCTTAGTTAAGCACAGAATAAAACTCATACGTAACTTGGAGTTTGCAAATTAAGAGCTGGGATGTTGTTCAGCGTCAGACGACGAAACCACCACAATTTTGCATGTCAAGGGGCCCAATGATCGGCACCGTACATCCGGTGTGACAAAAGACAAGGGCGGCGAGCACGGCGAGGCCCATGCACCACGGTTAGGGACGCGGGCTTGTTTTCAACACAAGTTGGCTCGTTGAACGCCAACCGGAGACACTCTCGTCACACGTTCACCCGGAAAACCGCCGGGTGGAGCAGTCAAAGATAGCAGGGCAGCCGAATATCGATATCAGCGATGCAAGTTGAACACAGTACCACCAGCCGCCATGGCTCAATCATATTGTAAATTTCTGCTTCTATTGAAGATCACCTACATGGTACAGAAATAATTGTTGACTACACACACCCTTTTATTATAACGTGTGCTTTTATTTGTTAGAACTATTGTACAATTAAAGAAGTCTACTTCAAAGCACCATTGCATAAAAAGCGCTTTGTTTTCGGTCTACTTTTTTACGATAACGTATCTGGAAACGGGTAGACAGTGCAACCACACACACTGACGAGCCAAAACATTATTACAACTACCCATCGCAAAAATGAATGGTGTCAGTTGACACCTTCCATGGAAACCCTGACATGATAGCAAATCCGGCAATATGTCACATAGCTCCGAATAAATCGTGACATTAAATTAACCAAAGTAATACGATCAATGAGTGAGTAAATGGAATACCACAGACTAACACAGGAACGCCTAAATGCATGTTATACCTTCCCATCGTGAAACAGACGCAGTTCCCAGGGGAGAAACGAGAACAGAAGCCGAGAGCAGAGCCGTGTTAAGCTAGAAGGCCCTACGATAAGGGACACACACACCGCCGGCCGACCGCCGGGAGTTTCACCCCCCAGCCCATGTTAAGAGATAGAGCCCTCCAGAAGAACAGTATAGATCTTACGGTAACACTAAAAGGGCCACGCTATCTGCAAGTTTAAGCGTGAGACTCTACGCATCTCTGTTACGTAGCAAACATTATTAAACATTGCCCCACCACGAAAATTATAACGTTTCTCGTTGGAAAGACAAAATTTTTGTAGGCAGAGCTTAAGGTTAATATTGAGACGCTGATAGGTCAGTTGAAAACACAGCCAGTTACCTTTTTCTTAAATCAACTTCGGTAAACAGTAGTAAGGAGAAGTTCGTGAGAGTTGCTACCGAGATGGCGAGGTGTGTGGAGCTGCGTCGCCCTCCGCCCCTGACGCTGCCTAAACACCGACAAGGTAATGAACGCACGCGACGCCGCATAAGAGTGCATAAGGCTTCACTCAGAACTGCAGAAGTCTCATCTGTTACATCCCCTGTTTGCGTAACTCTAGTGTCGATCGTCAATTAAACTTCGCGGTATTCAAATTTGCTACTTGAAGTTAAAATCCGAAACGCGATGATTTTTCTGTTATATAATTATTGAGAAGCCACATCAGCCACTGTAATTTAGGACAAGTTAAATAAGTAATTATAGATAATTGAGGGT
Source organism: Schistocerca gregaria (assembly GCF_023897955.1). NCBI lineage: Eukaryota > Metazoa > Arthropoda > Insecta > Orthoptera > Acrididae > Schistocerca > Schistocerca gregaria. The sequence continues at coordinate 239,225,588 of NC_064926.1, forward strand.
CACTGTAGACCATTTTTGATAGTTTTCTCTTTTATGAAACTTAATTTAAACCTAGATTATAGATGTGATACGGCATAGGTCATCCTTCAATCCATTATAGAACTTGGAAACCCATTCAGGGAATATTCGTTCACATTTTTGTTGAATGCACTTGGTCTTTATCATCCTGTATTAAAATATTTCCTTTTATCAGTAGTGCAATTTATAAACAATGTTTTGTGAGTAGAATAAAAATTCCAATGGTAAACTTAATTGCTTTTTCGACGTTATTTTACCAGCTAACTAAAATAGGAAAGCCTTGACACCTTCCACTAAATTTAGTTAGTATTAAGATTCTTTTACAATGAGTGCAGTGGAGCTGACGCTGAAATCATTAAGTATTTGATTATATCATCGCTAGTCTCACTGAACTCTTCTGAACTCTACATGTCATGTGTGGTCTGGCGTCTCCTTACCAGCAACAAGTCCCAGGTTCAAACTAGTCAATATCCTAAAAAACGCTCAGAACGTCGTTGCGCGAAAGTGGCAGGGAGACACGTCTCGGAAACAGCCAACGGAATTCGCAGCAAATGAGACTCCTTCGTGATCCCCTATTGACCAGACATCATCGTCAGTTACGATCGCAACGGACACGAGATCATTGAGACTGGACCATTGATCAGTGTTCACGCGTCACCTGGTCGGATGAACCACTTTTCTTGCCACACCAGGTCGATGGTGGTGTCCAGATACGACGTCATGGCCAGCGGCTACTCGAAATGTGCGCCGCGCCACGGGCTCGGGCAAGTTGCACTAGTGTTACGTTAAGGGGACTTCCCTCTGCGCTTCTGTGGGAGCTTAGGTAGTAGTTACACGAGACACCGCGACTGCTGTGGCGTACGTGAAGATTGCTGCGGACCATCTGCATCACTTCATCTAAGTCTATATTTCTACTCTGTAGATCACACTGAAGTGCCTGGCTGAGGGCTCATCAAAACACTTTCAATTCATTGCTCTTCCGTTCCACTCGCGAACACTTGAATCTTGCCGTGCGATCTGTGATCCCTCTTATTTTATCGCAATGCTTATTTCTCCCTACGCAGGTAGGTGTCAACAAAATAGTTTCACATTCTGGAGAGAACATTGGAGACTGCAATATCGTGAAAATATCTCGCCCCTACGAATATCGCCTTTGTTTTAATGACTGCCATCCCACACGCTTATCGCATCAGTGACACTCTCTCCCCTATTTTGCGATAGTACAAAACGAGCTGCCTTTCTTTGAACTTTTTCGATATCCTCTGTCTGTCCTGTTTGCTAATGACCCTATTCGCGGAGCAATACTCTAGCAGAGGACGGACAAGACGACTGTAGACAGTAGATCTGTTGGATCTAAGCGTTCTGGCAAAGAAAACGCAGTTTTTGCTTTGCCTTCCCCGCAACATTATCTACGTGATCATTCCATTGTAAGTTGTTCGTCATTGTAATTCCTAGATATTTATTTGTATTGACTGACTTTATATTTGTGTGATTTATCGTGTAACCGAGATTCAACGGTTTCCTTTTAGTACTCTTGTGGATGACCGCACTTTTTTTTACTATTTAGGGTCGATTGCCACTTTCACACCATACAGATATCTTGTCTACTTTAGTTTGCAATTAGTTTTGATCTTCTGATGACTTTACTAGATGGTAAATGACAACATCATCTGCAAGCAGTCTAAGAGAGCTGCTCAGATTGTTTGCTAAAGTCGTTTGTATAGATTAGGAACAGTAGAGAGCTTTCCTTGGGGAGCGACTGATATCATTATTGTTTTATTCGACGATTTTTGTCTGTTACTACAAACTGTGACGTTTCTGACAGGATAACATGCCACTTGTGAGGAACGGCACAAAAGCCTATTGAAAATCTAGAAATACAGGATCAGTGTGGGATATCCTGTAGATAGCACTCACTGCTTCGTGAGAATAAAGATCTGGTTGTTTTGCACACGAGTGATGTGTTCTGAATCCGTGCTATTTGTCAATAGATCCTGTTTTCGGAGGTAATTCACAATCTTTCAACACAGCATAAGTCCCAAAATCCTACTGCAAATCGACGTTAGTGACATGAGTCTGTAATTTCTCGGGTTACTCGTTGAACATTAGTGGAGGTGTAGAACTTTCAAGTCTATAGGTAAAGATCTTCTGTCCATCGAACGGTTCAATATTCACAGGTAATACAAGCAATAATTAAATTCAGTTACCGAGGAAGTTATGTATCTAAGTTTCGCGTGTGTAAGTTTTACTCGATTTCAAGTAATTCTTTGGAGGGCGATTTGTTGTTCATAGACTACCGCCGCTAAGATTTTTCCATTGTGCTCTATAGATTTTTGTTGAGTAGAATGAGTGGGCACAAGCTATATTTGGCGGCAACCACTCGCTGTGTGTAGGGATTGTTGGTGAAATTATCTTACTGTTTCTCCCTTGAATTTACGTAAAGAGTGCTTGAGCTTTTATTGCGTTCATAAGAGCAATCAAGTCGCAATTTCCCGATGGCACAACCCTTTGCTGACATAATAATGTCCATAGAATTTGTTAAGGAATCAATCCCGTAAGACACCGTAACACCGAGGTGATTTTTGTTACCAAACAGTTGCTAAACTCGAGGAGACTATACCTCGTGTTAATAAATGTCTTTCATGAAGTGTGATTCGCTAGCCTTTCCGCCTGCATGCTTCCCACCACTGCTTTCCCACTCCCGTGATAAATTTTTTTAAAGTATCAGCGAGATTGATACCCTCATCAGTCATATTGAAGTCGTTTGGTCAGATTCAGTTGCAGGTTTGAGATAAATCACAGCGTCAAATCTCATTATAGTCTCGGTACCAACATCAGACGACGCTGCATTCAGTGGAATGTACCAGCAGAGGCGCGCTCCATGGTCTTGGTATGAAGCATAATAGTTCCGAGAATTCCACTAGCTATTCCGGTAATTGGTGTAGTGTTGCAGTTGAGAATGAAAGTTAAATCTAATTAAAAGAACAACGGGAGTCTTTGAGGACGTTTGCTTACGAACGATTATCTCGTTACTGTCAATGTCAAAGGAAAGTAGCGTGTTCCTCTAAAACTTTACAAGGCAGCTTCTGTCTTGTGACGTACAAGTGGGGCAAACCGAACTTGCCCGGCGCTTTGGCCTGTCCATCACCGTGGTAAGCTCCCCTGTATAATACCTCAGCCTTTATGCCCTTGCTTAGTTACTTAATGTATCAGACTATCAGTTGAAATGTTACAGTGTGCTTCACCATAATTCTTTAAAATGTATCACTTTTTTTATGAAAGCCTAAACTGCTTAGTACATAAAGGGTCGAAGCAGTCATAAAACCACTTGCACGCTGCCAAGTAATGTGCTTTAATACTGTCCTGTTTATCCCCTGAAGAGGCATCCGTGGACGCCGCTGTGAAAGGAAGAGCGACAAACTCTAAGGTGGCGCACCTGTGTCTGCCGCCGCCTCCCTGGTGTTTGTGGCACCAATTAGCCAAATTAGCTGGCAGCTGACCGTAAGGCGGCGCATGCGCAACATCCTTCCGCTCCGTACTCCTGAAGCCGACGCAACCAGCGTAGCTGCCAGCCCATCTCAGTTACTACCGTCGTCTAATCCTCAAACTATTGTTGTATTTTGCAAGTTTTTGTATGGCCGCTTCAGCAGAACCTTTGCTTCGAAAACTCCTTCCGTTTCAGGTTACTGATAAGACATTTTTTCCCGTATGGCTTAAATGTAAGACGTTTGTTGGATGCTATGAGAGGACTTCACAAAGTAAGTTACTCACACCCTCAGGTACTAGAGCGACCGCCAGGCTGATTTGGTTTCAACCAGTGCATGACAGCAAAAATTGCGGTCGCACTGCAGTCCAAAGGGGATCGATCACTTTCAGTGAGGGTGCAGACGCACAGTGTCGTTAGAAAAGGGTTAAAAACGTTCGGGGGTGTCAGCAGTGTCAATGGTTGTCAAGAACGTCTTCTGCGGTTGTTCATCGCATTGCGAACTGTCGCTTTCAACCGCGGAATGTGTTGGAAAAAATGTTCGAATGTGTGTGAAATCTGATGCGACTTAACTGCTAAGGTCATCAGTCCCTAAGCTTACACACTCCTTAACCTAAATTACCCTAGCGACAAACACACACACCCGTGCGCGAGGGAGGATTCGAGCCTCCGCCGGGACCAGCCGCACAGTCCATAACTGCATCGCCCTAGACCGCTCGGCTAATCCCGCGCGGCGAATGTGTTGGAACCAACGCCCCAGGGTAAGGGGTGGTTTCATTGACGGCATTTATGCACCCCCTCTGTGGCCTTTTCGAGTCGAATCTGAGCAGTGATGAAGAAAACTGTATCGTTGTAACGTTACATTTAGCGGTTCTGACCTGCATCGCAGAGACAGTAAAAGAAGGGATGAACTGTTGGTAAAAGGAGCTGTGACGGCCTTCTCATTGTGTGTACGTCCACAGTGGTACTGGGCAGAATTGTGGAGAAATTTGGTGCCAGTGTGACGTCATTTCACCACCTTACATCTCCCAAGACCTTCTGAGCTCTGTACTATTTTCCAAATGTGTAGACACCATACTGTTTGAACCGTCGCTGAATCCGAGGGGGAAGTTGCTGGGCGCCATGCTTTTGCACCGCTGCAGAGGACAGTTGTAGGTAACTTTGAGGCAAATTTGAAACTTATACATTGCAATGGGAGACAATTAAAGGACTTCGAGAAAAATGAGCGTTTAACTGCGGTACAAAGTAGAAGCGTAGGGAATGAAATTTTCACTCTGCAGCAAGTGTGCACTGATGTGAAACTTCCTGGCAGATTAAAACTGTTTGCCGGACCGAGACTCGAGTTGGGGACCTTTGCCTTTCACGAGCAAGTGCTCTACCATCTTTACCCAAGCACGGCTCACGACCCGTCCTCACAGTGGTAGGAGACGAGATAATTCGTGAGTCACGCTTGGGTAGCTCAAATTGTAAGGTGTCAGGCAAATCCAACACCTTCCATCAAACCCCTGACATGATAAGCAAATCCACTAGTATGTCACATAGCTCCGAATAAATCATGACATTAAATTAACCAAAGTAATATGAGTAACGAATGAGCAAATGCAATACCACAGACTAACACAAGAATGCCTAAATGCATGTCGTACCTTCCCACCATGAGGCAGACGCAGTTCCGAGGGGAGAAACGAGGACAGAAGCCGAGAGCAGAACTGTGTTAAGCTAGAAGGCCCTACGATAAGGGACAGACTGGACACACCCACGTCGGAAGCCTACCTGTAATTCTACCACCCGCACATTTTAGCGTGAGGCTTTTTAGCGTCTCATGAAATACTAAAATGCCATACACCATGACACTACACAAAAATAAAATAAAAAACGAATTTGAGGATTCTTGAGTAGACTTTAAGACTCCAAATATCTTAGAATTGTAACATGGGAAGGGCGCCGAAATTTGTAAAGCTTTTTAAGAAGGCGTGAAACAAGTAGGTACTAGATATATGTTAGATGATTATAAGTAAAACTTTTTGTAAGAACCATTGTAAAAACTCCAGCAAGGAAGAGATGCAACGCCCCACAAGTTGCAACGGGAGATGTATCAAGAAAGAAAAGGACGTAATTAGCAACACACGATTCCTACATAGCAGGAGCGTCGAGAGAAGGGAAAGATCAGCGAAACTAACAGAAAGCCCTTGTAGCGAAAGTGGGCAATAAATCGCTAGGTAGAGCCTTGCTGGGATGGAACAGGGAGCCGCACATTGACAGCCCTGCAGAGGCGCCACGGGACACCAGGACACCGGATTTTCACCGCTCCTAAACCCCAGGGAGCCCCCCCACTCAGCGGAGCGAGCAAAAAACGGCCGGACGAGAAGACCGCTTGGGCAAGCCAGAACTGGCAAAAAATATGCGTAAAAGTCACACTACTGCTATTAAAGAGCACGCTGATGCACGAAACTGAAGAAGAACTTCCACAAATTAAAAATGACGCGCCCAAACAATTTATCAAACTGTTACTAGGAGGAGAACTTCAAAGCGACTAGTTATCAATAAATATTTTCATATCCTGCCCAGAGAAGAACCAAGAAGCAAGTAAGAAGCAGAGAAAAAGCGGGAAGAACAGAAGTTGAAGATTCGCAAGATTGAGACCAAGAAAGAAGATGGGTGAAGAATAGACGTGAGGCAGACGCAGTTCCGAGGGGAGAAACGAGGACAGAAGCCGAGAGCAGAACCGTGTTAAGCTAGAAGGCCCTACGATAAGGGAAGGTCTGGACACACCCACGTCGGAAGCCTACCTGTAATTCTACCACCCGCATATTTTAGCGTGAGGCTTTTTAGCGTCTCATGAAATACTAAAATGCCATACACCATACGTCTCAGGTACGTCAAGGACCACCCCCAGCCCATGTTAAAAGCTAGAGCCCTCCAGAAAAACAGTATAGATCTTACGATAACACAAAAAGGGCCACTACCACCCGCAAGTTTTAGTGTGAGACTTTTTCGTGTCTCAGGTACGTCAAGGACCACCCCCCAGCCCATGTTAAAAGATAGAGCCCTCCAGAAGAACAGTATAGATCTTACGATAACGCTAAAAGGACCACACTAGCTGCAGGTTTTAGCGTGAGACTTTTTAGCGTCTCTGTTACGTTGCAAACTTTAAAAACATTGCCCCACCACGAAAAGTATAACGTTTCTCATTGGATTGACAGAATTTTTGCAGGCGGAGCTTAAGGTTAACATTGAGACCCTGACTGGTCAGATGAAAACACAGCCAGGTAGATTTTTTAAACTAACTTCGGTAAATTGTAGTAAGGAGAAGTTAGGAAAGAGTTAGTTCCGAGACGGCGAGCTGGATGGCTGGTGCGCCGGCCGCTGCCGCCCTGACGCTGCTTAAACACCGACAAGGTAATGAACGCACGCGATGCCGCATTTTTGAGCGCATAAGGCTTCACTCAGAACTGCAGAAGACTCATCTGTTACACCCCTTTTTTGCGTAATACTAGTGTCGATCGTTAATTAAAACTCATGGTGTTCACATTTGCCACTTGAAGTAAAAATCTGAAACGCGATAATTTTTCTGTTATATAGTTATTGAGAAGCCACATCAGCCACTGTAATTTACGACAAGTTAGATAAGTAATTAAAGATAATTGAGGGTCACTGTAGACCATTTCGATAGTTTGCTCTTTTATGAAACTTAATTTAAACCTAGATTATAGATGTGATATGGCATAGGTCATCCTTTGATCGATTGTAGAACTTGGAAACCCATTTAGGGAATATTCGTTCACATTTTTGTTGAACGCAGTTGGTTTTTACCATCCTGTATTAAAACATTTCCTTTTATCAATAGTGCAATTTATAAACGATGTTTTGTGAGTAGAATAAAATTTCCAATGGTAAACTTAACTGCTTTTTCGACGTTATTTTACCAGCTAACTAAAAATAGGAAAGCCTTGAACCCTTTCCACTAAATTTAGTTAGTATTAAGATTCTTTTGCAGGGAGTGCAGTGGAGCTGACGCTGAGATCATTTAGTATTTGTTTATATCATCGCTAGTCTCACTGAACTCTTCTGAATTCTACATGTCATGTGTGGTCTGGCGTCTCCTTACCAGCAACAGGTCCCAGGTTCAAACTAGTTAATTCCCTAAAAAACACGCTCAGAGCGTCGTTGCGAGAAGGTGGTAGGGAGACACGATATAGAACAATCAGACACCACCATGAATGTTTAGAAAATGGTAGAGCACTTGCCCGCGAACACATATGCGACATAAATACTTCGACACAAACAAGAAGACATGAACAGAAGGCTGAGCAAAAGTCAACGGCACATGTCTCAGAGCTGATTCTTGCATAAACTGAGCATCAGACAATATTAGAATAAACAACAGAAAACTCATTAAGAAATATCCTGCAGCTTAGTCTCACTGAGCCCCTGTTACACATAAAAGAGGCACCAAGTGAGAATTACAAAATAAAGAATAGAATGTTTACACTTTCTGTCCACAGAATGTTACAACCGGGAGATGAGCTGGATATAGTAAAAAGAATGAATAAAATCACAATCTATTTTACTTCTGTACTAAGACCCTCAAGCAGGTACCTGTTACTGCTATGAACAACAGGGCTGCCAAGCTATCTACGGTACTAACAAGCAAGAATAAAAATTTTAGTACCTCATAGCTATGTATAGTCTTGGATATGCTCTCAGAAAGAGTGTACGTAAGCTTCTATTTGATGCAACAGTAATACCCTCTCCCCCCCCCTCCCCCCCCCCCCCCCCCCCCCGCCGTCCAGAAAGTAATGAACCACAATACAAGGCACACTGTTCTCCCCTTACTGCCACGCCGTACAATACTGCGACAGTAATAAACATGTACTCAAAACACAAATATTATGTCCTTCGCTGTACACTGTACTTCCGTACACTATTCTGAATCTGAATCTGAATCTGATCACTTGCCAGCTACTTGAGAATCACTGCGCGCCTCTAAAGCATACCCCTAGCGTACCATAATAACAAAACTATTTTTATATCTGGCCGGGGCTTTCGTCTTCGCTGGTCACCCTGCAGGTAGACTTTGTCCACAACAGCTCGATCACTCCCCAAGTCGAACTTTGGCACCACAGACTGCCCGCTCACCAAGTCTCAGCTACCTCCGTCTTGGCCACTGGCCACCACCGACTTAGCTCCAGCCGTGGCCCACTACGATACCTTAGGCCTAATACGCCATACAGAATCGAGTCTGGCCAGTATCTGATACCAGGCCCGGCGCCGCCCCATGACCAACACTGCAAGCCACTGTGGTTTCTTGCAGAGGCTGATGTAATCATTGCAGCATCAATGTCCAGTACCTCCAGACCCAGCCCGCTTCCACCAACCGTCTCACAAGGGAAAGGCCTCAGACACGGCCAATAGATTCGGCTCAGATTTGGTAGGTCGCTTGTGTACAACCTAAAACGAAGGCCCCTAAGATATTTTGGCTCAACACCCTCCCATTTTTGAGAAAATCACCCCTAAAGATTATGAAGAGCAATCGACACAAAATTTGACGGCATCGATAGTTATTGTAAATAGAGCATTTTTCGTCTGCAGGTATGGGGTCCGCAAACGCATACCTTTCCAGAAATCGAGGGAAGAAAGTTTTTCAACTGCAGCTTATGTACCCATATGGTAATCGCATTTTGCTAAGAGCGCCGATAGCAGCCGGCACGGTAGCTCAGTGTGTTCCGTCAGAGGGCTAGCTGCCCTCTGTAATAAAAAAATTGAGTTAATGGATCAACAACGAGCTGAAACGGGTGTCTTTCGACGTCCGCCCCGAGTAGATACAACGAACGAAGCCGAACAAAAATGAGATTAAAAAAAAAAATAGCACAACGGCCAAGGTGACTGGCTAGGAAGCGGAGAACCCGGGTTCGAATTTCGAGGAAACTGTACGGTTTTCATTTTTTCATTTGTAGCTTTTCGTACCAGAATTCGTAGGGATAGGGGGTTAATAAGGTACGCAACTCAACACGGAATAATTATGGTAATAAGATATGCAAACTAATTTCCCAAACGACGTGAATTAGTAAAGAATAACACGTTTAAGTCTTGTCACATGAAAACAACTCCTAGTAAGAGTGCTGCAAACCGCATAGATAGCCTACCGCGAGACGCTTGTTTACAGCCAGGCAGTGGACGGAATACACGCGGGGAGAGTTACGTTGTCCCAGTTGCCTGTTCGTCATATCATAGTTGTGAACCTCGAAGAGTGAGGGTGTCCAGCACGAACCTTATAGAAGTCAAAAGGAAAGAATTGTTTTCCGTCGTCAAGCTGCCGCTAACCTCTACGATACATGTAACGATTTTTCATCGTTAATCCGCCGAATAAAATATGTTTTGTGAATGAATACTGTGATCTTCCGTAAGTAGCATATGACTTGTACTGTATGTACTTTGTAGTAGTTAGCTTTTCTGTTTATGCTGTAGTAACTTGTTATTGTTTGTTGTGTCATATCTTTCAGTTGCATAACCAGCGCTGAAATATATCGTTGGGAGCTTGTCACAGACAATGGCAAGCCGGAAGTTACCGACGCTGTCTGTGTTTTGGTTTGTAAAAGTGTTGCAAGACAGATGTACTATGAGGCAATTCTGTTTCTCGGCGTTCCCGATTGATAAGAGCGGCTATCGTTTAGCGATTTTTGGATCTAACGAACGAAATGAATTTTGTTGATACTGGAGAACTACACCATGAAGGCAAAGCAAAGGTGATTCCGTGGATGACATCACGACTAGTGAATCGCAAAATGGTCATAACACTTTTGAAATGTACAAGTCGCAGGCAATCTGTTCTTCATCTGTTCCCGATGAGTAGTACGAACCAAACGATTGAAGTACGGCGCTATATTTCTTGAAGTAAGAGTAAAGGCGATAGCGCTACCCAGGAATCATCCAAATTGAAACCTACAAACACTGCTAAAAAAATGGAGCAACAACGACCCTGAAAAGGAAGGACCTAAAATAGTGGGAAAACGATATCGTTAAAGGAGGGACAAGATAGGGAAAATTCCCTGCGATAAATAAGTGGATTTACGACCGATTTGTCGAATCTCGTCGTCGTAACGAAAGTGTAATAAAGAGAATACCCCAGGAGTGGGCTGCAGGTGCAGCGCTTTAATATACTACCAATAAGGATTTTACGTTTGCTCCATCATTATCTTGGGCAAGGAATTTTAAATCGGAATTAAAAATTCGTCAGTGGCATGTCACTAAATACGATTCGCACAAAGAGACAGAAAATATACAGGATATACAGAAAGTGGCGGCTCTTTTCAGCACTCAAACGACGTCACATATGACAGGTTTTAATCGTGATTACGTGATCAAAGCCGATTAAACAGGATGCGAGCATCGGTGAACATTCGAAGCACGTTATCGCATAATGGAGTATATTTGTTTCGTATGTTTATATGACAAGTACTATCCATGTAGTTGTTCGAAGAAAAGTGAGCACACGTATCAGTGACTGGAGGAGCCATTGTAAAGTGAGCAGGAGTAACATTTTAGTTGTTTACTATCCCAAGAGGCTTGAAAAATTTAATTGCCTACCTTTTCATCATTCCTTATTGATTTATTTACCTTATTAACCCTCCTACCCGTATCAATTGAGATATGGAAAAATACAAACGGAAAGAATAACATCCACAAAGTTTCCTCGGGATCAGAACCCGGGCTCTCGGTTCTTCAGCCATTTACCTAGGCCGCAGCGCTGTCAGAGCTTTCTGCGAAAAGCATTTACCATATGAGTACATAAGTGACAATTGTAAAACTTTCTTTCCTCGATTTCTGGAAAAACATCCATTTGTGGACCCCATACCTTATGATGAAAAATGCTCTATTTACAATTCTCTATCGATTCCGCCAATATTGAGTCGATTGCTCTTCAAATCTTTAGGGGTGATATTGTCAAAAACAGGATGGTGTTGAGAAAAAATATCTTAGAGACCTTCTTTCGAGCCCTTCCTCGGGCCTGAGTGTGTGTGTTGTCCTTAGCGTAAGTTAGGTTAAGTAGTGTGTAGGCTTAGGAACCGATGACCTCAGCAGTTTGGTCCCTGAAGAATTCATACACATTTGAACATTTGAGTATTCTTCATCTACATTGACATGCTTGCTCTGTTATTTACGCTTAAGTATCTGGCAGACGGTTCTTCGAACCAATTTTGCACTATTTCTCTACCGCTACACTCATGAACAGCGCACGAGAAAAACCAACGCTTAAATCTATCTGGGCGAGGTCTGGTTTCTCTGATTTTATTACGGTGATTATTTCACGCTCTGTAGGTGTGTGTCAACAAAATATTTCCATATTCCGAGGAGAAAGCTGACGACTGAAATTTCGTGAAAAGGGCTCACCTCAATGAAGAACTACTTGTTTTCATGGTTGTCACCCCAACTTGTTTATCATATGCGTGACACTCTCTCCTCTACTTCGGCATTATGCAATACGATATGACTTCTCAACTTCGATGTCCTCATCCAGTCCTTTCAGCTAAGGATCCCATTACGCACAACAATACTCTAGCGGACGATGGACAAGCGTAGTTTAGCAATTTTTGTAGTGGATTTGTTGCATCTTCTTGGTGTTCTGGCAATAAATGGCAGTATTTGGTTCGCACTCCCCGTAAAGGTATCTATGTGATCGTACTAGTTTAAGTTGTACGTAATTCCAGAATGTACGTAATTGTTAGTTCCAGGTAGTTAGTTGAACTGACAGGCTTTGGATTTGTGAGTTATCGTGCAACCGAAATTTAAAGGATACCTCATAGCACTCAAGTGGACGAACTCGCACTTTTCGTTGTTGATGGTCACTACGCTTAATTAATGTAGCCACTGTGGGGTTAGAGAATGTGACAGGTATAACAAGTTAGTTTGTGTGGCTATCCTCCGCAGCAAGCATATAAATACTTGTTTTGTAAATAAAACTGCCTTTTCCTGCTGCTAGTTACTTTATTTATCCCATACGCGTTTCGGCTTCTCCTGTTCTAAGGCGTCATCAGTGGGATCTATAACGATACAGTTTTGTTGGTTATAGATTATCAAACGGTTCACTTCGCGATTTTTTGTAAAAAAAAATAATTACTTACGATTTGCTGATCTGCGTTTCCTCACATCTAGTCTGGAGGTCGCACTACCACTTTTATCACTGCCACATAATCACATATTGTGTTCTCGCCTTCCACACACTGTTCACCATGTTTCTCACTGTTTTTTGTGGTGGACTATCGTTCTTTTGTCACTCGATACAACTATTTCGTCGTACAATGCTTTTCACAGTGTAAATGTTGCGACTCCATTGCGTGTTTCGTCTTCTTTGGTATGTTTACCTATTTGTTGCCAACCTAACGAAGTATATGTTCGATACTACTATTTATGATGTTTGGTTGTACACAAGCGACCTACCAAATTTGAGCCGAATCGATTGGCTGTGTCTGAGGCCTTCCCCTTGTAGGCCATAAGACCCAAGACCTGACTGCCAACGATATGCTGCAGGCTTCCCAGCTGCTCAGCTGCATCTCCGGCGCTTGTCTGCGGAGACGTAGATAGTCCCAAGTGGGGCAGGTGGCTGACTTACTCCGTGTCGTGCCGCCCAGAAGCGGCACTGATGTGGCTCACACACCGCCAGCCGCGCCGTCTGTCCACGCTGCTAGCACCATAGCGGCACTCCTGCGCCAGGCAGACTTGCTGGCAAGAAAAAACGAGCCGCGAATTAATAGCAAAACCAGAATAATGGAATGTAATCAAATTAAATGAGGCGATACTGAAGGAATTGCAATAGTGAATGACTATAGTACAGTGGACCCAGCTTGCTAGTAACTACCGCTCAGGTGCAAAAAGTAATTTTCTGAGGGGTAAATTAGAAGGGGTCGAATGTGTTCCGATCAAGAAGCTAAATTGCTTTTAAAAGATCATTACTTTTATTATTATTCCGTAAGGCTGATAACATAAGTTAGTAATAATGACTTTTTTTCAAAATAGTACCGTTAACGTCTGACACAATTTGGTGGAAGGTACAGCTTCTGAAATTAATGTATAGACAACATGTTCTTCACAAAGTCCTCCCACAACACACATACTTTGCACAAAACAAATACATATACGAGGGTCGTTCAATAAGTAAAGCCCCACATTTAAAAAAAAAAGCCATTAATACAGGGTGTTACAAAAAGATACGGTCAAACTTTCAGGAAACATTCCTCACACACAAAGAAAGAAAATGTGTTATGTGGACATGTGTCCAGAAACGCTCACTTTTCATGTTAGAGCTCATTTTATTACTTCTCTTCAAATCACATTAATCATGGAATGGAAACACACAGCAACAGAACGTACCAGCGTGACTTCAAACACTTTGACACAGGAAATGTTCAAAATGTCCTCCGTTAGTGAGGATACATGCATCCACCCTCCGTCGCATGGAATCCCTGATGCGCTGATGCAGCCCTGGAGAATGGCGTATTGTATCACAGCCGTCCACAATACGAGCACGAAGAGTCTCTACATTTGGTACCGGGGTTGCGTAGACAAGACCCTTGAAATGCCCCCATAAATGAAAGTCAAGAGGGTTGAGGTCAGGAGAGCGTGGAGGCTACCAATCCATCGGTCACCGAATCTGTTGTTGAGAAGCGTACGAACACTTCGACTGAAATGAGCGGGAGCTCCATCGTGCATGAACCACATGTTGAGTCGTACTTGTAAAGGCACATGTTCTAGCAGCACAGGTAGAGTATCCCGTATGAAATTATGATAACGTGCTCCATTGAGCGTTGGTGGAAGAACATGCGGCCCAGTCAAGACATCACCAACAATGCCTGCCCAAACGTTCACAGAAAATCTGTGTTGATGACGTGATTGCACAATTGCATGCGGATTCTCGTCAGCCCACACAAGTTGATTGTGAAAATTTACAATTTGATCACGTTGGAATGAAGCCTCATACGTAAAGAGAACATTTGCACTGAAATGAGGATTGACACATTGTTGGGTGAACCATTCGCAGAAGTATACCCTTGGAGGTCAATCAGCTGCTGATAGTGCCTGCAAACGCTGTACATGGTACGGAAACAACTGGTTCTCCCGTAGCACTCTCCATACAGTGACGTGGTCAACGTTACCTTGTACAGCAGCAACTTCTCTGATGCTGACATTAGGGTTATCGTCAACTGCACGAAGAATTGCCTCGTCCATTGCAGGTGTCCTTGTCGTTCTAGGTCTTCCCCAGTCGCGAGTTATAGGCTGGAATGTTCCGTGATCCCTAAGACGCCGATCAATTGCTTCTAATGTCTTCCTGTCGGGACACCTTCCTTCTGGAAATCTGTCTCGATACAAACGTACCGCGCCCCGTGCTAATCCATACATCAAATGGGCATCTACCAACTCCGCATTTGTAAACATTGCACTGACTGCAAAACCACGTTCGTGATGAGCACTAACCTGTTGATGCTACGTACTGATGTGCTTGATGCTAGTAGTGTAGAGCAATGAGTCGCATGTCAACACAAGCACCGAAGTCAACATTACCTTCCTTCAATTGTGCCAACTGAAGGTGAATCGAGGAAGTACAGTACATAGTGACGAAACTAAAATGAGCTCTAACATGGAAATTAAGCGTTTCCGGACACATGTCCGCAAAACATCTTTTCTTTATTTGTGTGTGAGGAATGTTTCCTGAAAGTTTGGCTGTACCTTTTTGTAACACCCTGTATACATAGACAAAAGTCCTTGTTGGTGCTTCCCATTTGATTTTTGTTCTGTACGCCGGAGAAGTTTCGAACCGTTCTGGCAAATGGCAGAGCCTTAGTACAGCGTCAGAATGGCGTCTACATACGACTTACGTTACAAGCAGTCTGCGATCATCGAATTCTTGTCTGCAAAAAAAGAAACCGTAGTCAATATGCATAAACGTTTGAGTGCAGTGTATGGCGATGCTGAAGTTGATAGAAGCACGGTTGGGCGATCAGTATTTGCGTGCACTCTATGGCGATGCTGCGGTTGATAGGATTACAGTTGGGCGATTGGTAAAGAAAGTTACAGCCTCAGAGAATGCAGAAACAGAGCTCCATGATCAGCCACGCTCGGGACGTCTTGTCACAGCCACTGCTACAGACATGCTGCATCGTGCGGATGCCATTATTCGTGCCGACCGGCGCATCACAACTCGACAATTGGTTCTACAGTTGTTGGTCAACGTTGGAAGTGCGTCTGCAGTGATTGAGACTCTCGGATACTCAAAGAGGTGCTCACTATGGATTCCACGAATGCTCGCAGCGGACCACAAGATTCAAAGAAAGGCCATTTCAAATGGCTCAAAAATGGTTCAAATGTATCTGAGCAGTATGGGACTTAACATCTGAGGTCATCGGTTCCCTAGACTTAACCATAGCAGCAGGGCCTAGAACCGCTCGGCCACACCGGCCGGCAAAAGACCATTTCATCTGAATTCTTGGAGCGTTTTGAGACCGACAGAGAGGACTTTCTGTCACGGATAGTTATGGTGGACGAAATTGATGCACCACTTTGCGCCGGAAACAAAAAGGCAGTCCATGTAGTGGCATCATCCTCAATTACCAAAAAAGAAGAAATTCAAGACAACCCCCTCTGCCGGAAAAGTAAGGCTGACAGTCTTCTGGGATTGTGATGGAGCCATTCTCGTGGGTGTAATGCCAAGAGGATCAAGTATCAATTCAGAGGCAAACTAGAAGGCTCTGAATAAACTCAAGCACCGTTTCCGACGTGTTCGATTGAACAAGAATCCAACAGAAATCTTGCTCCAATGCGATTATGCACGCCCACACACAAGTTTGAGAACCCGGGAATATATCGCTAAATTGGGTTGAACATCACTGGCTCATTCGCCGTACAGTCCAGACCTGGCACCCTCCGATTTCCATCTCTTTGGGCAGTTTAAAGATTTTCTACGGGGAACACACTTTGAAGATGACGGGAGTGTCAGTCGTGCAGTGGAAACATTGCTACTCCTACAGTTCAGGAGCTTTCACCAGCAGGGAATACAAGCTATTGCACAACGTTGGCGCACGGCCATAAAACGTGGTGGAGACTACGTAGAAAAATAAGACATGGGCAAGACATGTTGCTGTATATTTTACCCAGATTCTGACTCTCAACAATAAAGACGTTATGAGAAAAATGTGGGACTTTTCTTATTAAACGACCCTCGTAGATTACATATACTTAAGTATCTCATTAAAATGTCTTCTCCGAATTTTAGATATCGCCCACAATAGACTACAAGTTGCTTCATCGTTTGTATCGTAATAATAAATGAACTAATTGACAACACACAGTAACTGTGTAATGGCTACTAAGCTCTTCCAGGGCATACCCTTTATTACTATGACTATTATTATTACTATTACTATTATTGCCAATCATGAAACATAAAGCATTGGCAGCCAGAAATAATATTGTTTATGCCAGTTCAGAAATACGGATTCCAACGCTCAACTGATATACAATAGGACGAAATGTGGTGCACACGTTTTAATTTGAATGATTTTAAATGAGGCTCTGGATGGAGCAAGTATCACTAGGGAGAGAAGTGGTGCAGAGGTATGTTTTTTAACAAGTGTCTGTCCTCATTGTGGATAGATGACCTTCTTTCTAAGAAAGAGCTGTAGATAATATTCTTGATGAACTGAAAATTGCTTCATCATTCTATAAAGAATGGTGTTATAAGTAAGCAGCACCAACTGTCACATTGACTCAATAATTCGTGACTTAATAAAATAAATACAAACACTACATATCAAATATCATTCGTCATTTTAAAAATAAAAGTGTACAGAGAAAATTTTGTCGTTCTACGGTTTAGTTAGGTGCTACTGTTGACTGGGGGAGGGGGTGGAGGGGTGTTGTATAATATTGTATCCGATTGCACTATGAGGTTATAGTCTCAAAAAGGTTGGGTACTACTGCTCTAGTGATGAATTTTCTATCGGGGCAGCAAAATCAATGCAATAGTTGAAGTACAGAGGGTATAAAATACAACCTCACAGTTGTTTGACATTTCTCAGAAAGATAAATTTGGTAACATCAGATATAAGTAAGTTACAGTGAGTCTACTCTGTAGGTATTCTTCGAAGTAGTGTTGTACAGAAGCGAAACTGCTCATACTAAAGGAGACTAGAAGTTATGGAAGAATGCAGAAGACTGCATGAGTAGATCGGGTAACTGATGACGAGGTACTGAATCTAATTGAGGAGAAAAGGAATTTACGCCACAACTTAACTAAAATGAGGTATGTGTTGATAGGACGCATCCTGAAGCATTAAGGGATTATCACTTCTGTGATGAAAGGAACCACTGTAACACGATTCTGGCATTGTGATAATGACAGTTAAGCTCTTGGAAGATGCCGGAGCTGTTGGGGAAGACATAATGAATGAATGAATGATGAATGAATGGATGTAGATGATCTGCAATAATTTTCACGCACTCCACAACTGCCTAGATTACTATCACAGGGCCGGCCGGTGTGGCCGAGATGTTCTTGGCGCTTCAGTCTGTAACCGCGCGACTGCTGCGGTCACAGGTTCTAATCCTGCCTCGGGCATGGATGTGTGTCATGTCCTCAGGTTAGTTAGGTTTAAGTAGTTCTAAGTTCTGCGGGACTGATGACCTCAGATGTTAACCCCTATAGTGGTCTGAGCCATTTGAACCATTTGTACTAACACAGGCCCCATGGAAGCCCAGATGAATGTCCCACCCCTCCACTCATAACACAATGCTGTCTATACTGTCTTGTTGTGTCTGCAGCGTGGTGCGTGTTTCAACGATCTAGTCTCGATGGGCCTACGCGCACCTCAGCCATAACTGATGATGTCCTTGTGTCAAAATTGTAACACGTAGGGGGAAGATAAGCTAAGGGGTGCGTTCCGAAGTACTTCTGGCTGCACCATCACTGTACTCTGTCGTGAGATCTACCATAGGTTAACATGACGATTTTTCCGACAGGTCAGAACTGCGGGCCAGTTCCACCGATATATTTGACAGATCCGCCCTGCCAGTCTGTTCCGTTGTTCCCCACTGTTCCTCCTTCCACAGTTGGAGTATTGTGTAGTAACGTGTCAACCAGCTCTCCATATGCCGTGTTCTTTTTTTTTTTTGTATTCTTGTTCGTGTAACGTTCATGAGTCAATTACCACAAACAGTGTCTTGCGTGGTACATTTGTATTACTAAAAATTACATCAGTATTAACTTCCAACGGTATGAGACGCAAGTTCAGCCAAAAAACGGCTTTTATACAACAGCACAAAAACTGGGAAAAGCTCAACACCCTTGCTGGTAAAGTAGTAGTCAGTCATGACTGATATGATATTTACTGATACAGTCGGTTTGTTCAATCTGCGTCTTGCAAGAATATAGTATCGTTGCGGCCACATGTAGTAAGCGTTGCCTCACGCAGTGGAGAATGGCAAAACAGAGGCATGCCGGCGACCGAGGCGTTGCGAAGTAGGCGGGCAGGAGCAGTCTACCGACAGACTGACGCAAGGACGCACACAGACCGAGCGAAGCCTGGAGAGTGCCAAGTAAGGGGAAGTGAGGCCAGCACGCTAAGTTATGCTGCAGTATACAGCAGTAGTAATAACAAAAAGCTACCACCGAGGGTAAAAAACGTCCTCCTGTCGGATATAAATAGTGGAGCGCAGGCAGCAACAGACAGAAGCCATTAGGAAGCAGTTCGGATCTGAGGACAGACGTGGTCCGTGTCCGAATGTTCAACCTTCGTAGGCGACGATTCCGGAAGTCTGTTCCAGCCCGCAGGAGTCATCCGCTCGCCGCCAGATGTCAACTTCAGCTCTGGAGGTCGGCCCGAGTTCGGTCGGCACCATGGCTGACTAACTTCAGGGAGAACTTCCAGCAGGACCGGCCGCAACGCGGCCTCGGTCGCAGGCGCCGCCGAGGACTGACGCCCGGGCTCCATGGCAACCCGGCCCCACGGCGAGTGGTCCTTCCATGACGGGACCTCGCGGACGTCGCGACTGACGGCTTCCCAGCCGCCGGTGCCCACACTGGGGCGCCGGGCGGCGACGAGTTCATCTCAACCACAGGGCGTCCTGGCTTCAGCAGAGCACTGGTGGCCTGAGGCTCCCGAGTGCGATCAAGCGGCGCGCGTTGCGCGCATTGCCGGAGAATCTACACAGCAGCAGCCAGGCGGAGGGATCCGCAGGGCTGGGCAGCGACGACGAGGGAGATATTGTAAAGAAAGTTCAATAAATAATTGTATAACTCCACGCCGTCTCTGTCTTTGGCGCAGCCACTGTGTCTGCTACTAACAAGTGGTGCAGAAGCCGTAACAGTATACAGTATGGCTGTCTTTCTGTCGCTGTTCAAAGTAAAAATTCTCCTACTCATGTTGCTTTCTACATGAATCCACGTCACAGCGTGGCATTTACTACTGGTATTTCCAGTTCGTGTTCAGCCCAGATTTCTCATATGTATGTTTTGAAGATTATTGTTACTTGCAGCTGAAACTAGCTAGCCATATTGTTTTGACAGTCTTGTGTAAATGCGGTCTCGGTGTTAAAAGATTTCGTAAAAAAATTATGAATTTCAATATCTAATAAAGACCGCATAATTTCTGACAATGTCAGTGTTTACTAATAAATGAGGAGACTACAAAATGAGTTTTTCTTTAAATTCCAAAGCGAAATTAATATCCCAATGTATTTTGAATACTAGAGACATCAGCTTGTTGGAGCGAAGGCATATGAGCTACGACCACCACTACTGACGTTCCACTGGAACGTCCTTCAACATATGTGGGAGAGTGCATCTCGCCTTCCACTCAAGAGAGCGTCATTTTGAAAACAGTGACACTAATATAGGGAGCAACTAAACAACAGGAAATTTTGCAAACCTTTGGAATGCACACACTGGAACTGACAGCTTTCAATGTGGACAGTTGCTACGTGATGTAATCAGGTGTAAGTTGTTTAAGTGAATGAAAAAATTAAATATTCATTTCGGAACATTAGTTCGTTATCTGAAACTACCCAGTTTAGGATCTTCTACCATCTGTATAACATTGAGCAAAAGGGTTCTGGAAAACCTGTAAGACGACAGCCATATTGTCTTCGAGAGAAACAGCTAGTGTTAAAGCAAAGGAAGAATTTCTGCATACACGATCCATCCAAAAAAAAAATCCGAGACTGATTTTATTCGCAACGTATAAGCGACGTCATTTGAGTAACTACGCTGGCAACTTGAACTGACAACTGTAAACAACAGATGTGCTTTCGACTGGTCGATCGTGAGCACGCTATGTTAAGCAGTGGATGTGTGGCTGTATTGTATTGAACTGGGGACCTAGAAACGATGGAGAGGCTTCGTCTCTGCCGCAGGCCTCAGTGGCACACAGGGTACAGCAGTCCACCCACCCCTCCGCCGCCCCACACCGATAACAGGGTTATTGTGCGGTTCGCCCCCCCCCCCTCCCCCCCACCCTCCCTCGGGAACGTCTGACACCAGACAGACGAGTGTAGCCCAAGTTTTGCGTGTTAGAGTATTTATGGTTTACGCTTACGTGGAGAAAGTGTTTGCCCATCTTTCGCCGACATAATGTAACTGAGGCGAAATAAGGGGAACCAGCCTGCATTCGCCGAGGCAGATGGAAAATCGTCTTAAAAGCCACCCACAGGCTGGCCAGCACACCGGACCTCGACATTAATCCGCCGGACGGATTCGTGCCGGGAACCGGCACGCTTTCCCGCCCGGAAAGCAGTGGACCGGTCCGCCAAACCGCTCGCTGACGCTAGCCCCGTCAAGTCGGGTTGTGTGTGGCCACTGCTGGGCGGTCTCTAGCTGCGAGCGCACAGTCGTGTGGCAGCGTTCGCCATGCCAAAAGAAAAAGGAAAACTTGCTGTGACTCCAGCAGTGATTTGTAGATAAAGACAAGAAAAAGAAACGTTTATGGATGAAAGAATGGTTGAGAGATAAATTGAAGTTTTCTCACACAAATCTCTTACGTTCCCTACAAGTTCAAGAGCGTACAGACTATAAAAACTTCTTACGTATGGATGGCAATACTTTTTGTGAATTACTGTATCTCATTCGGCCTAAAATTGAGAAGAAAAAAACGCATATAAGAGCTACCATCAGTGACGAGAAGCGACTAGTAACAAGTATGTCCTGATTAATAAAACCTGCGGGTAGTGGCTCCTATTACTATAATTACAAAGGTACTTTCAGTTGTCCTTTCGCTGTTGTAAATGCAAACTATGAGTGTATGTATGTTCACACCGGTACGAATGGTCGAGTGTCAAATGGTGGTATTCTAAAGCTACAGATTTCTACACTTCACTAGTATGTAGAAATCTAAATTTACCAGATCCCGTTTATCTGGAAGGACTGGATTCTACAGTGCCATTTGTGTTTGTAGGTGATGAAGCTTTCCCTTTGATGCCGAATTTCATGAAACCGTATCCTCAAAGGAACTTAACAAGGGAGAAAAATATCTTCAATTACAGGCTTAGCAGAGCTCGGCGGATAGTTGAGGATGCTTTTGGAATAACGGCAAAGAGACTTAGAGTGTTATTAACGCCAATAGCGGTTGACGTAAAAACTGTTGGTGGAATCGTTCTTGCATGTACAGTTCTGCACAACTTTTTAAGAAAGAAAAGCCCTAATTACATTCATACTGCCGGTGATTGCAATAACTCACAAATTGTAAACCTTACTGATAAAAACTTGCAGTCACGTAGTCGACAAATGTTAAGACTCGATACGACACGACAAGCCAGCACAGCTACTGCAGAGGAAGTGCGAGGAAAGTACAAGCAATTTTTCAGTGACGTGAATGAATTAGAATTTCAAGAAACTTTGATCATTTAGTGTGTGCAGAGCAACATTTATTTATACTTTGTGTACTTAACAAATAAACGCGTTTGTATACTTACAACATCAATAACTGACCCATCATTTACTTCCTCAGTCTGGTCATCCTCCAGAGTCCTCCCCTGTGTTAGTGAAGATATCCCACAATGCACCTCTTCTCGATCCAGGGTGAACTGAAGGGGATCGTAGTACCAAAGCGTCGGTTCTGTCATGTTTTCAGCAGCACTTCTAGTTGCTGATTTAGCGTCCTGTATTCTTCTAAACTGTCGCCCGAAAGACGCTCGTAGAGAACTATTTTTTTTAATGACAAACGGCTTGTCTGCTGCACGATTTATCTCTTTGCACTTAGCTATAAGAACTTCGTAGGCTTTGTTCCTCATATTCCTGTTGGAGTAGTCTTTCGATTTTTATCTCCCACAAACATAATCATTCTCTGTACATTATTAATGAAACACGCCCAAAAGTCTTTGTTTTCCTCGAACGACGTTATCTTAAAAGCAACGACAACGAAAGAAGTAGTGAATAACATAGAGTCAGACACCGCAGTGACGGAACGTGGGCTAGGAGGAAGCGGCCGGCCTGAGCTGTGGCCCCGACTCAGCAGGTGGCGGTCGGGGAAGCAGGTAGCAGGTAGCAGGTAGCAGGTAGCAGGTAGCAGGTAGCGGCTCGCCGGTGGAGGCGACGCACCCGAGCTTCGGACACGAGCGCCAGCCCACCGCCCACACACAGGCGAGCCGGTCGGGGCCAACCCTCTCGACGGGTCGGTCGGCGGACCGGCCGGCTGTGTATGGGCTGCTTTAGACCTCACGGCTAACCGGGCGGGCCGATGTGTAGCTGTACTGTCTCTACATTATTATGTCACAAATTGCAATGGAGCAACAGCTCTAAGTCAAGTGTGCAAGAGAAGCTCAAGAATATCTTGAAGAAGAGGAAAGCGTGTACAAAATTTATGCCGAATACCTTGACTCCCGAACAAATACACTCCTGGAAATGGAAAAAAGAACACATTGACACCGGTGTGTCAGACCCACCATACTTGCTCCGGACACTGCGAGAGAGCTGTACAAGCAATGATCACACGCACGGCACAGCGGACACACCAGGAACCGCGGTGTTGGCCGTCGAATGGCGCTAGCTGCGCAGCATTTGTGCACCGCCGCCGTCAGTGTCAGCCAGTTTGCCGTGACATACGGAGCTCCATCGCAGTCTTTAACACTGGTAGCATACCGCGACAGCGTGGACGTGAACCGTATGTGCAGTTGACGGACTTTGAGCGAGGGCGTATAGTGGGCATGCGGGAGGCCGGGTGAACGTACCGCCGAATTGCTCAACACGTGGGGCGTGAGGTCTCCACAGTACATCGATGTTGTCGCCAGTGGTCGGCGGAAGGTGCACGTGCCCGTCGACCTGGGACCGGACCGCAGCGACGCACGGATGCACGCCAAGACCGTAGGATCCTACGCAGTGCCGTAGGGGACCGCACCGCCACTTCCCAGCAAATTAGGGACACTGTTGCTCCTGGGGTGTCGGCGAGGACCATTCGCAACCGTCTCCATGAAGCTGGGCTACGGTCCCGCACACCGTTAGGCCGTCTTCCGCTCACGCCCCAACATCGTGCAGCCCGCCTCCAGTGGTGTCGCGACAGGCGTGAATGGAGGGACGAATGGAGACGTGTCGTCTTCAGCGATGAGAGTCGCTTCTGCCTTGGTGCCAATGATGGTCGTATGCGTGTTTGGCACCGTGCAGGTGAGCGCCACAATCAGGACTGCATACGACCGAGGCACACAGGGCCAACACCCGGCATCATGGTGTGGGGAGCGATCTCCTACACTGGCCGTACACCTCTGGTGATCGTCGAGGGGACACTGAATAGTGCACGGTACATCCAAACCGTCATCGAACCCATCGTTCTACCATTCCTAGACCGGCAAGGGAACTTGCTGTTCCAACAGGACAATGCACGTCCGCATGTATCCCGTGCCATCCAACGTGCTCTAGAAGGTGTAAGTCAACTACCCTGGCCAGCAAGATCTCCGGAGCTGTCCCCCATTGAGCATGTTTGGGACTGGATGAAGCGTCGTCTCACGCGGTCTGCACGTCCAGCACGAACGCTGGTCCAACTGAGGCGCCAGGTGGAAATGGCATGGCAAGCCGTTCCACAGGACTACATCCAGCATCTCTACGATCGTCTCCATGGGAGAATAGCAGCCTGTATTGCTGCGAAAGGTGGATATACACTGTACTAGTGCCGACATTGTGCATGCTCTGGTGCCTGAGTCTATGTGCCTGTGGTTCTGTCAGTGTGATCATGTGATGTATCTGACCCCAGGAATGTGTCAATAAAGTTTCCCCTTCCTGGGACAATGAATTCACGGTGTTCTTATTTCAATTTCCAGGAGTGTAGAACGGTTTGTAGACGTCTGCCGCGGCTTGATTGATATGCTTAATGCAGTCATTTCTTTTCAGAAAAAGACCATCATGGAGGACAAGACTTGGTGTTATCAGTACGAACATAAAACAAAACGACGAAGTGCTGAAATTTTCATGAACGCTTTGATGACATAATCGATATTCAAGCCAATGTGTCGCACGAGTTGAAAAACATCCCAGTCAAGGGCATGGCTGTGGGGATGTTTTATGCTTTGCACGTAAGGGCGAGAGAGACTTCATAGAACACCTGAAGCCATCTTAGCTTCTCTGTTTTTTCTAATCTAGTCGCAAAACTTTTTAGAATCACTTCAGGTAAATATGCATTCAGCTCAAAGCCACCACCTGGTTCTAAATGGCCAGTTACAGCTCAGCATATCTCCGTCTTAAGCTTAACATGATCCAGTCTACTAGCCACACACTCCCCTAATGTTTACAATCTTCAGAAACTTATACCAAAACATAATGTTTCGTTGTATCTTACTTCGTTTTGCCTCACAAACTTAAGCATTACATTAAACACCGTGGATATTTTAATTTTGTGAGTTTTCGTTGTGTACTGTGTATGAAACTATCCATCTTATTAATTATACTGTCACATTGGAAGTGAACGTGTTTGGAGCTTAACATGATTTCACGTTCCTCGCCTAATATAATGGCAAAACATCCTGTATTTGTTATAGAATCTTTATTTCTAATGTTTGGTTCCCTGCAAAATGCTGTCTCTTGTGGGCGCTAGCCGGTTGTTTCCTGATGATGGCCCAATAAGCCACAAATGATTCTAAATGATCAAATATTCGTGGAAAAAAGTAGATAATTTGTTTGTTTTTCAAACTGACGAAGCGATCTCGCCTATTCATCATCACTGAATTCGTCCATATTTGGGTATATGCATGGCTTGGCCAGAAATAAAAGTGACAGAAATGGCCAAGCGTCTATGGGAGAAAAACAGCATGTTTGGAGCGGCCGATCGAGTCATCACTCATTTGTGTGCAGCAGTTTCCAGGCTGCGGCTGGCGCAGCGAAAAGAACACAGAGCTATAATCCGATGGCCGTGGAGACGAATCCCTGTGGCTACAATTTATTATACGAGTCTATTTTTTCGTTACGTCCACAGAAAATAAACCGAAATAAAGCTCAATATTCCGTGTTTATTAATATTTTCACAAAACGCATGAAAAGGAAAGGCAAAGGAAAATTGAGGATATAAAATAAATTTCCAAGAATAGATTGTAATAGATTGTAAAAACAGCACCAAAAGGATTCTGCAAATAGCTTTCCAAGAAGGGACTGTAATTAAATCGCACAGGATTTCGTGTTCCATTAGTTTCATTTTTACCTTTGAGCGGCGTTACGTGTGGTTTGTTGCAAACTGTGCGATGACAGGGAACCTTTTATGAATGTAATCCAATTTTATTTTTCTATAGCAACGTTAAAACAACCATGTTATCGTAAAAGTGCAGCGTTTATTACGTGTGCAAGATGCCAAAAAAATTAGAATCTCTTGTTTTACGATGAGTATAATCCCAGGACCTGTAAATCGTGAATTTTAAAATAATAGAAGTACCTAATTTTAAATACGAAGCTGCCGTGTCCGCCACACGGTCTTCTCCAGGAAATTTACCTGATGTTCCAAATTTTCCTTCGCCCCTCCTTTTCACACCTTTCTGAAAATTTTAATAAATGTAATATTGGGTGGCCGAAAAGTCTTTCCCTGTTACATAAAGTGATAACTCAGGCTAGATGTAAGATAAAAATATGAAACTGGTGTCTAATTGTACACAAACTATCAAAGTGTTTTTCACACGTCAGTAAACTTCCACATGAGCACCCTTGGTAGCACGTAGCACATCTAGGCGATATTCAATTTCTGACCACACATTAGCCAACATCACTGGAGGGATCGATTCAACGACTGTGGTTATCCGTTGCCGCAGGGTTTCAAGGTCTGGTACACGTGTTCGGTAGACCTCGTCCTTGACATAACCCCATAAAAAGAAGTCTAATGTGGTTATAGCAGGAGAGAATGGAGGCCAAACCGTTGGCCCATCACGACCAAGCCATCGCCCAGGAAAGTTCATATCGAGATAGATACGGACGTCCAAACCCCAACGAGGAGGTGCACCGTCTTGCTGAAACAAGACATCGGAGTGATACTGAAGCAGCTGAGGAACAGCATACAGTTGCAACATGTCCAGATACACTGCAGATGTGATGGTAGCCTCAGCGAAGACGAATGGCCCGATAATTCGATGGTGCAATAGCGCGCACCAAACATTCACCTTTGGACTGCCTCTGGTGCAATCCATGACCTAGCCAGGGGGTTGTGAACCCCAAATGCGCACATTATGGCGATTCACTACTCCATTGACAAAAAAGGTCGCTTCGTCGGAAAATTAAATTCGTCTGAGATAACCATCACTGTCCTCAACACATGATAACATTTCGACCGAAAAGTCATATCGACGTGTACTGTCATTGGGCAACAAGGCCTGAACGATTTGCACTTTGTATGCACGAAACAATAAAATATGAGGGAGAGAACTTTTGGCATGTGTAATTCACGTGAGGCCCTGCGCACCGATTTCTTCGGACTTCACAGAAAAGACGGCCTTACAGCTTCCACCCTGTCTGCTGAGGTCCTTGGTCGACCAGACCTCGGAAGATCAGCAACCTATCCAGTGTTCTTGAATCTCTCATACCAGGCTTTAATGCTCTTGACATCAGGTGGATCCCTTCCAAATGTTGTCAGGAAGTGTCCCTGCACTGTGGTTGCTGATCGTGCCTCATGGTACCACAGGACACACTGTGCCTTTTACTGATTGGTTAACATGGCTTCTTGGGCAGTGCACATCATCCAATACTTACGTACTGCGAACCTAAAACAGAAAAAAAACTTTAATAGTTGCAAACAATTCGACAGAAGTTACATATTTGTATCTTACTTCTAGCCTGAGTTATCAATTTATGTAATCAGGGAAAGACTTTTCGGACACCCTGTATATTGAGTATCATTTTCTGTGTAAGTCAATGAAAAATTGAAAACTAAAGAATGTTGTCACAGGGACTCGACCCCACACCGCACGGATTACCTTTCTGTACTTTCTCGGCTGCGCCAACCGCTGCATAGAAGCCAGGCCAACATCAGTGTCTCATGCCTAGCGTGACCATCATTAAAAACGCTATTTTTTTCTAAGCGCTTGGCCATGTGAAGCTTCCGCGTCTGTCACTTTCATTTCTGGCTAAGCTGTGCACAAACCATAAATGTGGGCGAAGTCGATGGTGACGAGTAGGCGCGGTCTCTTTCTCAAATGTGAAATCTTTTCGTCAAGAGATGACTGAAGAATCCATAAATGTGATTACTTGGTTGTTTAAATTAGTCACAGCTACGAGCAGCTCATCTTCAGTTCTCAAGTGATTAGTCGCATCACATACTAACACGTCACATACGTAGCTGTGAACAGCTAGGTCTTTCACAGTGGTTCACGAACTCCTCTCATAAGCCTTTGAAATCTTCCTAGGCGTTCCTGGCGGTGTCACGTGTATTCATGTGATCTGCATGTAAATCTGATATTGGCACTGCTACAGACAGAGGGTGGCTGGACGATCTTCCTGTCACCACTCCTTTCCCCCTCCCCCACTCCTCTCCCCCAATCCCCCTCCCCCCCCCCCCCCCCCCCAACCCTGAGATGAATTTCAGCACCCCGTCTGTCAGCATCTAATATTATCCCATGTGCATGTGCGAGAACGTTTACGAAATGTTTGCGAATAGTGTTACCGAGGCGGGACATGGACACCAGCTGGGTATTCATTTAGTCGGATAGGAGGAAATGTCTAGAAACCACGTTCAGGGTGGGAGGTACGATTCGGGGCCGGCATTCCTTCAGAATCCCGCAAACAGTGCGCTAAAGTACACAATTCGGATGGACCAAAATTTTGAAAGTTGCTAAAAACCATAATTTAGAACACTATGACTAAGGTTCGAAATATTTTGTGTACAAATAATGGACAGTAATGCCTTAACTTGCTTTATTCTAGGCAATTTGTTCCGCAGTTCTAATTTCCTTCACCTACATCTACATTTACATCCATACTCCGCAAGCCATCTGACGGTGTGTGGCGGAGGGTACCCTGAGTACCTCTATCGGTTCTCCCTTCTATTCCAGCCTCGTATTGTTCGTGGAAAGAAGGATTGTTGGTATGCCTCTGTGTGGGCTCTAATCTCTCTGATTTATCCTCATGGTCTCTTCATGAGATATACGTAGGAGGGAGCAATATACTACTTGACTCCTCGGTTAAGGGATGTTCTCGAAACTTCAACAAAAGCCCGTACCGGGCTACTGAGCGTCTCTTCTGCAGAGTGCCACTGGAGTTTATCTATCATCTCCGTAACGCTTTCGCGGTTACTAAATGATCCTGTAACGAAGCGCGCTGCTCTCCGTATCTGGTACGGATCCCACACTGCTGAGTAGCATTCAAACAGTGGGCGAACAAGCGTACTGTAACCTACTTCCTTTGTTTTCGGATTGCATTTCCTTAGGATTCTTCCAATGAATCTCAGTCTGGCATTTGCTTTACCGACTATCAACTTTATATGATCATTCCATTTTAAATCACTCCTAATGCGTACTCCCAGATAATTTATGGAATTTAACTGCTTCCAGTTGCTGACCTGCTATAATGTAGCTAAATGATAAGGGATCTTTCTTTCTATGTATTCGAACCACATTACACTTGTCTGCATTGAGATTCAATTGCCATTCCCTGCACCATGCGTCAATTCGCTGCAGATCCTCGTGCATTTCAGTACAATTTTCCACTGTTACAATCTCTCGATATACCATAGCATCATTCACAAAAAGCCTCAGTACACTTCCAATGTCATCCACAAGGTCATTTATGTATATTGTGAATAGTAACGGTCCTACGACACTCCCCTGCGGCTCATCTGAAATCACTCTTACTTCGGAAGACTTCTCTCCATTGATTTACTATTCAATACAATCACACAACTGATCTGATAGTCCATATGCTCTTTCCTTGTTCACTAAACGACTGTGGGGAACTGTATCGAACGCATTGCGGAAGTCAAGAAACACGGCATCTACCTTGGAACCTGTGTCTATGGCCCTCTGAGTCTCGTGGACGAATAGCGCGAGCTGGGTTTCACACGATCGTCTTTTTCGAAACCCATGCTGATTCCTACAGAGTAGATTTCTAGTCTCCAGAGAAGTCATTGTACCCGAACATAATACGTGTTCCAAAATTCTACGACTGATATACGTTAGAGATATAGGTCTATAGTTCTGCACATCTGTTCAAAAACACGATGCTTGTACACCGGCTCGCAGTGCAGAGTAATGGTGTTAAAATCAATGCACGGCACTCCAGATCTAGTTTATTTGTGGTTGCCATAACTTGCTCCAGGTGAATACCAGTTTGTTATGTTTCAGTAGACTAAGATTTACACTACTGGATATTCAAATTGCTACACCACGAAGATGACGTGCTACAGACGTGAAATTTAACCGACAGAAAGAAAATGCAAATGATTAGCTTTTCAGAGCATACACGCAGGGTTGGCGCCGGTGGCGACACCTAGAACGTGCTGACATGAGGAAAGGTTCCAACCGATTTCTCAGATACTAACAGCAGTTGACCGGCGTTGCCTAATGAAACGTTGTTGTGATGCCTCGTGTAAGGAGGAGAAAAGCGTACCATCACGTTTCCGACTTTGATAAAGATCGAATTGTAGCCTATCGCGATTGCGGTTTATCATATCGGGACATTGCTGCTCGCGTTGGTCTAGATCCAATGACTGTTAGCACAATATGGAATCTGTGGGTTTAGGAGGGTAATACGGAATGCTGTGCTGGATCCCAACGGCCTCGTATCACTAGCAGTCGAGATGACAGGCATCTTATCCGCATGGCTGTAACGGATCGTGCAGCCACGTCTCGATCCCTGAGTCAACACATGGGGACATTTGCAAGGCAACAACCATCTGCACGAACAGTTTGACTACGTTTGCAGCAGCATCGACTATCAGCTCGGAGTCCTTGGCTGCGGATACCCTTGACGCTGCATCACAGACAGGGGCGCCTGCGACGGTGTACTCAACGACGAAACCGGGTGCACGAATGGCAAAACGTCATTTTTTCGGATGAATCCAGGTTCTGTTTACAGTACCATGATGGTCCCATCCGTGTTCGGCGATATCGCGGTGAACGCACATTGGAAGCGTGTATTCGTCATCGCCGTACTGGCGTATCACCCGACTTGAAGGTATGGGGTGCCATTGGTTACACGTCTCGGTCACCTCTTGTTCGCATTGACGGCACTTTCAACAGTGGACGTTACATTTCAGATGTGTTACGACCCGTGGCTCTACCCTTCATTCGATCCCTGCGAAACCCTACATTTCAGCAATATAATGCACGACCGCATGTTGCAGGTCCTGTATGGGGCTTTCTGGATACAGAAAATGTTCGAGTGCTGCCCTGGCTAGCACATTCTCCAGATCTCTCACCAATTGAAAACGTCTGGTCAATGGTTGCCGAACAACTGCCTCGTCACAATACGCTAGTCACTACTCTTGATGAACTGTGGTATCGTGTTGAAGCTCCATGGGCATCAGTACCTGTATATACCATCGAAGTTCTGTTTGACTCAATGCCCAGGCGTATCAAGGCTGTTATTACGGCCAGAGCTGGTTCTTCTGGGTGCTGATTTGTCAGGATCTACGCACACAAATTGCGTGAAAATGTAATAACATATCAGTTCTAGTATAATATATTTGTCCAATGAATACCCGTTTATCATCTGCATTTCTTGATGGTGTAGAAATTTTAATGGCCAATTGTGTACTTCTTCGACACTGTCGAAGTAACTGGGTGTCGGCGAAATTTTGTGAGTGACGAGTATAATGGCCCAGGGGCATTACATTAGTAGTGTGTGGATAAGTTTTCATATTTCTCAAGCGATTTTAATCAGCGGATCACTGTCTGTAATTCCTTTTTGCCTTCATTCTTAATGATTGCTGGATCAAAAATGGTTTCTGTTCTCCATCTGAATTTCAAAGTTCATTTTTAAGCAAGCAAAGTACTACAGTAATAGTAATAAAAATAGAGTTCTCGAAAACACATCGCTTTGCATGTTTTAAATGCGACAATTTAATTAATTCTCAAAGCACACTGTAGATTTAGTTTCGTACTTCGAAGTCTGAAGTAGCAATGATACCTACTCTCAGTTTGCAGTCATATTGACGATAAAAAGATATACTCTGGTTAGAGTTGAAAACTACACACTACTGTAGGCTACAGTGGACTATCATAAGTAAACGTAGACTATGGTAGACATGATCAGTTAAGATCGTATCCGCGTTTCGTGTACGTTAGGTGTGCTGCATACATGTCGGGCGTTACCTCATTTTTCTCTGTCCATGCAAGCAGTCTCTTACAATACTGAAGCGCCAGAGAAACTGGTATGGACATGCGTATTCAAATACAGAGATACGTAAACAGGCAAAACACCGCGCTGCGACGGTCAACGCCTCTATAAGTCAAGTGTCCGGAGCAGTACTTTGACGGGTTACTCCTGCTACAATGGCAGTGTTTGTTGCCGGACCTTCTCAGAGGTCTGTCCTGGAGCACCGTCTGGATCAGTTTCTTGTTTTTTTAATTAACTTTTGCCATTGTATTTGCTGTTTTACAGCAGGTTACAAAATTTTTAATATTATTGCCGTTCCTGGCGTGTAAGGTCTGAAGCCGTGATTGTGGTCATTTGCTTTAAAAAAAGTAATTCGATATTTGTATTTCAGCAGTAAGCCTTAAAACCTTATTTACTGCGATTTCTGGCGTTTAATACCTTCTGCTGTGTTTGTGGCCACTTACCTTTTAATATTCCAATACCTATTACTTCTAACTGCAGCGACGTCTTAAACATTCTTAATTTATTGCCATTCTTGCCATGTAAGGCCTTCAGCCGTGATCACAGAGGATTGTTTTGCTTTATAAAAAAACGTTATCTGCATCTCTATTTTATTTTGATCCGCTAAATTGTAACGCACTGAAAACACTATTATTTACACAGTTGTTTATTCCTTCATTAATAATGTATGGTATTTTTTATTTATTGTTGAGTTTGGAATTACTGTTTTAAAAATAAATGTGTGTAACTGCAAAAGGCAACCAATAGTAACTGATTACGACCCCGTCCACAATCGTAACCGAATCCTGCCTTCCCTTGACCACCAGGTTGCGATGAAGTCGGGATTTTCCCTGACAATCATTTCACGAGTGTACCGTGAATATCAGGAAAGTGGTAAAATATCAAATCTCCGACATTACTGCGGCCGAAAAAAGATCCTGCGAGAACGTGACCAACGAACGACTGAAGAGAATCATTCAACGTGACAAACGTGCAACATTTCTGTAAATTGCTGCAGATTTGTATGCTGGGCCATCAACAAGTGTCAGCGTGCGAACCATTCAACAAAATGTCTTCGATATGGGCTTTCAAAGTCGAAGATCCACTCTTGCACCCTTGATGACTGCACGACACAAAGCTTTGCGCCTCGCCTGGACCCGTCAACACCGACATTGGGCTGTTGACGACTGGAAACATTTTGCCTAGTCGGATGAGTCTCGTTTCAAACTGTATCGAGCGAATCGACGCGTACGGGTATGGAAACAACTGAAGCAGGTCGAGGCTCTGTAATGATGTCGGACGTGTGCACCTGGAATGATGTGGGACCCCTGATACCTCTAGATACGACTCTGACAGGTGACACGTACATAAGCATCCTGGCTGATCGCCTGCTCCCATTCATGTCCATCGTGTAATGCGACGGACTTGGGCACTTCCAGAATGGCAATGCGACACCCTACACGTCCAGAATTGCTACAGGGTGGCTCCAGGAAACTCTTCGGAGTTTAAGCACTTCCGCTGGCCACCAAACTTGCTAGAGATGAACATTATTGAGTATATCTGAGATGCCCTGCTACGTGCTATTGAGAAGAGGTCTCCATCCACCATTGTATTCTTACTGATTCATATTGTCAATTTCCTCCAGCACTACTTGAGACATTAGTCGAGTCCGTGTCACGCCGTGTTACAGAGCTTCTGCGTGCTCGCGGGGTCCTTACACGATAGTAGACAGGTGTACCAGTTTCTTTGGATCTTCACTGTAAATTCCCCTAGAAACCCAAAGTGGTGAAGCATCTAGAAACTGGGTGCGCTGCGGACATTTTTGTTCTACGTAGTTATCCTCCTGTCCGTTTCTTTAAATAGTATATATAGCAAAATTGAGATTCACAATGTTTCATTCATGAATTGCTGATGTGCAACGTGAAACAGAGGAATGTTTCAGTAAAACTTTTTAAAAAATACATATTTATCATGTAGCGCTAGAAAACGCAGTATCCTGAAAAAAGATAAAATTTAAAAAAAGGCAGGTAAACGTATCAACATCGTTTCAATACTTCGTCGAGCTTATATAAAACATGTTTCTGCTATTCATTAAGAACTTCCGCGCTTGTTAATTATAATACGAAACTCTTGCCTTTGGTCATGATGAAAAAGTGCAAAATAACAATAATAATACAGACTTTTTATGTTTGTGCATGTAAACTGTACTTGCTTAAAATGTAATTGCTTTTGTTACATAAAAGCGCAAAAGTTAAGCTCTCAACCAATTGTAATTGCTTATAAATTGCAATTACTGCTTTGTAAGAATATAAATAATGGGCTATCACTAAAAGAAGCAAACAAACAAACAAACAAAAAACAAAGAAGTGATCATCTCCCAGTTTCCCTCTCACACATTTATTTACGTTTCTCTCTCTACCAATGCTACCGGTAATCCTACCATTTACTACGTCATTTATGTACTGTGCCACAACTACCAAGCCGTATTTCTGGTAGAGCGCAACTCTGATAAGTGCCTCTTGCAGCAAGGTATTGAATCGTTCAGTAGTTCACATATGTGCCATCTAGTAGCAGCAGTTACAAGTAACACTACTTCGGGGCAGCGCCGAGTGGCAGCGCCACCGATCGATTGATACGCGTGACCTGCGAACAACAGCACAGCTGACAACAGGCGGTAATTCAGACTGTGCGGAAACTACGTGTGCATTTCATTATAACAAAGCTTGCTCAAACATGAGACGTGCTTGAGTAAGTTAGAAACATTGATTTTCACATAAATTAGGTCTAGTAGAGACACCTACCGACGATCATTCTTTCCAAGCGTCACTCGTGACTAACAGTGAATGGGGGGATCATTTAGTGGTACCAGAAGCATTCTCCGCCACACTCCAAGTGGCATGCGGATTGCTGCTGTTGATTTAGAAATGAAGATATTTACAGTTAAGTTCTAAAGCATCTCATTATTTTGTTCGGATGATACCATTTCCATTTTGCATCACAAAATCATAGCATAAGTAAAAAATTACCACAATTTTTAACGCTATTGTCACAACCGTACACCTCTCTGACCTGATAGGTCACTCAAGGCTTACTTAAAGGTAGTTACAGTTGTCAGTAACTTGCCCAAAGAGACTTATCTCTCTTTACGAATGTTTTACAGTATGAATTCTGTTCCAACTTTATAAACGACCTAAAACTGCAAATAGATCCGCTCGTAATTCCAAGAGTCACCTTTTACTATCAGTCTCACAATATCCAACTCTTATTAATTTCTTGGAATTTGTAATGGTCAACTAGAGATTTCAAAATTTTTTACATGGCTGGAGTAGCAACCGTACGTTCTTGTAGAAATAATAAACAGCCTGTCAATAGCAAAATGGAACGTTTGTATTAACCCCTTTACCGTGCTTAACGACGTTTATAAAAACGTCTTCTTCAGAAGGAAATAGTGACAACTGGATTACATGTTGTGGCAGAGGTATGTTAAAATATAGCCGAAAGGCGTCAGTCAGACTTCAAATTCCACCTCTTAACAATAAAAACGTACTCATCATGGTTGTTGTCATTTAGTATTATCTCACCATGTTACAGCAAGTGAAGTAGCGTGTGTTAGATAACGACTATAGAAGAATCTCACATGCACTCAATAAAATCGAGACGTGATTACCTCTGGAGGCGAAAGATGGCAGACAAAGATTGACACATAGTGTTGTAACACACTTTAAGTGTCCCACACAAAAGCAGGTAAGTATTCTCCTTGCAAAAATGTTTACTTGAGAAAATGATCGGTATTGTAAATATTCATTATATACTGAATAACTTTTAGATATTTTAATATTGATATCATTTGTGAGTCACGTTTTTGAAACAACAGAGTACCAAAAAGAAACTGGGAAGTCTATTCGGAAAGTAAGTTCCGATCGGTCGTGTAATGGAAGCCACTTTGAAAATCCTATAAAGTTCTGCACAGATGTGTTGAGTGGTGTCCTTATTGTGTCTGTCGATCGCGGCACATCGCTCTTTTGAATTCTGACCACAGAGTGAGCATGTAAAGATGCATAGAAAATAGTGACCCCCGCCGAGTATGAGGCCCTGGTGAGAGATTTCGCCTGATGTTATGCAGCCCACATAACATAACTGTGATGCGTTTCGTTATTCCTGACAATTCTCGGCCGCACTCTTCATGTGAAATGAAGATGCTCATGCAGCTGTTCGATCACCTACGTCACAGCTCGTAATTGGCTCGTCCTGAGTTTCATCTCTGTTTACATGAGCTGCTGGCTATGAAGACAACATTTTGGCACAGACAACGAGCTATAGATGACTGTAGGGACTTGGCAGGTAGCAGAGGTAGCAGCCTTCTATGTTGACGGTATAGGAAAGTTGGTACAACGCCACGTTAAATGTCTAAGTCGGAGCGGCGACTACATAGAGAAGTAGCAGTGAGATGTAGGCAACTATTGCAAATAAAATATTTTTGATTTGCACAGTAGTTTCCATTTTACGACCATCGGAACTTACTTTCCGAATAGCCCATGTGTATATAGAGAGTGTTACAGAAAGGTAGGGCCAAACTTTCAGGAAACATTCCTCACACACAAAGAAAGAAAATATGTTATCTGGACATGTGTCCGGAAATGCTTACTTTCCATGTTAGAGCTCATTTTATTACTTCTCTTCAAATTACATTAATCATGGAATGGAAACACACAGCAACAGAACGTACCAGCGTGACTTCAAACACATTGTTACAGGAAATGTTCAAAATGTCCTCCGTTAGCGAGGCTACATGCATCCACCTTCCGTCGCATGGAATCCCTGATGCACTGAAGCAGCCCTGGAGAATGGCGTATTGTATCACAGCCGTCCACAATACGAGCACATAGAGTTTCTACATTTGGTACCGGGGTTGCGTAGACAGGAGCTTTCAAATGCCCCCAAAAATGAAAGTCAAGAGGGTTGAGGTCAGGAGAGCATGGAGGCCATGGAATTGGTCCGCCTCTACCAATCCATCGGTCACCGAATCTGTTGTTGAGAAGCGTACGAACACTTCAACTGAAATGTGCAGCAGCTCCATCGTGCATGAACGACATGTTGTGTCGTACTTGTAAAGGCACATGTTCTAGCAGCATAGGTAGAGTATCCCGTATGAAATCATGATAACGTGCTCCATTGAGCGCAGGTGGGAGAACATACTGACGAAACTAAAATGAGCTCTAACATGGAAATTAAGCGTCCCGGACACATGTACACATAACATATTTTCTTTATTTGTGTGTGAGGAATGTTTCCTGAAAGTTTGCCCGTACCTTTTTGTAACACCCTGTATAGGCAAAGGATGACATTCAGGAGAAACATTTCGATTTCATCCAACTAAACTAAGAAATCATTTCTCCCTATTCATTTAAAGAATTCACTGACAATCTCCAGTAAAAAGAAATGATCATTTAAGGGGAAGACAGTTAGGTTTTTCCTTCTCTTAAGCAGCATTGCAACATTCTATGACGTTCTCATCAGTACAATACTCAACAATAGAGACGGATTTATTTTGCACACAAATTAGCTGCCCAAATAAAACAAAAAAGTTAGTAGAGAATTCTAGTGCGATTCGTAAGACAGGTCTACTATACTGACGAACTATGAAGCCAAAATATGGAGAGCGCTATACTTTACGTTGAAACACAACTTATTGGTGTCTGTATTAGCCATTTGTGAACTATGGACGTCGATGTGAGAGCCAACGGGGTCAAGGGCAAGTATAGGCAAGTGAGCTGAACGTACGTACGAGGGGACAAAGTTACACGTTATTATAGCAAGTAAAATAGCTTTTACTGAATGCTGCTCCACACTTCAATGTTAGTTACACAATTTTTTTAACATAGTTGTACTACAGCAACGGTTACAGAACAGCAGGTGCAATAGACCGCCAACCAGTTGTAATAAATGGTGGTTTTCAAATAACCTTCACCGTGGTTTCGACGGATTTAAACCCGTCTTCCTCAGAAGCCTTTGATTCTAGGGGCCTTAACTTTTACATATGGATATACAGACCGTTGCCGTCACATGAAGATAGCTTTACTGACTGATAGCTAATGTAAAGTTTGTTGTCCTTCTGAGGAAGACGGCTTTAAGTCTGTCGAAACCGTGGTAAAGGTAATTTTAAAAGCACCAAGTATTGCAACTGGTTGGCAGTCTATTAAACCTACAGTTACATGACACTATTTTTCAGTATAGTCACCAAGCCTCTGTGAACGACGGATGGGACGTTGTGCCAGTCATTCAATTCTTCGACGCTAGAAATCCGCCCCACCACTACAGCGCCACTGTGTGAGCGTCATCATCGCTGAATAATTTCTTTTCCCCAACATGATCTTCTGGCTTGACAAGGAAAATGAAAATTGCTTGGTGCAACAGCGTCCTTCTTTCCCGATCAGCGTCACCCTCGGCTGTACGGCCTTGGTCATATTGTTGGCAATGTTTTACTACGGCTGGATGCGATATTCCATTTGGTCCATACATCGCCAGAATTTCACGGTGACACTGTATGCAATTTAGACGTTCTATCCACAAGAATCGTGCTGCCCCGCGATCTTCAAGTTGGTAGTATGTTTCCAGTTTCCGCGCAAGTTCATTCGCAGAATGTGGTGCAGCCGTTGTGCGTATCACAGCAGAGCTGCGCCTGCAGGAAATTCATAACTTGTGCTCTCTTGTGGCAATGCGTCACGGTTGTTGCACAATGGTCTTAAAAGTGGCGGCCACGACGTTGTGATAAAGATTTACTTCAAACTTTATAAACCTTTAGTAGGCCATTACAACGACATAATGCGCAAGTAGCAAGTTGCATTACTCTGGCAATTTCGAGAAATCGTAAGAGAAGCTCTACACATCTGTTATGTGCTTATATACACTGAAGCGCCAAAGAAACTGGTATAGGCATGCGTATTCAAATACAGACATATGTAAACAGGCAGAATACGGCGCTGTGGTCGGCAACGTCTATGTAAGACAAGTGTGTGACGCAGTTAGATCGGTTACTACTGCTACAATGGCATGTTATCAAGATGTGAGTGAGTTGGAACGTGGTGTTATAGACGGCGCACGAGCGATGGGACACAGCATCTCCGAGGTAGCGATGAGCTGGTAATTTTCCTGTAGCGCCTAGAACCGCTCGGCCACCTTGACCAGCAGTAAATAGTCAAATAAAAACACAACATCATGAAAATGGACGTGGTTTTTTCATTATATTACCTCTTAAATGTATATAGATAAAATCATGACACCAGTGACGAAAAAATATAGATTGAGAAATAAAAAATAGATAAAAAATATGTGTTAACGGGATTCGAACCATCATCTCGTTCACGACCCTCTTGGACAGCCGGCACCTACGCCCTTATACATCAGTGCATAACAGACGCGTAAAATTTCTCTTGTCATTTTCTCGAAATTGCCAGAGTATTTCACCTTACTACTTACACATTATGTTGCTTTAATGGCCTACTAAAGGTGTACAAAGTTTGAAGTAAATCCGAAAGTCGTAGCCTCCCGGTATTAGTCTGGGACAACATCTGTAACTTAATTTCTCAAGTCCTTTCATAGGCCGACGCCGGCATACACAAAATGTTGTTTATTGTTTAAATTTTGTTCAAAAAGTGCATTTTTCAGTTTTAGAATAAATTTGGCCTACGTAACTTCCATGATCTAGTTACTTCTACCAGAAAAGATGTTTTTTGACGCAGTGCTTTGGCGGGCTTCGAACTTGTGCATAGGTATTATTTATCAAATATTATAGCAAGGAACACTTATTTGTTAAAGATTAATTTCATTTGTGTAAGAAATGTTTTGTTAAAATGTTGCTCTTGTACCCCGACAAGATTCTGTGCTGAGGACGAGTCATCTACGGATGGGCCAATCAGATGTGAGATGGTGGTCTCAGATGTGAGATGGTGGTCTCATCTAGTAGACACGACGCAAAACAACCATGTCTGCCTCTACTGATGCAGTAACTGATAACCAATATATTCATAACCAATATATTGTGGTCAGAGTCCACATCTGCCTCTGGAAATGTCTTATAATCTAAAACCTGGTTCCTAAATTTCTGTCTTACCATTATATAATCTATCTGAAACTTTCCAGTGTCTCCAGGGCTCTAGGTGTACAACAATCTTTCATGATTCTTAAACCAAGTATTAGCTATGATCAAGTTATGCTCTGTGCAAAATTCTTCCAGGCGGCTTCCTCTTTCATTCCTTATCCCCATTCCATATTCAACTACTACTTTTCCTTCTCTTCCTTTTCCTACTATCGCACTCCAGTCCACCATGACTTAAATTTTCGTCTCCCTTCACTATCTGAATAATTTCTTTTATCTCATCATACATTTCTTCAACCTCTTCATCATCGTCGGAGCTATATGGCATGCAAACTTGTACTACTGTGGAAGGTGTGGTCTTCGTGTCTATCTTGGCTACAATAATGAGTTCACTATGCTGTTCGTAAACCCGTGCTCCTTCTTTTTTTTCTCATTAAACCTGCTCCTGCATTACCCCTATTTGATTTGTATTTATAATTCTGTATTCCCTTGCCAACGAACTTCACTAAATCCCACTATATCTAACTTTAACTTATCCATTTCCCTTTTTAAATTTTCTAATCTATCTGCCCGATTAAGGGATCTGACGTTCCACACTCCGATCCGTAGAACGCCAGTTTTCTTTCTCCTGATAACAACATCCTCCTGAGTAGTCGTCGCTGGAGATCATCATCATCATCATCATCATAATGAACAATAACAACAAAAGCACGACACTGTGTCACTTTTTTAAAAGGTTTGTTCTCTTGTTTTCTCGCAATTCTTTCTATTTCTTCTGCTCTCTAGAGAGGCAATGCATTTATCTGCCTGTCGGTTTATAATTACGTTATAATATTGAATTTTTGTGTGGATTAATTTCCTGTTGTAAGAGTCCTTTGAGAGTTGGAATGCCATCTAGTACTTTCTGCTTCTCGCATTCTCTGTGTTTCTAGTTAAGCCACTTACCTCAGTTGTTTCCCTCATTTATTTGACACTTTATTTCTTGTTTCTAAATTTTTGTAGTTATTTGGTAGTAATGGAACTACATTTCTATGTCAATGATTTATGGTCTCCTCTCTTCCCCATCCATAGCTTTGAAGGTCACCACCTAACCGCACTCCCTCACCTTATCCCAGTGGCTACTCAGGCTGTTATCTTGTGTTTAGTTAGCATCTAATTTATTACCTTGGGTTATTATTATATTGGCTGGAGGAAAGATCTTGGTGTCTGATTACGATACAGTTTATTACCCAATTAATTATCCTCGTCACTGTTATTTACTACCCAATGAAAGCAGTCTGTGTCTGTTAATTTAAAATGTTAATTACTATAATTTATGACACAGTATGGCTGCCACAACCAAACATGGCTGCCTAACACTAAGACATCACTTTGTATAGAACTACATAACCTAGTGCAAAAACGAAGGGAAATTTAAGAAAATCTGAGTTAGCTTGCATATTGCATATTTCATTTATTTAGGCGTGTTTCTGAGTCCCTCAAGATGTTTTTCTTGTTTTCTTACGTTAAAAATATTTTGCAGGTCATATATGTAAGAACTGAGGCCTACTGCACTTTTAACTACCAACTTTGAACCACTTTTCACGCTCGTCCAAGTATCCACTTTCAATTACTTGTCAATGGCACTTAGCTAATTTTCTAGATGGTCATCCAAAATCACATATAGATTCTCATAAATTTGAGACTTCTAATGTTTAAGCAATTACTCCTGTACATGTGTTGTAGGGTAAGACACAAACGTTAACTTATCTAAATAAATAGCACAGTCTTCCTGTCTCTCTGTTGGCTATGTGCTAACAGACACCACCCATAGGGTCAAAGGCTCCCGTATAAGATAAACACACACCGCTTCCTTGCACAGAGATTTTTCAGCTGTATTAATGTTACAATTTTTGTTGGATCTACCGGCCAACACCATTGGCGAGGTATCAAATGGAATAAGATGAATAACAGAGACGTCATGCACTCCATTGAGAGCCTATCCTCTTGCCAATTGAAAATTGTATGCTATCTTAAGTTAATAATAGTTAAACACTGCTTAGTAGAAGAAGAATGGGTAGCTTTGAGGGATGAAATAGTGAAGGCAGCAGAGGATCAAGTAGGTAAAAAGACGAGGGCGAGTAGAAATCCTTGGGTAACAGAAGAGATACTGAATTTAATTGATGAAAGGAGAAAATACAAAAGTGCAGTAAATGAAGCAGGCAAAAAGGAATACAAAGGTCTCAAAAATGAGATCTACAGGAAGTGCAAAATGGCTAAGCAGGGATGGCTAGAGGACAAATGTAAGGATGTACAGGCTTATCTCACTAGGCGTAAGATAGATACTGCCTACAGGAAAATTAAAAAGACCTTTGGAGGAAAGAGAACCACTTGCATGAATATCAAGAGCTCAGATGGAAATCCAGTTCTAAGCAAAGAAGGGAAAGCAGAAGGTGGAAGGAGTGTATAGAGGGTCAATACAAGAGTGATGTTCTTGAGGAAAATATTATGGAAATGGAACAGGATGTAGATGAAGATGAAATGGGAGATATGATACTGCGTGAAGAGTTTGGCAGAGCACTGAATGACCTAAGTCGAACCAAGGCCCCGCGAGTAGACAACATTCCATTAGAACTACTGACGGCCTTGGGAAGCCAATCCTGACAAAACTCTACCATCTGGTGAGCAAGATGTATGAGACAGGCGAAATTCCCTCAGACTTGAAGAATAATACCAATCCCAAAGAAAGCAGGTGTTGACAGATGTGAAAATTACCGAACTATCAGTTTAATAAGTCACAGCTGCAAAATAACGTGAATTCTTTACAGGCGAATGG
The DNA here is from genome assembly GCF_023897955.1 of Schistocerca gregaria. Taxonomy (NCBI): domain Eukaryota; kingdom Metazoa; phylum Arthropoda; class Insecta; order Orthoptera; family Acrididae; genus Schistocerca; species Schistocerca gregaria. Next base: position 239,268,747 of record NC_064926.1, read on the forward strand.
AAAAACTGGTAGAAGCTGACATCGGCGAAGATCAGTTTGGATTCCGTAGCAATGTTGGAACACGAGAGGCAATACTGACCCTACGACTTATCTTAGAAGAAAAATTAAGGAAGGGAAAACCTACGTTTCTAGCATTTGTAGACTTAGAGAAAGGTTTTGACAATGTTGGCTGGAATACTCTCTTTCAAATTCTAAAGGTGGCAGTGCTAAAATACAGGGAGCGGAAGGCTATTTACAATTTGTGCAGAAAGCAAATGGCAGTTATAAGAGTCGAGGGACGTGAAAGGGAAGCAGTGGTTGGGAAGGGAGTGAGACAGGATTGTAGCATCTCCCCGATGCTATTCAATCTGTATATTGAGCAAGGAGTAAAGGAAACAAAAGAAAAATTCGGAGTAGGAATTAAAATCCATCGAGAAGAACTAAAAACTTTGAGGTTCGCCGATGACATTGTAATTCTGTCAGAGACAGCAAAGGACTTGGAAGAGTAGTTGAACGGAATGGACAGTGTCTTGAAAGGAGGATATAAGATGAACATCAACGAAAGCAAAACGAGGTTAATGGAATGTAGTCGAATTAAGTCGGGTGATGCTGAGGGAATTAGATTAGGAAATGAGACACTTAAAGTAGTAAATGAGTTTTGCTATTTGGGGAGCAAAGTAACTGATGATGGTCGAAGTAGAGAGGATATAAAATGTAGACTGGCAATGGCAAGGAAAACGTTTCTGAAGAAGAGTAATTTGTTAACATCGAGTATAAATTTAAATGTCAGGGAGTCGTTTGTGAAAGTATTTGTATGGAGTGTAGCCATGTATGGAAGTGAAACATGGAAGATAAATAGTTTTGACAAGAAGAGAATAGAAGCTTTCGAAATGTGGTGCTACAGAAGAATGCTGAAGATTAAATGGGTAGATCACATAAGTAATAAGGAGGTATTGACTAGAACTGGGGAGAAGACGAGGTTGTGGCACAACTTGACAAGAAGAAGGGACCGGTTGGTAAGACATGTTCTGGGCATCAAGGGATCACCAATTTAGTACTGGAGGGCAAGGTGGAGTGTAAAAATCTTAGAGGGAGACCAAGAGATGAATACACTAAGCAGTTTCAGAAGGATCTAGGCTGAAGTAGATACTGGGAGATGAAGAAGCTTGCACAGAATAGAGTAGCATGGAGAGCTGCATCAAACCAGTCCCAGGACTGAAGACCACAACAACAACAGTGTCACATCCACTTGCTAGTAGTTGCACGTTTTATTTGAGAAGTAAATGGTCGATATGACTCATTCTGAGGAGGAAACTAATGTCTAACGCCGAGGTCATTACAGACGGAGTACAAGCTTGGGTCAGGAAAGGATGGAGAGGGAAAGCGGCCATGGCCTTTTAAAGGAACCATCCCGGCATTTGCCTATTGCCATTTAGGGAAATCACGGAAAACCTAAATCAGGATGGCCAGACGCGGGTTTGAATCGTCGTCCTCCGGAATGCGACTTACTAATATAGGTTTTTAGTATGGATAGTGTATAACTCCTGTCACTTGGGCAATGCACATGTGGAAACTTGATCCCAGTTTAGTTGCTCATACACTGTGATCCACATTGTGCATACACTATCTGATCACATGTATCAGGACACCTATTAGTGGACATTAATATGAGGTTCGTCTACCAATCGATACATACTGCGTTTTTAAAAAGAAAAAAATGTGACTGGCAATAGAAGAACGTTATTTGATAAGCAAACCCGGTGCTTCCATGTGCTCAAGATTTGAGACCATTTCTCTGTTACACAAATCAGCTAGAGTGTGCTTTATGTATGTTTTCTGACATTTTCTTATGGAATTAGTGGGCTGGTTTCACAACCCCTGAATTATAAATGGTATTATGTCGATCTTTAAGTGTTTAGTTTTTGAGGAAGTGTAATGTGATACTCTCAGTGATTCTCTTGGAATCCTATCGCAATGTGACAGTTACTCCATTAGACAGGAAGCCATCTCGACCTTAAGCTCCCACAGGCTATGTACACCACTGTCAGAATGTGAAAATATACCACTAAAACCACATGTAAAATTCACAGCCATCTGACATTTGCTGTCGCAGCTCCATAAACATGACACACATGTAAAATGGGAGAACGATAAAATAAATAGAGGGTAAACAAATGCGTATACTTCGACAACAATAAATAAAACATGACTAAATTTATTTATTCTACAGTTGTTACACCTTGAGAAGCTTTCCAGATCCTGTTATGGATGGATCACTCTCTAAACGTTACCCTATCTCTAAAACAAATGAATACACTTCCAAACACTACCCCAGACCTAATGCAGGGGGATCTACCTCCAAACATTATCCTGGACCAATCGCACGTGGATCCATCTCCAACCGCTATCCCGGACCTAGTGCGTATGGACTCACTCCTGAACACAATTCCAAACCTAAAGTTGATGGATCCGCCTTTGAATACTACCTTTGACCTAATATGTGTGAATCTGCCTGTGAACACACTCCAGATCTAACACTGTTGAATCCACCTCTGAACGGGGTATGGACTTAACAAGAGTGGATCCACCTTTCAACATTACCCTTGGCCTAACACAGGCTGATCCACCTCTGAATACTACCCCACTTCTGAACACTACACCGGCCTGATGTGTGGGATCCACTTCTGAAAACTACTCCTGACCTAATGTGGGTGGATCCACCTCAGAACAATACCTTGGACCACAGACATATGGACCCACCTCTGAACCCTACCCCATACCTAATACATGTGCATACTTCTCTGAATCCTACCCCATACCTTGGGGCGTACCCACAACATGTACACATACTAAATAGCACAATTGAGCTAGGAGTTTACAGTAGGATAAGTCACTTCCTGGAACATTATTATCTGTTGTTACATACATACTGGATCTTTATAGCATACAGGGTGGTCCATTGATAGTGACTGGGCCAAATATCTCACGAAATAAGCATCAAACGAAAAACCTACAAAGAACGAAGCTCGTCTGGCTTGAAGGGGGAAACCAGATGGCGCTATGGTTGGCCCGCTAGATGGCGCTGCCATAGGTCAAACGGATATGAACTGGGTTATTTGAAACAGGGACCCCCATTTTTATTACATATTCGTGTAGTACGTAAAGAAATATGAATGTTTTAGTTGGACCACTTTTTTAGCTTTGTGATAGATGGCGCTGTAATAGTCACAAACGTATAAGTATGTGGTATCACGTAACATCCCGCCAGTGCGGACGGTATTAGCTTCGTGATGCATTAGCCTTGTTAAAATGGACCGTTTACCATTTGCGGAAAAGGTCGATATCGTGTTGATATATGGCTATTGTGATCAAAACGCCCAACGTCCGTGTGCTATGTATGCTGCTCGGTATCCTAGACGACATCATCCAAGCGTCCAGATCGTTTGCCGGATAGTTACGTTATTTAAGGAAACAGGAAGAGTTCAGCCAACACGACCTGCAACAAATGATGATGCCCAAGTAGGGGTTTTAGTTGCTGTCGCGGCTAATCCGTACATCAGTAGCAGACAAATTGCGCGAGAATCGGGAATCTCAAAACGTCACTGTTGAGAATGCTACATCAGCATAGATTGCACCCATACCATATTTCTATGCACCAGGAATTGCATGGCGACGCCTTTGAACGTCGTGTACGGTTCTGCCACTGGGCACAAGAGAAATTATGGGACGATGACAGACTTTTTGCATACGTTCTATTTAGAGACGAAACGTCATTCACCAACAGCGGTAACATAAACCGGCATAATATGCACGATTGGGCAACAGAAAATCCACGATGGCTGCGACAACTGGAACATCAGCGACCTTGGCGGGTTAATGTATGGTGCGGAATTATTAGAGGAAGGATAATTGGCACCCATTTTATCGATGGCAATCTAAATGGTGCAATGTATGCTGATTTCTTACGTAATGTTCTACCGATGTTACTACAAGATGTTTCACTGCGTGGCAGAATGACGATGTACTTCCAACATGATGGATTTCCGGCACATAGCTCGCGTGCGGTTGAAGACCTATTGAATATCATATTTCGTGACAAGTGGTCTGGTCGTCGAAGCACCATACCATGGCCCGCACGTACACCGGATCTGACGTCCCCGGATTTCTTTCTGTGGGGAAAGTAGAGGAATATTTGCTGTCGTGATCCACCGACAACGCCCGACAACATGCGTCAGTGCATTGTCAATGCATGTGCGAACATTACGGAAGGCGAACTACTCGCTGTTGAGAGGAATGTCGTTACAAGTATTGCGAAATGCATTCAGGTTGACGGACATCATTTTGAGCATTTATTGCATTAATGTGCTATTTACAAGTAATCACACTGTAACAGCATGCGTTCTCAGAAATGATAAGTTCACAAAGGTACATGTGTCATACTGGAACAACCGAAGTAAAATGCTCAAACGTACCTATGTTCGGCATTTTAATTTAAAAAACCTATCTGTTACCAACTGTTCCTCTAAAATTGTGAGCCATATGTTCGTGACTATTACTGCGCCATCTCTCACAAAGCGAAAAAAGTGGTCCAACTAAAACATTCATATTTCTTTACGTACTACACGAATATGTAATAAAAAAATGGAGTTTCCTATTTGTTTAAAAACGCAGTTGATATCCGTTTGACCTACGGCAGCGCCATCTAGCGAGCCAACCATTGCGCCATCTGATTTCACCTTTCAAGCTAGACAAGTTTCGTTCTTTGTAGTTCTTTCGTTTGACGCTTATTTCGTGAGATATTTGGCCCGGTCACGATCAATGGACCACCATGTATAAGAAGCTTTGATAGCTACAGTTTATCACTATTTGTATTATCAACATACAAGAAAGTAAAAATGGATGTCATCTTTGGTAAGTAGTGATGAGGCGAGATTCTGAAGTATCAGTAAGCATAAAGCTGTGTTTAAAATAAGTTAAGTTAGCGCCCTCACATAAGATGTGAAAACTAACATTATAATTCACTACACCTTGGCCAAGGACCAAGTGTTTTAATGTGTAGTTGGGTTAGACAGCATTCTGTTGATGGAAGTTTTCTAGATAGAAATTTGGATGAAGAAGAAGTGCTCCTGCAAACACGTCATAGATGCTATGGCTGGACAAGGGAATCGTAGTCACTGATGACGCCAAACCTGGGGGTAGCATGGGATGGCGACATTGAAAAGACCATGAGAGGCCATCTGTTTAGGCTGGTTTGGAGGTATATGAGGTCCAGGGAGAAGGGGCTGTCAAAATCAACACTTTATTCTCAACTGATACATGGATTCTGAGGCATGGTGGGGAGGCGACATGCATATGTGCCACAGAAGTGGACTGGTTGTCAGGTATCCAGCAGCCAAAGTCCTTCCAGCTTGTTGCAATGTATGCTGCTGCTCTGCTTCGCTGACGTCTCCACCCAGCGCCAGGACTGCAGCTGCATTTCATGAGACACAGCAGCGACACCAGTGACACATATTGGAACCTTGCAGAGGTAGCCCCTCTTCGATGAATGATCACACTCAAGCTGCCAAGCCTAGTCTAAAGAGAGAGACCCAGCGTGTTGTCAGTAGGTAGAAGCTGTGCCCTGGGTGTAACATGCTACTTCCTGACAGAGTCTAGCTGATGCATACTGCGAGCTATCTGTAGCATGAAGTCTGGGAGGGGGGGGGGGGGGGGAGCGATAGGGGCGGGATTAATACAGAAAGTAAGAACCCAAGATGAACTAGAACTCGTGGTGTAGCTGACGGTCCCATCTCATCTCCTTGGTTGGCTTAGCCCCTGCTTTCTGGTGTTAATGTTGGACTGCATGTGACTCTTCTACCAAATCAACAGTTATTGATACGAGAAGTAGTGCACTTGTGCAAATGCACCACTGTTTGTCACATACTCAGCAACACCACTGAAACCCCGATGACAGGGACAGTAACTTGCCTGAGCTATGTGTTAGCACTGTGCTGGCATTTTACTCCAAGCAAGGCTAGGTCTTGTCATTATGATTTCACATACTTGTTGTCTTAACACAAATATTGATACGCCACCCTCATCGATCACCTGCGGCTAATGCAATGTTCCTCCCATCTTCTCACAAATTTTACTCTTAACCCGATGGCGGCGCTGTAGGTGGATGCTAAAGAACCCAATCCATGTCTGGTGATGCAATAAGGAAACTAATATTCCAGCACCAAATCTTTATTAACTATTGTACATTAATCCACACATGGAAAAAAATTCATTTTTGATGTTTATTTGTTGCCGTTTTGATAGTATCCGGCTTAATTGTTAATATAATCTACAACAAAGCCATCTAATACTTCTTCCAACCAATAATTTTATACATAAAAAGAAGGTATCTACTGGAATTTTAATCTAAACCAACGTTCTTTCTGTAAACTATCTGCTATTGTCCCCTAGACAGTTATCTCTATTCCATCTTGCAGTTCTTCTACCCAAGAGCATTAAGGGCTTCTGATTTTGCTTTTTATTTCCTGCATGAAACTACTAGTAAAGCATATTGTGTTTTCTGCTGACCACACTTCTCCCTTACATTCTTTTAGATTTAGAACATCTGCAAATGGACTACCATTAAATGTAATTATTATGCCATTTTAGAGCTCTGAAAATGGCTTTTCTGTTGCTAGATACACAATATTCAGTGTGCCATATTTAGATCAGTGTAAGCTATCTTTTTAAGCAGATGTAAGACTGAATGGTGGTATATAAACAGATTTTTCGTGTATCCTTTAACATCTTCGAATCCATATTCTGTAAGAATGCCAATGTATGACCACTTTCTAAAGGTATTTACAGCAAACGCTGATATTTTGTACAGACTTTTCCATATACTGTGCTTAATTTGTAAGCTTTGCTTGCACTTCTGCAATGACCTGATCTTTTTCAAGTAAAATCTGTATTGTTCCTCCATGGCAATTGTTTTTGTAGTACACTCCAGATTTCGTTTTTTGAAATTGTCGTCTTCCACTTCCAACGTTCTTTTCCTCATACATAACACATTAACTGTAACTAAAGGAGGCGTTTTTAAGGGAATGATGTAAGCCTGTTTCTTACACTGGTTCTTTTTATGGCCTGTGGTGTTCATCAGAACTAATTGTAATTTGACAAATCTGTATTTGATGGTTCTGTGGAGAACAGTACCCTAGATCGAGAAAAATATGTTTCTCCAACTTCAATATAACGTTTATGTACCATACTGATGTGGTCTTTGTTGGAGTCTGTGTCTCTCTCCACATATAAGAAAATAATAGGTAAGTAATTAAAACTATATGCACACAGAACATAGTTTATAATCTTTTCTCATTATTCATTGTCGAGAAGTTTTACTTGTACTCCAGTCAACTTTTGAGTGTTCTTATTCTTCTAGGAGACAAAGAGCACAACAATGTTAAATACAACACAACAGCTGTCTTGTAAGTTTTCTGATAATATAGACCACATAGCAGTGATTGGCAAAGAGAATAACAGATTGCACTAAGTACTGTTGGTTGGCACTTAGTATAAGACCGTCTTTCCATAGCATTAAACGCACTGCCAATGGCACAGTTATACATCGTAGCTTCTAATCTAGTGAAGCGTTTCTTTACCCAAAGTAGATGCAAAAAATTTCTCATACATGTATACCAGGCAGTTTATAAAATCAATAGGATTGTAAGTGATTATATAGTTGGAGCTACTCCTTGTTAAACAGTCATTTTCAGGTGTTTTGTCGTTGTTTAAAATCACATTGCTTTTTCTTTGGTCGGTTTCTGGCAAACAGAAGTTATTGATGTTAGTTTGTCATATATCCGCATTCTGTTAAAAATTACTATTCTTATATCCAGGTCTATAAGAAAATAGTCACCTACGTCAGGGTGTTGCAATATTCAAGGCAGCTGACCCATTAGAACATTAATTTTAATGTCAACCAAATCCACTTTGTATGGTATAGCCACAGGATTTTTAAATTACCTCTAAAGATTTTCCAGTGCTTCTTTGCGAGTGTTTTCCAGTATGCCTCTTGATGCCGCATAATTGTTTCCACGTAGGAGAAATGGTAGTTTTCCCATGGCACCATGTCTCCGATAGACAAAACTGGAAAATTTACTGAGTGGACAATTGACAAATGTACAACAAATGTCCTTGTTTAATATTACAGAACTGTGACTTTCTAACTGTTCTTGACAGTCCATTTGACTATAGATTTTAACCACCATAATGTTGTCGCAAAATGGCTCTTAATGGGTGTAAGGACATTCAAATTTTTCTTGCCAAGGTGCTTGTGATTCCCTATTAAATTTATGTTACCAATGTCAGTACCAAGATTTTCCAGCCTCTCCTGTTAGAACCACATACCAAAGTGATTATAAGTTGGTCTCATCTTCTTCCCTAATAGCTGAGGGATGTTTAGCGTTCTGGAACAAGATGTGAAGGCTGTTATGTCCGGTATCCTAGTTCACGCAGTTAAAAAGTCATTGGACAGTATGTGTAGGCAAAAGGTATAGAAAATCAATAATTTTTAATCCATTTCATTTTATACGTGCATTTTTTAAATTTTCAATCATAATTTTGCCCTGAAGTAGATGTTTTTCTGGGCAGAGCATAACAATACGCATGCAGAACCACCATATTTTGATTATCGTAATATAGAAGTATGATTACAGATCTGTGATCACACTCGAAGAAGATGCATTTGATCTTTCTACCAAAGTAAACAATGTTATTTCTATGTCTAAATTGTCTGTATTATTTTCTCAAAAAGCTCTTCTAAGATCAGCTAAAAACTGCTATCAAAATCCTCAATCGTTATAGAAACCATTCATTCCAGAATAATTTCTGATACTAGCAGATGGTAGGCGTTACCTCGTTTTTTAATTTGTTTGTTCTATATACACTCCTGGAAATGGAAAAAAGAACACATTGACACCGGTGTGTCAGACCCACCATACTTGCTCCGGACACTGCGAGAGGGCTGTACAAGCAATGATCACACGCACGGCACAGCGGACACACCAGGAACCGCGGTGTTGGCCGTCGAATGACGCTAGCTACGCAGCATTTGTGCACCGCCGCCGTCAGTGTCAGCCAGTTTGCCGTGGCATACGGAGCTCCATCGCAGTCTTTAACACTGGTGGCATGCCGCGACAGCGTGGACGTGAACCGTATGTGCAGTTGACGGACTTTGAGCGAGGGCGTATAGTGGGCATGCGGGAGGCCGGGTGGACGTACCGCCGAATTGCTCAACACGTGGGGCGTGAGGTCTCCACAGTACATCGATGTTGTCGACAGTGGTCGGCGGAAGGTGCACGTGCCCGTCGACCTGGGACCGGACCGCAGCGACGCACGGATGCACGCCAACACCGTAGGATCCTACGCAGTGCCGTAGGGGACTGCACCGCCACTTCCCAGCAAATTAGGGACACTGTTACTCCTGGGGTATCGGCGAGGACCATTCGCAACCGTCTCCATGAAGCTGGGCTACGGTCCCGCACACCGTTAGGCCGTCTTCCGCTCACACCCCAACATCGTGCAGCCCACCTCCAGTGGTGTCGCGACAGGCGTGAATGCAGGGACGAATGGGGACGTGTCGTCTTCAGCGATGAGAGTCGCTTCTGCCTTGGTGCCAATGATGGTCGTATCCGTGTTTGACGCCGTGCAGGTGAGCGCCACAATCAGGACTGCATACGACCGAGGCACACAGGGCCAACACCCGACATCATGGTGTGGGGAGCGATCTCCTACACTGGCCGTACACCTCTGGTGATCGTCGAGGGGACACTGAATAGTGCACGGTACATCCAAACCGTCATCGAACCCATCGTTCTACCATTCCTAGATCGGCAACGGAACTTGCTGATCCAACAGGACAATGCACGTCCGCGTGTATCCCGTGCCACCCAACGTGCTCTAGAAGGTGTAAGTCAACTACCCTGGCCAGCAAGATCTCCGGATCTGTCCCCCATTGAGCATGTTTGGGACTGGATGAAGCGTCGTCTCACGCGGTCTGCACGTCCAGCACGAACGCTGGTCCAACTGAGGCGCCAGGTGGAAATGGCATGGCAAGCCGTTCCACAGGACTACATCCAGCATCTCTACGATCGTCTCCATGGGAGAATAGCAGCCTGCATTGCTGCGAAAGGTGGATATACACTGTACTAGTGCCGACATTTTGCATGCTCTGTTGCTTGAGTCTATGTGCCTGTGGTTCTGTCAGTGTGATCATGTGATGTATCTGACCCCAGGAATGTGTCAATAAAGTTTTCCCTTCCTGGGACAATGAATTCACGGTGTTCTTATTTCAATTTCCAGGAGTGTAGTTACCAGAGTGGGGCGTACTTCACTTCGACTAGACGTCCTGCATAAACAGGCACCAAGGCTCATACTTCCATAAATATGCACCACTGAATTTTCACCCCCAATACGTGTTTTACTGTGTGGGGTAATACAATGAGTACAAGAAAATGTATATTGCTTGTCATAATAGACAAGTATGTGAATAGATCACTATTCGTGGACAAAAAATCCATCTCATTTCAAAATAAAACACACACGTGACTACCGGCGAAAATTTAGTCGTTGTATAGCACTAAAAAAATACGTGTGTATCCCATATTGGAACTACTGGTAACATTGTGCTATGTTCTTGATTGATTGTAGCAGTCCCACGAAGCATGTAAAGGTTGTCCCGCTCAAACCTCCCTGATTTCAAGGACCGAGTAGAAAAACCACAGTAGATTCAACAATGAAAAATGCATCACAGTGTATAAAGAATTTATATTCCCGCGTCAGAAGTGCCAAACTTCCTCGCCAGATTGCAGGTGAAAATGGAAACTCCACAGCAGCGCACGCAACCAGTAGTGTGGTTTGCAGAAATAAAATCGCCGATTACTGTGCAAATAAATTATCGTCGTGTATATGAATGTGATGCACCTGATGTGGAAACGATTAAGGAATGGTATAGGAAGTTTCAGTGACAGGCAGTGTTGCGGAGTTTCAGAAGAGACAGTGGAGGACATCAGAAACGTTTCTCAGGAGCCCACTTAAGTCGATTCGTCAAGCATCTAGGCAACTTGATGCACCTCAATGAATCATGTAGTTTACCAGCGTCTTCGTATGTGTGCTTACAAAGTACGAATTCTGCAACATCTGATGCCGAACGACAAACCACGCCGACAACAATTTGCTGCGGATATGCTTACTTCCTGGAAAGATGTTTATTCTCAGATGAGGCAACCTTTCATCTATTAGGAAGGGTTAATGGGCATAACGTTCGGATTTGGGGGGCGCAAAATCCGTACATTGTCTTTGAACATGTTCGCGATAGCCCTAAACTAAACGTCTGGTGCGCGCTAATGCACGACAGGATTGTTGGAGCGTTCCTCTTTGTGGAACAAACAGTGAGTGGGTCAGTGTATCTGGACATGTAGGAGCTATCTGTGTACCCTTAGATACAAGACTTGCAATCCAACATCATTTTTCAACAAGATGAAGCTCCGCTCCATTGGTCAACGGCTGTTCGCAAGTTCCTGGATAGGAAATTTCCCAATCGTTGCACCGGACACGGAGGACCCACTGCCTGGCCACCACGTTCACCCGACATTACGCCGCTTGATCTGTGGGGATTCGTGAAGGATCGCGTGTATGCGACCAAAGTGGATGATATTCCTATGTTACATCGTATCACTATTGCGATTGCAACAATAACAGAGGAAATATTACAAAGAACTTGGCAAGAAATTGAATATCGACTAGATATTCTTCGTGCTACAAATGGTTCACGTGTGGAGGTGCATTGATGATAAATAAATAAGTTCTTTAAAATGCTTTACAATGCGGTGCATTTTTAATTGTATTTACTGTGTTTTTTTCTTCCTGGGTCTTTGAAATCAGGGAGCTTTGAGTGGGACACCCTGTATATCAATATAAGTGATCCAGTGGACAACGGTAAACTCCATGAGGCTGGTCGCAGACGACGCAGTTTTCTGTAAGAAGACAGCAGCACGAAAAGACTGCAGCAAGTTGCAGGAGGACCTGCAGACCATCAATGATTAGTACACTGACTGAGAGTTGACACTAGGTGTAGGTAAATGTAACACAGTGTGCATAAATGTGTCAAGAAATCAGCATGTACCATTACACTGTTGATGGCAAATCACTAGAAACATTAAAAATCGTAAACTACCTGGAAGCAGCCACCCTGAGCGACCTAAGGTGGAATGACTACATGAAGTATAATAGGAAAACCAGAAGTGAGGCTCAGGTTGATTGGAAGAATCTTAAGGGAATATAATTCATCCACAAAAGAAGTGACTTACAAAACAATTGTACGATCGAATTTTGAGTATTATTCATCAGTCTTATATCTGTACCAGGTCACACCAATTTACACCATCTGGGGCACTTCGGCGGTCAGTCAACGATTCCTATATGTCTATGAGTGACAGTGGAACCTGACGCACGTGATACTCGGTCCATTCATTAGCCCCGTTTCTAATTGTTGCAAAGTGTATGTTATATGAATTCGTAAGTGGTTGTGCGGTTATTATTGTTATAGTGCTACCAGTTACGTTTAAGTGTCTCTGTGTTGCATGTTTTTGAGCTATAGCAACTGTACAATGAATAAGTTGTGATAAGGATTATCCACCATTCTCAAAATGTTTGCATTCATATGCCTTCCGCTTTCCGCTTTGGTTTTTTTTTTCTTTTTGTCAGTGGTCGTCTGCTGACGCGGTCACCATGTTTATGAAAATCTCAGATGGCTGTGAATTTTGCATGTAGTTTTAGCGTTTTATTTCCTCACTGTGATAGTTTTCTACATAGCCAGAGACAGATTGGGGTCGAGATGGCTTCCTATCTAGTGAGTTGGTAATGTCACATCGTGACAGGATTCCTAGAGAATCATGGAAAATATTACGCTACACTTTGTCGAAAACGGAAACACTTATAAATGCACATTAAACAATTTATACTGCAGAGATGAGAAACCAGCCCAAGAATTCCTGATTCAGATGTCAGAAACCTCTCAAAACAATATTTTAGTGCTCATATGTCTAACATACGAATGGCGAATAGCCTCTAATCCTGAGCATTTAACTAACACGTTTGTTTATAAAAACTTCTTTTTCTACTGGTAGTCGCGTTTTCGTATTTCTAATTTTCTATTTTATTTCTAAATACACTGTGTGCTTCGATCGGAAGACACACCCCATATTAGCGTCCACTAATAGGTGCCTGATGCTTTTGATACAGAGTGAACACACGAAGTGGATCACACTACACAACGAGCAACTAAAAGGGGAGTAAGTTTACACATGTGCACTACCCAAGCAGCAAGAGTTATATGCTGTCTCTAGTGAAAAACTTATATCAGTCAGTTACATCGCCCATTCTCTTCTCGAAAAGGACATGGAAGAAATAAACAATATGTTCCTCAAAAACCTAAATATTTCTGTACTCGTAAATTTGTTCTGCAATGTGTGCTGTCAAGTCAATGAAAAACACTGCATTATAAAGAAATCATGGACTGTGGATGCTATACTAAGCAGTGTATAATTATTACTAACTTAAGTTACCATAAAATTAAAAATCGACAACAGGACAGACTCTTAACGAAACAGAGGAAATCTGTCTAACAAATGGAATGGAATGATCATATAAAGTTGATCGTTGGTAAAGCAGATGCCAGACTGAGATTCATTGGAAGAATCCCAAGGAAATTCAATCCGAAAACAAAAGAAGTAGGTTACAGTACGCTTGTTCGCCCACTGTTTGAATACCGCTCAACAGTGTGGGATCCGTACCAGATAGGGTTGATAGAAGAGATAGAGAAGATCCAACGGAGAGCAGCGCGCTTCGTTACAGGATCATTTAGTAATTGCGAAAGCGTTACGGAGATGATAGATAAACTCCAGTGGAAGACTCTGCAGGAGAGACGCTCAGTAGCTCGGTACGGGCTTTTGTTAAAGTTTCGAGAACATACCTTCACCGAAGAGTCAAGCAGTATATTGCTCCCTCCTACGTATATCTCGCGCAGAGATCATGAGGATAAAATCAGAGAGATTAGAGCCCACACAGAAGCATACCGACAATCCTTCTTTCCACGAACAATACGAGACTGGAATAGAAGGGAGAACCGATAGAGGTACTTAGGGTTCCCTCCGCCACCCACCGTCAGGCGGCTTCCGGAGTATGGATGTAGATGTAGAAATCCGCCAATGGTGTCAGCTGGTGGATACAATTAAAATTATAATACCATAACAGTTGCAAAACCTCTCTGCATCTGCGCAAAAACAAAAAACAAAAAAAAAAAAAAAGGAGGTGAGGCTAATGCCATGTGGCCACAGTTGTAATATTTAAGGTTTTTTGGCGACTGCTAGAGAACATATTGTTTTTAAACAAGTTGTAGACTTGTACTCACTTCATGTGTACACACAATATAACTAGGCTAGTCATGGAACAGTGCAGCATGGTGACTTAGCCTATTGCAGTGGCAGCTGCACTGCATTAGCCAGTGGTCGGCAGTATGGCTGCTATCTGACTCAGTAAGAGGCACACATGGTCAAGTAGGTGATGGGAAGTGCAAGCATTGGTGTGGAGCCCAGACGCTACTACTGACCTCTTTTGCATTAGTGGAGGGTTGCCCGTTGTCACGCTGTTAAAGTCATTCGACACATGCTTTCACGTTGGGTAGACACTGTGATAGGCATGCACTTCACTAGCTGGAGGTTGGCTCTCCCTGAGCGGCATACTGCATTTTAAAAGTTGTTCTGCTTAGGTTATACTGGTGGCATTACAACATACACAGAGGTATCTGTTGGTGGTTGGCTAGTGGAGCAATAGGAACCATGAGTGGAATTTGTTTGTATAAATAAATGTTCTTGTCCCATCTTACAACACACATCTAGTAGTAATTGTTTAAACATTGGAAGTCTCATATTTATGACAATCTACACATTTTGGGATGATCTTGAAAATTAGCTGAAAGTGGGTAGTTGGATGACCTTGATAAGTAGTTGAAACTGGGTAGTAGAAAGTATAGTAACACTCATTTCTTACCTACATGATCAGTAATATGTTTATTATGTAATAATGATACATACAGACCTTTAGAGATCCAGAAACGTTCCTAAATAAATAGAGTATGCAATATGTAACCTATGTTACATGGATTTTTTAATTTATGAACGCTATTACACTGGGTCATGTTCACCATGACATCATAGTGTTGGACTCATCCCGGACAGATGTGGCTGATTGTCGGCATTCCTAAATAAAAACAGGATAACAGCCCAAGCAGCTTGCATGGAGAGGGTGAGGGGTTGGGTGAAGTGTAAAAGTTAGGTGCGTGATCTTGAAAGACATAGGTGTAGGAGGCGACATAAATCACTGATCCAGAACTGAAGCAGAACTTACCCAGAAATTTTGAGTGTAGCCAAATTGTCTTTCTTGAGCTGTTTGTTGAACATAGAGTTTGGTACCACGTTTAATTTGGTGTTTTCACAGATATTTTTGAATAATTACTATATTTATATCTTATACAAAGTTAGTTATATCATTTGAATATCCTTACTTTTTATTCGTGGTTTGTCTCGTTACTTACTATATCGTCATGTTTTGTTTTTTTCTCTTTCATTTTTGATATTTTGTAAGCCATACATAAAGAAAACTTGTGAAAATCAACCTCTTCCTCAGGCTGCTGTTTCAATTATAATATGTTGTGATATTATACCAAGAAACTTGACTGTGGATTCTGTATTTGAGAGGGATTATTCCATAAAAAGTTTATATACCTTGAGCACATGGAATGTGATGTATCTTTTTCAATAGCGAATCTACAAACCTTTTCATCAAGATGATGAAATAGTTTTGTTCATCTCACATTTTATTTTGTTATAACTAATATATTGTTAGATTTCATTTCATATCCAGTACTTGTTTAGCTCACACTCATCAATAACACTGACGACCTCTAATTGGCAAGGTCAATGTACTTGGCTAGCATAACAGGCTATGAGAAAGTTATCAGTCACCAGCCACTCCCAACTGCTCCATTCGTGGATGAGAGGTGCGCAATAAGTACTTCTTGCTCAGGTAAGCATGGGGTGCTGCATCACTTACAAGGATAAGATAATATTTGAACTGATGAGTAGTAGGATAGCAGGATGGGCTTTACCCATAATCAGATTGCAATCGGTTATAGCAGATTTGATAACCTCACTTCCAGTCTCAGGTTACACAGCTGGGAATATTATTCAGCAGTCAAGGTCAGTGTTGATATCATTTCCAGTGTCAGGTTATACTTGACGTTGAGTTGTGGCATCAGATTACACAACCTGTCAGTGCACCCTTCCTCTTCCTCCTCCTCCTCCTCCTCCTCCTCCCAGCCCTGCCCAGTACCTGATAAGGACTTCAGGTGTCAGTTTATGCCAGACTTTTGGAGTACTAGTGCAGATTCGAGGATATCCCCTCCTCCATCCCACCAAGGCTTGCCCAAGCACTGCCCATGATTGGTTTATAACCTACTTAATCCACTAATGAGGACTTCTGGTGTCAGGTTATACTTGTCCTTCAGGGGTTATCATGTTATAAAAGGGGGAATTGTGCCAGGTATTACAAGGTCATCCCCCACTTATCTGATGTATAGCCTCAAACCAGTTGTTCCTCCTCAGAGATGTCCATGAGTAGGATCCAATAAGTGTTCATGTACAGTGTAATCTTGCACATTTCCCTAGCTCTGGGATATTTTTTATTTCGTGAACGGTTAAACGTCGTTATCGGCAAATGTTACGGCTTCGATTGGCAAATACTTTTTCTTTGTTTAATGTTTTTAGCGCTGGTATCAACTGAGATACCGAAGCAAGTACATTTTTTAATGGAACCGTATGTTTTTCATAACTGTACTCGATAGCTCTTCAGAAGATAATTACAGTGATGTAGCATTCGTTAATGCTAACGCTGAAACCTGTCGTAAGAAAAATCGACAATTGCCCCATAACGACAGAGCACGGTGGCCAGAATCGGCATTAGCGGTGTAAACACCGCCAAGCAGATCTCTCGTGCTACGCTGTGTCAGAATGTCAACTCATTTGCCATTTTACTTGTCTGCACTGCAGGCACCCATTTCTGTTTCAACATTCGTTGCGTGCCAACGTGTATATCAATGAGGACAATTTGGATACATTCCTTTTGTATGGTGAATGTAAAAGGCATGCCGTAAAAGCAGTACAGCGGTATATGGTTATACATCCGGATCACCAATGTCCGACGCGCCAAGCAGTTGCACGAATTATTAAGACACTGGTGCGGACAGGTTGCTTGAACGTCAAAAGGAGGACAAAAAAGAAGACTGCAACTTACAGAACAAGAAGAAACTGTTCTGGCTACGACTCTAACGAATCCGCACAGTGGTGCGAGTCATATTGCCAGGGAATGTGGAATCAACCAGACGAGTCTCATTCGCATCCTGCATCGACAGAATTTCCAACTTTATCGTCTGTCACCACGTCAGGCGTTCGACGACCGTGATTTCGAACGTCATACAGAATTTTGTCGGTTTACCATTCAACGACTGAAAGACGGCCCAATGTTTTTCCGTAGTGTGCTCTTTACCGATGAAGCTATGTTTACCTACCCCATTAATGTGATGATGAGGTCCCATATTTCGAGGAGCGTAGGGAACGATGCGGGACAACCACACCGCCTTACTAGGCAAGGTCGTAGCGGAGGTAGTTTGCCATTGCCTTCCTCCGACCATAATGAGGATGAATGATGATGATGAACGCATCACAACACCCAATCATCTCCAGGCAGGGAAAATCCCTGAACCCGCCGGGAATCCAACACTGGACCCCGTGTGCAGAAAGCGAGAACGCTACCGCAAGACCACTAGCTGCGGAACACATTAATGTAAATATGCATGATATTCTCTACTGGGCAGCCCAAAACGGCTTCGTCACGTGCATCATAAACGGCTGTGGAGCGTAAACGTATAGTGCGGCATCATAGGAAATTGCATTGTGGGACCTTACTTCTCCTCAGGTGGTCTAAATGGACATTCGTCCACACTTTCTGACGAACATTCTGACGGTACTTTTAGAAGAGGTACCGCTGCGTATTCGACAGAGTATGTGGCTGCAACGCTACGGTTGTCCAGCTCACTCGCCCCACGTTCCAACGCAAATACTGAATGAGGACCTTTGTGTAAATAAACTGAAAAAAATACATCCTAACACTAAGCTTATATTCCATATTAACTTTGTGCTTGCTTTTCTTGCTATAACCATTCTGGATTTTGTATCCTCCCTACTTTGGCCATTGTGAACTACACTCCTGGAAATGGAAAAAAGAACACATTGACACCGGTGTGTCAGACCCACCATACTTGCTCCGGACACTGCGAGAGGGCTGTACAAGCAATGATCACACGCACGGCACAGCGGACACACCAGGAACCGCGGTGTTGGCCGTCGAATGGCGCTAGCTGCGCAGCATTTGTGCACTTCCGCCGTCAGTGTCAGCCAGTTTGCCGTGGCATACGGAGTCTTTAACACTGGTAGCATGCCGCGACAGCGTGGACGTGAACCGTATGTGCAGTTGACGGACTTTGAGCGAGGGCGTATAGTGGGCATGCGGGAGGCCGGGTGGACGTACCGCCGAATTGCTCAACACGTGGGGCGTGAGGTCTCCACAGTACATCGATGTTGTCGCCAGTGGTCGGCGGAAGTTACACGTGCCCGTCGACCTGGGACCGGACCGCAACGACGCACGGATGCACGCCAACACCGTAGGATCCTACGCAGTGCCGTAGGGGACCGCATCGCCACTTCCCAGCAAATTAGGGACACTGTTGTTCCTGGGGTATCGGCGAGGACCATTCGCAACCGTCTGCATGAAGCTGGGCTACGGTCCCGCACACCGGTAAGCCGTCTTCCGCTCACGCCCCAACATCGTGCAGCCCGCCTCCAGTGGTGTCGCGACAGGCGTGAATGGAGGGACGAATGGAGACGTGTCGTCTTCAGCGATGAGAGTCGCTTCTGCATTGGTGCCAATGATGGTCGTATGCGTGTTTGGCGCCGTGCAGGTGAGCGCCACAATCAGGACTGCGTACGACCGAGGCACACAGGGCCAATACCCGGCATCATGGTGTGGGGAGCGATCTCCTACACTGACCGTACACCTCTGGTGATCGTCGAGGGGACACTGAATAGTGCACGGTACATCCAAACCGTCATCGAACCCATCGTTCTACCATTCCTAGACCGGCAAGGGAACTTGCTGTTCCAACAGGACAATGCACGTCCGCATGTATCCCGTGCCACCCAACGTACTCTAGAAGGTGTAAGTCAACTACCCTGGCCAGCAAGATCTCCGGATCTGTCCCCCATTGAACATGTTTGGGACTGGATGAAGCGTCGTCCCACGCAGTCTGCACGTCCAGCTCGAACGCTGGTCCAACTGAGGCGCCAGGTGGAAATGGCATGGCAAGCCGTTCCACAGGACTACATCCAGCATCTCTACGATCGTCTGCATGGGAGAATAGCAGCCTGCATTGCTGCGAAAGGTGGATATACACTGTACTAGTGCCGACATTGTGCATGCTCTGTTGCCTGTGTCTATGTGCCTGCGGTTCTGTCAGTGTGATCATGTGATGTATCTGACCCCAGGAATGTGTCAATAAAGTTTCCCCTTCCTGGGACAATGAATTCACGGTGTTCTTATTTCAATTTCCAGGAGTGTATTTTGCTTCCCAAATAGCAAAACTGGTCTACTCTTTCAGTGTCTCATTTCCTAATCTAATTCTCTCAAAATTACTTGATTTAATTCGACTACATTCCATTACCCTTGTTTCACTGTTGCTGATTTTCAATGATTCATATCCGCTCCTCTGTCCCCTACAGAATTACAATGCCATCGGCAAAATTTGATTCCCTCTCCAAATTTCTCATTGTATTCCCTCACAGCTTGCTCAGTGTACAGGATGAATAATGGTGACTGGTTTCAATGCTGCGTGACTCCCTTCTCAGCCACTGCATCTCTTTCATTTCCTTCGACTCTTATGAATAAAGTCTAGTTTCCTTGCAAGTTGTACATTACTTTTCGCTGACGGTGTTGTATCCCTGCCATCTTCAAAATTTCAGAGAGTATTGTCCATTCCACACCGTCAAAAGCTTTTGCGAAATCTAAAAGTGCTATAAAGGAAGGTTTGCCTTCGTTCGACCTATTTTCGACGATACTTTAGGGTCAGCAAGGTCTCGCATGTCCGTACATTTCCCCAGAACCCAAACACGTCCTTCCCAAAGTCTGCTTCTACCAGTTTTTCCACCCTCTTGTGAATATTGAGTGTAAATATTTTTCAACGATAGTGAACTGATGTTTGGGTACTATTCGCACCCATCAGAACCTTCCTTTCTTGGAATTGGAACTATTAAATTCATCCTGAAGTCTGAGGGTATTCACCTGTCTCTATCTTAGATATCAGGACGAATAATTTTTTCATGGGGGGCTCTTCTAAGGACCTTAATAATGTTTAGGGAAAGTCATCTACTCCAAGGGTCTCTCATTATTCTCTGAAATTCTTCTCAACGTATTATATCTCTCATATCATCTTCAGCTACTTCCTCTCCTCCTTCTATAATGTTGTCCTCAAATTTGTTTCCTTTATAAAGATCCTCTATGCCGGATGTATCATAATTAGTGGCATAGACGCAAACAGTTGACAGTAACGGTATTACAAGCAAAAACGTCTCAGTAAACGTGAGTCTGTAGATGAACTGTTTTTGAGGTAACTGAGATTACCAGCCACTACTAACGTGATTTTGTGCAAACGCAGTATGCCGGTCTGTGGTGTGGTCTTTATTTACATTTTCGAGACGTGGAGCTGTAGACGGGACGGAAATGGCAATACAGTTCACAGTGAGAGTGTCACTCATGTCATTTGTATTGTACGAGTGTTGGCGGTAACGTGGAACATAACAGTAACAAGGAGCATATGGAAATGTATTTCATATGTGTTAGGGCTAACGTCAATGCATGGGACGGTTCACACTTGTACCGAGAAGCAAACCCTGCTTGAAGGCATACAGAGAGCCGAGCGTACAAGGGTTCATCAACGCCTTCGAGATTCTGGAAGCTTTGCACATGCTACCAGTTTGGGCTGTCCTGCACAAATTGTAACTGTGCTTGATGATGTGGTGCTGCAAATATTCGAGCACTCTAAAAATCTTGGCAAAGGGATTTGCCACACAAATTCCTGGAATGAGTCACAGTAGTGAGAGAATAAGACACAGCAATGCAGTACACCCGTACCATCTCCAACGAGTTCAGTATCTTAGTGATTTGGACTAAAGTTCTATCAGTGGATGCAAAAACTCGCTGTAGGTAACCCTACGTTAGACAATAACATTCTATTTGCAGACGAAGGAAGGTTCACTCGTGATAATGTCCTTAATTATCACAATTCTCTAGTTTTGAGTGATCCAGGCTCCAATCCACATGCTGCACCTGAGTCTCTACATCATCTACAATTCTCCTAGAATTGTTAACACACAAACTCAAAAAATGGAATTACCTTTATTTTTTGCGACATTATCATGCAGGATTGCTTGAGGACGTTCCCTTAGAGTAACGCCACAGTATGTACTATATGCCTGATGGAGTACCGGCACATTTTGCTGCTATTGTGAGGCGGCATCTTACGTGTCGATATTGACAAAGAGGGGTTCAGGGAGGAGGATCTGTATCGTGGCCTCCAAGGTCACCTTCCCTGAACTCCATAGGTATCTGCGTTTGGGGTCACTTTAAAGGTATACTGTTCCCCACTCCAGTTAACACGGTTGAAGAACTGAATCAGAGAACTGATAATGCTTGTCAAGAATTTAGAAATGCTCCAGGTTTGTTTGAAAGGATTAGAAACTCTTTGCGGTGATGGAGGACAGGCCTGCATCTGGGTACAAGATCGAAATTTTGAACACCTTCTATAACTAAGAGTACAGTCATGTAACTGTCGTCGTGTTCATTCAAAACACCTGCACTTCTACCAAAGTATCTATAATAACTTTTCTTAATGTTGTACAGTATTGGTATCTTTTCCTAGCTGGCAGACGTTTCTACGGAAACAAGTCAGTTGTGGCTGGTAACCACTAAGTCACAATTATCTCGCAAAGGGTTTCTTTGTGGACTTCCACAGATAAGCCAAAGCATTACAACTATTGCCCATCGCGACGCTGGATGCCACCTGGTGGCGTTCCTGGCACGTGACGCGGTAAGGAAAAAATAATTCAAATGGCTCTCTGAGCACTATGGAACTTAACATCTGAGGTCATCAGTCCCCTAAAACTTAGAACTACTTAAATCTAACTAACCTATGGACATCACACATATCCATGCCCGAGGAAGGATTCTAACCTGCGACCGGAGCAGCAGTGCGGTTGCAGACTAAAGCGCCTAGAACCGCTCGGCCACAGCTGCCGCCGACGCGGTAACAAAGGTATGTAAGCGGCAGATACGGACGGGGGGCTACCCTAGCAAAGATACGCTCTGCAAATGAGGAAATCCATTGAGATAAGCGACTTTGACAAAGGGAAGATTATAATTATGCAGAACCTGTGAACGAGTATCTCGGAAACGGCGAAGATGGTCGAATGTTCACGAGCTACTGCCGTGACCACCTACGGAAGGAAGTAGAAGGACAGTGAAACTACCAGTAGGGGCTAAATGGTTGAACGTTCACGATTCTTAACAGAACCGGGTTCGAAGGCTTGCCTGCTCTGCAAAGTGATCTGTGGCATCTCCGTAGAAAGAGCACAGCACTGATGCGCGAACAAGTGTTCGGAACATACAGTTCATCGTAAATTGTTGAACATGGAGCTTCGCAGCAGACCACCCCTAAATATACATGTGATGACACAACGATATCGTCAATTACTACACTACCGGCCATTAAAACTGCTACACCAAGAAGAAATGCAAATGATAAACGGGTATTCATTGGACAAATATATTATACTAGAACTGACACGTCGTTACATTTTCACGCAATTTGGGTGCATAGATCCTGAGAAATCAGTACCCAGAACAATCACCTCTTGCAGTAATAACGGCCTTGATACGCCTGGGAATTGAGTCAAACAGAGCTTGGATGGCGTGTACAGGTACAACTGCGCATGCAGCTTCAACACGATACCACAGTTCATCGAGAATACTGACTGACGTATTGTGACGAGACAAATGCTCGGCCACCATTGACCAGACGTTTTCAATTGGTGAGAAATCTGGAGAATGTGTTGACCATAGCAGCAGTCAAACATGTTCTGTATCCAGAAAGGCCCTTAAAGGACCTGCAACGTGCGGTCGTGCATTATCCTGCTGAAATGTAGGGTTTCTCAGGGATCGAATGAAGGGTAGAGCCACGGTTCGTAACACATCTGAAATGTAACGTCCACTGTTCAAAGTACCGTCAATGCGAACAAGAGGTGACCGAGACGTGTAACCAATGGCACCCCATACCATTACGCCGGGTGATACGCCAGTATGGCGATGACGAATACACGCTTCCAATGTGCGTTCACCGCGATGTCACCGAACACGGACGCGACCATCTTGATGCTGTAAACAGAACCTGGATTCATCCGAAAAAATGACGTTTTGCCATTCGCGCACCCAGGTTCGTCGTTGAGTACACCATCGCAGACGCTCCTGTCTGTGATGCAGCGTCAAGGGTAAGCACAGCCATGGTCTCCGAGCTGATAGTCCATGCTGCTGCAAACGTCGTCGAACTTTTCGTGCAGATTGTTGTTGTCTTGTAAACGTCCCCATCTGTTGACTTAGTGATCGAGACGTGGCCGCACGATCCGTTGTAGCCATGCGGATAAGATGCCTGTCATCTCGACTGCTAGTGATACGAGGCCGTTGGGATCCAGCACGGCGTTCCTTATTACCCTCCTGAACCCACCGATTCAATATTCTGCTAACAGTCATTGGACCTCGACCAACGCGAGCAGCAATGTCACGATACGATAAACCGCAATCGCGATAGGCTATTCGTCCTTTATCAAAGTCGTAAACGTGATGGTACGCATTTCTCCTCCTAATAGGAGGCATCACAACAACGTTTCACCAGGCAACGCCGGTCAATTGCTGTTTGTGTATGAGAAATAGGTTGGAAACTTTCCTCATGTAAGCAAGCTGTAGGTGTCGCCACCGGCGCCAACCTCGTGTGAATGCTCTGGAAAGCTAATCATTTCCATTTGACGGCATCTTCTTCATGTCGGTTAAATTTCACGTCTGTAGTACGTCATCTTCGTGGCGTAGCAATTTTAATGGCCAGTAGTGTATTCCAATGGGCGCGGGGCCATTGGGATTCGACCGACGATCTATGGAAGTGTGTCAGCTCTTAGGGTGAATCACATTTTTCCTACATTAGGGTGCTGGTCGTTCCCAGAAACTCCGTTATCGAGGTAAACGGCGTCTCGAAAGGCGCAGCGTGCCACGGACGCAGGCTGGTGGGAGCAGTAATATGCTAACGGACACATTCTCCTGCGCTTGTATGGGTCCTTTGGTAGTAACTGAAGACACGCTGACAGCTGCGAACCACCTGCATCCCTTCATGCTTGATGTCTTCCCTGATGACGATGTCATCTTTCATCAGTATAATTGTCCATGTCTGGGAGCTATAGCCATGCTACAGATGCATCAGGAACATTACAGTAAACTCACGTTGATGTCTCGCCTGATGTAATTGCTATGGAATTCATGTGGACCGCTATCGATCGCCATTACCGTGTACACAAATCAACTACCCTTTACGTACGCGAATTACGTGGCCTGTGCTTGGACATCTAATATCTCCTGAAACCTACAAAAAAACTGTCGGATCCCTAATACGGGAATCAGTGTTGCATTTCGTTCCAAAGACAAACAAACAATCTATTAAATGGTTCAAACGTCTCTGAACACTATGTGACTTAACTGCTGAGGTCATCAGTCGCCTAGAACTTAGAACTAATTAAACCTCACTAACCTAAGGACATCACACACATCCATGCCCGAGGCAGGATTCGAACCTGCGACCGTAGCGGTCGCTCGGCTCCAGACTGTAGTGCCTAGAACCGCACGGCTACTCCGGCCGGCAAACAATCTATTAAGCAGGTGTTCGAGATGTTTTGGTACATCATTATGTTTACTGAGATTTCTTTCCTTCCCGTACCCTGTACTTTCAACAGTGCACGTTTACGCCATTAATTACGTTAAACTCCGTATATTCCTTCCACCTCTCAGCTTTTACTTCTTTGTTTAGTACCGTTTTGCCATCTGAGCTCTTGATAGTCATGTGGTGGCTTCGCTCTACATCTACATCCATACTTCGCAAGCCACCTGACGCTGTGTGGCGGAGGATACCTATTGGTTCTCCCTTCTATTCCAGTCTCGTATTTTTCGTGGAAAGAAGGATTGTCGGTATGCCTCTGTGTGGGCTGTAATCTCTCTGATTTTATCCTCATGGTCTCTTCGCGAGATATACATAAGAGGGAGCAATATACTGCTTGACTCCTCGGTTAAGCCATGTTCTCGAAACTTCAACAAAATCCCGTACCGAGCTACTGCGTGTCTCTCTTGCAGAGTCTGCCACTGGAGTTTATCTATCACCTCCGTAACGCTGTCGCGATTACTAAATGATCCTGTAACGAAGCGCGCTGCTCTCCGTTGGATCTTCTCTATCTCTTCTATCAACCATATCTGGTACGGATCCCACACTGCTGAGCAGCATTCAAGCAGTGGACGAACAAGCGTAATGTAACCTACTTCCTTTGTTTTCGGATTGCATTTCCTTAGGATTCTTCCAATGAATCTCAGTCTGGCATCTGCTTTACCGACGATCAACTTTATATGATCATTCCATTTTAAATCACTCCTAATGCGTACTCCCAGATAATTTATGGAATTAACTGCTCCCAGTTCCTGACCTGCTATATTGTAGCTAAATGATAAGGGATCTTTCTTTCTATGTATTCGCAGCACATTACACTTGTCTACATTGAGATTCAATTGCCATTCCCTGTACCATGCGTCAATTCGCTGCAGATCCTCCTGCATTTCAGTACAACTTTCCATTCTTACAACCTCTCGATATACCACAGCATCATCCGCAAAAAGACTCATTGAACTTCCGATGCCATCCACAAGGTCATTTATGTATAATGTGAATAGCAACGGTCCTACGACACTCCTCTGCGGCGCACCTGAAATCTTACTTCGGAAGACTTCTCTCCATTGAGAATGACATGCTGCTTTCTGTTATGTAGGAACTCATCAATCCAATCACACAATTGGTCTGATAGTTCATATGCTCTTACATTGTTCATTAAACGACTGTGGGGAACTGTATCGAACGCATTGCGGAAGTCACGTAACGCGGCATCTACCTGGGAATCCGTGCCTATGGCCCTCTGAGTCTCGTGGACGAATATCGTGAGCTGTTTTTCACACGATCGTCTTTTTCGAAACCCATGCTGATTCCTACAGAGTAGATTTCTAGTCTCCAGAAAAGTCATTATACTCGAACATAAAACGTGTTCCAAAATTCTACAACTCATCGACGTTAGAGATATAGGTCTATAGTTCTGCACATCTGTTCGACGTCCCTTCTTGAAAATGGGAATGACCTGTGCCCTTTTCCATTCCTTTGCAACGCTACGCTCTCCTAGAGACCTACGGTACACCGCTGCAGGAAGGGGGGCAAGTTTCTTGGCGTACTCTCTGTAAAATCGAACTGGTATCCCATCAGGTCCAGCGGCCTTTCCTCTTTTGAGCGATTTTAATTGTTTCTCTATCCTTCTGTCATCTATTTCGATATCTACCATTTTGCCATCTGTGCGACAATCTAAAGAAGGAACTACAATGCAGTCTTCCTCTGTGAAACAGAGGACTCTTTATTTTTCCTGTAGGAAGCATCTGTCTTTTCCCAAGTAATTCATGCTTCTGCAGCCTTGTGTTTGTTCTCTAACCATTCCCGTTTAGCTATTTTCCTCTTTGCTGTTTACATTAATGTCCGCTGCAATTCGCCATCAATTTCGCATACAATATTGCTGGGTTTTGTATTGGGTATGCTCGACCAGCAGAGCTAGTCTTACGTTAGCAGTGATATACAGCAGTACTTATAGGTTTACTGATGAAGAGAGTGTGAAAGTTAACGCTGCGGGAACCTTATAAAATGATTGAGAATGAAGCAAAATTTATTAGTTCTAACGACATTTATTTTTCAGAAAGAAATACTGACATAAATTATGCTAAACAAGTTACTGATTGAATACTGTATACAACTAACAGTTGGTTTAAGAGTACAATGGACAAGGATCCTGGGTGGCGGAAGTATGTCAAACACTATGGCCCTTAAAAATGTGGATAAGGCAATCTGAGTTGATCTGACACTGAGCAGACTTTGAGTGATTAAATCTACTCTGGTTTCACTACATAGGTGCAACTGAAAGCAAGTGGCGATTGAGATCTGTACTCCCTGACAAGGCCGGAGCAACAGTACGTTACCCTGTTTGCTCCGTGCGGCGATGAAACTTGCAGCTGGCGAGATATGTGCAGCGGAGATGGGACGTGAGGCGCCGTCTGTGAATAGATCGCGCCCACGAAAGAAATGCAAAAACCTCACGGCCTAGCAATCAGGCAGGCGGATCGCAATTTAGTCTCTAGCAGAGCCTTGAAATCACAGTAGATTTCAGTGCGTGACACACCCGTTCGCTTCTTGTACCAAGGACCAATTTGGCTCACTTATACTGTCATATAAGGGATACCAAACTTCAAGACTGGTAAACCAATAATGAATAAGTATGCTCTCGGCAAACGAGCAGTCTGAGACGTTGAAGTCACGCTGTCGGTACAATAAGAACTTCACCACAGGCTCCCCAGTCTAAACAAGTCCCAAGTAGAGTCAGGTCCCAAGCACCAACCACACATGCCAGAGCATCAAGCAAAAGACTCCTACCAGACCAAAGTCCAGCACCAGAGTGCTGCGCTCTTCTCCATAAAAAAAACAGCCGTTTGCCCCTAAAGTGCATGAGCGACACCATCTTCACGCCGTCTTGAGTCAATCACAGAGCTCTAGAGTCGCTAAATCTCCCTCCCACACGACAGCACAAACTACTGTCGTACCAGGGCAATAGCTAAGAAACCTGTGTCTCTGGAACAATAGGAAACTGCCAATTACTGGCTTTTTAAAGTTTTTGTGGAGGGAGAAGATGATTTTCTCCGAAGTCACGTCGCTTCTCATGGCAACCAGTGAACAGATACAATCTTAAAGATCTTTATCTAAATCGCCTGTGCCTTGGAGCTTGTTAGCCCTAGCTATGAAGTGTAATAAAGATTCTATATCTAAACATTTCTCAGATGTCGGAGTTTCTTATACAACCGAGGAGACCGATGGAAGTGGGTCACAGAACTATTTGCAGTATCGGCAAACACGAAAACTTGTGACCTTTAATTATGAGTGGCTCTGAACACAACGCCCAATTTCCGAGTACACTGTGTAGATGTGTCCCTTCAGTCCGTTGCCCCCAGCCCAGCCTTTGGCTGGCGCCAATGCAGGAATAGCGGCATTGTTCTGCTGGAGGCCTGTCTCGACGAGGGGCTGCTCTGTCAGCTCTGTACGGCTGTGGGCCTATCTGGCAAGATTTACTGAGGGATGGGCTCGCCGCCAATTGCTTACAACTCCCAACATGCTGTTTCTATGAGCTAAGAACGATAAACATACGTCATGCTTCTAGCGCCCTGCTAGGCTCCATCCCTGCTCTGGCTGTTAACTTTCTAGAGTCTCGCTCAAGGTGCGTCAGGTTGTAATAAAATCTTTAATAATTTTGTGTATACGAAAAACAGGTGAAAGAGTAACTTGTCCTCTCTCAAGTGCCGATAAGCTCATCTGTAGTTCACTGAAAGCTGCGGGGGAGTGGCACAGCGACACTGCGATGAGCGACTCACACAGCATCGACCATCACATCATATTGCTTTAGCATCGGAGGTTTATTTCATTATTTTGCCTTATGTGTTCACATGTTTCTGATTCCATATTAGTTACTTTTCCGCTAATTTTTACGTCCAGGGTTGATTACCACTCCCATCATGAAGAGTGGATCATCTACAGATGCTCCTGCATTTTGCTTCAATATTCTAGCATTATGACTTGTCTATACAACATCATCCACGAAAGCTTTATTCAAAGTCATACACTAGGTCATCTGTACATGTACAAACACTGCTCAGCCAGAACGCTATGACCATAGACCTACTATCGATATAAACCTGTCGAGACTGCAGAGGCATCACCTAGCGAGATATGACTGCTAGTTATACACACTCATGGTGCATAGAGTATCAGTAAGCGTGATGTCCATGTACAGAATGGGGAAGGCGCGCGATCTGTGCGAGTTTGTCCGAGGGCATATTGTGATGCCCAGGAGGCTCGGCACGAGCATTTTGAAAACTGCACGACTTATCGGCTGTTCGAAGAATACTGTCGTCAGTACCTTCAACTCGGGTCGAAACCAAGGTGGAACCTCGTCCCGTTATAACAGATGTAGGACGTCGTAGGCTGGACAGACTGGTTAAACAGGACAGGCGGCGAACTGTGGTGGAACTAACATCACACTTTAGTGCTGGCCAGAGTACGAGGTTTGTCTGAACACACGATGCACTGAACAATACTAAAGACGGGCCGCCGTACCTGACGACCCTTGCGTGTGCCAATGTTAACACCATGAGATCGACAGCTACGAATGAAATGGACACGTGACCATCGGCACTGCACCTTGGCGCAGTGGCAGAGCGTTGCATGGTTTGATTAATCAAAAAAATGGTTCAAATGACTCTGAGCACTATGGGACTTAACATCTTAGGTCATCAGTCCCCTACAACTTAGAACTACTTAAACCTCACTAACCTAAGGACATCACACCAGCCATCACGAGGCAGAGAAAATCCCTGACCCCGCCGGGAATCGAACCCGGGAACCCGGGCGTGGGAAGCGAGAACGGTTTGATTAATCCCGATACCTGCTTCATCATGTCGATGGGAGGAGGCGAATCCGTCGTCTTCCAGGGGAACAGCTCCTTGCCATCTGTGCTGGGGAACAAGCAGGAGGCGGCTCCGTTATGCTCTGGGGAACATCCATGTGGGCATCCATAGGTCCATCGGAGCTCGTTCAAGGCACCGTGACAGCCATGGAGTATCGTAGACCCATTCATGACGATCATGTTTCCTAACTTCAGTGGCATTTTTCAACAAGATAATGCGCCATGTAAAAAGGCCAGGAGTGATACGGAGTGGTTAGAGGAACACAGTGGCCAGCTCCAGTTGACGTCCTGACCCCCATCTCGCCAGGTCTGAACCCAACGGAACACATCTGGGATGTAATTGAACGTGGCGTCAGAGATCATAGCTACCCTCCCCGGAATTTACGGCGCCAATTCCCTCCAGTCACCTACCAAGGCCTAATGGCTTCCATGCCATGGACATAGCGGCTATTAAGTTGGAGGTCTTATTGTTCTGGCTGATCAGTGTACGTCTTATGAAAACTAATAGTCCTGTAACATTCTCCTGGAACACCCGAAGTCACTTTTTCGTCTGCAGACTTCTCACCCTTCAGAATGACGTGCGGTGCTCTCTTTGCTAGAAACTCTTCAATCCAGTCACACACTTGGTCTGATATTCCGTACGCTCGTGTTTTGCTCATTACGCGCCAGTGAGGAACTATATCGAATGCCAGCCGAAAGTCAAGTAGTATGGCTTCCCCCTGGGGGCCAGTATGAACTGCTTTCTGGGTCGCTTGGATTAACAGATTGAGCTGGATTTCACATGATCGTGGTAATTGCAATCCTTGTTGGTTTCTACAGGTTCCTACAGCGGAGATTTGTGCACAAAGCTATACGCCTATATCTCAGACGTCTGTTGTAGAATTTTGGAACATGTTAGTTGCACGCTGGCTGTTGTGGCCGATCTTCAGTCCGGAACCGCGTTGCTGCTACGGTCACAGGTTCGAATCCTGCCTCGGGCATGGATGTGTGTCATGTTCTTAGGTTAGTTAGCTTTAAGTAGTTCTCAGTCTAGGGGACTGATGATCTCAGATGTTAAGTCCCATAGTGCTCAGAGCCATTTCACCATTTTGTAGTTGCATGCTCACATATTATGATACTTCTGGTGACCGAAAATCTCTGCTGTAGGAACCTGTGGAAACCAACAAGGATTGCTAATACCACGATAAGGTGAAACCCAGCTCGAACTGTTCATCCAAGCGACCCAGAAAGCAGTTCATACGGGCGCCCAGGGGGATGCCATACTACACTCCTGGAAATGGAAAAAAGAACACATTGACACCGGTGTGTCAGACCCACCATACTTGCTCCGGACACTGCGACAGGGCTCTACAAGCAATGATCACACGCACGGCACAGCGGACAAACCAGGAACCGCGGTGTTGGCCGTCGAATGGCGCTAGTTGCGCAGCATTTGTGCACCGCCGCCGTCAGTGTCAGCCAGTTTGACGTGGCATACGGAGGTCCATCGCAGTCTTTAACACTGGTAGCATGCCGCGACAGCGTGGACGTGAACCGTATGTGCAGTTGACGGACTTTGAGCGAGGGCGTATAGTGGGCATGCGGGAGGCCGGGTGGACGTACCGCCGAATTGCTCAACACGTGGGGCGTGAGGTCTCCACAGTACATCGATGTTGTCGCCAGTGGTCGGCGGAAGGTGCACGTGCCCGTCGACCTGGGACCGGACCGCAGCGACGCACGGATGCACGCCAAGACCGTAGGATCCTACGCAGTGCCGTATGGGACCGCACCGCCACTTCCCAGCAAATTAGGGACACTGTTGCTCTTGGGGTATCGGCGAGGACCATTCGCAACCGTCTGCATGAAGCTGGCTACGGTCCCGCACACCGTTAGGCCGTCTTCCGCTCACGCCCCAACATCGTGCAGCCCGCCTCCAGTGGTGTCGCGACAGGCGTGAATGGAGGGACGAATGGAGACGTGTCGTCTTCAGCGATGAGAGTCGCTTCTGCCTTGGTGCCAATGATGGTCGTATGCGTGTTTGGCGCCGTGCATGTGAGCGCCACAATCAGGACTGCATACGACCGAGGCACACAGGGCCAACACCCGGCATCATGGTGTGGGGAGCGATCTCCTACACTGGCCGTACACCTCTGGTGATCGTCGAGGGGACACTGAATAGTGCACAGTACATCCAAACCGTCATCGAACCCATCGTTCTACCATTCCTAGACCGGCAAGGGAACTTGCTCTTCCAACAGGACAATGCACGTCCGCATGTATCCCGTGCCACCCAACGTGCTCTAGAAGGTGTAAGTCAACTACCCTGGCCAGCAAGATCTCCGGATCTGTCCCCCATTGAGCATGTTTGGGACTGGATGAAGCGTCGTCTCACGCGGTCTGCACGTCCAGCACGAACGCTGGTCCAACTGAGGCGCCAGGTGGAAATGGCATGGCAAGCCGTTCCACAGGACTACATCCAGAATCTCTACGATCGTCTCCATGGGAGAATAGCAGCCTGCATTGCTGCGAAAGGTGGATATACACTGTACTAGTGCCGACATTGTGCATGCTCTGTTGCCTGTGTCTATGTGCCTGTGGTTCTGTCAGTGTGATCATGTGATGTATCTGACCCCAGGAATGTGTCAATAAAGTTTCCCCTTCCTGGGACAATGAATTCACGGTGTTCTTATTTCAATTTCCAGGAGTGTACTTGACTTCCGGCTGACATTCGACATTTTTCCTCACTGCCGCCTAATGAACAAAATACGAAATTACAGAATATCAGACCAGCTGTGTGACTGGACTGAAGAGTTTCTAGCAAAGACAGCATAGCACGTCATTCTGAATGGTGAGAAGTTTCAGGCGGAAAAGTGACTTCGTGCGTGTCCCAGGAGAATGTTACAGGACTATTAGTCTGAGATATAGCTTTGTGCGTCTGTTCGACGAACCTTCTTGAAAATGGGAAGTTCTGAAGGTATCTTGACACAAACAAAGGTAATAGGGGCAATAAAACAAATAAGTAGGAATAACACTGTTCCTCCCTATTGAACCGCCAACCACGAATTCCTTATACTTAAATTACCCTGAACAAATTCTTGGACAATTAACGAAGTTTGTCGGTGGAGTTTGGGTTCATAAATTTATGTCGTTTTTTCCCATCTTTAGTGGTTTGTCTCCTCACAGATGGGGTCTAACTTACGGATCTAACATATATTAGAAAATATTGAATTGTTCTCTATATTTCCGTGAGTGTCTTCGCAATTAGTTCCGCATTATTTTATTCCTTCGACTTCTGGAATAGCCATTGTTCGATTGCAATTAAATATTTGTGTGCTAAAACCGAAAACCGGCACACAAAGGAAACTAATACTGTACAACGTCCACAGTTTGACATTTTGTTTGATAAATATGACATTTTTCCACGAAGCAGGAGAACGCATGTACATGGTACGAAGCAGACAATTAGTGTGTGGCAAGTGATATTGAAAGAATCAAGGAGCAAAAGTGATAAATCTTGCATGTAAATATTTTCTGACCACAGATTACTCTACTTATTTGCTAAAATAGGTTCTGATATTCCATCAAAATGATATACTTTAGTCATTGTATTAATTTAAAGTTAATTAGCATAATGTGCACTTTAGGACTGTCTCGCTAGTAAATGAGACAAATAATATTTGTAAATAACCGTCGAATATTATCTGAAAAGGCATTCTAGAGTAAAAATATTATTAAAAATTCCAAGCATCCAATTATTTCGTTCGCCTCAAGCAGGTGGACGTTGACAGAGCTTCTGTAGAAGGCCAGTCTTCATGAAACAAAGAAGGAAACCAAATCGCTGCTGTTTTTACTGTTGTCACTTCCCTAATGGATGAAATAAGTAAGCAGAAGAAAACATATTCAATATGAAAATAAATGGTCTATCAGGTGAGAAGGGGCAATAAATAGGCCTACAGTTTATCAGTATACAGACTTCGTTCGACCACATGTACACTTCTCAACGTGGTCGTAATTGTTTCATAAGATGCTGTTGCGATAGTTGAAAATGTCCTTAGTGTTTATCATCTTGCTTCGCAAAGTAATTGTCTTTCCAAAATGAAGAAATATCGTTTAGCAGAAACACTAGGTTTAGACAGTTTGCAACAATAACGGAAACGAGATTTGAACGTTCCATCAAGATGCGACATCAGCAGAAGCACATTTCAACTTTAATGCTGCGATGTTCTTTCATCGTCGTCCTATTACGAAAGCAAAAGAGTACAAACTTGCTGTAAACGAAGCCTAGTGCTATACTGTAATGGCTTTCGTATGTTAATGACAAAGTTCGGAGGTCTTTCCGAAATCGCTACTAGGGGGATGACAGAGCAGGCTACCCTCTCTTGTCGCTACTGCCATCTACGGCGGCGCCGTCAACTTTGAAGTTAGCCGTCTGCTCCGCCAGATGGTGCGCGCGGTACCATGTTAACCGTTTAGGTGTGTGAACAGGGATTCGAGAACAGGATTCGCCATGGCTGCTGTTCTTCTCATTAATGAGAATAAATAATTGACATGATATCGGTTATATAGGTTTTTGTTTTAATCTCATCATGGAGAGAAATTAAACATATAGAAATCAATGCCTATATTAGATCCTTTATTTTTCAAGCTGATTTATTTTCATCAGAACATGGTTTACACAGAATAGAGTGTGGGGTTTCCCGGCACTGTTATTCTGATTAATTTATTTTTAAAGTATTGGTAACAAACTTCGAAAGGTGCCCTCTAATTTTACCGTTGCTATCGTTGATCGTTGCTATGCAGCGTCTTTCAACTGTTCAGCAAAGTTGCTTCAAATGCTTCCATGCAGGAAATAGCCCTATGATAATTGCAAAATTAGCATTTTTTTCGTTACAGAGTTTAACATTAAGATAGTTTCCCAAGAAACATTATATTTGAGCAAGTGGTTTTCTCAGCGGTTAGGATGAACTACTGCATCCATCATATGATCTGAAAATGTATGTTGACGACTGAAACCAGTAATTTCGTATTACAATTGCTTGTGAATGTGTCACAAAATAAGTTTTTTTTATAGGCGTCCTCTGGAGTACGGATCCTCTGGCACAAACAGCGTGGTTAAACGTTCGCAACATAAGCCAGTTTAGACGGGTACCAGATATTGTAGGAATGATGTTCAGATTGTGCGCTGTAGGATTTGCGTTGTTATTAGTGTTAGTGTCATGACTTGCCGTTAGGCGCCGGTACTGGTACGGCGACGTAGGATTGAAACACCATCATCGGTGTTCGTCACACCTGAAGACAATCAACATAGATCTGGTCAAAGTGAGCAAGGCTAAAGCTGTTTTATCAAAACGACTGCACTATCACTGTTTCTCTTTGCGAAAATCAACTCATTTAAGAAATACAGAGAGGTCCTACTTCCGCACTGGAATTGAAGAACAAGATTCGGAAATTCGAATTGACGATTTGGGAATAGCTTCTGGGAGAGGCCGACTACTAACTACGCCATAAATTTCTGGAGAAGTTTCTGTTGCCATGGCTGAGAATGCTGGATGCAATGTGCGATCTTCAGGCAGTGTCAAGACAGCTGAATTATTACTTCACACACCTTTCCGAAAGTGCTGCGAACAATTGTGAAGTGGTATGCGGTTGCAGGCGTCGTGGATGCATGTAGGGTCACATTAAGCAACGTCTGTAACGCGGAACGTAAACATGGACTGAAATTAACAAAGGCCACCCTATCATGTGGAAACTAAAATGTGTTTCGTTCGTTTGCTTATTCGTTGTTTCTCTGCCGCATGAACTTACAAATGTTCCCACAACGTTTCATAGTCCTACGAACACTTTTTTCGTGGGGGCACTCTCAAGTACCGAAAGTTTAATTGGAAGCACTCTGCAATACGTTATTTGTGCCATCTATATAATAATGTTCTTGTGGTATGATACGTCTCCAAACCGACCAGATTATTTGTATGAAAATAGTTCTAGAGTTCCAGCTTTGTAGAAATTTCTGTGGACGCCCATTGTTATTTCTAAAACACCTTTCACCCTATGATGTGATATCATGTGACCCAGGAGATAAATAAATTACCAGGAACGATAATCTCCTGTATAAAAATCACATGAAATCTGCAAACAGAGATCTTGGGAAATATAACTCGCTCTGTTCGTTCATTTGATTCAGAGCGCCATAAAGAAAGGTACTGAAGTTGATGCTCTATTCGTTGGCATTTGGACACTTTCGCACTGTCTGTAAGTGCAGAAAATACGAGCTTACCGAGTATCGGAGCCGATCTGTGTTTGGATAGACTTCCTTTCAGATAGAACTCAACACGTTGTTCTTGCTGTGCTTCAGCGAAGGTATTTCGCAACGACGCCCTTTATTTCCTGTTAGTTATGTAAGGCTCGAACAATCGGATTGGGTGCTGGGTTCGAATTGCCATACACAATGCCATTTCAAGATTTTTAGTTGGAAATAAAATCATATTTAACATCTTTCGCAGTTAGTTACAGAGCATCGGTTTCTGGATAGTTGTTCCGATTCAGTACAAAAAATTTTGTCATGAAATTTAAAATTCATGTTTACTAATAGTGGCTAAAAATTTGCTATATCACTTATCTTTATGGTTTGTCAGCTATGACGGTTAGTGTTATGGTCGACTCTCACAACATATGGATTAACTTACAGTTTTAATGTCATTTTGTGTTAGATAACAAGTACGGTAGGTGGTTTTAGAACTGCAAATAGATCAATGTGCCGTCATGAATATAGTGAAATTACTAGTGATACGTCGTTGGCGTTGAGGTTTTGACAAAGCGCTTGACTCTGTTAATCATGGTTTTCTAAGTCTTAAGTGCATTAATCAGGTTATGCAAAAGCACTTGCCAAGTGAACAACGGTTAATAGATGGTTGAAAAATCTTCTAGAGAACAAGAATACAAGAATGACAGATGTGTCAAATTTACGGTCGTTATTTGTCTTAGGTTCTATCGAGAGTGATAACTCTTTACAAATGTTACTTCTTGTAATAATTTTGAATTTACAAGCGTTAACGACTGCCTCAGCTCTTCACTAATATGTAGTATCGTACATCTGGAGTTATCACCATACTGAGCAGTGCTTCCTAGTGGTCATTTGTGGTAACAATTATGTACAGTCAAATGACTGTACCGAAACGAGATTAGAGGATCTGCAGGACAGTTAAGTTATGCAGGCTGCGTGCAAGTCAGGCGGAACACAATTCAGGTCGTTCGGATATATTTGAGCATGATAGTACATGGTGTGCGAGTAGGAAAGGTCAGTGCTCAGGAATACGGCAGGAACAATCATTAGAAGCGAGAGGTCTGGTAAAATGGGCTCTACAATGCATTCCTCAAGAGCTATGAGCACTTGTTCCGGAGAAAAAAGTTTCACAATAGTGAAGATGAAGAGATGCTCATAATTCTTAAGGTATTCACTTTAAAGTCCATCTTTACTGTCTTCGAATGATCTTTGGTGTCAAATCCATGAATATCGACCATTTCTCCTGGAACACATTATATACTACCAAACCAGAGAGTATTTCCGAAGTTACTATAATTTCCCTCCTTTCCTGTTCCATTCGCAAATGGTATGTGGAAAGAACGATAGTCGTTAAAGCTCCTTCTGACATCTAATTTCTCTAATTTCTCGTCGTGATCATTTCTTGAGACGTATGTGGGAGGAAGTAATATGTTGCCCGACTCTTCATAAAATATGCCACCTCGAAATTTCAACAGTAAACTTCTCCGTGATCCACAATGCCTCTCTTGCAACGTCTTCCACTGGAGTGTGTTGAGCGTCTCCGTAACGCTCTTTCGTCGACCAAACGATGCCGTGACGAAACGTGCCGCTCTTCGTCGGATCTTCTCTGTGGCTTCTATAAATCTTACTTGGTAAGGGTCTTAAACTAAAGAAATGTGAACACATTACAGTACAGTAAACATTACAGTAAACTAGAACTGCTAATATTTACAGAATTAATATAGTCAGAATGAAATATAGTTATGCACTTTAAATAAATGTATCATACACAGAATACCTTATCTTGACTGTAGTGGCCAAGTGCTGTGAAAACTGAAATCTAACA
Source organism: Schistocerca gregaria (assembly GCF_023897955.1). NCBI lineage: Eukaryota > Metazoa > Arthropoda > Insecta > Orthoptera > Acrididae > Schistocerca > Schistocerca gregaria. The sequence goes on from NC_064926.1 coordinate 239,306,902, forward strand.
GACATTTTTACTTAAGCTGGTCTAACAATCCCTGTTAAGGTATTCATCTATAGAGTAGAAGGAGTTACCTGTCAAAAAGTCTTTAAACCACTGTTCAAACCGTGATTTGTCTGAAAACAAGTTTTTAATGGTTGCTGGCAGTTTATTGAAAACTGGACGCCTTTTTGGATCAAGATAAGTGATTTTCGGTCTTAATGTCGATTCTTTTTATGCCTAGTAATCGTTCAATATATTGCACTATTGGTTGGAAATAGAGACATATTACCTGCAACAAATTTCATTAAATAATAAATATACTGATGAACAGCGGTTAGAATACGTAGTTTCTTGAACAGGTTTTTATATGACATTCTTGAATTTACACCGCGAGCGAAGCTTATTGCCCGCTTTCGCACTCTAAAAACTTTTGCTCAGTTTTACAATTTACCCCAGAATATGATCCCATATGACGTAATCGAATTAAAGTAAGCAAAGTATGCAAGTTTTTATATTTATATCTCCTACATCTGACATCATTCTCACTGATAATACAGATTTGTTTAGGCCTTTCACCGAAAATTTAACACTGTCAACATCTTCGATCTGCAGGTCTTCACATGTTATACAAATGCGGGAAGGAAATCTCTTACAAGTTCTGAACTGCATATAGTGGGGTTTTTCAAAGCTTAATGACAGCGAATTATCTTTGGTTCAAAAAAATGGTTCAAATGGCTCTGAGCACTATGGGACTGAGAACTTAGAACTGCTTAAACCTAACTAACCTAAGGACATCACACACATCCATGCCCGAGGCAGGATTCGAACCTAAGACCGTAGCAGTCCCGCGGTTCCGGACTGTAGCGCCTAGAACCGCACTGCCACCGCGGCCGGCTCGAATTATCTTTCATCCATTTATTAATGTCAGTGAAAATTTGATTAGCAGCCGTTTCTAACTCTGTACTTGACTATCTATTTATTGCAATGTTTGTATCACCTGCAGACAAAACAAACTTAGCATCTGGCAATGTAACAGACGAAAGGTCGTCAATGTACTCAAGAAAAAGCAACGGACTGAAGAGGGGACCTTGAGGAACACCACATGTAAGTCTTTCCCAATCATATGAAGACTGATTGCTTACTCCATAGCACTGCCGGTATATAAGCAAAGATAAAGGCCAGATATCAATTTTTCTTGGCAGTAGCGAGGTGTTTGAAACTGCAGTGACGCGGAAAATGGATAATTTCTGCCTTCCCGGGATTCTAGCCAAGAATGGCTATAAATGTACGTTTTTTTCGCCTGAAGCGAAATGTGCGCATGTTTAAATTAGAAGCGACGTTACGAAGAGTACAATAATGATTGGGAATCGTACCCCGTACATATCGTTGTTGACTACGCACGGAGACAAGTTAACTATCGAGTTCTTTTTCATCAATAGCTAGGAGAGTCATGTTTGAACTTGAAATGATCTTTGCCTCACTGGGACACGAAGCCGTCACGTATCGTTATTGACAATGAATGAAGAGACGTTAAAAATCAAAATAAATTCCCATCAACACTTACGTGTGCTGAAAGGACATTATTAAACTTTTTGTGCCGAACCAGGATTCGAATCCTGGCACGCACCTTACATGGAGAACTTTAGGAGTTTGGAACCTGGAGACAAACAACGAACTGATGTCACTATGTCGTCAGGAAACGATCAGATCTGGTGAAAACAGAACCAATATATTCAATATCTCAAGCTGAAAAAAAAGATATAAAAAGTGCTCTGTGACCTTATATGGCGTTTGCTTCTTTCACTAAAATAAAAATACTGTTGTAAGAAAAGTTACTGGTGATAGTTTCTATATGCTGCCACTTACACCTCTGTCATTGCCCAAACTAATCTGTATAAAGTAGTGTAGGGACATTTTGTAATCACTGAAGTAAAATCACGTAACGCCCATGCACACAAACTGCCAACACTGTAGGCTGCGGTAGTGTTTTCCATAGGAAGTGTTGCTTTCACTTAAGCTAGTCTCCATGGTAAACGCCCAGCAGTGCAAAAGAAAAGCTGAGTTTCTGAACCCGATTCTTCACTAATTTAGTAAAATGCAACTCCTCGGTCTGCTAACAGTATCAAATTGTTGGAAACTCAAATAATTTACCTCATTTTATGACCCGTCAGTTACAGTAAAACCCTGGGAAAGTTGTCCTACTGACTGACGATAGTCGCTATCAGAGCAGATGATCGCCACGGATCGCGCCCTCTGCGTATGAGCTACAGCGGACGTCTGTATGCTCGCATTGGCGAACATTATTTTATTTAATATTGTAGTTTCATCTTCAGCGTCAAATATTTCCTACAAACAGCGTCTAGAGGCTGGAGTGACAACAATGTTGTAACAAGTATTCCCGCACCAACTGAAGTGAGGAGTACTAACTTCGTAATCTACCATTGCAGGCCAAAATTACCAGGAAAAGAAGGTTGGCACATGGATCTGTTGCGACTATAGATTTAATAGAAGGAGCGAGACAGTAAGCTCGATCATCTGTGCCCTGTACTGGGTGACTTATCGAAGAAATGGAGTTGGATAATAACTTTCTCGTCTCATGCAGTCTGATTCTAACGTTAATTATTTTCCAATTCAGCAAGCCGAATCGCTGTAGCTGTGTCACATAACTGTTAAAATGTTAGTCTCCTGTGAAATTAGAAACTATAAACAGCGCAACTTTCGTTTCACAGAGCGACGTTGTTTCCATTGTCCTGGCGACCTACTGCAGCGTTCATTGCTCCCTCATAGTGGCAGTGATGGGCAAGAGAGATAATTCACAAAGAAGACTAAATTAATTGTCCTGGACTAAAACATTCATTTGATAGATGACTCACCATAACAAGAAATCGTACAGAATATTTAATTGAAATACGAAGGCTATGTCAAGTGAATTTAGCAGGAGAATTCTGTGTCACTCCAGAAAGTATTTCGACTATCGCAGGGTTGCCAGACGTAGCCTATAATGTTGCTTAGTCCATAACATCCACGCGGCAGGAAGGAATATTTTTCGACAGCCGACGAGTTTCTTGACCAGGCTAGCAATCCAGGAGAATAACCTGCACTTCAAAGACGTAGCGGAAACATCTCGCAAACTGAAATGCGACGTATGTAAACAGGTGTTTATATAGCTCAACAGAAACAGTTCAAATTAAGAGCCGGGGAAGTGAGATAGATAGTATTCCTGTTCATAGCTGTCTTCATTTTACATCTGTCTAAGTTTATAGATTATCAGAGAATTTATATGAAAATTATCGAGGAGTAGTTGTTAGAATCTAATGCTACGTCAAGTTTAAATAGGAAAATAATTATTGCTATTTCTAATGGAAGGCTCAATGATAGGGAGCCATTAAATAAAAAAATTAAATAAGTAACATGGAGTGGCTTTTACAGTCAGCGAACCACACCAATCTCTAGGGATACAGATGGGCAGATGGTGTCAAAAAGTGTACGGAGTATCAAAAACGGCTCTGAGCACTATGTGACTTAACTTCTGAGGTCATCAGTTGCCTAGAACCTAGAACTAATTAAACTTAACTAACTTAAGGACATCACACACATCCATGCCCGAGGCAGGATTCGAACCTGCGATCATAGCGGTCGCTCGGTTCCAGACTGTAGCGCCTAGAACCGCACGGCCACTCCTGCCAGCGTACGGACTATCCAGAAGCTGTCGTTGTAATATGTTAACAGCGTTCGTTGTGAGCCGGATTATTACTCAATAATTTGTGAACGGCATCGATGCACCAGTTCTGATGTTGTAGTAGTAGTTAAAACTGAGCGTGTCTTTTTTAGCTACTTCTTTCGGCACCTAATGATTACGATCTACTTATCGTTAGAAATTTGTTTGCGCACTTTGAGCATAGCCCACCACCACAACATAATTTAAAAAGACTTCATGCACAGTTTGTGTTTTTATGACGGCAGTAGCTGAAGAGAGATGATGAATAATTATATATACCAGGGACATACAATAATTAAAGAGAAAAATTTATGTACAAATGAAAATTTGGTAGGAGGAGTTTTTTGCTTTCATCACTTTCGATTTTCGCCAAAGAGATGAGCTGAGAACAGCTGATGGATAAAAATTGTTTTGTTTATCACCTCAATATTGCGCTTAACGATGGCGTGGGTTCTTAGCCTTTACAAATTAACTGATTAACTGAACAACGTTTACTGATCTGGTTTTTTTTCTGAAGGTGAAAAACTGACTAAAATGTTATCGATACTTTTATATTGTGGTGAAAGTTGTATGAATGAAATGCGAAAATTAAGTGGGAAGAACAGTTCAGAAACGGTCGAACCTCAGTGATTGAAGAACAACGTCCTGGGCAGTCTGTACAAGTGTCAACTCCTTCACTTGGAACCCACATTGACGACATTATTCGGCAAGACCGAAGTGTTACAGTAGAACAAATAGCAAAATTATTTCTAGTAGGTGTTAGCATAGTATCAGTACCAAGTCAAGTACAGAAAAAGAAGTGTAAGACGGGCCCCAGAAGAGTTAATGCAACAACACAGGGAATCAAGTCTTAAATAGTACAGTCTTAAATGGATGCTATGAAATGGAATAAGACCCGTTTCTAAACAAGATTTTAGCGCGTGAAGAAACTTCGGTTCACTATTTTGGATCACAGTCTAAAAGATAAAGCATGGAACCATGATTTGAGGGAAAGCAGCTCAAAGAGCAAGACAAAGACTTCTCCGTTTCAGTTATAAAAGGATTAGTTAATTTTTGGGAGAAGAAAACTAATATTGGTGGGGACTATGTTGAGAAGCGTATGTCCCTTTAATTATTGAATGTCCCTCGCAATGAAAGACCACAGGTTCGTGTCACGTCATTTCAATCTTAATTGTGCACCAATGTTAAGACTGAAGTCGTGTGGCACGGCACTACGTATTAAGTCTTTTCTTATGACTTTCTGATGGTGGACTATGGCTGAAACGCGTAAACAAATAAATTAATGAGTGGACTGTCAGTTACTGAATAAAGTGGTGAGAACCTAATTTGCAGTATACACATACTGGTTGCAGGGCTCCTGATCAACCGATGCTCGTGCTTATTAATCACAGCAGTATGCAGTATGCTTACATCTTTTTGTAGACGGTTTTATACTTGCACAGCAGACTGACACTTCGTTGTGGAGGTGATAAGAGTAACAGGTTATCACACTGCTGGGCTTCCACACTACTCCTCTTCACAATTCGACAATGAGTTTCCCATAAATTATGATTCTGATTGCAAATTAATATTCTATTATGTAAATATATTTCCCCGTTCTAGCTTTGGTGAAAAGATATTGTAAAGAAGTCCTGTCACTGGTAGAGAAACAAAACTGCTTGCTCTCAACTCCAAAAGTGTTAGCCGTGCCCAAAACTAATAAAAAATTCTGCAGATATTATTGATTAGCTCATTTTTATCTGAAATACACTGGGGCCGCACAAATTGAGTAAAGCCAGAACGATGAATAGACAGGGCCTTGATCTCTTTTAGAGAATTGTTTTGGAAGCTTGAGGTCGCGCCCGCAATGGTTGACGAAATCGTGGTGTGTATGTGGTCCCACTGCTGCAGTGTCAGGAGACTGTCCAAATGCTGCCCATTACTGTTGCCAAAGTTCCAAATTTTTTAACAATAATGCGTACTGACAGATCTCAGTTGCTGTTCAATTTGAATTAAGTAAGTACCATACTGTAAATGGTAGCATTTAACACAAGCTCTATAGAGACAAACTTTAACTACCAAGTATGTTTTTTATATAAATAATGAATTATTTACGCACTTTACGTCATAATAATTTTGTGTAATGAGTCATACAATTAAATATTGTTCACATAGGAAATGCGTCTTTTACCGCTGTTTGCAGAAAATCACAAAAGATTAATTTCGAAGGACGTCTCTTGAAGATAGCGTCAAATTGCATAATCTGCTTTGGCGAACGTAAATCTCAATTGTTTTGCTGTAAATGCGATTAGTATTGCAACAGAAATCATTTTTGTGGCAAGTATGTTAAATCTAGTGTTGTAGTCTTCTTTACGATGACTTTTTATTTGCCAATGTCGCAAGGAAGGATACATCGATTTCCAGTTTCAACCAGTGAAATAGTCATCTTCAGATCACATAATGGAAAGCAGTGTTGCGTCGATTATTTAAACATGACGCTTTGTCACACTCTGATTTATAATTCCAAACTTTAAAACTCAAAACTACAATTTTTGACTGTGAAACTTAACACGAAAGTGACAAAGCGTCTTGCTTCAGTAGTCGATGTAGACACCGGTTTCTATTGATTGATCTGAAGATGGCCATTTAACTAGCCGAAACTAGTAATCGCCGTATTCCCCCTTCGATCTTGGAAAATAAAAAGTTCTCACAAAGAAGACTACAACACTATTAAAGATCGCCTCCTACAACACTAACAGTATCAGGTAATTTCCATATGTTGAATCGTAACTTCTGCTGTCAACTGAAATAAGAGCCACTGTTCAGGTTCTGTGTTACAATAAGTTTAATAATCAGTTTATTGCAATATTTTTTTTTGCTATTCTGATTTTTGCTGACCAGTAGTTATCTGAATGAGCAGTCAGTTCATTGCGATATTGTTTCACTGTTCTGAAATTTTATTGACCAGTAGTTCCAATGAATAGGTTGTTGCTCTTTGATTTATGTTCGTTTATACGTGCGGCAGCACCGTCACATAACAATGACCGAAGATACGATGACGTTAATGTCCTATCACACAAATGTCAGAACAAATGTTCGCAAATCGCTTATATTGTCTTAAAGGATGAATAAATTAAGCCACTAAGTTGATTAAAGTTCTATCTGCTTTTCACAAAATTAGGCAACTTACATTTGACGACTGTGTTGTTTCAAAAACCGAAAAAATCGTAACATAATGAGGAACTCTTACGCGCTGCAGAAAGATAACAGCGGATATGCATCCATCTTATCTATAGTAACTAACAAATTGGAGTTTACTTTGCACTATTAGTTTATATTCTATGAACTTTTCTAATAATGTAATGCAATTCTTCACATGCCTTTCTGTCTGCGGCTTACTTGCGAAACACTGCCTGTACCTTACATGATGTGTTTCTTTGCAAAATTGCCAAAAGCTGAGATGCTTGCCGATTTCGATATTTTAGAGATATGGCTAAACTACCCTGACCTTAGGAACGGCTCATCTCAAAAATTTTGCGTAAGAGCTTTCATCGTTGACAATTATCATGACGCAATTACACACAAACATATAATATTATGTAAATCACAGGATACTTTACATAGATTTAAAATGTTTCTATGGTATTATACTCTCTTAGATAATTGTAATTATCAGGTAGAATCGATGTAAACTCAGTGATTTATTCTGTAGACGCGGGACATTAAGCCTTCTCAAGTTGATGTCTCGTAGCCCTGAATGTACCAAGATTTCAATAGCAGCATTAGAGTCAATATGACAATCATACAAAAATAGGTTCCTGCCGATAGGAAATCTTTGACATGGAAATATAATAAGATTTGTTTGGCAACTTACTTTCGGAACCAGAGCAGCATTATTCATCAAATTCATTGGGAATTATCTTATAACTTTCACGAAAAGTCCTGAACTTAATAAGTGACAATGGTAATATTTTGACTGCAAGAAAGTCATTTTACTCATAAATTTTTATAATTTCTCTGATCTTCCGCTCTGTGTACAATATACTATTCCTTATACTGTAACTGCTACTGCAGCAGTGAGAGAATGTTCTGTGCATCGGTGCTTCTCTCGCTCTGATGAAGCGTTGTTTGCTATGCGAATTCATTTTACTATAGAGTGTAGCATCGCTGATAAAGTATATTTTAAGTCATTTGCATTGTCTCTTCTCTAATGCACGAGGAAAGGACCAGAATGAAATTCAGTAAAGCCATCTTAAGAAAATAGAAAAATAGGGGCAAGTTCGTAATACAGTTTTTGTGTGGACTGAACAAGAAACTTTTTTATAATCCTCATCTGAATACTGGAACGTTCCAAACTAAAGTAATTATTACTATAACATTATTATTTCTGTTGTTTGTTCGTTCTTAATAGGTCATGTCTCTTATTTTCGCTGTTTTTTGAATGACAAGTTGGAAAGCTGGAAGCATCTTATATTTATCTCTTGCGAAATTCTCCTTTACCTTTGCTATTCACTTAATTTTCGAGTAAAAGGAGAACATCCAGTCAAAAAAGCCGATAAGGAGCCGGTACTCTAGGAATGAATCTACAACCATTTACGGTGATTTATCACTGTAATGACAAAGCAATTCACGTCGGAGCATGTTCTCCTGCTTTATAACGAGTAAATGCGCCGAAACCACCTGAATGGGATGGCAGAAAAGGTTTCATGTCACTGGAATTGTGATGCTTTTGTAACGAAGTATGGAAAAGTAGAAATACTGCATTGTTCTGACTTGGGTCAAAACTCCAGAGTTATTGACTAATAGTTACTTGTATGATATATGATTTTAAAAACAGATCATAGGTCCCCTGGCAACCATGTTTTAGATTGTTGTGTGAGTAGCCATAGGTGACTGCTTTGAGGATACCGAAATACTTTGTAAAATTTCACCTACAAGCCTTGAAGAAAAGTGGGTGGAGAAGAAATTCTCCCCGATTGTTTATTATTTGTAGTTGAAATGTCATTTCACTTAACAACAGAACGAGCTGCGGGAGCTTCAGTGAGTTAAACGAGCTAGGAGCTTAGGTTACACCCAATCGATGCATTCGTTGGTAAACAGCCATTAATGATAAGATGCTACATTTGTCGTCTCTTCTCTAGCTGATGTGACGGTTCTCCGTGTACTATTGTAATATTCACGGTGGGAGACTTACTCTACAGAGCAGTGATTTTAGGGGCAAAGCCTCGCGAGTAATACAAAAGCTGGTAATATTGTACCTACAGCACTGATCGGTGGAAATGAATATATAATAAAATAGTTCAGGGGCCGTTTTGAACTCGCGAAATCAAGGAGTAGATAATTTAGCTCTCCGAGGGTAGACTAGAGATCCTAGAGCTCAAAGCGATGTAGGACATGGTAATTATTTTCAGTGGTACATAATTTTCGTAAGACAAAAATATGAGATACGTGCGGAATTGCCAAATTTATTTAGAGTTCGAAAAGGCAACAAAATTTTGTTCTGTTTTCGTGACTGGGGTCGTAATAATTAAGTTGAAGGTTGGATGTGGGCGGAGTAGTGGAGGTGTTTGAGGTGTCTGATATTGTGATATACTCTCGTTTGTCAGATCCAAAATAAGGTTACTTATCTGCTTCGAAGAAATTAAATCTTCTACAGAAACGTGTAAGTATAGGGCATATTGCTATATCAACAATAGTATGTGTGAGGATTGAGCTCTGTGTAGGATACAAAGCTGTTGGTACTGTTCACACACTGTAGTGCAACTGTTTCGACAGCAGAAATTAAGCGTGAGTTATAATCCAGCTGTCAACGAAACCTGTTAAAGAATATTAGTAGTCTGACTCAAAGAATCAGCAGTCTTTACACACTCCAGCACCGTCTGCCCATCTATACCGACACACAGTGTTCCCAGATGTTGCTGTGGGTCGTATGTAACACCAATCAAACCCACTTATTTAATTTGTCTTTATTTCAGGAGTTTCTATCATTGAGCCCTTTATTAGATACAGTAATAATTATTTTCCTATTTAAATTTGACGTAGCAGTCGATTCTAACAATTAATCTTCGGTAATTCTGATATGAAAATTCTGATAACCTATAAACAAAACAAAAAATAATGGCACATATGAACAACAAGGCCATCTATGTCACTTCCCCCGCTGTTCATTTATGCTGTTTCTGTTGATTTATACACATTTGCTTATACCTGGGGCATTTCAGGTATCTGTAAATTTGCTTCTTTAAAGCGCAATCTACATTCCTGGATTGCTACCCTGTTCAAGAAACTCATCGACTGTGGTAATGTGTTGCTGCCTGCTGCGAGGTAGGTTGGTACTAAGCAACATTGTAGATAAGTCTGGCAACCCCGTACACTCTAGACATTTCCTGGAGTGACACAGAATTGCCCTACTACGAGGGCTGGAACTTAAGTAGTGGCAACTATTTATTCACAACTGACACAAAAGAGTTACATGTTTGCACCTGTTGCTGTCCTTCTAGTCACTAGCATTGTGTAGAACCCGTAACCAGCGATGTAGAAAGCGTAGTATACCGTTAGCAGAGCCAGTTCTGTTGATGGTGCGAATGGAGCGGTCTACTGCCTGTAGAATCTCTGGAACAGTTCTGAAGCGAATGCCACGAAGTGGTTCCTTAATCTTCGGAATCAAATCAAAGTCACAAGGACTTAATGCGTATTACTGTTCGTTTTTGGAGCATCACCTGCGACCAGCTTTGCGGAAGAACCGGCGACACTTTCTGCGGAACCCACACATCATTTTGAACGACAATGCGCGGGCTGCTCTGTTCGGTTGATGGAAATGGAAAGCACTGTACCATCCACCATACTCCGCAAAAGCTTACACCACTCACAAGTCCTATATACGCGCCATCAACGTGCACCTTTTTCGAATTCTTGTGTTCACCTCATACACCAAACTTGCTACGTTGGAAACCAAGGGCAGAACCAAGAAATCACTTCTCAGACCTTTAATGAACACACGATGATCGCCATCGGGACAACACCGGCCCCCCACACTAGGATCTTCGAGCCCACGGCGTTCCGTCCCCAACCGACTGCTTCCGCTGTGCTCACCGACCAAGCAGCCTTGCCCTCCGACAACGACGTCGCTCCTCACACACAGTCCATAGCTAACTCCCAGCAAGCCCCTTCTTTCTCCTTCCGTCCGCCTCGCGGCGAGCGGGAAGCCAACTCGCCAAAGATATTCGGCGACCAGAGACTCCAATCCGATCTCGATACTGACATCGCGGCGAGTACTGAGACGGCGGGTGGTTACAAAAACAATAAAACAAAAATTTAAATAGCGAGTCGTACCGGCCCACACTGTAGATCATGGGCTCAACACGAGGATCTTCACTATCTCTCGGTCTGACACCGGGGTGGCGTCTGGCGGTTGTGGGCAGGTGGAGCAGGAATTGTTCTGATCAGGACATGCAGCTACGATCTCTTGCTAGGATCGTTTTCCCAGGGTTTCACTGTTTCTGGCGAATCATAAAATGAGGTCAATTATTTATGAGATTTCGACGGACTGATCCTACACTGAAGAGTCAAAGAAATTGGTACACGTGCCTAATATCGTGTAGCACTAAAGCACGCAGAAGTGCCACAACACGACGTGCCATGGACTCGACTAATGTCTGAAGTAGTGATGGTGGGAACTGACACCATTAATCCAGCATGGATGTCCAAAAATCCGTAAGAGTGCGAGGGAGTGGAGATTTTTCCTGAACAGCACGTTTGCAACGCATCCCAGATATGGTCAGTAACGTTCATGTCTGGGGCCAGTATGAGTGCTTAAACTCAGAAGAGTGATCCTGGAGCCAGTCTGAAGGAATTCTGGAGGTGTGAGGTGTAGCATTGTCCTGCTGGAATCGCCCAGTCCTGCTGGAATTGCCGAAGTCCGTCGGAATGCACAACGGACATGAATGGATTCAGATGATCGGACAGGATGCTTACGTACATGTCACCTGTCAGATTCGTATCTATACAGATCATTAGTCCCATATCACTCCAACTCCACAAGCTCCTGCACCCGCTTGAACAGTCCTCTGCTGACATGCAGTGTCCATGGATTCATGAGGTTATCTTCATACCATAACCGTCAATCCGCTTGATACAATTTGAAACGAGACTCGTCCAACCAGGCAACATGTTTCTAGTCATCAACAGTCGAATGCCAGCGTTGATGGGCCCAGACAAGGCATAAAACTTTGTGTTGTGAAGTCATCAAGAGTGCACGAGTCTGCCTTTGGCTCCAAAAGGCCATCTCATTGATTTTTCGTTAAATGGATCGCGCACTGACACCTGTCTATGGGCCAACATTGAAATCTGTAGCAATCTGCAGAAGGATTCGAACCTGCGACCGTAGCTGTCGCGCGGTTCCAGACTGAAGCGCCTAGAACCGCTCGGCCACACTGGCCGGCTCAGCACCGCGCTACTTATTTAAGCCGCTTTTTATTTCAGGTCAAAAGGCTGAGAGGACCCGTATTCATACCTCCCCAATGAAAAAAAAAAATGAAGTACTCAATGAATATAGGCCCTCTGCGTTCGGAGTAAGCGACAGTAATCACTAGGCCATACAGATGCGCCTAAGCACAATGACAATAAAATACAGTTTGAATCCAGTTAAATACAGTGGTCAGTGTGAGTGGACATCAACTAGTATGATATTTTCTGTTGATCTTGATTGCAGAACATAAAAAAATATTAGTATGCATGTATACTTTAATTATTCCTCGTTAATTCTACCATCCACGGAAATCAAACCTTGCTCCTCAGGATGGGAAGTTGTTTCGCCATAAAAGTCTCGAGACAGATAAACGAGAATCTGAGACAGATAAACGAGAATCTCATTGAAACATCTAGAGTGAAGGTGAATGTTACTGCTCTCTGTTGAGGGCGAGTAGAAATACTCTAATGCTGCGAGTAGAAATACTCTAATGCTGCATTAGTGTTCTGCAATCCACCTTCACTCTCTGGCCTGCACCGACCGAAAATTCAGTCGCTGTTAAAATTTTAGTATTTGCCTGAAGACGAGCACCAGTCGTTCGAAACGCGTCGTGAAAAAATTAATGTTATAAAACTGATTATTTCTAATGTTGTGACTGTTGCGACATTCCTGTATTATATTGGGTTGGTGCATAAGTTCGTAGCGTTTTTCCACAAGTTCAATAAACGTAACAGGTGCACATTAGAGACTTAAGTCATCAATAATATGTTCTCCTTTTACAACCGTCTGTCAACGCTGGGGTAGCTTTCCGATTCCGCGAATGCAGAAATCACGTGATTTTGAGGCGAAGAACAGATCAGGTCACGTTTGGAGCTCATTTTTATCCAGGAAGGAAGTTCCTTGAAGGTTGTTCGATAGAGAGTTTGAAAAGGTGAAAATCTGCGGGCGCAACATCAGGTGAATAAGGTGGGTGTGGAATGCCTTCTCAACCAAACGTGTGTGTAGTGTTTTTTTGTCAGTCGAGCAGACTGCCGGCGGGCGTTATCGCGGAGCAGCATCACTTCACGCAGTCTTCCCAGTCTGTCAACATCTCAGTTGTTGACAGTAAATGTCAGCAGTGATGGTTACACCTCGGGGAAGGAATTCGTAGTACACCAAACCGCCGCTGTTCCACCGGATGCCTAACATTATGTTTTGTGGATGAGCGCCAGTCTTTGTACAGGGAGTTGCTGCTTTGTCTGGGCTCACCCATTCCTTTCTTTTCTTTATGTTAGCATATAGACACCAATTTAAAGACACCACTTCTTGTCAGTAGCAACGATACAGCGTAGGAATTCATGATGTTGTTCATGAGCCAATTGATAGCGAGCAAGTAGAGATGCACATATGGCCTCCCGCTGATTTTTGTGATTTTGCCTTAGAGCGGTAGATGTACACCCCATTTTTCTGCGGTGGCCGTGCGGTTCTAGACGCTCAGTCCGGAACCGCGCGACTGCTACGGTCGCAGATTCGAATCCTGCCTCGGGCATGGATGTGTGTGATGTCCTTAGGTTAGTTAGGTTTAAGTAGTTCTAAGTTCTAGGGGACTAATGACCTCAGATGTTAAGTCCCATAGTGCTCAGAGCCATTAGAACCATTTTTCAACGTTCCCCACAACATAAAAGCATTACACGATGGTGGAATGATCACAGTTAATCACATCTACCGGTTGTCGAGTACATTTGACATGGATCGTTGTGGATTAATGCGTTTAAACTGCCTTCATCAAACACCGAAGGTCTTCCTGAGTGTGGAGAGTCACTAATGTCAAAGCGATTCTCCTTAAAACGCGAAACCATTTTCTTCCCGTGCTCTTTCCAGTGGCGTTATCCCCATAAACATATTTCTGGCAGCCTCCCTACTGTGACCGCCCTATTGAACTCAAACAGGAGACTATGTCGTAAATCATTTGATTTGCTCCACTTGCGTCCACAGCTCCAAACACGATCTTGCAAATGAACTCTGGCTCGTTCACTACCTATTTTTCACGTGGCTCATCTGCAAAGGGGGTTGGTAGTGAACGGTTGCATTTGCGCCCCTACTATTGAATCATATATTGGCTAGCTTTTGAACAGCAATGAATTCAACTATACACTTTCAGGTTTAAACTTATCTATTCAAAGAAACATTTAAACTTTGTGGCCATGCATTTTTCAGTCCACAAATGTATCCGATCTGTACAAATAATAATCGGTGCAATTCGTACACTGATTGTCTCACACCTACACACTTTCACGTTGTTCCTTCACATACACTGGCGCCCATGCTTACACTAGGGGCACTTTGCCGCTCCCAACTTGGCACCACAACGGACAACAACCAAAGACCCGATTTTCCCGCTCATATCCACAGTCTTGAGTCGAGTCACGTGACACTACATTAGTCAAAATAATCCCTAAACATGGCCACAATTCCTTTACAATTTTTTATAAGATTTAAATATTTAAATCTAAATACATTATATAGTTTTACTCATTCATTACCATAATTTTATAATTCGTTGCAATTAAAAGAAAACCAAAACACTATGCAACGGAACTGCAACGCCCATCAAAACACAAAACAAGTATTTTCCGGTCTAGTTTGCTCAACATATCATCTCTACTGCTGTGCTTTAAATTTAAATTACGAACTACTTGAAAGAGATCCATATTATTCCCTGTTACCTTACAATCTCCAAATTACAAAGTGGCAACACGTAAACTCAAATAGCGACATTGAATTACAAACAGGAAATGACTACAGCTCAATAAACCCTTAGTAATCGGAATACCAATATGAAAAAGAAATAAAAAGAAAAACGGCTACGAGCTTAAGCACCTATCTAATAGTCGCGGAAAGCCGATACAGTGATTGAATTCTCGGAAAGACGTTGGTGGTCATCTTCTGGGTTCAGAAATCTGTATCGTCAGCGCCTCTGAGCGGGCAGCTTGGGTGTACCGGGCCCGCCCAGGGAGCGGGCCAGCTAACAGCTAGCACCGCAGTGTTTGTTGTAATTGCAGCTGTCGCGATCCCGGGCTGTCAACACGGGCGCCCAGCTGTGCAGCTGTCACAACAGCGCCTGCCCGCTGTCCTCGCCTTCAGAGAGGACATCACAGGAGGGCCCGATCGCGGTCTTCTAGTGCCAACTATCACGGCCACACGAGTGTTGTCTGTCGCCCAGCGCGCGCAGCTTTTCTGTCCAGAGGGCTTCTGACGCAGAGCAAATCGACAGTCACAAAAGGGTCAGAATCGGACTGAGTTGAAACCCCTACGCATCAACCAGAGGTAGAGTTGCATTCTACCAAAACTACCGTTCGGTAGTTTTGGATCAGTACATAAGTGCCTGTATTACCGATAGCATTGGTATGGAAAGAAACATAAATGAATCATTTAGTATTTGATCAGTGTGTATTTTATAGCCTTATAAAATATAAATTGCATTTCATAAGTAATAAAAATTAGTTGACTGTGTAACCCGCACTTTTATGTAAAAGAACGGTAATAGTTTTGATTCAAGTACAGTGTATGTGCAGAAACATAAAAGATCTATACTACTATTGTTGTTTTGTACTTAATAGCACGTTCGTCATCAAGGTCAAAGGCAAGACTTTCCTGTTATTATTGATTACTGCAAAAGTTGTTTATGAATAACACAAACGTGTTGGTGGTAAGATCCTATGGGATCAAACTGCTGAGGTCATCAGTCCTTACGGCTGCACACTACTTAATATAACTTAAACTAACATACGCTAAGAACAACACACACAGGCATGCTCGAGGGAGCCGCGCGAATCGTGGAAATGTTCCTCAGACCGCGAGACTATCCCGCGCGGCAAACATCTTTTATATATTCTTGACAAAGTATTGAAGGAAAGTTTGATATGTTTTTGTATTGTAACTTTTTAATTTTATCTATTTCTAAGGAAATGGCATTTTTACTATCATATGATAAATCTGTTTTATTTTTATTTATTTATTTATTTTTATTTTTATTTTTTATTTGCTATAACATCCTCGTTTCACGTAAAAAATCAATGATTTTCGAATAAAAATTGAATTAAACATTGACAGTTTTGAGTTTGCTAGATATTTTTAAGTAAAAAAACAGGAGGATAATTGAGCAGTCGTGGACTGTGCGGCTGGTCCCGGTGGAGGTTTGATTCCTCCCTCGGGCATGGGTGTGTGTGTTTGTCCTTAGAATAATTTAGCTTAAGTAGCTGTGTAAGCTTAGGGACTGATGACCTTAGCAGTTAAGTCCCATAAGATTTCACACGCATCTGAACATTTTTTGATAATTGTGTACAACGCAATAGTCCATAGGTTACATCGTCCTTCACATAACCTCACTCAGTTATAGGCAATTCATCACTTCTCCTTTGTACGGGAATCTAGGATGACACTGATCGCATACGCAAACAAAGGGGTCGAAATGAGGTAACACCCGATAGAAATGCAACACACCTAAGTTACTCGTAACTGGGTTACGATCTTAACTGATCAAGGCTACAGGAAAACTACTGTTGTCTACGCTTACTTATGCTAGCCTACGGTAGTTTTACAACTGTAACCAGCGGTATTGGATGCTTCTCAGTGTAACTACAGGGCAGCCAATGCCAGCAAGACTCTGGGTTGCTAATCGAGAAGACCGGGGTTTAATTACATGGCCGTGCTGAAAAGTATTGCCTCCATGTCTTCTGATCTATTCTCAATAACAGTTGAGGTATTACACGTCATGCATATTACACGGTCGACTTTCCCCTTTCGCTGACGCAGATAGCAACCATCTGTTTTAGAGTGCTTAGAATTGTAGCGTGTAACATGATGATGTGTAACACAAGTACGTTGGTGTGCGAGGGATCTGAACCACGAACTCGTAGAATCCGTCCACCCATGGAACTCTCTATCCTTCAGCATGACAATGTCAGCTCACTCTCGAGAGTTGCGACACTTACAACAATTTGACACCCTGGTCCACTGTCAGAGATCATCCTTCATACACTCCCGACTTGGCTCACAAAATTTTCATCTGTTTCCATAAGTTAAACAATACTTTCGAGAAAATTTTGATGGTGATGAAGCGATGGAAGCAGGGGTGAGGTTTTCGCTCGGTCGACAAAATCAAACATTCTGTAGCACCAATATCAACAAAATGGTCTCTCTTTGGGAGAAATGTATTCGGTGCCTGGGTGGCCAGGTAGTGAAATAAATATGTAAAAACCGGGAATAAAGATGTATAATGTTAACAAAGTTTGTTTGATTGAAAATGCTTTAAGACTTTTCACATAGAAAAATTCCGAGGCACTACTTTTCAGCACTCCATCGTACCTGTCGGACCATCTGGATGAAGGAAAATGTCGAGATGACTTCTTCGAGCAGAATACCGGATTTACTGCATCATCCCTGGTCAACCCGAGCTTGTGCTCCACTGACCTCGTCGTAGATGGGACATTTCTAGCCCCAAACTTCCCTCGTTTCACAGCTGTTACTTTCCACCATGGCTCTCAGGCTCAAATACGAAAAATGTTAGGATAACCCACTCTCCATGATCTCATTAGGCACGTAAGAGTGACGTGGAATGGACAGGATAAGGAAGGTAATCGGTGGAATCGTATTAAAACAAACCACTCCGAAATTCGTCTTAATCAATTTAGGGAAACCAAGGACACCTCATTAAGGATGGCTGGTGGGGATGTAGACTCCTTTCCTCTTGAAACCATTACACCACATCGTTTGGTTGAAATATGGAAATGATAGATGAATCGTCTCTCCTATAACAAATAATATACATACTCATCATCATCATCATCATTATTATTATTACTGTTATCAACACCACCATTATCAACTCCATCATCGTTTCCATTCGAAATCCATTGTCAGATGAAGCTTTCTCCCTACTCCTGTCATCTTCTACACACCCCCAGCATTCTGATACCATCCAGTCTCATTAGATATTTCAAGTTCTTCATCTTTTCTTATCTCTCGGAAACAAGTAGACCACCTCTTTGGACAATTTACCATCGGCTACACGTACGCCGCCCCCTGCCCCCCCCCTCTCCAGTCTGCATTTCATTTCGGTTTCAGTCGTAATTACGAGTTCCTCTGGAGTTTGTTTCCTGTCTCTCCTAGAACGTATCTGTCCATTGTAAACTGAGCACCTGATAATACACGCTCCATTCAAACTTTTCGTTTTGTAAGTTTACCGCATGGATTGGGTCACTTCATTTTGAAGCCCACTGCCCAGAAATAGTTCTCTAGAGCAGTAGGAAGCAATTATTACAAAAGAATCTCGAAAAACTCGCATTTGAAGTTCAGAATATTTCCGAGCGTTGTTAAGTAAAAATATTTTTAGTCAGAAAACATAATCTCTAATTCTAACTTTAATGTCGTAATGAAGTGTTAACAGACAAATACTGAATCATATTTTCAATAAAATAACATATTATAGTTTTAATTACTGATCCTATTAAATGAATTAGAATTTCTTACAGACGTCCGAAATGCCCTATTGTAAGACATAAAAAAGGATTTTGTTTTCTTACAGTTTTAAATATGGCCATTTCTCAGCAACCCTATACAATTTTTGAACATAGGAATTATACAGCCAGCCAGTTTGCAAATAACTGTTTCGTACAAGAGACCTAGGTTTCGACACCTACTAAGGGTGTCTTCAGCAGGCTGAAATTTTCAGGAACGGTAAAATTAGATTTCTAGAAAGCAATGGTCAGAATTTAGAGCAGTCATGCTCAAGTTAAAAATAAAGTAAAACACGTTTCAGCCTTGTCACACGGCTGGAAAGTGCTTTATTTTGTTTTAGACTTGAATACAGGTGCTCCAAATTCTGGCCAATGTTTTATCGCAATGTAATTTACGCTTCCTCAAAATTTCGTCTGCTGAAGACACACTTAGTAGGTGTCGAAACCTAGGTCATTTGTACCGAACAGTTATTTTCAACCGGTTGGCTGTATAATTTCTATGTGTGGTGAATTCGTTTTCTATTTCGTGTTTCGCATTCACGTATTGTGGGAGTAACATCAAATCAGTCTTCCGATTGAAGACCAGAATAACAAATATATACTGAAGCAGTTCCTTCTTTTACGATGAATGTTAGCTCATGTTTTGTTGGAATTGAAGTCCCATCTGGTTCATGGTTTAGCTCGTACAAACGACAACACTTGCTCCAGTAAGTAGAATTTTTGTAAGACCTGACATCCGCAGTTACAGACATAAGTAACACGAGATCTCAAAAAATTATTTACTGTATTGATCAAATGAGTTCAAATGGCTCTAAGCACTATGGGACTTAACATCTGATGTCATCAGTCTCCTAGAACTTAGAACTACTTAAACCTAACTAACCAAAGGACTTCACACACATCCATGCCCGACGCAGGATTCTAACCTGCAACGGTAGCGGTCGCGCGGTTGCAGACTGTAGCGCCTAGAACATCTCGGCCAAACCAGCCGGCATAGTAATGATCGATATAGCACCAACATCTGATGGTTTTTATTCGTGGCAACAATTTGACCCCTTTCAAACTCGTCTAGTCGGCTGTAGGAAGTAGGCATGGTCGGCTACGTGAGCCTTTGGGTGTGAGACTTCTGTATTAAAGAAAATGATCAAATATGTGTGAAATCTTATGGGACTTAACTGCTAAGGTCATCAGTCCCTAAGCTTACACACTACTTAACCTAAATTATCCTAAGGACAAACACACACACCCATGCCTGAGGGAGGACTCGAACCTCCTCCGGGACCAGCCGCACAGTCAATGACTGCAGCGTCTGAGACCGCTCGGCTAATCCCGCGCGGCCCCGTATTAAAGGGTAGACACAAATGGTGCACTGGAAGCTGCCACTCCGCTGTGGCGGGCGGCTTTGAAACCATTATCAGTGAATCTGCTATCCCCCAGGTGGCATATGCCATCATCGTATCGAAATCGACTTCGTTTTTCCAAGTATATACTAATCTTTTTCCGGCAGTGTAAGATGAGAGAATTGCCGAACACAACCCTTACGAGCAAACAAAGAGTGTTGTCTCAGAAGGGCAATGCACCGATGATGTCGCCTTCATGAAGTGCTTGGAGTTCACGGTGGCTGGACAGCGTATTTCCTTGCTCGTGGATGGGCGGTCCGGTTAGCAAACCAACTCGCAGGGGGATCGCGCCTGAGCGGCAGGCAGCCCGGCGCACGCGCCGACGCGAGCAGCTGCGCGCCACGCACGCGTTGTGCGGCACAATATGTCGGCCCATTGTGCCGGGGGTAAACAGCGCTTTGTGGCGCCCCGGCCCCCTGTCACGCGCTGGGGGTCGGCACCGCAGCAGGTAACGAGTGGGCAGCCCGCGCCGCATCGCGCTCGCCCGGCACTGAACAAACAGAGCGAGGCGTGAAGTGCGCTGTGGCGTGGGGAGGACGCGCTGATTGGGAGTAAAGTTTACCCTCCCTCACAGAGGCGCCTGCGCAGAACTCGTAAAATCTCAAGTGCTATGTCGTATTGAGCAACTACTCACATACCGCACACTCCATTGTCCCATACAACTTTTTAATTACTATCTAGAAAAAAAAAATGAAATTACGTAAATACTATTGTTGCATTTATTTATTTGTTTACAGCCACGTTTCTGCAGTCCTGAGACACACTGAAATTCTTATTGCCATTTGCCCATTTTGTGGTAAGATCTTATGGGACCAAACTGCTGAAGTCATTGGTCCCTAAGCCCTACAGACTACTTAATCTAACTTAAGCTGTGGACAACACAAACACACCCATGCCCGAGGCAGGACTCGAGACTGCGACGTGGGGAGCCGCACGGACCGTGACAAGACGCCCTGACCGCGCGGCTACCTCGCACGGTCTGAAATTTCCACGCCACAGTACCGTTTGGCACTGGTACAGGAGCCAAAAAAAAAAAAAAAAAAACGAAAAAAAAAAACAACGACGCAACCTGTCAATAAGTACAGTGTCGTGAGGTAATTAATTTTCTGTGCCGTGTCGTCGATAGCCAACCAATATTCGATTATACGGAGTATCTTCGCAAATATTTCGCAGGCCCGACTAACATTCGACCAGCAGAATCCAGTACGTTATATTAGGTAGGTGCACAAGTTCGTACCGTTTTTCCACGAGTTTAACAAACATAATAGATACACATAACGGAGATTTTGTAGTCAAAAATCACTATTTACGACAGCCTGTCAACGCTGGGGCAACTTTTCGATTCCGCAACTGTAGAAAACACGCAGTTATGAGGCGAAGAACTGACGAGCCGTGTTCGGAGCACACTTTCATCCGAAAGGGAAGTTCCTCAAAGGACGTTCAATGTCTAGTACGATAAAAAAAAATAAGTTAAATATATTCCAATTCTTTCAATTTTAAACTTATATATATATATATATATATATATATATATATATATATATATATATATATATATTGTGTTTCATACTAGAATGTCGTGTTCCCAGTTTGGCGCAGCTTTGCCACAGTGTAAGGTGTCAGGCAAATCCAACACCTTCCATGAAAACCCTAACATGATAAGCAAATCCGGCAGTAAGTCACATAGCTCCAAATAAATCCTGACATTAAAAGCAATACGATCAACGAGTGAGCAAATGCAATACCACAGACTAACACAAGAACGCCTAAATGCATGTCATACCTTCCCACCGTGAAACAGACACAGTTCCGAGGGAAGAAACGAGAAGCTGAGAGCAGAACCGTGTTAAGCTAGAAGGCCCTACGATAACAGACGGACACCCACAATCCGTCTGACGCCAGGATCACCCCCAGCACATGTTAAAAAATAGAGCCCTCTAGAAGAACAGTACAGATCTTACGATAACACTAAAAGGGCCACACCAGCTGCAATTTTTAGCGTGAGACTTTTTCGCGTCTCTGTTACGTTGCAATCGTTAAAAAACATTGCCCCACCACGAAAGGTATAGCGTTTCTCATTGGATAGACAGAATTTTTGCAGTTCTGAGTGAAGCCTTATGCGCTATCGCGTGCGTTCATTACCTTGTCGTTGGTTAGGCAGTGTCAGCGGACGGCGGGCGGCGCAGCTCCACACACCTCGCCATCTCAGAAGCAACTCCCTCCTAACTTCTCCTTACTACAATTTACTGAAGTTGGTTTAAAAAAAGCTATCTGGCTATCTTTTCAACTGACCAATCAGGGTCTCAAGGTTAACCTTAAGCTCCGCCTACAAAAATTCTGTCTATCCAATGAGAAACGCTATACTTTTCGTGGTGGGGCAATGTTTTTTAACGATTGCAACGTAACAGAGACGCGAAAAAGTCTCACGCTAAAAATTGCAGCTGGTGTGGCCCTTTTAGTGTTATCGTAAGATCTGTACTGTTCTTCTGGAGGGCTCTATTTTTTAACATGTGCTGGGGGTGATCCTTGCGGTCAGCCGGATTGTGGGTGTCCGTCTGTTGTCGTAGGGCCTTCTAGCTTAACACGGTTCTGCTCTCAGCTTCTCGTTTCTTCCCTCGGAACTGCGTCTGTTTCACGGTGGGAAGGTATGACATGCATTTAGGCGTTCTTTTGTTAGTCTGTGGTATTGCATTTGCTCACTCGTCAATGAAATCTCATGGTGTTCACATTTGTTACTTGAAGTTAAAATCTGAAATGCGATGATTTTTCTGTTATATAATTATTGAGAAGCCACATCAGCCTCTGTAATTGACGACAAATTAAATACGTAATTAAACATAATTGAAAGTCACTGTAGACCAATTTTGATAGTTGTCTCTTTTATGAAACTTAATTTAAACCTAGATTATAGATGTGATGTGGCATAGGCCATCCTTCGATCCATTGTAGAACTTGGAAACCCATTCAGGGAATATTCGCTCACATTTTTGTTGAACGCAGTTGTTTTTATCATCCTGTATTAAAATATTTCCTTTTATCAATAGTGCTATTTATAAACAATGTTTTGTGAGTAGAATAAAATTTCCAATGGTAAACGTAAACGCTTTTTCGACGTTATTTTATCAGCTAACTAAAAATAGGAAAGTCTTGAACTCCTTCCCACTAAATCTAGTTAGTATTAAGATTCATATACAGGGAGTGCAGTGGAGCTGATGCTGAAATCATTAAGTATTTGATTATATCATCGCTAGTCTCATTGAACTCTTCTGAACCCTACATGTCATGTGTGGTCTGGCGTCTCCTAACCAGCAACAGGTCCCAGGTTCAAACTAGTCAATTCCCAAAAAAAAAAAAAAAAAAAAAAAAAAAAAAAAAAAAAAAAAAAAAAAAAAACGCTCAGAGCGTCGTTGCGCGAAAGTGGTAGGGATACACGACTTAGCACAAACAGACACCACGCAGAATGTTAGAACAGGAAACAAGAAAGCGGTCGAAGACGTCCGTCTTCTGGTCGGCTCCTGATCGTTGTCAGAAGGAGGACAGTTTTTGATTATGCAAAGGCTTCTATTATTTGGAAAAGAACAACCCGAATTTCTTTACGTAATCAGTATGAAATTTATAATCACCTAAGGGACCTTTAACAATGAACTGTTAAAAAAATTGCATTTGCAAATGAAATCATAATTAAAGGGGGCAGCTATGAGTTGTATAGAAGACAAGGAGCGTTCTTTTGTCTACGACCAGGATGCCGCAGTATTCTCTTTTGTAGCAAAGGCTGTTTGATATTTATAAAAATAGTATGACATGGAGGTAAAAGAAGTATAAAAGACAAGAATAGAATAAGAAATCTGCTAAACACTAAATATATTCCAACAATTCTCACAAGCAATTAGGCCTTATTGATAAACTTAAACAAGTACTTTTCTAAATGTATGGTGCGATCAGATTTCAGCCTGTCCTGTGCTAGCTCCTTGGTTCACGTTTTTGTCACAAATTACAGTCATTGCTTTTCTCCTTCCTTCAAGACAATTCTTACACCGTTCAACACCTTCATAACAATAACTTGCCGGTTTACAGTAGGCCTATCGAACATAAATTACTCGAATTTTACTAATTAATAATGTTGTCTGCACGCTGGCAAGACCGCTCACTTTTATGGCTTAAAGACGACCTTCTTTACGCTTTCACATTACAAGCAGAAGTACGATAAAATCTGAAGATCTACAAAAGTTTTTACTGTCATCTTTTATTTAGAGTGAAGTGGAACTTTCAGATCAGCTTCTGTTAAGATGTTTCTTTGACTGCGCAATCGATGTATTAGCGTCCGCGCTAGAAGCGCATGATTAGTTACATAAATTATATAAAAGAAATGCCTTTCAAAGAATAGGTCTCATCTCATAAATTGATCATTTAATACACATATAGGTGAATGCCTTTCCAAGGGTGCTCACAGCTTTCATACTACGGAAATCCCAATAATGAGATACAGATGGAGAGCGGAAAAGATGAAGAAGGTCGGTGCGGAATGAGTCCCCAACCCTGCTCCTGTATATTGTTTTTTGTCAGTCTAGCAGAGTTCGGGTGGGCTTTATCGTGGAGTAGCATCACTTAAGTTTTCCTGTTCGTTGTTCTTGGACTGCGTCTGCAAGACGTCTCAGATATTAATAATATATGTCGTCTGCGCTGGTTACATCTCAGGACATGAATTCGTAGTACACCACACAGTCGGTGCACCAACAGATGCATAACTTTATCTTTTGTGGATTCGCGCAGGTCTCTGTACACGGGATAGGAATGGTCGGTGTTGTTCACGAGGCACTTGATGACGAGCAAGCAGATATGCACATGTAGCAACCCGCTGATTTTGGTGATTATTGGCTGAGGCCATGCCATATACATACAACCGATTCCTGAACGTTCCAGCTTTGCATGCAAATGTCGCAATGGTGCAATCATCACAGTTCATCACATTTGCCAGTTCTCGAGTACAATCAAGTGAATGACAGTGGATTAACGCGTTTAAGCGATGTTCATCAAACTCGGAAGGTCTTCCTGAAGGTGGAAAGTCACTAATGTTAAAACGATCCTGCTTAAAACGAGAAACCCATTTTCTTGTCGTGCTCTGTTCAATGGTTATCCCCATCCGTGGCGCAAATGTTTCTGAATGCCTCCGATGACTCCACTGCTGTCGCCCCTCTATTGAACTCAAACAGAAGAATAAGTCGGAAATGTTCCAATTTCTTCACTTGGCACTCCATTTTCTAGCGTCCTCAGCTCCACTCACTATCTACAAATGACAAAATTACGAAATTAAACTCAAGTAGCAATAGTGAACTACAAATAAAAAAATGACCATCCATAAGTAAACTCATATCCACCACAAAACAAAAACGTTACGAACTTACGCACCAACCTAATCCTAGCCAGCGGACGTTGAACACAAACGAAAGTAGCATTGGGTGTTGCCCCAAGCGAGCTTAAGAATTTGTAGGGATTTGAGAGAACTGGTGAAACATCCCCTTAGAAAAATTTATAAATGACTGTGCTGGTAAACTTCTTACGTTATTTGATTTTCAAACAGCTGAGCCAAACTGAACGTACTTAAACAGTTTTCTCCTTAATTATTCTGATCATCACTAAACTGACACACAATATTTTTAGCGCAACGCAATCTGACTTTCAATAATTCCTACAAAAGAATGGCCCTGCCTAACAATAACCTATACCTTTCATGAATCACTTACAAAAATCTTCGTTACTCGAACTACTGCAATGCAGGGAGCGCTAATACTGCCAACTAAATAAAAGATCCAAACTACTGAAGGCACTAACTACTGATAGGGATAGTTAGCAAATGAAAGATTTTGATAGAGAACAAACAATGTATTTACCTTA
This sequence comes from Schistocerca gregaria, assembly GCF_023897955.1. Lineage (NCBI taxonomy): Eukaryota > Metazoa > Arthropoda > Insecta > Orthoptera > Acrididae > Schistocerca > Schistocerca gregaria. Next base: position 239,332,831 of record NC_064926.1, read on the forward strand.
ATAGTGTTCAAAAGTCATAATATACATGTATAATTTGTGGCAATCAGTTTGGCTAATTTCCTTTTTCTGACGGAAACACGTCCAGCTTATCCGATCATATTAACATCTCAGAACTCTGGCTTCTCTCTCCCCACATCCACCACTGCTGGTGGCTCACCTCCAACTGAGCAACACTACGCGCTGTTAACATCCAACTGCCCAACACTTCAATAGCGAATATTCCAACAATGCCAACCAGCCACAGACAGCACACAGCACAGTTAGTGATTTTCATACAGAGCGCTACGTGGCGTTACCAACATAAAAACCTAAACAGCCTACTTGCTCTGGTACTATGCTGAAAGCCAGAAGAAGTTAACACTTCATTGACACTCAGTAGCGAAACACACGAAAACAACATTAGTTGAACATTGACACTGTAAAATGAAATGTCGTGTAGCTAAGGCCTCCCGTCGGGTAGACCGTTCGCCTGCAGCAGGTCTTTCGATTTGACGCCACTTTGGCGACCTGTGCGTCGATGAGGATGAAATGATGATGATTAGGACAACACAACACCAAGTCCCTGGGCGGAGAAAATCTCCAACCCAGCCGGGAATCGAACCCGGGATCTTAGGATTGACATTCCGTCACGCTGACCACTCAGCTACCGGGGCCGGACATTGACACTGTGATCTGTCAAGGTATCCGATAATCATACTTTTAATTAGTATTTCATAAACATGCTTTTTAGAAATTTAAAAACGGCTTCCTGTAATACTTGCCTTCTTTGACCCGCAAAAATTTCATGAACCACAAAACCCTTCAACAATTTTTCACAGACACAAAGAAGAAATCCTCCTCCATCAGTGTAAAGGCGTTAAAATTTGTTCACTTCATATAAAATGAATTTTTGACGGGAAATATCAATACAGATTATATACTGGTTTCCCGTCGAAAGCATGAAAACCCGTCTGATGATGAATTGTAAAAAATTCGAAACCGGTAACGGTACGTTTTGAAATAAAGTAACGTAAAACCGATTTGTGGCTGGTTGCTGTTCACTATGAACAATTTATTTTATATAGCAGCCACGGTCTCCAACCATGTATATCTATGAAGAAACTGCTTTATTTATTTGTTCCTAGCTTTTAAAATGTTAATTCAACCTTTTAAAATTACAAGGAAATTTGAACTTAATTTTAATTTGAAGAAAATCAGTCAAATAAGATAGTTTTCATTATAAATTAACATTAGTGGCTTCTTGACAGTTTTTACACGGTGAACCAGTTTACAACTTTATACGTAGCTCTTAACATTCCTCTTATGTCCCACTATTTTCATTATATTCTGCCTGGGACAAACAAATAATTACTTAGAATTACCCACCACTTCGACCGGTCAGTTCTCAAGATTATTCATGTCACCTCTGTCTGTCCTTTATATTAACAAGGTACCCGTAGCAAGGAATAAATCAGCTTGCGGTACCAGAAACAGTCATCAGATCAAACGTTATGAAAATGAACGCACAATTTCTTTGAAGAACCTTTTCTGGAAGTCCTTAGGCCAAAGGCTTTGTCAATATCCCACCACACTTTTAACAGAAAGACTTTCGCAACAAAGTCCAAACGCGTTTTTGAATATGTCCAGCTCCTTTGGCGGTATGTAAACCCGTAACCCTTTGCTCGAATGGTCACAGTGCCTCAAAAGTTCCTAGGTCGGGGTACAGTACATCTTTTCAATGTAATCGACAACCACTTCCCGTCCTCTTCATCCATAATGACGACCCTCAGTCCGAGTGCGTTCCTTGCCACACCACGACCTGCTGTCGGCACCTGCACAAAATACAACCACTACTTCGTCGCAGGCCCAATCCACACTCATATCTACTCGACGCTGACCAGATGCCGCTCTCACTGCAGTACTGACTGACTTATCTCCTCATTCGCGCCTCACTTCAGCTATTACCGTATTCGCTCGATAATAAGCAGCCAAAGGATATAAATAGCCCCTCCCCCTCTAAATTGCGAGGAAGAAATAAAAAACAATATTTTGCACAAAAGTAATTTACTCTGATGATAAGGAGGACCAATAAGCAAGAATATACTCGAACCTTCCTAGCAGATTAAAACTGTGTGCCGGACCGAGACTCGAACTCGGGACCTTTGCCTTTCGCGGGCAAGTCTCTACCATCTGAGCTACCCAAGCACGACTCACGCCCCATCCTCACAGCTATAGTTCCGCCAGTACATCGTCTCCTACTTTCCAAACTTCACAGAAGCTCTCCTGGGAAACTTGCATAACAAGGACTCTTGGAAGGAAGGATATTGCGGAGACATGGCTTAGCCACAGCCTAGGGGATGTTTCCAGAATGAGATCTCTGCAGCGGAGTGTGCGCTGATATGAAACTACCTGGAAGATTAAAACTGTGTGCCGGTCCTGCCAGGAAGTTTCATATCAGCACACGTTCCGCTGCAGAATGAAAATCTCATTCTAGAAGAATACATTCGCCCAGAAGGGTGACTGATGACTTGTTAATCTCACCAGACAGTATAAGGACATGGTCTTCTACCAGGAGCCAAGAACACATTTTTCGAGGGTTGTCCTTAAACGACTTGTTTATGGCCACATCTAGCACCTGTATTTTTGAAGTCATTCGTCTGGGTATTACGAAAAGCAAACAGGGTCCCAGGCTTGCTTTTCAAAACGGTAGATCGTTCAAGTTTGCGTTATTGCGTATTAAACTATATTCTTTCTCTTTTAGGTTCAAATGCTAATTGTATTGTTGCAAATAAGCATAAATGATTCACAGCTACAGTATATAAAAAGACAAGATAACGGTTATAAGACGCACACTAACTTTTCGAGGGTGAAATCTGGCTTATTTTCGGACCAATGAGGAATATGCCACAGTCCACAGTGCATGGGATGGGAGACGCCTCATATACGATAATATAATCGACTACATAACGTGGTTCAAGTACCTCTAATGTTTTCAGTGCACATGAACGATTTATCAGACATAATTAGTAACATTAAAACATTGTTCACTACCAGGAAAGTAATGGCGTTGGATAGTAAGAAAGATACATGCAAAGACTTTAACAAAATTTTTAGCTGGTGTAATGAGTGACAGATCTCTTTAAATTTTGATAAATGTCAGGTAATTCCTATGACAATGAGAAACAAAGTTAGGGTATCTGATTACGAGGTTGTTGGTGATCACACTGAGCACACCAAACCATATAAAAATTTAGGATTGATACTAAAAAGTGATATGAAATGATACAATGACGCAAAACCAGTATTAGGGAAGTGGAATGGAACTTAAAAATTTTGTAAATTTGTGGTAAGATCTTATGGGACCAATCTGCTTAGGTCATCGGTCGCTAAGCTTACGCACTACTTAGTCTAACGTAAACTAACTTACGCTATGAAAACACACACACCCATGCCCGAGGGAGGAGTCGAACCTCCGACGGGGGCAGCCGCGCGGACCGTCACAAGACGCATCAGACCGTGCGGCTACCAACAGCGGCCAATGGAACTGCCATTTTTTTTGAAGATGTCGATGAATGTACGGCACATCCGTAAAGGAAATCACGAATTAGACGCTAATGTGAGCCATTCTGAGACAATATCAGGCAGACATGACAACAGACATCGAACGAATTCGGAGACGCGCTGCTAGGAACGTACTGAAATTGTAATGTAAGTGCTATGGGAACTAGTGCTGATGGAAGTACGACAATAACGAACCCTCATATGACACAGTGGATGGGTGGTAACGATGCTTCCAATGTAGTCATACAGATCTGAATGGTGAAAAACTAAGTGGCAGGCCACCTGTGAGTTCAAAAATGGTTCAAATGGCTCTGAGCACTATGGGACTTAATTTCTGAGGCCATCAGTCCCCTAGAACGCAGAACTACTTAAACCTAACTGACCTAAGGACATCACACATATTCATGCCCCAGGCAGGATTCGAACCTGCGACCGTAGCGGTCGCGCGGTTCCAGACTATAGTGCCTAGAACCGCTCGGCCACTCCAGCTGGCCATCTGTGCGTGAATAAACAGAAATAATAACAGGAATGGAGGCCCCAGTGTAAGAGGACCGGCGTATCATAATCGAAGCGACAGTGAAAAACTAAAAATCCGGCATGCACAGTCCCGCGTTTCATTCTCTACAGGGCACAATCGCATATGCTGCTTCTTTAGGTCATGAAATATTGACTTCCCCCACCCAATATTCTTCTGACATGGAGCCTCTTTTCTCGGGTGAAGATATGATCGCGTGCTAGGCATTTCCAGGCTGAGGAATTTTCGAGGTTGATCGTTTGCTGAATAGCCAAAATGCGGGCTTCTACAAATAAGATCTCCTCCAGGTAAACCTTTATTGAAAGAAGTATGTCAGTTTCAGGGTCGCAGCTTCATTTTTCCCGAGATGTTAATTAAAACATTGTCTATCTTCAGGAACGGTGAATTTTAGATGTACTTCTTCCCTTGAAAGAGCAGCTTTGAAAAAAAAAAAAAACTGCCAAGTGTTTAACGCACAACGTGAAACTAGTCCCCTGATTGAGTAAAACATGAATCTCAATGCTGTGAAGATACCCACCATTCCCACGAACAGTCACATTCTGCGCAAGGTCATCTGAATGCAAAAGATTCAGTTTGGTCCTGTTTTTAATGGCAATCCATGGGGAGATCGCTTAATAGAATCTTTCAATATACTGAATAAGCGCCCCCAAGAATGTGTTTAAATGCAGGATATACTAATGAGGTTCTATAATTACGAAACGATAATGGGATTTAGTATTACAATGAAATTTATTAATTTCAAGAACAAATAAATCCGATATTCAAATGCTATGACAATACGTGGCTATTAAAATACAAGTTGAACAATTTCCCATCAGTAATTATTTGGCAAAGTTGGAGCATAACTTGGAGAACAGTGATAGAAGTACAGAACTCACCTATAGAATCACAAATGATAATTATATCCGCTGTGGATACGGTGCGAGGATACTTGATCCAGGGGGGGGGGGGGGAGGGGAGGGGGGATCAGGGCGTCGAAAATGAGTCCCTGTCCCTGCTTTGCCAGAGCTGCAAAATACTTTACCAAACGCCGTGCTTGATTCGTGTGGAGTCAGCTGTCGGCAACAGGCTGCATTGCAGGTCCCAATCAGCACTGCTGACCTACCAGATGAGCTGCGGTTAGGGGCAATGTTCTAGTACGTAGCGATATCGAAACCGAGTTCCCTGGCTGGCAGTCTGGATTAGCACTTAGAAAACTCTGTCCGGCCTACCAACACAGCGAAAACTTTTCACTCTACCGGACGTGCAGTCTCTACTTACATATTCTCTCTCTGGCGGCCCAGAATAGGGTCCCAGAGAAAATTCAGTTCTCAACACAGACTCCGAAAAATTACAAACTATTTTACATTCCGGGCAACCGCAGCTGTTGAAAGGCATGATGTTAGGAAGAACTCCGCTTACAGCTGGTAAAACTGTCGTTTATTAAAACAGGACCGGTTTCGCGGCTCGATGCTGTACTTCGCTTTTTGGCTTGTAGGTTGTACCTGATGATGCGGCATGAAGCCACGGAACCGGTTGTGTTTTAATAAACAGCAATTTTACCAGCTGTAAGCGGAGTTACTTCTAACATTGTATCAAAAATTAAAACGCGCCGACCTCACCCAGCAGCTTGGCTCCCAACAGTGGCTGGTCGAGGATCTTAGCGCCAATCAGTCGTATACGAACTGCCATGTAGCTACCCGTCCAGGACACCAAGACTGTCTGACAATCAGCGTTTAAAGCACTTGCGGGAAGAGCGTCATATGCGAAGATTTCAAATAGTTTAAGTGGCTCTGAGCACTATGGGACGTAACATCTGAGGTGATCAATCCCCTAGAATTTAGAACTACTTAAACCTATTAAACCTAACTAGCCTAAGGAAATCACACACATCCATACCCGAGGTAGAATTCGAACCAGCGACCATAGCAGTCGCGCGGTTCTAGACTGCTAGAACTGCTCGGCCACACGGCCGGCCCATGCGAAGTGTAACCAATATAGAAAAGTACTGTGCATACGTGACGCGCGAACTTGGCGGACACTCCATCGCCACTTAGTTGCAATTCTAAGACAGCACTGATACAAAGCTTGACCGGTAAAGCATAGACACCATGGCATCCTGGCAGATTTCACGCTTCTCTGGCCTCAAGTGGCGAATCTATTAACGCAGTTCCATGTTGGCGTACTCACTGATCTACGCAATCCTCGTTCGCCGTTCATTCGGCGGAGAGGAAGCATGTTGTGCCCGGCTGCGCACGACACCGTTGAAAGAGATCGCCCCGACCACCGCCGTTCTCACCTGAGCTCGACCTTCTTGGAACTCGGCAAAGGTGGCCACACACACCACTGTCCTGTCCCACAGGCCTAACCCACACAGAGCCTGAGCTAATTCGAACAAAGAGTAGTTAAAGTCCTTGTTACCCAATCACTTTCCTATCAACATTTCACGAGAGGGCAGTCAAATAATATAAATGAGAGAGGCCAAGCAAAAAGGCTTTCGCATCTCTCAACATCTAACAAGATCGAAATATCTCCATAAATTGATATATTTTTATTGGATACTGACTGGGCTGCATCGGCATACACCGTCAGTCCAAAACGTTTCAAGACTTAGTGAAAATTATGGAAAGAACAGTGGATTTGTTGTGTCAGGTGTTCTGCATAGTCTCTCCCCACTTGAGTACAATGTACAGAATGATCATACAACTATGTGAAAATGTTAGAACAGTCTTTCTTTGGTATTATGTTCAACTCACTTATCCATTCGTACCTTATTGGGTTTTGGCGACCCATCAGAGACCTATTCTGGACTTGGTCGTTTTGCAATGGGTTCGTACTGTATCTTCACGCATGAAGATTTTTTCCAAAAAAGAGCTGTTCGCATTTTTCATAGTTTTGTGGTAGCAGCAGGCATTCTCGCGGTGTTATTTTTCGCTGTAGAGTCAAGTGTACGGCACAAACTATACGTACGCTCTTCTCGTCCTTAAAACGTTCTGGAGAATGTCTTGAACACTTAATTTAGAGATCTTGTGCCATTGTGATTTGTGACACAACAACGTTGACACACTATGGTTGCACGTCGCTACGTACCACTGGATGCACACAAATGACTGGTCGAAAGCACATTCGTTGTCTACAGCTGTTACTTCAAGATGCCACCGTAGCTACAGCACTGATGTTGACTATGCTCCAGCAGTAAAATCAGTCTTGGAATTTTTTGGGACGGACAACATAATGGGCAACGAATGTGCTGATTATCGTCCCAAAAACGTGTAACAGCTCGTAATTGTACAACCTCTGTTGTCAGTCGCAAAATGGATCCCTAAAAATCATTTTATTGTCATTTTATCGCATTATGATTTTACGAGTATATTCACCTCCTAGCTGTTCTAACTAAGTAAACGAGGCCATTACAGAGCCAGTAAGAAGACGTAGCGTAGACCAGAACTCTTTTAATTATCAATAAGGAGGCGAGGGAATAGGGCCATGCGACTGCCTCTCAAGTCTTCCGGCAGGACGAAGCTTGTGTATCTCACTCCCTTGTGTTCTAGCTTTATTCCTGTCTCTCTTGTGATTTTGTTCTGCTCTGCAGCAAATGGTCTTAGTCATCCTGTAACTTGTTTTGGCCTCTCTATTCTTCAGCACTCACTCCTGTAACTTCACTGTTTCTCTGGAAAAAGTTTTAACTTTTGCGACCCACGCTGTCGTCTACGAGATTAGCACTCTGTATAACGACACCCTATATCGAGGATGAAAATACTAACCTCTAATAAACGGAGACATTACTGTACGTGTGTTTATGACTTCCAATCGCCCCTTACATCCTGTCCACATCCTATTTTCCATTCTTACACATCTACTATATCACTATGACACTGTGCTTACTATAGATGTCGTGGCATAAGACAAATTCTCGCCTTAGGCAGACAGAAATTTTCACTCAGAATTGTTGATTACTTATCACGCCGATTATTTCTAACAATCGAACCAGTATTTGTAAATTACTTACTCCTTTAAAGGGGATATTTAGTGGTACCTTAAGTTCGTCGTTTTCACCTCATTTGCGTCTTCATCTGCCATTGTAAGGAAAAGCTTAACTTTGAATGACAGAATCTCCTTTGTCTTTACACTGTGGTGATAAAAGTCATGGGATACCTCCTAAAATCGTGTCGGACCTTCTTTTACCCACCATAGTGCACCAGCTAGAATTGGAATAGATTTAACAAGTCGTTAGAACTCCTCTGTTGAAATACTGAGCAATGCTGCCTCCATAATTGCGAAAGTGTTTCCGGTGCAGGAATTTGTACTCGAAGTGACCTCTTGATTGTGTCCAATAGACGTTCGATGGGATTCATGTCGAGCAATCTTGAGGTGGGGGGGGGGGGGGGGAGAGGGACCATTCGCTCGAATTGTCAGAAAGTTCTTCAAACCAATCGCGAACAACTGCGGCCAGGTGACACAGCGAAACGTCATCCATATAAATTCCATCGTTGTTCGGGAATATGTAGTCCAAGAATGGCCGCATATAGTCTCTTAGTAGCCGAATATAACCATTTCCAGCCAATGGCCAATTCAGTTGGACCAAAGTACGCAGTTCATACCAAGTAAATATAGCCCACACCATAATGGACCTACCACCAGCTTGCACAGTGCCTTGTTTGCCTTGTTGACAACCTGAGCCCATGGCTTCGTAGGGTCTGCGTGACACTCGAACTGTACCACCGACTACTACCAACTGAAAGTGGGGACCCATCTAATAAGGCCACGGTTTTCCAGTAGCCTAGGGTCCAGTTGACATCGTCACGAGCCCAGAAGTGGCGCTGCAGGTGTGGTATTTATGGTACAGGCTAACTCGATGCTTACATATAAGCATAAACAGTCCCAAGCATAAGCATAAACAGTCCCAATTACATCAAGATTATTTATTGTACTTATGACCAAATCAGCAACAAACGAAGGCGGAGAAGCTGGTCTAGTAGTAATAGTGGTGAAATAATTCCTTTGAAAAGAAGAAAGTATTTTTCTTCCCCACGATTGTTGGAGTTTAAGCTCAATCAAATGACATCATTGTCTAGGGGACGCTAAACCGTAGTCGTTTTCCCTTTTCTGTGGCGCTGTAAATCGAAGCGGCACTTTCAGTAAAAAAGGTTGGGCAGCTTGGCAAATTCGCTACGCTTATGACATTTGTTGGTGTTTATAAACACAGTGATGATTTTTAAACAGAGGAGTATAAATTCAAATTTATTAGGAATGTCTGTTGATGACGCTACGCGAGCCATTTTATCTTTCTGTATTTCTTTAAAGTGACTGTGTTATCGTGTAATAGTGTTGCCCTGACTCACGCGCTACTTCCGTGAATTCCGTTGTCTGTGTGCTGTCGCAGATACGAAATCACAATTAACAGAAGACAGCGACGGACTAAATGACATTATACTGTGTGCCATTATGACTATTACCCGATGCGGTAAGGTAATACGGAGATCAGTCATTACTTCTGTCTCCTATGAATACTGCCAGCAATCTTATGGATACGTATTTATGAAGTAGAAGCTAATTGTAAGCCGGAAACCGTCGAACATTTTCGTTTGCTTCACTTCCACAGATTTCAGTAGGCGCTGAGTATGTCCAAGAAGTTTGACGGAAGCGCTGTACTTACCTGCTCACAAAATGAGTCAATTTCGGCTGTTCAGGGTGGATTAATGCCACGGTAGGAAGGTTGCAGGTGGCGGTGTCTAAACTATTAGTCTTATAAGTACAATATGAGTTTTGCGACACTCGTATCAGAAAAACCACTGGGACGGTTGATGTTCCACTAAAATGGCAACACATGTTTTTAAACGATGCTGCTAAGCAATTCCACTCGTCAGCAAGCTTCACTTACTCCTCTGGAATAAGTGACCATACATGATATTGAACAAAAACAACTGTTGCGTTACCCGAGGAGAAGCGACATATTGATTGAGTGTATTGTGACCTCAGAAAAATTCTATTAAAGCCATGGTCAGCAAAGAAGCAAGACAATTTATGCAATCTCCGTTAGAAGTTACCAGAACCAACGTTTAGGCTGTGCCAAATGGCAAGTATTCGCTGTTCTGCAGGGACGGCGGAAGCACGAGAGGTTCCTCGGTGTTTGTCAAACAGAATGAAACGGTTATCGCTTAGGGTCGATCTTTACTGCAAAGCACTCCAAAAAGTTTTCGAGACTAGATTAATAAAAAGTAGAAAAAAGTTAAGATGGTGGTTTTAATGCTTCACGTGTTTTAATGACCTCGTCCCCCCTCGCCCCTCATCATGCCTACTATGTCCAGACTGACGACTGATATATGCACATCTGTGTCCAGCAGAAATTTATGCTCCTTTCCTCTCACAGAGCCTGAAAAATTGTATTCTGTCTGTGCATCTATTTATGCAGTGTTACATCCCATTGGGAATATCTTCCAATGGTTGAAGCATTGCCTTTACTTTGCACAGTCCTGTGCTTGGTGTCCAGCTTGGCCATAATTACTCCGTTCAGACTGCTGATACAGCTTCAGTGTGTGAGCTTGACGCCCATATCTATAACATTTCACATCTGCAGGAAACACACAGTGGTCTGTATGTATTTTTCTAACAATATCGATCTCTTCTAATTGTGTTGTGACCTTAAGAGCAACAGCCAAATCCCCAGGATTAGACATCCTAGTGGGGATCCAGGCACTCCTTCCACAGGCTACAACTACACAGATAACAAGATTCCTGTTGTGCTCTTATAGCAAACAAATACAGGTATTATTTTATGACAAATCTGGGTAGGCTTATGTGGTTAATACTAATAACAGAGTAAAAACAGCTAGGTTCTATAGCTGGGGAAGCATCACTTTAAAAAAAAAACCTACTTTCCTCTTAATATTACTATGTTAAACTTAGCCTGAGTAAGAACAATTACTTCAGCTGGCTTCAGTGAATGATGGCAAGTGGGAGACGATCTTCTTGCTCTGAAACATTAATGGGCCTATAATCCTAATATTTTCAATAAAAGGTGGAAAGTTATTTTGACACGTCTCCGGTGTTTACAAAAAGGGGCATTCCCAACAGAAAACAGAGTGAAGAATATTTTCTACTATTGATGAGATTGGGACGGTCCGTCGAAACGTTTTGCAAACTTTAAATCGATGTTTCGTCAAAAACAAAAGAAACTGTTAATGCAAATTTTTGCGGATTTCCGACTGAGTTAAGTTTATTATGGCACTGTCTACTAAAGAAAACGAAATAGTCCTTTTCGCTACTGCAGTAATTGCAACAAACACCTGATCAACAAGACTATTTTTTGTACGAATCGTCATTTTAATGTGCCTGATTTACACAAATAATACGACACAATTCACGAGGTACTGAACTCAAATGCATATTACTACAAATAAATAGTATTATTTAAGAAAACATAGAAATAGTCTCATCATATGCTCCAGTTTTTCACATACAATGCTAACAAAACGAAGTATAGCTGACGTTGATAATCAAACCTGGATACAAATTCGGAATCGGTGTCGTCACTCTTTCTTTTCCTTCCTCATTCTCATGAACAGTTCAGCCAAAATCTCGTCATTGCTGGCTACATCTGTCCCTATTCTGCCACCTTGAAAAATTTTTCCACACTTTTTTAAGCTCGCTAACCGACCAGAAATCGCTGATTAAGATATTTCGACTTTAGTCTCTGGTTAGGAGTTATTCCAGGGACCTACATCGCGTATCTCGCCCTATTCTGAGAACAGAACTTAACCAGCTGTTAACCAGAGATTGTACAACTGGCCCTATAACAAATTACCTTACAAAAACGGAGATTGGAAAAGCTTTTGCGGATAACTTTCAAAGCCATAGATACATCAAAGAAGTAATGTTCAAAACAAAATCTGTTATAAACAATCAAATTTTCATTTGTAAAAGGAAATGAACAAAAAAATTCATCATTTTCACAAGTATGATGTTATTCTTGAAAAGTTTTCTTATTGGTGAAAACATAAATAGGAAATTAATTTTTCATGATTTTTATATTTTTTAAGTGTTTTTGATAAACTTTACCAAGTAACAACACCTAATCAGTCAGTAAAAATCGTTCATAAATCAGGTTTTATAACTGTAAGATTAAACGATATTGTTCAAACTGTACCACTAGATTTTATTTGGTAAAGTGTTGTCAGAATCAAATAATGATGAAATATTGGAACAATAATTTAGTTCTTATTACATTTTTATCTGTCTAAATGGACAGTTGTTTTATTTTTCAAATATATCTCATCTACTGTTTGAAGCGTAAAAAAATTACTGAAATGCATAATCCTCAAAGAATAATGACTGAAAATGAATGACAAAGAATTGAACATCTTTGTTCAATTTGTAAAATTAAAAAGAGTAAATTCGTTTAAACATTTTCAGGTCTTGGTTACAATATTCTTGATGAAATTATTAGTAAATTACATATACCAATGACAAAAAATTTTAAAAGAAAAAACTTCATATCTTTCAAAATACATTTATATGGCAAATTGATTTAGTTGAAATGAATTCAGGAAAAATTTAGAGAAATTTCAAAAATAAAGATTCAATATCAATATTTATAAACTGATATCAACTTTTTCCTCAAAATTTGCTTGGCCTATTCCAGTTAAAGATAAAACAGCTAAAAATGTGGCCGCTTCTTTTGAAAAAAAATATTGCATATACATCATCCAAGAAATTGACAAACAGATCTTGGTAAAGAATTTTATAATAAAGAATTTCAGGAATTGAAGAAAACTACATGAATCATTATTCAACTTTTACAGAATTAGATGTGTTCATTATTGAAAGATTTAATGGAACATTAAAAGAAAAGATGTGTAAAAACATTCACTTACATAGAAATTACAAATGGACTGATTAAGTTAGAAAGCTAGTTGCTGAATACAATAATATGAAACATTCAACAGTAAAAGTGAAACAAAAGAAGTTAACACAGAAAATGTCTTATTGAAATGTAGTGAATTTACTAGATGCTGAACCTAAATATAAAACTGATGATAATGTAAGAATTAGTGAAATAAAAATAATCTTCAAAAAAGGATAGACAGCGAATTGGTCCACTAAAAGCTTTGAATTTGAAGATGTTATTCATTCGGACCCAGATACTTATAAATTAAGAGATTTTATCAGAGAAGAAGCGATAGAAAATATTTATGAACAAGAACTATAGAAAACGAATTATCCAGATATTTACGTTGTTGAAAAGATTTTCAAAAAGAAAGGTAACAAAGCATATATTAAATGGTTATGATTTGATAACATACACAACAGTTGGGTCAATAAAAATACAACTGTCTCATTAAAAATATTTATATTAATGAAGTTAGATATTGAAAGTATAAATATATGTGGCACTGAATGTAATATTTATTCCACTTATTGTTTTATTAAAGGTAAGAGAGTATATTTTATAATTAAAATAAAAGTGATAAGAATGACCTAGAATTATTTGAGAGCTATAAATCTGAATTAAGTGAACCAGATTGTTTTTACAGTATTTGTTCATTACATGTATATAAAACCATTATGAATGTTGTATTATTTTCAAATATGATAAAAGCAGTTGGAAATTCAGTTGTATTTTCTAAGAAACATTCACAAGCTTAAATACATGTACACACAATACTTCTTGTGAATACGTATTACAATTATTGAAATAATTAGAATAACAAAAAATATTCAATCTTTCTTTCATTGTTTGGAATTAGGTATATAATCAATTCTTAAAAATTCTATACAATTTAGATGTCTATTTGTCAAAATAATTATTAGTTCCTGAAGATTTTTAAATTGTGTAAAAATAATATAATAACCATAATCAAAATTATAATCATTTAATTTCAAAAACCAAAAACAGGTCTTACATCTGCATCAGTTTATGAGAAAACAATGTGTAGCAATAATGTATTTATTTGGGTGTTTATTTCAAGTAAAATTTCTGTAGTTAAATCAAATTCTTCATCTGATTTTTTGTAAAATTATACTTAATTTTATTTATTTCTAGTAAATATTTAATTTTGTTTCTGTAGGAAACTATCATTTCTTATCTTATATTCACCACATTCACCACTAAGTGGCAAAAAATCTTCACAAATTCATTGTTCGAAATTTTCAGCTTTTTTTCATTTTTGATATCATGATTAAGCAATATAATCCTGGTTCATTTATAAAATTTGTATGTCAATCTAAAGATTTCTAGAACACGAAATTTCCAAAGTATCAGAAATATCTTTGGCTTTAAGGAATGGATTATCATTTTATTCAATAATTATGAAATCTTGTTTATTGGTATACATAAGTTCGTTATGTTTAAGTTCTAAGAATGACTCCATTTACATATAATAAAATTTATTAATGTTTTTTCTTAAATTTAATCACATTTTTTCTTTTAAGTGGACAGTAAAAATAATTTGTCCATTGCATAAACACGAAAAATAAGTTAATAAAGTAGTAAAAAAAAGCAGCAGAACATGTTCCCCAAAATAGATCAAATTGATTGTATAAAAAAGAATCGAAGAGAATATAGGGAAAATAAACCAAAACATATAAAACTAATTATTACTGACCTGAATAAAAAAACAGTTACTTGTTTAATTTGAAAAAAAAGGAAGTTAAAATTTCTTCTAAACATATTCATGCATGAGACTTTAATCAACCAAAAAGGTGAGAAAATTCTTTGATTATCAAAACGTTTAAGATAGGTATTATCAAAATGTATATTTTTGTGGAAAATTTTTATGTAAAACATATTTGAAAACACACAAAAATTTTCAATATTGGAAACTTATCAGTAAAATTACTTATTTAGGTGTCAGTTCATTAATTCAATAAACACTACAATAAAGCATTTATTCCATATTGTAATATTATGTGTTTATCATTGTCTGAACTCAAAACAATTTTATTCCTTATAATTTGTGTTTAAAAGATCTAATCAAATTCATTTTTCTGTATTGTTTTATTTTTTTATCTAAACAGTTTTTGTCATCATCAAAATTACCTCCCCCTTTTTATGGTGCGTCTTTTAGCTCCTTTAGATTTTTTATATTATTGATCAACTTTGTAAGCATACATTTTCGATTGTATACTAACATGTTCTAACATAATTTTCCTCGATTTTCATCTTTCAATTTCCTAAAATTTCCATGGAATTTCATGCTTATTTTCTTCTGAATAACCAACCAGTCATATCAAATTCGATTAACACTGGATTCATATCGTGTAAAAATCATTGGTTATTATATCATATAGCATAAATCATATTTTCGACATATTTCTGTGTCTTTACATTTTAATGAAAATCCTACATTTTTATTTTCAATTGGCTAAGTACTCATTCGAATATTAATTGGCTTATTTAATTTTACCACACTTTTTTTCATGTGAACTGTTGTTAATAATATCTTGATAATATGGTTTTGAAATGTAATACATGTACTGTTGTGGGTTTTTTGGTATTTAAATATTCTGTTTGTTTATAATATATTCTATTGTTTTACCAAAAGCAGATTTATTCATTAGTTTATAAAAAAACTTTCTCAAATTTGTTAACTGCATTAGCTGTCATTTCTGTATTAAAATCCTCCCTAGGTGAAACCTAGGAAGGATGCTGTTCAAACAGATGAAGAGGACCAACATATTGCATGGCTACCATTCTGTGATCCAACGACCAGCAAGATCGGTAGAGTCCTGAGGCAGCAGGGAATCAGACCAGTCTTCCGGCCACCCAGAAAATGTTGCGACACGTGAAAGACAATCTCGGCCTGCGAGTACTGGGAATTTACAGCATTCCTTGTGAGTATGGCAAAAATCATGTGGGCTAGTCTATAAGAACTGTTAAAGATCACCGTGTGGAAAATCAGCGTCACCTGAAATACAGGTATCTAGAAAAATCAATGGTGGTTGAGCACAGTTTGTTAAACAAACACAAGCTTCTATTCAATGAAACAAAAATACCTGCTCACACTTCAAACTACTGGGACTCTGTATTCAGGGAAACTGTTGAAATTAGACTATGTGAAAATAATTTCAACAGAGACTTTGAATATGCACTCAGCAAAGCATGGAAGTGTGCAGCTGATAAAGAAAGAGAGCAGAGGGAGACTTCTTACATTCCTCTCAGTTCTCCACCTGTTGCAATGGATGGTGCTGCGAGCAACGGTGGATAAAGCATGCAAACAAAATCTATGGAACGAGAGGCAGCCAGCTCCATATGCACTGTTTTCACCATGAAGTCAGCGAGCCAGTGAGAAGCTGTCCACTGCTTATAAAAGAGGAAGTCTCACTGGTCCACGATAGTCAGTTTAACCATTGAACGAGATGACGGAGGTAGTCATCAAAGGCTCAGAATTTTATCTAGATTTGATGTGGCAAGTAAACTGAGAACTTTTTATGCAAGGACTCTGTCGCCAAAGACTTTGTAGTCATATTTTTTATTATTTAATATTGTTACTTATTTATTTTCTCCTTGTGTTGCTACAGGTAAATCCTTGTATAAATTGTGTAATTAAATTGAAAATTCTAAATGGACAACCATATCTATTATCATCTGGTGTTTCAGATATTTTTTCAATTTTTTGGTTCTCTGGATCTAACCACTCGAAATTTTTAAATGGTAAAAATTGTGACATTGGCCAACTGTACAAATTATTTGTCTCTAAATATATAATATAATTTGACTGTTTTTCTTGATTAAAATTTTTCATATATTTATTATTTGGTTTAGCATTTTTTAATACTCATTGGATTCTTTTTTCAATAAATAGAAACATGTTATAATCGTTATTTAAAAATATAATTCCGTTTTTCAATTTTATCATAGAATCTGGATGTATAGCATATGCAATAAAACACCAAGCTGTTTATAATATTTAAAACATGTAAAATTATCAAAAATATCCACTAGCAATACAATGTCAGATTTGTTATATAATCTAGTATATTCATCTTAAATTTGAAATAATGAATTTTTTGCAAACTGTTTTTGATTGACTATAATCTTCATTGGAAATAGTATATTTGTTAAGTCTTAAGTTTTAGTTAATTTTGTTTCATTTAATTTTTCTTTAGAATTCATATAGTTGTAAGGATAAGTGCTTTTCTAATAATTAAATGTAACTTTTCACCACTGAATTATTATGACATTTCTGTACACTGTTCTTTTGTAAGATCAGAAGACAATTAATCAATACTTGAAACCACAAATTTAAAACTATTCAAAAATCTTAAAGATATTCCACTTCAACATTTTTATGGAAAGCAATATATTTTCGTTCATTATTTGGAGTAGTTTCAATATTTTGACTATTTATTGCCAATTCTTTGTAAACAAATGGACATCATGATTTTTATATTATGATTATGAACTGGAGTAAAATAAGGGTTTTTATAATAATACTCCATTCTTCATGAGCACTTCCTCTGTATTTTCCTGTTGAATGACAGTGATCTGTCACTATTTTCCTTCATTATTAACTTCTTCTTCATAAACAAAACAGGTTTCTGAATTCTTAAAATTTTATCTTATTTTTGTTATTGTTATTGGTACATTTCTTTCTCATACTTTTTTAATTTCTCTACATTAACGTTTTACAGTTCAATCTATTTCTTTTGCAGAATCTTTACTGTTATACATTAGAGGCTATTCATAATCAGTGTTAGAACATCTTATATTTATTAATATAAGCTTTTTCAGAATTTGGTGTTAACATTTTTTAACAGACATTCAGAATTGGCCTAAATTGCAAAAGGTGCTCATAATGAATGATTGTAATCTTTAATTCAATTTTTTCATCTTTTTCAGACATAGTTATTTGTACTTCTTTATGTTCTTTAGAGTCGTTTTCATTACTCTCTAATCTTTCTTGTGAATGAAAATATTTAAAACATCGATCACAAGGATAAATTTTTCCACTGTCATCACTTGTTTGTGGGGTAATTGAGGTATATAAACTTTTATCCAACAATGATGTGAATTATTTTCCTTCCAAATGAAAAGAAGATTTTTTTTGTGCAGCAAAGAGGACATACAATACATTTTTCATCATAAGTGTAAACATGAATGGGAATATTTGACTTATTTTCAAATTTTGGAATATCTGTTAATTGAATAGAAAAATAATTTTTTTCTTATTCAAAAATTTCATCTACTTCTAATTCAATGTTTTTATATTTACTAAATCTTAAGCGACCATGATCTGCTCGATATCAAACTGATTGTATTAGAAAACATTTTTGATCGGTACTTTTAGCATTGATTATGCATTTTTGCTGTTTAACGTCTTTTGGTAAATCGATATAAGAAGAACCAGGAGAAATGTCCAAGTGGTCAAAATGTTTACCAATCAGCTGCTGTGCTAGAAAAGTACCCTCAAAATTCAGGTGAATCCTGGGAGTTAAATAAAGAGTGGGTTGGCTAAAGTATGAGTTAAAATTCAAATGACATCAGACTGAATGCAATTCATTAGAACTAGCTACAGACAAACTTAGATATTGCATCTCGACAATTCAAACACACAGACGCAAATCCAATAGAGAATGCTGTTAATATATTGGTGCTGATAAGGCTGACTTGCACTCAGTATATACAACAGCTGACAACTGACATAATATCAGCAGACCCTCAACCAGTCGAAAACACCCTCACACAGGCAAATTCGATGTCTCCAGGTCCCACTTAGAGGAAGACCAGCAAACTGCTCCCGGCCTCTCAATACAGTAAGTATTCGACCAGCTCACTCCTTCTTGTGTAGCTTTCCCACCATGGCAGCCAAGGTCTAAAGTAAAATTCAACAGCCTGTGTCCTGTCTTGGTGTCTGCACACTGCTTGCCACCGGTCCTCATGGTCATAATGCCCACCTCCCAGTGCCACCAAAGCCTGTGCAGTAATTACTGAAACAACTGTAGCTGCATGACATCTTATTGTGGCTCAGCTTATTACATTGCACAAGGAAACATTGGTTCTCAACTATTTGTAGAGGGTATATTATACACCAATTCTCACATTGTATAAGATGTTTAATTATCTATTTATCAGGCTACATCTAAGTTGGCTAAAATAGCAGTGGGGTAATTACTTTCGAGTTTATAGTCCTGTTTTAGACCACACTTTAACGTAAACCTTTCACTTTTGTGCAGTGTTTTTTGCATTTTGCAGATTCAGAAAGAGTATAGTGACATTTAACTACCATCATAGGTGTGGAAATAATTAAGTGGAGTCTCTGTTATACTTCACAAAATGTTATACGTATCGAACCTTGAGCGTTTTACCATTGCAGTTATTTGTTGATGGAGACAAGCAACAGGAGCAGAAGAGTAAAAATTATTTTATTTTGCGTTTTCGTAGTTTTGCAGAGTAGTATTTAAAGTAGAACTCAATTTCAACAATTATATTTATGAATCTGTTGATTAAAATTCTGATATAGGAATTTTGGTTTTTAACTATTCTGGCAGAGTATGTTATGTATTTGTTGTAATATGTAATAGCGAGTGATATACAGCTTAGATAGAAATTTAGCTATCAACTGGCGAACCACTTTATCAATGATACTTCAATTCAGCAATAAAAACGTAGTGGACAACATTTTCGTAATTTTAAGCAATTGACATACTTTTTTAAGTGTGTGACGTACTTTTAGATAGGTTGTGATGGAAGAAGAGGAGAGAGAGGTGTGTAACATCTTTTTAATAAAAAATTCAGTTGGTTTGGTTATTTCAAAGCACAGCCCAGATTGGGCTACATTGTGCTTATATCTTTTATTTAAATGGAGTCTAAGATAATAGACTCTGATTGGGGGACCTGAGGTGGCGATGGTATATTACATAATGTGTATGTGATAATGTGTATGTGTGTGTGTGTGTGTGTGTGTGTGTGTGTGTGTGTGTGTGTGTGTGTGTGTGTGTGTGCGCACACACACATGCATCATAATATCTTGCCATTTTACAACTTGTCTTTTTTACATACCATTTTAATACTATGTTGCAACTGGCCACAGAGAAGAAGGGTAGTAAGAGGACATGGCCTTTTTATTGACACATTGGGACTTTGGATTTTGATCGGTTGTTTCAGTTTATTACCACACTGTGACTGGCTGTAGTCGTATGGTAGGTGCAGAGGAGAAGGTATGGGAGGGAGGAGTGGGTGAGACTGAAAGATGCCGTTGGCAGTACATACAGGCCACCTGCTCTATGACTTGACATGGTAGACTCTAAAGTAATCAGTGACACATACTACAATACCTTTATTTAACTATTATGTAGGCCAGGATTGCTACGGTCATACTTCTACTGCAAATTTCCTGTATGGAATACTTAACTTAAAAAATCCTTACTGTGGTCGAATTTTGAGTTGCTCCTGGTTTTCACGAATTGTATATTATGAATATTTATACAAATAAAACCTTTCAATGTTAATTATTTACAGTGTGTTACCAGTAGTATGAAACTATAACCAGAACATAGACGCGATAATAATTTGGAGATTTCTCATATGGCTTATAATATGTATATTGCAAATGTAAAAATGAGCACAAAATAATAAGGAAAGATTTGAGGAGTGAGAATACAGCAAATGGAGATAATCCTCCATCTTATGTTTAAGGTTACATGTAGCGGTTTTTCTCGTCCATTATCAACAATTGCTATCGTGTAAATGGTCTAACGATCTTTTGTTGTGCTTGGATTGTTAGAAATATAATTGTTTCCAAAAATATTGGGCAGTCAGGACGGATTGGCTGTTCTTGGAGCAATGGAGAACACGAAATATGGGACTGCGCAAAAAGTCATCCACTCTCTATATGGAACTGAAGAGAAGCAGCCATGGTGTTGACTCAGTCGGAAACCAAAACAGCTTATTTTCAGAGGCAAGTCGATTAAAATGTTCGACATTCGGACAACCATTACATGAAGAGGCATGCCGGGAACGATTTTTCGATTTAAAATGTGCAATTGTAGAATTTATAAAGGAAAAAAAGAGTGCAAAAACGAAAATTATAACATCCGAAACGGATTGCAGACTTCGCATTTTACGTGGACTTGACTGCACACTCCCTATAGTAATGCATTGCAAAGTCAGATACAGTTTCTTTCTGATTTGATGGGAATGCATGTAGAAAATCGCATCGTAGAAGGTCACATTCTGATGAAGAGAATCCATTTCCTAAGCTCACTGGCTTGACAGAAAACGTGAGGTCTGAAGAATTCATTGTGGACTTGAAAGAATTAAAAGGACAGTTTCCTACAGATTTTGAGAACATTGCCAATCTTACATGTGTTTTCAAGCTGTTTTCGGCACCGATTGCCGTTTCTGTTGGAAGTGCCCCTGTCTATGTGCAGATGTAAATGTTTGGTCTGCAAGGCAATTCTAATGATGAAGACAAATATCATTAACGTTAAAACCGTCTAGGACGCCTACAAGTTAAATTTCATAAAGAGAAAACTATCAAAATGGACTACAGTGACCCTCAATTATCTTTAATTACTTAGCTAACTTATCGTAAATTACAGTGGCTGATGTGGCTTCTCAATAATTATATAACAGAAAAATCATCGCATTTCAGATTTTAACTTCACGTAGCAAATGTGAATACCATTTAATTGACGATCGACACTACTATTACGTAAAAAGCGGATGTAACAGATGAGACTTCTGCAGTTCTGAGTGAACCCTTATGCACTCAAAAATGCAGCATCGTGTGCGTTCATTACCTTGTCGGTGTTCGTCAGGGGGCGGCGGGCGGCACAGCTCCACGCACCTCGCCGTCTCAGAAGCAACCATGTCCTAACTTCTCCTTATTACAATTTATGAAGTTGGTTAAAAAAACTGTCTGGCTGTGTTTTCATCTGACCAATCAGGGTCCCAATGTTAACTTTACGCTCCACCCACAAAAATTCTGTCTATCCAATGAGAAACGATATACTTTTCGTGGTGGGCCAATGTTCGTAACGTTTGCAACGTAACAGAGACGCGAAAAAATCTCACGCTAAAACTTGCAGCTGGTATGGCCCTTTTAGTGTTATCGTAAGATCTATACTGTTCATCTGGAGGGCTCTATTTTTAACATGGGCTGGGGGTGGTCCTGGCGGTTGACAGGGGACGTGGGTGTCCGTCCCTTATCGTAGGGCCTTTTGGCTTAACACGGTTCTGCTCTCGGCTTCTGTTTTCGTTTCTCCCCACAGAACTGCGTTTGACTCACGGTGGGAAGGTATGACATGCATTTAGGCATTCTTGTGTTAGTCTGTGGTATTCCATTTGCTCACTTTTTACTTGTGTTACTTTGGTTAATTTAATGTCACAATTTAGTACTGCTGGATTTGTTTATCATGTCAGGGTTTCCATGGAAGGTGTTGGATTTTCCTGACACCTTACATATCACCACCCTTCGAACTTAATTTTTGCGCTGAAGTTAGGCAATGATTGAATCATTGTCTAAGTCAGTAAAAAATTATTCCTTTATCTAAATTTTGTTGCCTACTGTTCAGCCACGTTATTCTGGTTCTATGCTAGTTTGTATTACTAATTTATATTCTTCCACATTATTCTCAAAAATATGTTTATACTGACAAGAGAAGAATATTTTTATTGTATTATAATTATTATTTTTTAATTATTTTCTTTCTTTATTTATGTGTGAAGTTTTTTAAGAAGTTTGTTATCGGAAGTGAGGAGTCTTTAACATCGATTTTCTAAGAAATATTTTTTTAAAATGTAGTAATTACGTAAAATCTATTCCTAATGCATTTTCTAAATATCATGTACAAGTAAAACACTCATTTCAACATTGTTACACTAACAAATAAGAATTATTTCCAAGAATTGCTTTGACAAAGAAATATACATACACAAGTATTGAGATATTATTCTAACAAATGGTACAAATATTAAAGAAGAGGGAAACATCCAACAAGTTAATTTTTTATTCTTTGTTTTTATAACGAGAAAATAAATGGCATATAGTTTTAGTGTTTATTATGCCTTACTTCTGTTCTTTATATAATGTCCATTTCAGAACTAATGACTTATTTTTTATCCATAGTCAATGACTGTTATTTTGTAGTTTATTTGCTGTCTGGTGTGCTTAACTTATTTTCACACATTTCTTTTGCACAATTTCTACATCACGTAATTTGATTTCACACATTCACACAATCCTATGAATGTTTAAGCATGAGTTTGGCGAATGTTTTTGCAAGAAGGTGATGGACTTGAGCGACATGGATGTGGGCAAGTATTTGATGTACAGCTTCGTCCATCATTCCTTGTTGGCTTTGCAAAGGTGTGTCACTGATGTGGAGGTCCCATAATGGAATGGCGCTGTGAGTGCAGAATCTCCTGGTTTACTGTCTTTGTATGCGTGAAAGTCATCGTTATGTGTCGCTGAAAGCGGTCGTTTTTCGTTGTGATACTTTGCAGATGACTAGATTACAGTAGGATAGGGATTTGGGAAGGTATGTCGTCTATTCTTCACCCATCTTCCTTCTTGGTATCAATCTTACAAATCTTCAACTTCTGTTCTTCCTGCTTTTTCTCTGCTTCTTACTTGATTCTTGGTTCTTCTCTGGGCAGGATATGGAAATATTTATTGATAACTAGTCGCTTTGAAGTTCTCCTCTTACTAACAGTTTGATAAATTGTTTGGGCATGTCATTTTTACTTTGTGAGAGTTTTCTTCAGTTTCGTGCATCAGCGTGCTCTTTATTGGCAGTAGTGTGACTTTAACACATATTTTTTGCCAGTGCTGGCTTGCCCAAGCGGTCTTCTCGTCTGGCCGTTTATTGCTCGCTCCGCTGAGTCGGGGCGTCCCGGGGTTTAAGAGCGGTGAAAGTCCAGTATTTGCTTGTCAGTCCCTTCAGCAGCAGATTTACAAGTGCCCTTTGTTGGTCTCACTGTCCTTTCCCATCTCTCGACACTTCTGCCATGTAGGAATCGTGTCTTGCTAATTACGTCCTCTCCTCTCATTGCAACTTGTGGGTTGTTGCATCTGGTCCTTGCCGGAGTTTTTTTACAAAGGTTCTTACAAAAAGTTTTACTTATATTCATTTAATATATGTCAAGTACCTACATTGTTTTTCGTCTTTTTAAAAAGCTTTACAAATGTTGGCGCCCTTTCCATGTTACAGTTCTAAGATATTTTGAGTCTTAACTTCTACAAGAATCCTCAAATTCGTTTTTTATTTTTGTGTAGTGTTGTGGTGTATACCATTTTAGTATTTCATGCTGTTAGACTATCTATGCTTTATCCCTTCACCTTAATCTATGGTACCATTGGTGTATTTTTGTTTTTGTTTTTATTGAAACTACTTTCCTTTTCCCACCTTCCTCTTTCTTCATTCTTCTTTCTCCTGATGATCTTATCTGCAACATAATCTTGAAATATTGTGCTGATTATTTACCAGTAATAAAATTAATCTTCAAACTTTTTGATATGGCTCACATGGTGAAGTCCTAAGGTTTTGCCTGTTTTTGGGTTCATTAGTTCCACAGCATTATCATAAGCAATTCGGCTAATTATGACAGGTCCTTTTTATGCATCGTAAAACTTATGTATTTTGTGTTTCTGTTTGTTGGAGAGATTGTGTGCTTTTACAAATACTTTCTGGCCTACTGAGAATGTTCTTTTAATTGCTGTTATATCTCCTCTTTCTTTTCTTTTAATGGCTGCCTTTCTAATGTTGGAGAGTGCTGTTGATATGACTTGTTTGTGCTGTCTACGTGGTACAATAGGAAATTTAACATTTTCTCTGGTTATGTTTGGAGGTTCGATTTTTTTAAGTACTGTAACTGGAGGTAGTAGTGTAGTGCTATGTGGCATTTCATTTATGACTTCTTGAAAATCTTTGAGGTATATATCCCAAGAGTTGTGTCTTTTGCCTGCATATAATCAGCATAAAGTGCCTATGTCCTTCTGCTGCATTTACGCTAGGTTTGTACTTAAATATGTAGATGGGTTTTATTTTGTGTTGTTTTAACGTGTTCTGCCATTGCACTGATTTGTATTGTGGGCCATTATCCGAAATTATTCGTTCCACTCGACCTCCTTGTCTGAGAAAATCTTGTCTAAATGCTTTACTTATTGCAAGACCTGTTGCCCGTTTTAAGGGTGCCAAGGTAACATATTTAGAAGTAAGTTCCAAAACAACAAATAAGAAAATATATCCGTTTTTTGTCCGTGGGAGGGGCTCCCTCAAATCTGCTGCAGTAATTTGTTTTAATTTTTTAGGGATTATTGGAAACATAGGTGGTTTAGTTTGGAAAGTGACGTCTTTAGCCCTCATACATTTTCTGCATTTGACTAATACTGTTCTAATTCATCTTTCCATATTAGGAAAATGACTTGTTTGTTTTATTTTTAAAAAGCATTTCTTTGGTCCAAAGTGGCCATTACTTAAATGTGTGTACCATATGTACTTATTAATTAGTTCATCTCCAATATAAATTAACCATTCATTCGTTGCAACATTTCGTCTAAAAAATAAACCTTTTTTTTACGAGATAGTGCTGTCGAATGTCTGGAAAATCCTTACTTCTCCACTTGTGTTTGATTCTTAGTATTTCGGGATCCTTGTCCTGTTCTTTGCCTATATTTTTCAATGCTGTCGAATGTACACTCCTGGAAATTGAAATAAGAACACCGTGAATTCATTGTCCCAGGAAGGGGAAACTTTATTGACATATTCCTGGGGTCAGATACATCACATGATCACACTGACAGAACCACAGGCACATAGACACAGGCAACAGAGCACGCACAATGTCGGCACTAGTACAGTGTATATCCACCTTTCGCAGCAATGCAGGCTGCTATTCTCCCATGGAGACGATCGTAGAGATGCTGGATGTAGTCCTGTGGAACAGCTTGCCATGCCATTTCCACCTGGCGCCTCAGTTGGACCAGCGTTCGTGCTGGACGTGCAGACCGCGTGAGACGACGCTTCATCCAGTCCCAAACATGCTCAATGGGGGACAGATCCGGAGATCTTGCTGGCCAGGGTAGTTGACTTACACCTTCAGGAGCACGTCGGGTGGCATGGGATACATGCGGACGTGCATTGTCCTGTTGGAACAGCAAGTTCCCTTGCCGGTCTAGGAATGGTAGAACGATGGGTTCGATGACGGTTTGGATGTACCGTGCACTATTCAGTGTCCAATCGACGATCACCAGAGGTGTACGGCCAGTGTAGGAGATCGGTCCCCACACCATGATGCCGAGTGTTGGGCCTGTGTGCCTCGGTCGTATGCAGTCCTGATTGTGGCGCTCACCTGCACGGCGCCAAACACGCATACGACCATCATTGGCACCAAGGCAGAAGCGACTCTCATCGCTGAAGACGACACGTCTCCATTCGTCCCTCCATTCACGCCTGTCGCGACACCACTGGAGGCGGGCTGCACGATGTTGGGGCGTGAGCGGAAGACGGCCTAACGGTGTGCGGGACCGTAGCCCAGCTTCATGGAGACGGTTGCGAATGGTCCTCGCCGATACCCCAGGAGCAACAGTGTCCCTAATTTGCTGGGAGGTGGCAGTGCGATCCCCTACGGCACTGCGTAGGATCCTACGGTCTTGGCGTGCATCCGTGCGTCGCTGCGGTCCGGTACCAGGTCGACGGGCACGTGCACCTTCCCCCGACCACTGGCGACAACATCGATGTACTGTGGAGACCTCACGCCCCACGGGTTGAGCAATTCGGCGGTACGTCCACCCGGCCTCCCGCATGCCCACTATACGCCCTCGCTCAAAGTCCGTCAACTGCACATACGGTTCACGTCCACGCTGTCGCGGCATGCTACCAGTGTTAAAGACTGCGATGGAGCTCCGTATGCCACGGCAAACTGGCTGACACTGACGACGGCGGTGCACAAATGCTGCGCAGCTAGCGCCATTCGACGGCCAACACCGCGGTTCCTGGTGTGTCCGCTGTGCCGTGCGTGTGATCATTGCTTGTACAGCCCTCTAGCAGTGTCCGGAGCAAGTATGGTGGGTCTGACACACCGGTGTCAATGTGTTCTTTTTTCCATTTCCAGGAGTTTTCGAAAGGTACTTGTTTCATATAGTACATTGTAAACTGGTCTTCTGCTGCTTACAAACCTATGTTAGTGGATGCACCCTGTGGACATCGTGATAAAGCATCTTCTAATACATTCGCTGGTTCTGGTATGTGAGTAATAGTGAAGTCAAATTCTTGTAGTATTAACATCCATCTGGCTAACCTCCCATGAGTTATTTTGGCGGATAACAGAATTATAATGCTTTGTGGTCAGTGTATACTTATGTTTATCTTCCGAATAGAAAGTATCGAAAACGTTGGAAATCCCATACGGTGGCCAATGCTTCCAGTTCCGTGACTGAATAGTTTTTCTCGCTTTTTGAGAGTATACGACTGGCAAATGCAATTTTTCTATATGATCTTAGCCTTGCCTGTTCGTATTCTTGGAATGAAACGACTCCTAAACGTGTTTTCGCGCTATCAGTGGCCATACAAAAATTTTGTGTTAGATCAGGATGTGCTAAAATCGGTGCTGTTGTTAGTGCGTTTTTCACTTTTAAAAGATGTTCATTGGCTTGTTGATTGATCCCATACCCGCGGCGTGTTTTTTCCAGTAAATGCACATAGGCGTGGTGTTGCGAGAGAGACGATCCAAATAAATTTTTTATAGAATCCGGTGAGACCTAGAAATCCTCTGCGAGTTTTCTTATCATATGGAGTACAGAATTCTTTGATTGCCGTTAGTTTTTCTGGGTCGGGCATTACCCTTTTCTCTGAAATTATGTGTCCTAGAAATTTGACCTCTCGCCTTCCAGATTTGGATTTTGTTATATTTACTGTGACCCCATGCTGTTTCATGATCTGTAAAAACTGATTTAATGTGTCGTTGTGATGTTCCCAAGAGTGTTCTGCTATAATCACATCATCGACATAACAAGTAATTTTTTGTGAAATTTCAGGAATAAGTATAGTATTAAATCACCTAATAAACGCTGCTGATGATATGTTTAAACCAAATGGCAATCGTTTAAATTGGTAACATCTACCGTATACGATAAATGCTGTAAATGTTCTACATTCTGGGGCCAATTCTATTTACCAGAAACTACTCCGTAAATCAATTGATGAAAATAACTTAGCACTGTGGAAGTTTTGTGTCAATTCCTCTAATTTTTCTGGGCGATCTGTCTCAGTGATTATGATTGTGTTGATCTGTCTGGAATCAAGCACTAACCTGATGCTCCCATCTCGTTTTTGTACAATATGGAGCGGGCTGCTATATTTGGAGGTAGCTGGTTCAATAATATCATCATCTAACATTTTAGATATCTCCTGGAATACTTTATTACTGTAGCTTAATGGGATTGTATAGGATGGCACTCTAAATGGTTTGTGCTGTTTTACTTCAAACTTGTACTGAAAGTGTTTAATACTGCCAGTCTTAGGTAAATATACCTCTGCTTTATCTCGTAAAATATCCTCTAATTCTCTTTTACTGTGTTCCGAAATACCTTGAACGTCTTGTAATTTTTCGTCGATTTCTTTATGGACTTCTAACATGAGTTGAGGCGATTCCTCCTTTTGTGCATACCATTCTAATTCTTCATCCTCTTTATCTCGCGTCATTCTTAATTGTTTGTTTATAACTGGTATCTCTTCTAATTTTAGCTTTTGCTCAAAGAGAAGTGTGACATTCCCGAATGTTACGCTACCTTTCCCCATATCTATTATCGCTCGTCTCTCATTTAAAAAATCTGCACTTATAATCAAATCTACAGTTAGTTTAGGTATAATCACGAAGTTGGCTTCGATCTTTTGACCTTGACACGAAAGAGTTAACCTTGTTTGTCGAGTAACGTCCGCAGCATTGTTTCTAATAGAACCTCTTACTTTAATCTTACGTGTTTTCAGAACTGACAATTCCTCATTGGCATGAATAAACTTTCTGAGATCGCGGTCAGTTCACTTCCACTATCAATTGCAATATTGACTGGGATATGCTTCACCATGGCCTTCACAATTGGTTGAATTTGAAAGGGTTGGTTCTGTTCATCTTCTTCTTGCATCGACGAATCCTCCACTGAATAATACATGAGTCTTTTCAGGAATTTCCCTTGTGAATTCGAACTTTCTGTGGGATAAGCTTCGACTGCTACTTCTCTCTCTTTTATTTCATCTTCTCTATTTCTTCCTTCATTTACACTTTCTTCAACATCCTCTACTTTTCCTCATCCTCGTCTATCTTCTCCTTCTTCGTCGCTACTTCCACATAATCGCATCTAAATGCTCTTATTATCGTTTCATAACTTCCTTCATTATATACGTTGGGTTGTGTGCCCACTAGTAACTTATTTTCAACTTCTGTCGACTGCGCATTATCCTCATTGAATTCGCTTTCCCTGGTTTCCATCTCAAATAGCTCTGCAATACTCATTACTTCGTCCTTTCCTCCTACATTCGTTGTGCATGCCTCTGGTAATTCATCTTCCTCGTCTGTATTCTCCCAGTTAATTTCGTCCCAACACGATATTGTTATTTTCTTGTCTTCGTTTTCATCTGGTCCCTGCGGATTTGTTCCTTCCTTCTTCTCTTCTCGTGATAAGGTACTTACTTCTCTGTTCAAGGTGCTGCAATTGTCCTTTGTCGGTGCGACATTCTCTTTGGCATGGGCGCTTAGCTGTCAATTCGAACGTTTATCGGGATTTGGTGGTCTTACCTCCCCCTCTTCTATCTGTATTCTCTTTTCTTGTTCAGCTTGTTGATATTGGTTTCTTTGTTGATAACTTGTCGGTCTATTGGTTCTCCAATACCCGTTCCGGTTGTCGTTATTCCCTCTGTAATAGTTGTTGCCGTTCCTGGGTGAATTATTGTTACTGCCATATTCTCTTCTAAATCCATAACCGGTTCTTTGTTGAAATCTATTGTCGTTTCTTGGTTCAAAGTTATCACATGGTTCGTAATTATTGTTTCTTCGTACTGTGTCTTGTGGATTCCACTGCTTTTTGCTTTCGTTTTCACGTGCGCTTCGCCTTTTTCTTGCGTCATCTTCAGAAAATATGAACTCTAGTTCCCTTAGAATACCTTTAAATGCTCCGACGTCATTGCCTCCGCGACCTACTAATGATTGCTGGTAGTTCAATGGTAAATTCATCGCGCATAATTTAATCAACTCTCCGTCACTGTACGGTACATCTAAGCATTGATTTTTCTTTGCCATTAATTCGAAAAATTTCAAGGGACTCTTCTCTCCTGAATTTTCAAAATATGGGTTCTGTAATAATTCGTACTTCACTCTGTTCTGTGCTTCGCTGGACCAATATCGTGAGAGAAACTTCTGTCTAAAATCTTCGTACGATCGGCATGTCGCTGCAACATTCTGCATGGTTTCTGCTACTGTTCCTGCCATGTGTGCACATATAAGCTCTAATTGGTGTGCTAGCGTCCAGTGTTCTGGTAATCCTACTCGGAATTGATCAATAAAAGTTCGTGGATGTAATGAGTATCCTTCACGAAAGTGTTGAAATTTTCTGACTGTGAGGAAATGACCGTTGTCGTACTTCGTCATAGTTCCATATGAAATTCGCAATTCTTCGCCACTTTTGTTTCTGATCATTTCTCCCGTTGTTCTTTCCGGTTGTGGTAGATCCATTGGAAATTGTCCACTGTAACTTTCTCGTACCCTTGCGTAGTACCGTTGGAGGGGTACGCAATAATTTTCTTCCATCGGTTGTGAACGTGTAGCTGAATGCATTGCACTGTACTCTTCGCGACCTGGCTTTCCATTGTCAGGCATTGGTTGGGTATCTTGTCTGGCTAACCTTGCCGCTTCATTGCACGATCCAGACTGTCTTGAAACATACATTTGTGGTTCTGCATGTGTCTGTGGTGCCATTTGTTCATCAAGAATTTAGAAACGTGTTTGTTGCGGTGCAGGCTGTCTGATTTCACGTATGTTATTTTCCGCCTGTGATTGGAATCGCAAATGCGTAATATCTTCGTTAATTGCTTTTTCCGGTGCCTTTACAGATACGGATGTGGTTGCAGAGTCAATGCTTGCTCGATCCTGTTCACTACGCTCTTCAATGATTTGCAACAACTCTGTTCGCAATTTCTGAAATTGTCGCTTCGTTTGCGCTTCTATTTTGACAATGCTATTATCATATCTTTTCAGCGCTGCTTTTCTGATACGTTTGTGTAACACACTGTTTTCAACAATTTCACGCGCTGTACCTGCTGCTTGTCTAGTAATTACGTTTATCTGTTTCTCTAGTTTCTTGACTTCTCCCTGGGTGTTGTTACGTAATGTTTTGATCTCGTCCTGAGTGTCATTACGCAATGTTTGTACATCAGCTTGTACCTTGTCAATGTCTGTTCTCAATTGATTGTGACCTGTTACTAAGTTTCCTATCACTTCTCGAGATTCTTTTGCCTCATCTTCAATATGACTTAGGTGTAACTGATTTTTTTTTGTTTTGTTCTTTAATCTCACGCATTTGTCTCGTGGTTTCTGCATTCTGAATTTGAATTTGGTTCGCTATTTCTTTATTTTGCCTTGTCATGGTATCCGTCATTAATTGTAATAATTCTTCCAGAGTGGTGGGTCCTATTGCGTTTTCATCCGACGTCCTATGCTCTGTGCTTTCTCCCAAGTGTTGGTTTGCAACCGATTGCATTGAACTGTGCGGTGACACGTTTCTGCTCGAATTCCTTGTAATCTGTGGTGAGGGAGCTCTGATTACTTGTACTTTAGGGTTCTACGTATTCCTGCTCCTCTTTCGTATGCTGACCTAGGTTTTCTGTGCCTTGGCGTACATTATCCTAGTTATGGTGCGTTATCTGCCCTATTTCTTGAGATACTGCATCGTCTGTTGTACTGTCCTCTATTCTCTGTCCATCTTCATGTTGGGTCTCTACCTTAATTCGGTCAAGGTCTCGACCTGCCATTGCTAATCTTCCCGAATCCCTTATTTTCTGTTTTAAAAGCAATTCACGCGCCCTACTTCGCGTTAACATGCGTTCATACGATCTCACGCGTTTCATAAACTTTTTGTTCACACGACTTGACACTTATTATACTCAATACTGATATTTCATTCACTTACTTTTTGGGTCATAACCAACTTGTCAACGATGTATCAGCCACTTGTGCGCTTGCATTGGAGAGGAAACTTTATTCTAATAATATGAAAATTCACAACTTAATTACGCTATTGTCTCTGCTAGAATGTCTCACTTTCTATTGAATACTCTCTTCCTATCTATCGCTGCAGCTACTGTTTTCGACTATTTATAACTTTAGGAAAAAAAATTTTGTTACTAAAATTTTTCAACTAGATATTTTTTGACCTAGTTAGGCATGTGGTCGATCTTCAATCATGGAAGTTTACCACCCTGGCAGGGCCGCCATTCTCTAACATTCTGGTGGTGTCTGTTTGCTCTAAGTCGTGTCTCCCTACCACTTTCGCGCAACAACGCTCTGAGCGTGTTTTTTAGGGAATTGACTAGTTTGAACCTGGGACCTGTTGCTGGTATGAGACGCCAGACCACACATGACATGTAGTGTTCAGAAGACTCAGTGAGACTAGCGATGATATAACAAAATACTTAATGATCTCAGCGTCAGCTCCACTGCACTCCCTGTAAAAGAATCTTAATACTAACTAAATTTAGTGGAAGGGGTTCAAAGCTTTCCTATTTTTAGTTAGCTGGTAAAATAACGTCGAAAAAGCAGTTAAGTTTACCATTGGAAATTTTATTCTACTCACAAAACATTGTGACATACAAGATGATAAAAACCAACTGCATTCAACAAAAATGTGAACGAATATTCCCTGAATGGGTTTCCAAGTTCTACAATGGATCGAAGGATGACCTATGCCATATCATATCTATAATCTAGATTTAAGTTCAGTTTCATAAAAGAGAAAACTATCAAAATGGACTAAAGTGACCCCCAATTATCTTTAATTACTTATCTAACTTGTCGTAAATTACAGTGGCTGATGTGGGTTCTCAATAATTATATAACAGAAAAATCATTGCGTTTCAGATTTTAACTTCACGTAGCAAATGTGAATACCATTTAATTGATCATCGACACTAGTATTACGTAAAAAGGACATGTAACAAATGAGACTTCTGCAGTTCTGAGTGTAGCCTTATGCGCTCAGAAATGTGGCATCGTGTGCGTTCAGTACCTTGTCGGTGTTCGTCAGGGGGCGGCGGGCTTTTCCTTACTACAATTTACCGAAGTTGGTTAAAAAACTATCTGGCTGTGTTTTCATTTGACCAATCAGGGTCTCAATGTTACCCTTAAGCTCCGCCTACAAAAATTCTGTCTATCCAATGAGAAACGATATACTTTTCGTGGTGGGCCAATGTTTTTAACGTTTGCAACGTAACAGAGACGCGAAAAAGTCTCACGCTAAAACTTGCAGCTGGTATGGCCTTTTAGTGTTATCATAAGATCTATACTGTTCATCTGGATGGCTCTATCTTTTAACATGGGCTGGGGGGGGGGGGTGGTCCTGGCGGTTACTTTTGGTGGTGGGGCAATGTTTTTAACTTTTGAAACGTAACAGAGACGCGAAAAAGTTTCACACTAAAACTTGCAGCTGGTGTGGCCCTTTTAGAGTTATCGTAAGATTTATACTGTTCTTCTGGGGGGCTCTATCTTTTAACATGGACTGGAGGGGGGGGGGGGGGGGGGGTGGTCCTGGCGGTTGGCTGGAGACATGGGTGTCCGTCCCTTATCGTAGGGCCTTCTAGCTTAGCACAGTTCTGCTGTCAGCTTCTGTTCTCGTTTCTCCACTCGGAACTGCGTCTGTCTCATGGTGGGAAGGTATGACATGCATTTAGTCATTCTTGTGTTAGTCTGTGGTATTCCATTTGCTCACTCGTTACTCGTATTACTTTGGTTAATTTAATGTCACGATTTATTCGGAGCTATGTGACATACTGCTGGATTTGCTTATCATGTCAGGGTTTTCATGGAAGGTGTTGGATCTGCCTGACACCTTACAATTAGTTCTTCATTTGAACGCGTTTACCTGTATTGAAAAACATTTAGGAAAATTACAAAAACCAGCACAATAATAAAGGTCATACACAAAACTTCTAAAACAGTAGAATCACATAATAATTCTTTTAACCCTACAACGTAAACGTTAGAGGTCGTAAATTATATTTAGGGACGGGAGGGGGGAGGGAGGGGGGTACGGATGATAACTAAAGAGACGTACTAGCTGCCCACAGTATGAAATACAAAATTTAACGCTTAACGAACTATGGATAAATTATCTTCTCATGAAATGAGGAGTCGAATGCATAACATTATATGCACGAAAGAACGAACCACGTGCGGGTATAACGCTAAAATACGAAACAATGACGATGGTCACTATTTCCTAAAACAAGAACGACATTACGTCATATACCAGATTATTTGCAATAGCCATTAAAAAGAAACAGCAAAGGCTACCTTGTGAAGGTTTACAGTAATACCATAAACCAATAATTTAATAAAAGAGATCTGTCACATGGTAAGATCAAATGGAAAAGGAAAGCAACACCGTTAAAATATGTAAACCATGTCTTTATACAGCAGAAGGAAGCAAACCGTTTGCATATCGAAAGAACTAAGACACGAGTTTGACTTACCATATGAAGACGACGCCCCTTAAATACAAAATGGGAGCTGTTTGCATCTGCCATTTGTCATATACGCACAACCTACGTCCTATCACTGGTCTGAGTAGGCGAAAA
Source organism: Schistocerca gregaria (assembly GCF_023897955.1). Taxonomy (NCBI): domain Eukaryota; kingdom Metazoa; phylum Arthropoda; class Insecta; order Orthoptera; family Acrididae; genus Schistocerca; species Schistocerca gregaria. Next base: position 239,367,668 of record NC_064926.1, read on the forward strand.
CTGAAGCCTACAGTATGGTAGTACTGGGAAGCTCACCAGGTGGCGATGCTATAGTTTCTAACTATGGAGGGCGGTGAACTAATAAATCCATCTTTATTGTAATGACGACGGAATTTTCTCAATAGACAATTTGTTTTGCTTTTGATTCATGTTGTTGAAAAATTTGAAACATAAAACCAGGTCGCGTGCAGCGCGCGTGCACTGCCTTTCAAATGCTGCGCGTTAGCAGTTTCCCCTTCTCCCCTCCTCGCGGTCAGCATAGCTTGACGGTGGGGGAAATGTGCCAGCCGGGTTTAGCGCTGTGGTCCTCGGACCATAGGACAGATCGTGATCCCAACTTTTGGCCACCCCTGTTCTAGATCTAACATTCTCCGGAAGTAGAATCCGCAGAAATAATCACACTTCTTGGTCACTTGCGCTCCAGACCTGAACCCTTTACACTTTTGCCTGTGGGAATGATTGAATGGCGAAGTCTACAAGGAAAAAGTAAACACAGGAGAGGAATTTATTGTTCGGACTGTGAACAGTGCCGCCTCTCGTACAAGAACTCCAAGACGAGCTCAGAAGAAATTCACACAGTGTGTTAAATGAAAAATGTTTTGAAGTCCGAGATAGAATTTATGAAATTCAGCTTTGATCTTAATCATTTTCCTTTAATCAGCACTTTGTGAGTATATGTTTGGGTACACTATAATAGCTGCATCTTTGTGACCAACACAAATTTTACATACATTATATGGAGGGCTTTAATCTAATTAGTATTTGGCATACTACCATGTTCTAAAACATTCTGATAAGCCAGAACATTATGACCACCTACCTAATAGCTGATATATCCAGCTTTGGCACGGTTAACAGCGGCGACGCTTTGCGGCATGGAAGCAATGAGGCATTGGTAGGTCGCCCGAAGGAGTTGGTACCACATCTGCACAAACAAGCATCTAATTCTCGTAAATTCCGGGGAGGGTGTTATTTGAGGTCATGTTCAATCACATCCCATATGTGTTCGATTGGGTTTAGATCTGGCGATCTGGGAGCGAGGACTTAGATTGTATCTCGCCAATTTGTTCTTCGAACCACTCCATCACACTGCTGGCCTTGTGGCATGGCGCAGTGACTTGGTGAAAATTACGACCAGCGTCGGAAAATATGATCATCATGAAGGGGTATACGTGGTCTGCAACGAGTTTACAATACTTCTTGGTCGTCATAGTGCCTTGTACGAGCTCCACTGGACGTACGGATGCCCACGTGAATTTTCCTCAGAGTACAATGGAGTCACCGCCAGCTTGTCTCCGTCCCGCAGTATAGGTGTCAAGGAGCTGTACCCCTGGAAGACGAATAATTCGCGCCCACCCATCGGCAGGCAACACACTGCGCTGAACCAACGTCGAGTGCCGATGGTCAAGTGCCAGTTTCAATCGTAGTTGCCCATATCGTGGTGCTAACATTGGGACATGCATGGCTTGTAGGCTGCGGAGGCCCCTTGTACTCTGCCCAGAATTAAAGTCAGGTGTTAGTCCCAACACAGTTCACCACCTGTCCTGTATTAGCAGTCTCCCCAGCCCGACAACTGTAAGAGGTGTGGCCACCCAGCACCGCGACATCTGGACATTGTTTCACTTTGGTTTTGCCACGTGTTGAAAACACTCACCACAGCACTCCTCGAACACCCGTCAGGTCGCGCACTTTCCGAAATGGTCAAGTCGAGCCTCCAGGCCTTCGCAATCTGCCTTCAGTCAAATTCAGATAGATCGCGCATCTTCCTCACTCTACACACGGACAGCGCGCTCACTGATACTACATTCACCGTACGTGTATCTGACTAGCAATCATCCTCGTTAGGTGATGCTGCTATCGCGTGGACGGCTTTAATCGACAGCAGGTGGTGGTCACGTTCTGGCTGATCATTCAGTTTGCTATTCCTCCAGAAACTCTCTGTATACTTAGAAGTAGAAACGAAAAGGTAAGTGACGTCACCCTGACGTAGACGAGCAGGAAGTCGGAGCGCCACCTCCCTGCATCTCTGTTGGAGCTTCTGGCAACGAGGCCCTCGACGACATAATGCCGGCTTACAACTTCATGCGGCAGTGAAGGACATGAAATCCCCCCACAATGCGGGCTGTCTTGCTCCATTTGGAATTCGCTGGACACCTGGAGACGCGGCCTGATGCGATTAGCGGAGTGTTGACTCCTGCGGCCGCCGGGCTGCGGCGTGGCGGGGCGCTGCACAAACACAAACATTGTGGCTGTGTGCACAATAGGCTGCCGCGCACAGGATTAGCGCTTTGTGTCCCGCTGAACCGAGGGCTGTTCACGCTACCGCTCTCTCGCCGATGAATCCGGCCCTACACTTGGATAAATCCAGAACAAAGTTATTCTAAAGGTGTGTTGTGGCCACTACTGAAAGGGAACGTAACTCGATACTGGACACTATAGGCATCTATTCACGTCCTTGTAGTTAATCTTACCACTGCTACTGGGCACATATTAAATTAAAATCTCACACCAAGTCCCATTCTGCCATCTCTGTAAACGGCTTAGAGGTAATGTATCCTTCTGTGGACCAATTACCGGAAAAGGGAAGATGGTGTGAACAGTGCTATGATGAGAAGTAATGTGACATATGTTTGTGTGTTTGTGTGTGTGTGTGTGTGTGTGTGTGTGTGTGTGTGTGTGTGTGTGTGTGTGTGTGTGTGAAAGAGAGAATAGGGCAAAAAAAGAAAATGTGCATATTTGTGTGGCGCTAACTCTCCTAAGTGAATATTAACATTATTCCTGTTCACAATTTTGTTTGAAAAGCACTTCGATGCAGCATTTCTCAACGTTTAGGTATTCGTGACCCAATTTTCAGTCGTAACTTTCATCGTCGCCCCCTCCCCCTTCCCCTTTCTTCATGTGTTTTGATACTAAAGCTACACAATTACAAACTTTACCAATTAACAAGAATACGTAAGTTTATTTCGCAATACCGATCTGCTACATTGCAAATGCCAGAACAGATGGCCTTCTATTGCTATCTGTCTTATGCCAGAAGACAGAGTTCGTGGAAAGTGGCAAAATTAAAAGACAATTAAGTAATAAATCAGTTTTTCAATTTTTAGCAGGATGTATTGGTGAGTTTTCAACATCCTAGCTTTGCGAAACCGGATTTTCTGCGTTGGTTGCATTGCAGACAAAATATAAATCTGAACTAAACATAGAACAAAAACTCAAGAGTGTCTTTTTCTGATATTAAAACCTCCTTCGAAAAATCTGGTTAACAAGTAGGATCTCAAATATTCGGAAGTTTAAGATTCCATAGCAGTATTCTAATCATAAATCAAGAAGTCATAAATATACCTTTCCTGCCTTTTTTTTTAAATTGAAACCAAACGCGAGGAATAAAACGAAACAGGCATTATTGTATAAACAAATTTTGTTTACAATTATTTATAAGGAGAAAGAATATATACAGGTGAAAAAATTTGTCTAATCGCCTAAACGCCCTGATATTGTAGTTAAAATTGACTGCGAGAAAGAAAATTAATCCACACATTATCACAGCACGGCACTGCATTTTTTCTCGCTGTCGGTTTTAATAGCAAAACTGTAAAATTTTATTTTATTTTTTTAAAATATGTGGCCGATGTTTATCTGAATGTTTATCAGATTATTGTACAAAATTTTGAAGTAAACTGATCGAGAACTTTTCGAGATTTTTGTTGGTTCGACTAGTTTCGTAAAAAAGCAAGAAAAATTATTTGTTTCATGAACAACTTATCTTACTTCTCAACTAGTCACCCTTCAGCGATCCCGAGCATTTTAATTTTGTCGCCGGCCGAAGTGGCCGAGGGGTTCTAGGCGCTACAGTCTGGAACCGCGCGACCGCTACGGTCGCAGGTTCGAATCCTGCCTCGGGCATGGATGTGTGTGACGTCCTTAGGTTAGTTAGGTTTAAGTAGTTCTAAGTTCTAAGGGACTGATGACCTCAGAAGTTAAGTCGTATAGTGCTCAGAGCCATTTGAATCATTTAATTTTGTCGGAAAAACGTGTTCTGTCAAATTCTGCAAAATATTCGTTGATTGCAACTATCATTCCTCATTTTATAAAGATTTCATCCCAGCAAGGCGAAATTTCAATTTAGGGAACAGGAAGAAGCACTTTGGGCTAAATCTTGTGAACAGTGAGGGTAAAGAACCAATACAAAGCCCAATTCACTCATTTCCACCATTGTTATCGCTGATGTGTGGGATGGTGGTGCATCATCTGGTGAAATAGGAATTTTTTTGTGTGCCAACCTTGCTCATTTCTCAGCCAACGCTAGTTCCTAACGATACAACAATGAAACATAATCAGGTCCAGTTACTGTTCCATATCTTTTCCAAGAAATCCATGAGAATTGTTCCTTGAGAATCGCAAAGAACAGTGGCCATCACGTTACGAGCTGACGAAATGGTCTTTGCTGTCTTCGGTGCAATTTCACCAGCCTTTGTACTTTGTTTGACTGCTGTTTTGACTATGGTATGTAATGATTCATACAGTTTTTATCAACAGTCACAAAGCGGTGCAAAAAGTCTTGCGCGTTGCGATTAAACATCGCCATACGTTGTGTTGAAATGTCGTGCTGGATGTGCTTTGGTCGACTGTGAGCAATCGGAACCTCAGATTCGCACATAGCTTCTTCATAATCAATTCTCCACGCAGGATACTATGCACTCGTTCAGTCGAGATGCCTATGGTCTCAGCAATCTCATGAATTTTTAATCAGCAGAGTTGCATTACCATATCATGGATTTTGTGAGTGGTTTCCTTTGCGGTGACCTCAATTGGGCGGCCGCAGTATTGCTTTGTCTTCGGTGCTTGCCTGACAACGTTTAAATCCATTAATCCAAAAGTAAATGGTGTTCAGTGATGGTGCACTTCATCCAATTCTGCTTTGATTTCTGCGGCAGTCCAACTCTTTAAATGAAAATATTTAGTAACAGCACTGAAATCGGATTTCACCATTTTCAGTCGAAGTCGACAGACTCCAGTTCAGAGAGTCGTCAACAGTTAAATGTAGGCTGTACATTGTTGAAATTCTTTATAAGATCGTTGGAATAATCAAATTTACCAATCAAGAGGTGTAACAAATATGTTCCACCTTTTCGCAGAAATTTACCAGACTTATAAAACACCTACAATGTCCGATCCTTTATGAGGGTACGGTGTAAAAATCTGAAGAAAATTGGTCAATAGCTTTTCGAGATTTTGATTGGTTGGTTGGTTGCTTTGGTATAAGGGGACCAAAGAGTGAGGTCATTGGTCCCATCGCAATAAAGAAGGATGGAGAAGGAACTCGGCTGTGTCCTTTCAAAGGAACCTTTTTGGCATTTGCCTTAAGCGATTTAGGGAAATCACGAAAAACATAAATCAGCTTGGCCGAACGTGGGTTTGAACCGTCGTCCTCCCGAATGCGAGTCTAATGTGCTAATCACTGCACCACCTCGCTCGGTCGAGATTTTGGTAACAACGTTAAACTACAAGTCTTTATACAGGAGTATAGATCATACAGGTGTAAACAGGAATTATAATTTTTTTTGTGACATAATATATTTTGCTTTTATGTTATTTTAGTAAGTTCATCAGCATTGTATTCATAGTTTTTTTTCTCTTTTCGATAAACTCACCTCCCTCCCATCTAGTGTCAGTAAGCCAACTTCCACAAGGGGGGTGCACCCAACAGATTGAGAATCGCTGGCCTGATGAATGGCTAAATAAGTTTCCAACAAAGTACGGCAGCTATGGGCAATATTAAATGACGCAAGGCACATGTGTCAGCTGAGACTAAAGATCTATATCTACATACATAGTATGAAAGCCACTCTACAGTAAGTGGTGGAGACTACATCGTACCAGTATAATGATTTTTTTTCCTATTTCATTAGCGTATCACAGGGAAAAATGGCTGTCTAAAATGCCTCTGTAGGATCCCTAATCTCTCTCACCCTTTTCTCGTGATCCCTACACGAAAAATACGTTTATCGAAGTGCAATGGTCACATAATCTACGATACAGGTTCTGTATGTTTAACATACAGGACTCTGAGAGGATCTTCCAGCGATTCCGATTTAAATGCCACAAGCATTTCTGTCACACTTTGGTCTGGGCTATAAATACTTGTTACGATGCTAGCACCGCTTCTCTGATGTCGTTCGATGCCTGTTGTCGTGCCTACTTGTTAAGAACTCCAAACACTGGAACAATATTCTATAATTGATCACACAAGCGTCTGATACACCATTTCCTTTACAAATGCACCATATTTTCCCAGAACTCTACCAACAAATAAAGCTCTACCGCTCCCCTTTCCTAATACCAATTTTACGTACCTGTCCCATTTCACATTACTTTTTAATATTACTCCTGAATATTTACACGATGTGGTGTGCTCAAGATTTTCAGCATTGACCTTGCAGTCAGGTGCTGTAGGGTTCCTTCTCCTTCTTAGACTCATATTTCATTTATCGGCATTTAAAGAGAGCTGCCATTCGTTACACCAAGTGGGCATTTTGTCTAAGACTTTCAGCAGTTCCTTAAAATACACAAATATGTTGTCAACTAATCTTATAACAGTGCTGCCACTCGTATCTGATTAATTTCAAACGACTCTTATTCTTCCTCAGAGACCCGCACCACTACGAAGACTGTGTTTCGACGCCTGGTGTCAAAGCGACGTCTCTGTGACAGAAGACGTTGTCAGTTCTCTATGTCACAGGACTCAGTCTTCGGCTGGTGAAATTGCCAGTTAGTCAGTTAGTTTCTCATTTGAACGGTTCTTTTATCGAAGTAATGTGGAATGAGTCTGTTTACAGGCTATGTATTCATGACTATTCTTAACATTAATTACTATTTTAGTCATATTAATGTAACTACACTTAAAAACAATTGTTCTTTGTTTTACCAGTTTTTAAATAGAAATTAGTAAGTGTAATAGAACGTCCGCCTCACACGCAGGGGGCTCGTCTTCGATTCCCGACAGGGGACTGGGTGTTGTGTGTCCTTCATCATCATTTCATCATCATTGACTCGCAAGTCGCCGATGTGGCGTTACCTAAAAAGGGCTTAATACGGCGGCCGAACTCCCCCGAATGGGGCCTCCCGGCCAACAATGCCATACGATAATTTCATTTCATTTCAATGTAACACAACGAGTTGCTCAGGAGAAATAATTTTAAGTTGTATTTAAAACTTGCTTTGCTATCTGTCAGACATTTTATATTATTTGCCAAATGATGAAAAATTTTTGTTGTTGCATACTGAAGTCCTTTCTGAGCAAATGACAGTTTTAATAATCGTATTGAAGGTCATTTTTCCTCTAGTGTTGTTGGCATGGCCATCACTGTTCATCTCAAATTTGATGAATTTCACTAGCGAATATACACACTAACACGACGCAGCATGAAGGACTCATCCGAATGGGACGCAAATCGGTAGATGTGATGGACATGGTCCATCTCTGACCGCTATTGGTCCACTTCTGACCCTTATGCAACCAGCTATTCGGCTTTGCACTGACAGACTTGTTGAATTCCAGCTGAGGGATGCCGTGCCAAATTCTGTTCAAGGGGCGCGTTAGATCGTCAGAATCACAAGCCGATTGGAGGTCCCTGCCCATTGTGCTCCAAACGTTCTCAGTTGGGCAGAGATCCAGTGACACTGCTGGCCAAGGTAGGATTTGGCAAGCACTAAGACAAGCAGTAGGTACTCTTACCGTTTGTGGGCAGGCATTATCTTGCTGGGTTGTCGGGCTGTATGGTAGGCTCCTTTCAGGTTGGTATCCCACAACTGTCTGGGGCGTCTCCAGACACGACTTCGACCTGGAACCTCATGGACTGGAGTAGAATTGTTTGCAGTGACGATTCCCTCATCGAACTGAGCCCTGATGACCAGCAAAGACGTGTCTGGAGATGCTTCGAACAGGGGTGGGATATCAATCTACGATCCAACAACCAGGATGGTGGTCTGGTGTGCCATTTCTTTTCGCGGCAGGACCACTTTGGTCGTCATCCTCGACACTCTTACACCACGGCGGAAAGTCGAAAATATTCTGGGCTTCATTTCGTTGCACATCAAGGCATGCCATCCCACCCTTACAATTCAGTAAGATAATGCCCGCTCGCACAGCCGATTGTCTTCGTGCCTGCCAAACCCTATCTTGGCCAATAAGGTCGCCGGATCTCTCCCCAACTGAGAAGGTTTGAAGCACTATTGGTAGAGCCCTCCCGGGATTTTGACAATTTAACACCGCAGTTCGATAGAATTTGGTCTGATATCCCTCAGGAGGGCATCCAACAACTCTGTCAATCAATGCCAAGCTGAATAAATGCTTGCATAAACACCAGAAGTGGACCAACGCGTTGTTGACATGGATCAGTTGGTGAAGCTCCTTCTCTTGATTGAATCGTTTGTTTGTCTGTAGATGTACATCATTTCTACCGATTTCCGTTCCATTCGGATAATTCCTTCGAGGTGCATCCTGTTTTTTTCGTCATCGGGCGTATTTATTGCTATAGCACAGTTAAAATGCCTAACACCTTGAAGAGGTACCAACATGACGTCCGTGGGTCAGCACCATATATTATCATCAAATGTTTTTTATTCCAGACTTTGATCACAATACCAATTCCTTAGACGATGACCTTTTTCAATCCGTAATGACCATCCACAGATCTTTTTTACACCACGTCCCAAAGCGATAAGGCCATAATGGCATCGTGATCTATGTGACGATGCTGCGCTGATTATATTCATATGTTTTGGCGATGCCATTATGGCCTTACCCCTTTAGGACATGGTGTAAAAAAGATCTGAGAATGGTCATTACGGACTGAAACCGGTCATCGTCTAAAGAACTGATATTGTGATCAAAGACTGGAATAAAAAAAACATTTGACAGTATTGGATCACTGTTTGTATACGTGACTATGTCGCAGTTGCTAATATATTATCGCTTTCGTGCAATCAGTACTTTCTTTCTAAGTGGTTAGTAGCCCTAGAAATCATTCCACAAGTAAGAGGTTGATTCGTTTGCTGTGAAGAGCAAATTGAGCTCGACTTAATTGTTTGTGAAGCTCAATAATAGAGTTGTAGTTATGGATACCAGTTTTCTTCTGAACTTGTGATGTTGTTATGGATTATTTATAACGTATTTCACTAACGAATATAAGTGCTTTGACAACACAGTTATCAATCCTAGCTCCTTTAAGAGGTATCTGCGTGATGTCGGTGGGTGAACACACATTATTCCTACTGCTCGCTTTTGTGCAACGAATATGTTGTTTCTAAGCGGTGAGTTACCCAAGACCGTTATTTCGTACGACATTACTGAGTGGAAATATGCAAAATATGTCAAGAAGTTGATCTGTTTGTTTGCAAGATAAGCAATAATACGAAGAGCAAAAATAGCTAAACTTAAATGTTTGAGAAGTTCCGTAATATCGTGCTTACAGTTCAATTTTCCTCAGTATGTAAATCCAAAAATTTGGATCGTTTTACCCTATTTAGTCGGATCTGCCTAGGTGCTACATCAAGCGCCGGTATGACTCTATTTCTTGTGCAGCACTGAATGTAGTACGTTTTTTCAAAATTTTGGGACAGTCCATTTTCAGGGAACCATTTAATAATTCTTTGTAAAATATAATTCACCAGCTCTTCCGTTGCTTTCTCGATAATGGTATTTATTATAACATTCGTATCGTCTGCAAAAAGCGTCAATTTCTCTTGATCATTCACATCTGTAAGAAATAGAAGTGGACCAAAAACTGAACCCTGTGGGCCTCCCTTTGTGGTTTTTCCGAAGTCACTAAAACTTTTTACCTTTCCGATATTGTCTGAATTCTTCAGCACAACATTTTATATTCTGTTTGAGTATGATTCAGCCAGCTGTGTATAAAGCCATCAAGTTCGTAAAACCTGAGGCTTTTTAAGAGAGTAACATGATCTACACGATCAAACGCCTTAGAAAGACGACAAAAGATACCAAATGACGAAATACTATTATTTAGTTCTTCTACTATTTGCTGTATGAAGCCGCGCGGGATTAGCTGAGCGGTCTAAAGGGTTGCAGTCATGGACTGTGCGGCTGATCCGGGTGGAGGTTCGAGTCCTCCTTCGGGCATGGGTGTGTGTGTTTTTCCTTAGGATAATTTAGGTTCTGTAGTGTGTGTAAGCTTAGGGACTGACGACCTTAGCAGTTAAGCTCCATAAGATCTCACACACATTTTAACATTTTTTTGAGGACTCGAACCTCCGCCGGGAGCAGTCGCCAGTTCATGACTGCAGCGCCCTACACCGCTCGGCTAATCCCGCGCGGCTATGCATGTTCTTTAAATAAATATTCTTTCCGTCCCCATGCGGCGAAGACACCGTAGGGGCCTATAATCATCTCAGAATTGTCAAATGGTTCTGAGCGCTATGGACAACATCTGAGGTCATCAGTCCCCTAGAACTTAGAACTACTTAAACCTAACTAACCTAAGGACATCACACACACATCGATGCCCGAGGCAGGATTCGAACCTGCGACTGTAGTGGTCAAGCGGTTCCAGACTGAAGCGCCTAGAATCGCTCGGCCACTGTGGCCAACTAATCATCTCACTAAGCTGAGAGGAAATTAAGGTTAAAATAGCAATTATTTTATGTACCTCATTTTTTTCACCGATCTGTCTGTCTGTCGGTCTTCTCAACTGGTGCGAGAAAGGTGTATGTGATTGTCCCGTCAGTACTGTGTTAAGTAATAGTTATAATATACGGAAGTCGCAAGTTTTCATTCTGCTACCGAGCTACGTCCTAATTTCCTTCTCCCGATCCGGCGAGGACTTGCATTTTGAAATGGACCCTTTCGGAAACGAAGTCAACACTAAGAGAGAAAAGGTAAATACCAAGTCAAAAAAAAAAAAATGGTTCAAATGACTCTGAGCACTATGGGACTTAACATCTGAGGTCATCAGTCCACTAGAACTTAGAACTACTTAAACCTAACTAACCTAAGCACTCACACACATTCACGCCCGGGGCAGGATTCGAACCTGCGACCGTAGCAGTCACGCGGTTACAGACTGAAGCACCTAGAACCGCACGGCCACCGCGGCCGGCCAAGCCAAACACCAGAACTAAAAGGAATTAATATTCATTCAGTGTTCCAGAACTGCCACATCGTTCTTAACACACATGCGTCTACGCCTGTGCGCATTTCTGAGCAGACAATTTTTGGTGTGGCTAAACGATAATTACTGCAACTCTGGACAATCGACATTATCCCTCCCCTCAACCACTATACTCTGTATGTGAGAGGTATTATCTATGCACTGAAGGCTGCTCGCAGCAATATGTTTATGAATTCTGGTAGAAGTTATCTCACTGTTAAACTTTGATCTGATTTGTTTGTGTTGAATCTTCTGTCCACTTGCCTCAGGCACCTAAATCCGCTGTATTAAGGAATGATGTTGGCTGCCTTCCACTGTCAAAACTGAGTTAGGGCTAAATTATTTGCTAGCAACTTGCAAATTTCTACTTCAAAAGGCAGAACCTATTTGTGTAGCCTGTAACGAGTAGTTTACAGCCGTCTACCCGTCGTTTGGGAGGCAACACCGAGAATTAGAAGTAGATCGATTATTCTACGCAGGATGCCATAGACAGGGTGACTCAACTGCCCCTACTGATAGGTTTGATGCAAACCGCAATGCTTTCAAAAACCATGCCCGCGATTTTCAAATTTTCTCGCTCGCTGCTAGTCCTCTAGAAAAAAAATGAACAGGACCGTTATGTCGGATATTAAATGTAGTTAAATTTTGTACTGTGATAAGTTTTCGCTGGTTCCACAATTTTCGAGTTATTCAAGAGGTCAGTTTTGTAAGTTTTTCTTGAATAATTCGATAACTACAATGTGAAACTGAAGTGTAACAAAGTATAAAATTTAACTATATTAAATATCCTACCAAAAGATCCTGTTCATAATTTGTGTAAGACTAATAGTTGGCGTGTAGCGAACGAGAGAATATGAAAATCTTGCACGTTGTATTTGAAGGTTGCATAAAACCTATGGGTAAGAGCAGCTGAATCACCTAGAGTGTTGCCAGTATGCCCAGGTTATTTATACGCCAGCTTAAGCTGTTCGATAGAGTATATTTATTTTTTTATTTTTTTTATTTTACTGCTGGACTGGTAAATGTCAGTTTTCAGTGCCATTTTATACAACCTGTTTACTTAGAAAGTGCTAAAGAATTTTCATTATGAAATTTATGTAACTCTTCAGTACACGACAGCCATGTTAACGAAGGAAAATTGCGGAAAAAATCGTGTCGGAAATTTCTAAACGGTGGTAGGAGGGAGTGTCATGAATAACGTAATAAAAATCACCATCGACTGAGTGTGAACGAGATGTGGGGGGAGAGTTTCCGCGGAGGGCCCCATTCTGCCGTCTCACGATGTCTAGTGGCCACTGAGGTCGCTGGTCTGGAGTACCTGGCAGCAGTTGGCAGCACAATGCACCTAATATGAAAAACGTACGTTTTTGGGGGTCTCCAGATACTTTTGATCACATAGCGTATGTTGGTGGAACTGTCTGCTACAACTATACAAAAACTTCCGACGACACGAATTATTCCCGATATTCGACCTTTCTTGGTCTCTGTTGATCGGGGCATTACGTCACCAGCATGGCCGACTATTTCGTTAACATTAATAACTTAAAACGCTTGTGAGGAAAAAAAGACTTTTGTAAAAGTTACGCCACAACTAATTTCGTTGACAATTCGATCAATAATTAATCTTTACAAACACAGCAGTTTCGTAGTCAGAAGACCTGACAAATACAAAGATGTAATTCTTTATGCTGCTAAAACTCACAAAACGGTTAAGTAAAATTTACATAAGCGTCAGTTTTACAATTTGTAAATGCTCGACTAAGCCGGTCGCTAAATAAGACCAATCAATGAAGACCGTAAGAGGTAGGATGCGGAAAATAATTCGAGCACTCTCAGATTTTTGTACAATCGTAGGTGAGACTGCCATGAACAACATACTAGAAATCCTGACTGGTGGTGGATTAGTGTACGAGTGGGGAAGGGTTTGGAAGTCACTTTTGTACGGTTTTCTGAAATGAAATGTTGTGTGGCGAGGGCCTCTCACCTGTCGTCTGGTGCAAGTCGTTTGGCGTGACGTCACTTCCACGAGGTGTGCGTCGATACGGTTTTCTTGAATAACTCGAAAACTACGGTCTCTAACGAAAACAAATCCCAGTAGAAAACTTAACTTCATTGAATTTCCTACCAAAAGGCCCTGTTTACTTTTTCTGTACTAGTTTGCGTGTAGCAAGGGAGAGAATATGAAAAGCTCGCACGTGGTTTTTGAAGGCGCTGCGGGTTGAATAAAACGCAGCAGCCGAATCATCCTGCATACAGGGTGAAATTGCTAAAACCGACAAACTTCAAGGACGGACTTCTGACTGAAAATGAAGGAAAGAAAGTCCTACGAACATCTGTCCGGAAATGCATCATTGCCACTGTAGATGGCGTGGCCAAAGAAAGTTCCTCTGACCACGTGCTGTGTGTTCCTTGTGTGTTGCAGGCTTTGAGATCGATGCAGCGTAGTGTAAGCAAGAGAATGGTCCGGTATTCACGTCGGGAACAAGCCGATATTGTGTTTTTGTATCGCCAGACAAATGGAAACCATCGAGAGACAGCACGGCTATGCCAAAAAAAGTCCCCTCACAGACACCTGCTACATCGCACAACATTTCAAGTCCTGTTTTGGCGTCAAACAGACGAAGTACAGGGAGGCGGCGGATTGTGCGTACACAAAATTTGGAGGAGCGGGTTCTACAGGATACTGAGACGAACTGAAGTACAAGCTACAGGCAAGAGGCCCGCCAAAATGGTGTATCCTGCAGGACAACCGCTATTACCTCTTATCACCTGCACGGAGTGCGAGGATTATCAGCAGCCGATTTTCCACTACAGGAAGGATTTTGTCGATGGATTTTGCACCAGACCATCACAATTATGGGATTTAAGTCCTCCTTACCGAAGAAGCAACTCTTACCAGAACTGGTATCACCAGTCTGCATAACTGTCATCTGTGGGCTACAGACAATTCTCACGCAATGGTTGAGGTGTCACATCAGCATCGCTGCAGCATCATTGTGTGGACAGGGATACTTGGCGACCACATATTTGGAACAGTTACTTCACAATGCTACGCCAGAGGAATTTACCTGCACTTCCTACAGAATACTATTTGAGCCGTGTCTGGCTCATGTTATGGGTTGGATTAAACTTTGGTTGCTGTTCTGTGTTTATCCTCCCGCGGTTATCGCAATTATCCTCACTCTCCGCGAGTGGCAGCAGTGGTGTGTATCGATATTCGCAGCTTTTACTACCTTTGACCTGGCGCTTATAGTTTCCGGTTGTGCGGTGTGCGACCAGTTGGTCGGTTGGCGTGGAGCAACGAGAAAATACACTCCTGGAAATTGAAATAAGAACACTGTAAATTCATTGTCCCAGGAAGGGGAAACTTTATTGACACATTCCTGGGGTCAGATACATCACATGATCACACTGACAGAACCACAGGCACATAGACACAGGCAACAGAGCATGCACAATGTCGGCACTAGTACAGTGTATATCCACCTTTCGCAGCAATGCAGGCTGCTATTCTCCCATGGAGACGATCGTAGAGATGCTAGATGTAGTCCTGTGGAACGGCTTGCCATGCCATTTCCACCTGGCGCCTCAGTTGGACCAGCGTTCGTGCTGCACGTGCAGACCGCGTGAGACGACGCTTCATTCAGTCCCAAACATGCTCAATGGGGGACAGATCCGGAGATCTTGCTGGCCAGGGTAGTTCACTTACACCTTCTAGAGCACGTTGGGTGGCAAGGGATACATGCGGACGTGCATTGTCCTGTTGGAACAGCAAGTTCCCTTGCCGGTCTAGGAATGGTAGAACGATGGGTTCGATGACGGTTTGGATGTACCGTGCACTATTCAGTGTCCCCTCGACGATCACCAGAGGTGTACGGCCAGTGTAGGAGATCGCTCCCCACACCATGATGCCGGGTGTTGGCCCTGTGTGCCTCAGTCGTATGCAGTCCTGATTGTGGCGCTCACCTGCACGGCGCCAAACACGCATACGACCATCATTGGCACCAAGGCAGAAGCGACTCTCATCGCTGAAGACGACACGTCTCCAATCGTCCCTCCATTCACGCCTGTCGCGACACCACTGGAGGCGGGCTGCACGATGTTGGGGCGTGAACGGAAGACGGCCTAACGGTGTGCGGGACCGTAGCCCAGCTTCATGGAGACGGTTGCGAATGGTCCTCGTCGATACCCCAGGAGCAACAGTGTCCCTAATTTGCTGGGAAGTGGCGGTGCAGTCCCCTACGGCACTGCGTAGGATCCTACGGTCTTGGCGTGCATCCGTGCGTCGTTGCGGTCCGGTCCCAGGTCGACGGGCACGTTTAACTTCCGCCGACCACTGGCGACAACATCGATGTACTGTGGAGACCTCACGCCCCACGTGTTGAGCAATTCGGCGGTTCGTCCACCCGGCCTCCCGCATGCCCACTATACGCCCTCGCTCGAAGTCCGTCAACTGCACATACGGTTCACGTCCATGCTGTCGCGGCATGCTACCAGTGTTAAAGACTGCGATGGAGCTCCGTATGCCACGGCAAACTGGCTGACGCTGACGGCGGCGGTGCACAAATGCTGCGCAGCTAGCGCCATTCGACGGCCAACACCGCGGTTCCTGGTGTGTCCGCTGTGCCGTGCGTGTGATCATTGCTTGTACAGCCCTGTCGCAGTGTCCGGAGCAAGTATGGTGGGTCTGACACACCGGTGTCAATGTGTTCTTTTTTCCATTTCCAGGAGTGTATAATTGGTTGTGGGCGCCAATACTTTCTACGTTGTTCCATTGAACTCCCTGTTGTGTGCTGCTCAGTTGGAGCGGAAGTTATCTTGTCGGTGGGTCCTCTGACGTCTGTAGGTTGGGTTATCATCGGATCGAGGATGATTGAGCCGGCTGCCTGTCTCACCTAAGTGAGCGTTAGTATTTGAATCCCAGGCTGGCCCTCGGAAACTTCTGAGCGCCTTTGGGTGTACTGCCTTTTCTTATTTGTTCTTGTTTGTATTTGTATGGCTTCCAGCCAAGTTTTAAATTAAGGTTGTTTTTCCCTTAAAGCGTAAGATTGTTTAGGCTTCAGCCTAATTTAAAGAGCTGTTTTAAGTAAGGCCTGTTGCCTTTTTAAAAATTTCATTTTGTTGAGTCTTAAGAGATGGGTCTTCAGCCGATTTTGAACTAAAAGTGTTTTGCTCTTAAGGTGTCAGATTGTTTGGACCTTCAGCCTAATTAAAGAACTTTTTGAAGATAAGGCCTTAGCCTTTTAAAAATTTAATATGGGTTCGAGTCTTAAGAGATGGGCCTTCAGCTGTTTTCTTAAAAAACTAAAGTTGTTTTGATCGTTTGAGCCTTCAGCCTAATTGAAAGAACTGATTTAAGATAAGGCGTTCTGCCTTTTAAATGTCTTATTTTAAATTAAAGTGGTCTTGCCCGTAAGGTATGTGATTATTTTGCGTATCCAACCGGTTATTAAGTTCCAAAAATTGATGCTGTCTTTTTTTTTATTTTCTTGGCTCTTGTAATGTTTGGTCAAATAAATAAAGTTGTATGTTTGAGTGTAACTGCCAACCACTTCTTTAGGCCTGTTCCACAATTTAAACTACCTGTCCTGTCCTGCGGGTTCAGTAGGGCGTCTCACTCTCCCTGGGCTGCTTGAGAATGTGCCTTTGTCAATACGACGGGTTATGTGGTTTCTGCGTGAGGGAACACCACCTCATTTCCGCACTGCAGTTCGCCGTGACCTCAGCAACATCTTCCTCGGACATTGGATACGATGTGGAGGCTCTGTAGCGTAGTTTTCTATATCTCCGGACTTAAATACCTTGGTATTTTTTCCCTCTGGGGGCTGAAGCAGTTCCTGATGTGGAGACTCTGCAACACCGTGTTCGCGACTCCTTTGACGCTATTCGGAGAGAGGTCGGAACATGCGAAAGAGTACACTTATCCATGATCGACAAGTGAACAGGTGTTCTGCATCACATAGAGGCCTCTTCGAATACCTGTTGTGATGTGGATGCGATGTAGCTCTGTAGTGTGTTCCAGGACGATTTGCTGTCGTTGTACGCAAACTCCGTTTCAAGGCAAATGTTCATAGGCCCTCTTTCCCGCCATTTCTATTGAGTAATTCGCACCTGCAGTTTGTCGGTTTTAGAAATGTTCACCCTGTATACACTACCAGAAAAAAGGTTAGTACTCCCTTTTAGAGGTTTCCAATTCACTCAAGATCTATTGTTTCAACAATGGATATGGAGTACATGAAATGAATACAGTTGCAGGTCAGTAGCACAAGAAGTTCTGAGGTTCAAGGTGTTGACCCGTGTTGAAACACTTATATGAGTTCGTGGAGTAGCCTCGCCAGGCGGCAATGCAAGCGTTGAATCTGGCATCCAGTCGACCGTACAGATGGCGAATATTGTCCTGGCGTACATTATGCCATGCCTGCTCGACCTGTCCACGTAGTTCTGTAAGAGTTTTGGTTGACAAGTCTAACGAGTTACTCCTCCTCCCATCATATCCTACATATGCTCGATCGGAGACAAGTCTGGAAATCGCAATGCCAAAGGAAGTTACTGCACCCCTTGCATTGAGTTTCACGGACAGTGTGTGGGCGAGCGTTATACCATTGGAACAACGCATCACGCTGGTTAGCGTTCCCTCCAGAAATACCGAAGATGAACGAGAGTTTAGCTTGTTGCACCCCAGACAATAAGGCCTGGGTTCTGGCCAGGGTAGTTTCCAAGAATGATTGCCTATCGAAGTGGCGGCGACCAAACGATACACATCGAATGTGCAATCGTAATTCGATCATGCAACTCTGATGGCAGGCGTTATGAGAATGTTTACGGTGGTCACTACAACAATGACAAAAGAAGAGCGTTACAAAAATACTTGCAATTGCAAAGGAGACGATTTACCTTAGTCGTCGTCAGTGTTGTCGTCATGTGAAAGTCCATTACGGTGGTCTGGATGGATAATTTGGAAGAGTTGAACCATGTATTCTTCCTGATACTAGTGCGTTTTCCTCACTGTCCGCAATGAAATTGTAGCGGTATTTCAGCACCGAAACTCTTCTTACGAAGTTTCACACACTTCGCACCACCACAGTCTACACAGTCCCCCTTTCTTCCCTCGTCTGGTAGTACTCAATATTTGCGCCAAAAAGTCACACAATTTTCTACGCTGGATAGACATGGAATTAGATTTTTCCATGAGAGAAACATCAAGAACACTAGACATCCCACTCACTAACAATATAAATCGTCTGTGTTTCCCTAGCAACTCAAAAATAATTCGCGGAGGTATGTAATTTAGAGCAACTACGGGAATAACGGAAAACATATAAAAATGACGATCACAAATAATTGATCACAACGCCCGCCACCGGAGTCGCATTATGGATTTAAGATCGCACGTTCGATATGTATCGTTTGGACCCAGCGACTACGATAGGCAATCATTCCTGGAAATTACCTTGCCAGTGTGTCTTGGACGAATGCACTCTATGAGACAACGCGCACCAGGTCTACACGTCGTACGTACAAACAAGCAGTACTCGCGTGCAGGCAGAATTTGCTTTCATCACTGAAGATCACATCGCGACATTCCATGTTCCAAGCAATGCTCTCACAGGGCCAGTCGAGCAGTGCAGGCCGACGCTGTGACGTGGCTGGAAGACAGGCCAGAGCTATGGACGCCCAGTCCCCTCGCGGTTTTCGAGTTATTAAACGAAAACGCGTTTGAAGGTCACTTTTATACGTTTTTCTTGGATTATTCGAAAACTACGACCTGTACCAATAACGAATATCGGTACAAAATTCAACTACATTGCATTTCTACAAAAAGGTCCTGTTCAATTTTTCTGTTGGACTAATAGCTTGGGTGAAGCGAGCGAGAGAAAAGAAAATATGCACATGGTATTTGAAAGCAATGCGGGTTGCATAAATCCCATCAGTAGAAAATGGTGCTGCAGATGACCAAGTGCCCAATTTAGACAATAAAATAAAAAATAAAAGGTAGAGACTGAGCAGTGTATATATTGCGACAACATATTCAATAATAGTGTAACGTCTCCTGCCAAAACACACAATATATGTGATAAAAAAGGAGAAAAGAATAATTGAACTGGATGATTGTAATTGCGTGGACAATGGTTGTGTGAACTTTATGTAATAAAGAGAAACCATTATGTGTCACGTTTTATACTTGTTTAGAATTATGTACCGATTTTTTTTAAAGATAATATCTGCGTAGGCGAGTACTGAAACCGCCACAGACGATAGTTATTAAATATCGAACAAAGATAAAAATATGTCACAACGAGCATAAATAGTAGTGAGCGAAAATTAATTTCTCTGTCGTCTTCTTGGAGTTACGTGAGTAGGAAGAGCGTGTTACGTTATATTGTATGCTTGTATAGCATTCTTTTGTCAAGATTGAGAGACGTAGGCCATTAGGTACTGATTTGTAAAGGTGTGTAGTAATTTAGTCTGTCTAAATGTTTTGCATAGAGTTACTTAGTGAAAACTTGCATTATGATTTGTAATAAGCTTGCCTGGTATTTTATCCCATCCTTTTAAAACGTTTTCAGCTATTTAAATACACTCCTGGAAATGGAAAAAAGAACACATTGACACCGGTGTGTCAGACCCACCATACTTGCTCCGGACACTGCGACAGGGCTGTACAAGCAATGATCACACGCACGGCACAGCGGACACACCAGGAACCGCGGTGTTGGCCGTCGAATGGCGCTAGCTGCGCAGCATTTGTGCACCGCCGCCGTCAGCGTCAGCCAGTTTGCCGTGGCATACGGAGCTCCATCGCAGTCTTTTAACACTGGTAGCATGCCGCGACAGCATGGACGTGAACCGTATGTGCAGTTGACGGACTTCGAGCGAGGGCGTATAGTGGGCATGCGGGAGGCCGGGTGGACGAACCGCCGAATTGCTCAACACGTGGGGCGTGAGGTCTCCACAGTACATCGATGTTGTCGCCAGTGGTCGGCGGAAGTTAAACGTGCCCGTCGACCTGGGACCGGACCGCAACGACGCACGGATGCACGCCAAGACCGTAGGATCCTACGCAGTGCCGTAGAGGACCGCACCGCCACTTCCCAGCAAATTAGGGACACTGTTGCTCCTGGGGTATCGACGAGGACCATTCGCAACCGTCTCCATGAAGCTGGGCTACGGTCCCGCACACCGTTAGGCCGTCTTCCGCTCACGCCCCAACATCGTGCAGCCCGCCTCCAGTGCTGTCGCGACAGGCGTGAATGGAGGGACGATTGGAGACGTGTCGTCTTCAGCGATGAGAGTCGCTTCTGCCTTGGTGCCAATGATGGTCGTGTGCGTGTTTGGCGCCGTGCAGGTGAGCGCCACTATCAGGACTGCATACGACTGAGGCACACAGGGCCAACACCCGGCATCATGGTGTGGGGAGCGATCTCCTACACTGGCCGTACACCTCTGGTGATCGTCGAGGGGACACTGAATAGTGCACGGTACATCCAAACCGTCATCGAACTCATCGTTCTACCATTCCTAGACCGGCAAGGGAACTTGCTGTTCCAACAGGACAATGCACGTCCGCATGTATCCCGTGCCACCCAACGTGCTCTAGAAGGTGTAAGTCAACTACCCTGGCCAGCAAGATCTCCGGATCTGTCCCCCATTGAGCATGTTTGGGACTGGATGAAGCGTTGTCTCACGCGGTCTGCACGTGCAGCACTAACGCTGGTCCAACTGAGGCCCAAGGTGGAAATGGCATGTATCCCGTGCCACCCAACGTGCTCTAGAAGGTGTAAGTCAACTACCCTGGCCAGCAAGATCTCCGGATCTGTCCCCCATTGAGCATGTTTGGGACTGGATGAAGCGTTGTCTCACGCGGTCTGCACGTCCAGCACTAACGCTGGTCCAACTGAGGCGCCAGGTGGAAATGGCATGGCAAGCCGTTCCACAGGACTACATCCAGCATCTCTACGATCGTCTCCATGGGAGAATAGCAGCCTGCATTGCTGCGAAAGGTGGATATACACTGTACTAGTGCCGACATTGTGCATGCTCTGTTGCCTGTGTCTATGTGCCTGTGGTTCAGTCAGTGTGATCATGTGATGTATCTGACCCCAGGAATGTGTCAATAAAGTTTCCCCTTCCTGGGACAATGAATTCACGGTGTTCTTATTTCAATTTCCAGGAGTGTATTATTTGTGGTGCAGACCTGCGCTACGAACGCACGAGCCGCTGCCGCGGCGCATTCAAACTCCATTAAATGAAACCAATCATACCGCAAAGAAGCGGACAGAAAATAGTGAAATAAAATTACTTCTTCGAGGTTTCGGAATTGCAGAGCAGAGCAGTAGATTTTATGATGTGTTTTACAGGTGGACGCGGTCTGCGGATGATGTATTATTAACAGTGCAAAAAGATAATTGACCTCCATAACATAAAATAAATCTTGCTGTGTATAGCTCTGGTCTGGGAAACATTATAGTAAAAACATATTTTTCTCTGATAATAGTCTCATGTTCTCGTGTTAGTCGTTGTACTTATTGGTGTCTTAGTGTTAACAAAAATCCACTGGAAAATTTTGATGTTGAACAAACACTGCGTACAGTAACCTCAGTATTGATGACGAAATAATTTTCAATAACCGTTTCATTAACTATGAAATAAGGAAGATATAATGTACTTTATAGAGAGTTACAGTAACGAAACAATGTTCTTTTTATAGAAAGCCAGATCCAGAATAATAAGAAGATAATATATTTTGTTTTGTTGAAAATTAATGATCCAAAGAAACTCACAGCACAGCATCCCTAAAAGGTAGGGCTCTTCTTGTAGCAATGTAAGGTGTCAGGCAAATCCAACACCTTCCATGAAAACCCTGACATGATAAGCAAATCCAGTAGCATGTCACATAGCTCCGAATAAATCGTGACATTAAATTAACCAAAGGAATACGAGTAACGAGTGAGCAAATGGAATACCACAGACTAACACAAGAGTGCCTAAATGCATGTCGTACCTTCCTACCGTGAGACCGACGCAGTTCCGAGGGGAGAAACGAGAACAGTAGCCGAGAGCAGAACCATGTTAAGCTAGAAGGCCCTACGATAAGGGACGGACTGGACACCCACGTCACCAGCCTACCTCTAAGACTACCACCTGCACGTTTTAGCGTGAGACTTTTTCGCGTCTCTGTTACGTCAAGGACCACCCCCCAGCCCATGTTAAAAGCTAGAGCCCTCCAGAAAAACAGTATAGATCTTACGATAACACAAAAAGGGCCACTACCACCCGCAAGTTTTAGCGCGAGACTTTTTCGCGTGTCTGTTACATTAGGACCACCCGCCAGCCCATGTTAAAAGATAGAGCCCTCCAGAAGAACAGTATAGATCTCACGATAACGATAAAAGGACCACACCAGCTGCAGGTTTTAGCGTGAGACTTTTTAGCGTCTCTGCTACGTTGGAAACTTTAAAAACATTGCCCCACCACGAAAAGTATAACGTTTCTCATTGGATACATAGAATTTTTGTAGGCGGAGCTTAAGGTTAACATCGAGACCCTAAGTGTTCAGATGAAAACACAGCCAGATAGTTTTTTTAAACCAACTTCGGTAAATTGTAGTAAGGAGAAGTTAGAAAAGAGTCGCTTCCGAGATGGCGAGGTGAGCGGAGCTGTGCTGCCAGCCGCTGCCCTGACGCTGCCTAAACACCGACAAAGTAATGAACGCACGCGACGCCACATTTTTGAGCACATAAGGCTTCACTCAGAACTGCAGAAGTCTCATCTGCTACACCCCCTTTTTTGCGTAATACTAGTGTCGATCGTTAATTGAAATTCTTGGTGTTCACATTTTCCACTTGAAGTAAGAAATCTGAAACGCGATGATTTCTCTGTTATATAGTTATTGAGCAGCCACATCAGCCACTGTCACTTACGACAAGTTAGATAAGTAATTAAAGATAATTGAGGGTCGCTGTAGACCATTTTGATAGTTTTCTCGTTTGTGAAACTTAAATTAAACCTAGATTATAGATGTGATACTGCATAGGTCATCCTTCGATCGATTGTAGAACTTGGAAACCCATTCAGGGAATATTCGTTCACATTTTTGTTGAACACAGTTGGTTTTTACCATCCTGTATTAAAACATTTCCTTTTATCAATAGTGCAATTTATAAACGATGTTTTGTGAGTATAGTAAAATTTCCAATGGTAAACTTAACTGCTTTTTCGACGTTATTTTACCAGCTAACTAAAAATAGGAAAGCCTTGAACCCCTTCCACTAAATTTAGTTAGTATTAAGATTCTTTTACAGGAAGTGCAGTGAAGCTGACGCTGAGATCATTAAGTATTTGGTTATATCATCGCTAGTCTCACTGAGCTCTTCTTAATTCTACATGTCATGTGTGGTCTGGCATCTCCTTACCAGCAACAGGTCCCAGGTTCAAACTAGTCAATTCCCTAAAAAACACGCTCAGAGCGTCGTTGCGCGAAAGTGGTACGGAGACACGGTTAGAACAAACAGACACCACCATGAATGTTTAGAGCAACATATTTTATCTCATATGTTAGTTGTTATGCGAGCAATAACAAAGAAAAAAGAGAGACGGCGAAAATAGATTCCGTACGGCATTATACAAATGGAATAATCTGTCTCGTGATAACAGATATCAGTTGAGAGTAAGGGGAGGAAAGATGAAAATGTTGGCGACGAGCGGAAATGAGATTGGCGACGAACTTAACATCAAAACAGAGGGCCAAGTTACGGAAGTGATGAGATTCTTGGAAGCAAATTAAACAGTTCACGAAATAAAAAGGGCGCAAGTTTTAGGAATTCATCTTGTACGTAAACGTGACATGTTTTCAATACATCTAAGCTCCATATCACGACAAGACAGAGGTATAACTGTTAGTAATACACTTGCTCTAATCGATAAACTCGTGTAACTGTTGCGAGATAAGCCGAGTGCGTCGTGGTGCGATCTCCGCTGCCATGTTTGCGGGCGAGACGTGGCGGGGAGCTGTGGAGCTGACAATGCGGCCTGACGAGCAGCTCCCGCGGCGACGCCGCCTCCGCCGCCTCCGACGCCCCCGCCTCCCTCGCCGCCCACGCCCGGCGCCCACAACGCAGAGGCGGCAAATTATTTGGAAAGCCGCGCCCAAATAGCGACGCCTAGCCGCATTTCCTCGCCCCGCTGCAGCCATTTCCTCAGCGCCCGCTAAAAGCCGCTGATGACGCCGGGGCTAGAGAAGGGCGGTGGGGGGAAGGGTGAGGGAAGGGGGGTAGTCGCCGCCGCGACTGAGTGCTGCACTCACACGAGAAATAAAGAAAAATGCGGGAAAATAGCGCCGACAGCGGAGCCGCGGAAAAGTTTTCAAAAAGAGGACGCAGTCGCTTGACGCAGCGAGGTGAGGTGGTTCCAGGACTCGCACAGGGAGGTGGGCCTCGGGTGGCTGCAAGCAGGGTGGGGGCGAGGCTTTCGGGGACGCTACGAACGGCTCCACGGAGAGACAGCCCCTCCACCGTGCTTGCCGCAAAGTTTAGCCACACTCGGCGCGAAACACGGAAAGCAGTCCGGGAGGCCAACGGCAAGACTCCACGGTCCCGACAGTGGCCACCATTTCGTGCCTTTCCTTCCCTTTTGCTTCCACATTTAAACTCCATTGCTTTTACAGGCTGGCATGGAAACTTACGGCGCGACATAAAAACGTTTCCAATGTTTCCATACACCAAGTAGAATATTTTTTTTGGTTGTGTTAGTGTTACATGCGCTTCTCCGGATGCTGCCCTTGAGTTAAATTCAGCAGGCTGTTTAAGTACCGGCACGGTGAAGCTTCACAATAAATCGTCTCGCGAAACAAAGCAGCATCCGATGTCTGTGTTGAATCCTGGCTTAGTGGTTACAATACTGAATAAGATTTCGGAGCTGCGTTAAGGTTTAATCCACAACGTATCCGAGCTGATTTCATTAAAAAATTTTGATTAATAAGTTTGCAACTCAATAGCACTGATGTGATATTTTTTCAGTATTGTTCTTAAGTATCATTTAATTCTGTAAAGCAAAAACATTTGTTTTTCTGCAGATTCGAAATAAAATAACAATAACGGAAGAAATGCTACACGAGGGGGGAGAGGTACAGGCAGACGGCTCAACGAGATCTGAAATACAGAAGTGGCTGAACCAGATAACCGTGGAATTTGCTTCTTAAAATGGCAGATAAGTTATTGAGTGAAGACTCCAAGAGTGCTTGCGGCTTATCACATTACATTCCATGTGGTTTATGTCTCGGGTTTTGTGTGAAAATGTGTTTGATTACCTTGTAGAGCCACGCATTCCCACTACACTCGATTTTTCTATAATGTGCTTCACTTACACGTTCCTCGAATCACAGTGTGAAATTGCTAGAAACAACTGTGATCCTGAAATTCTTTCAAACACTCTTTTGTGTCCACAATTGTTTTCGTTTCTCGCCGACTCTGTGGAAAGCCGCCTCTTTCCCTATTAGTCCACCAGATTTTCATTATCCTCCTATAGCACAACAAATCAAACTCTTCGATTCTCTTTTTCACTGTTTTACCACGCTTTACGATTCACTTCCGCTCAAAGCTGTGTTGTAATCAGAAATTTCTTTGTCAAATTGAAGCCTATGTTCGGTACAGAAAGACTTCTTTTGGCCAAGAATGCCCTCCTGGGCTGTGCTAGTCTACTTTTTATGTGTTCATGCTTCGTTCGATGTGCCTTATTCTGCTTCCAAGGTAGCACCATTTTTTCACTTTGTTTATAAAATGGCCCCCAATCCTGATGTTATGTCATTTCTGCTACTCCTCGTTACCTTCGCCCTCATTCGGTTTTCTCTCAGTCAGTAGCGTGTGCTCCATGGACTGTCCATTCAGTTCAACAGTTCCTGAAATTCGTCCTCATTTTCGCTGAGGATAGCAAAATCAGCCGCATACCTTCTCTTCGAGACCCTTTCATCATGAATTTTAACCTCACTCCTCAAGCTTCTTGTTGGACAAACAGATTTTTTAATACGACCACTTAGTTCCTCATCCTCTGTTCTTATTTCTCCCTCTTGTTTCTTGTGTATTACCCATCTTTCCCTGTAGATTACACCTATTTACTTGAGAATTTCGACCACGTTTGACCATTTTCCATCGTTTGAGTCGATACTTTTAATAACGTTTCTTGATTTTCCTCAGGTCTTGCATCCATTACTAACCACAAAATCAGAACTTCCTCACAGCTGACTCTGCCTTTATCTTTGCTAAAGCCAAACTGATTACCTAATCAGCAATGAAATCTTAACGAGAAACACAACTGATTAGAACTATTAATTTCTCTCGAGCAGACACGGCCTAAAAATAGCATTGTCTGCTCGGGCGAAATGGATTGCGTATTTCAATAAAGCAGAGGGCTATACTGACTTTATCGTAGTTTTGGCAGTGTCTCCCGTGCCCGACAGGCCGCTTTCAGAGGATCCAGACAAAGAAAGTCTCACAACGTCCCATCTCTTCCTTTAATCAATCGTGAGTTTTCATTTCTTGAAATGTAACATAGGGTAGGACGAACTTTAGCCAAAGCGAAGGCAGCCTCCCTAGGCCAGTAAACAATGAGGAAAAATCCCAGTCTTTCTGGCTGGGAGTTCGGCGGGGTGATGGCATCCCACTCCGGTAAAAACAGGTTTTTCTATGTTTCCCAAACAAAATAAAAAAGACGGTCGTATCAGGAGGCATCGACTCTGATTCAGGACAAGGACTCTAATTTGTGAAACGTGGAATGTACAGGGATTAGCAGAAAAACTGAGAATATAATTAAAGATATGGAACTACTGAAACGAAAGAGAAAGGATCTGGACAGAAATAACTGGAGTCTATATTCTGTTTTGGATTGGAGATGAAAAAATTGAAATACCAAAACCAGGAGTAGCAGATCCTATAAAAAGAAACTGGAAACAAGGAATAATTAATTGGAAAGAAGTGAATGAAAGGATAATCAATGCAAAAATAAAAATTCATGAAATGTAATTGAAATTAATTAGGGTGTATGGCACCAACGAAGATGCGCCTGACGAGAAGGAGAGGGATTTCTTCGATCACTTACAAGAAATGGTTGACGAATGTCCAGAAGAGTGTGAACTGGTAACAATGGGGGACTTAAATGGGCCAATTGATAAAGATTAAATGATGACGTTGTAGGACTGTGGGGAGAGGATGTAGAGAACCATAACGGAAGGAGGTTGATTAACTACCGCAAGGTTCGGAAGTGTACTGTTATGAATGGCCAATTGTAGCATAAAAAATACATACGTACACTGAACCAGTCCGTCAAGGAACCTAAAATCGATTATAGACTCTGTAATAACGTGGAGGCAGCGGTTGATTAAGGTGCAAGATGTAAAGGTAAAAAGAGGAACAGAATGTGGCTCCTGTTATGTTATAGCTACTTGAAAAACTGCCTTCAGATTAAGACCAAGATGAGACAGAAGGAGAAAAAGGAGGATGCTGCAAGTAGAACAATAGAGGATCCAAAATATAGGATATATCTGCTACAAGAAGAAAGCGTGAAAAGTTTGTACCAGCAAGGATAAAATCTAAGATTGGATACAGTGTAGGATGACTGGAGTGCTAATGAGCTATACAGTTTCCTGAAATAGTAAATTAAGGAAGTAGCAGAGGATGCTCTAGGAAGGGAAAGGAAGAGAAGAGTAGGAACTGAATAGACAACCACGGAGTTGGAGGTGACTGACGAAAGCTATATCATACGTAACTAAACTGTGGGAGTGAAGAGAACTGGAACAGATACAAGGTATATAAAAAGAGGGCTTAGAAATCAACAACAAAGTGTAGGGAAGAGGAATAGGAAAGAGTATATGGGGAAATACAGCTTTTGCTTGGATACAGGAGATCGGCGGTAGCATGGAGGATGATAAGGAAGATGTACTCACAATACAGACTATATCTAATGGACAATGGATAAACCACTTTGAAGAACTTTCGGTAGCAACAAGAAAAGATCACGTGATAGCAGTCTACAACAAAAGCAGTAAATTAGGTAGTACAGAACCTATACTAGAGGAAGAAGTGAAAGATATGCTGAAAAAGGCAAGAGATCGAAAGGCAAGTGGACAGGGAGGAGTTGTGATGGAACTGTGGAAACATGGGCCCCTTAGGTGGTGAGACTTCTATGTATATTGTTCAGTCAGATTGTGGAGGGGGTGGAAATACCAAGGGAGTGGCGTGCATCACACATATCTGCTATCTACAAAAAAGCAAACAAGAAGCACTCAAGTAATAATGAGGGAATTAATGCTATGGCTTCTATCAGCAGACTTTTTAGTGCTGTGCTGAAAAACAGGTTTGAGAACGAGATTGAGCGAAAGATGCGAGAGGAACAGGCTCATAGAGGATCTTGTATGGATCATATTTTTAGCCTTAGACAATAAGTGAGAAGGTGTATTCCAAGGGTCAGGAGGTACACCTAAAAGGGAAACAGAATGTGGCTCCAGTTACGTTATAGCTACTTAAATGGAGTTAGAGAAAACGTATGGTTGGGAACCCATCAACGGATTATAGTAAGCAATGGAGTATATAGGTATAGAAACACAATAGATATCCGTAAATCAAAGAATATACTACCAATCGTACACAGCAGTTACAGTAGAGAGGAAGTTGAGTGAGATACTCCAAACATCGAAAGTATTTAGACAGGGCTAGAGCATGTTGCCGGCCCTGTTTAAAATATGTATGCAATGTATATTGGAACTGGGGAATCAGTCAGCCGGAGGTATGGAATTTCCTTTCCAGTATGGTACTATCTACTCATTATTGTTTGCCGATGATCAGGTTCTGATAGTGCAAAGTAGAGAAGATGTGAAATATATGATAAAGAAATTAATGCAAGCATTTGAACGAGGCCGGCTCAAAAAAATATGAGCAAAACAGAATATCTAATAATGGTAGGAGATCGAAGGAATGTAGTTTAACCGCAAGGAACTGTTAAATGTATAAAGAAGTTAAATACTTAGGATGATTATTAATTTCTCATGAAGATGTGAAGCAGATGTAGAATGCAATATCAAAAGAAACAAAGAAGAGAATTCTGTAGACAGCAGTAGAAAGTGTACTAACATATGGTGCAGAAGGATGGTTCTTGGGGGAGCAGCAGAGTACAGGCAGCAGAGATGGACGGAATAATGAGGGCTGCCGGGATATCCAGGACGGAGCGGCGAAGAAATGAGGGAATTACCGAGATGATAGATGTGGAGCAAGCAGTAATGCAAAGAATTAAGAATACATCTCTTTTACCGCATGGCTATGCAGGGCGACTGGAGCAAGACGAAAGTCATAAGCAGTCTTGGAATGGTCACCGTCAGAAAGGAGAAAGCATGGACGGCCTAGATTAATATGGAGAGCGGGAGTAAGTGGGATAATGAGGAAAAGAGATCTGAAAGAGGAAGACTGCCCTGATCTTGAAAGCTGGCGAATGAGAATGTGGAGAAGCCCTTAAAAGTAAAAGTAAATAACTCTCTTGATATCCACATTAAGTCTCACAAGTGGGTAGTGGGTTTTTACAGCAAAAAAGTTTCCAGAAGTGCGACAATCTCTACAATTGTTCGAATCACATGGGCACTCTGTCTCTCGATATGTTTACAAGAAACATGTGGAAAAGGATGATCAGTTTCGTCGCATAAGTACAGAATTTAACAGGTCCTCATCATACCTAGAAGAGTTTCTTCCATCGACATGTCAAGTTACGCGCAATAGATGATATATCATTAACAGGGAGCCTCGGTTTGTATCGTGTTGCTGGCCGACTACCAAGATGGCTGAGACAGGTAGTTAGAGGGCTGTAGCGAGCCGTGCCGAATGCTAGGTAGCAACAACAGGCGGCGCGTCCTATCTGATTTCGTAAGTCATTAAGAGTACGGTCTCCAGACCCGCTCGCAAGCAACACAACCATGTCCTGAGAATGGCACCGTCGATATCTGGATATACATAGCATTCACCAAAACAACAAAATTAGATCCAGAATAGGTACAGTAATTCTGACTCCATCTTTGAAATAAAACAACGTTTCCATAAAATTTTCACCACCGATATAATACCTTTTTAATTCTATGTTTATATGTAAATAGTCTACAGCAAAAGGAGTTCGTCGTAACAGTTGAAGAATCATTCAAAGTGTGCTAACAGCAGTATGAAAATACCGAGATCTGAAATAATAGTTGGGGCGGCTTTAACCTACTGAGTATAGAGTGGGACATCTTTCGATTCACTGC
The DNA here is from genome assembly GCF_023897955.1 of Schistocerca gregaria. Lineage (NCBI taxonomy): Eukaryota > Metazoa > Arthropoda > Insecta > Orthoptera > Acrididae > Schistocerca > Schistocerca gregaria. The sequence goes on from NC_064926.1 coordinate 239,398,103, forward strand.
AGGTGGTACGAACAGTCTGTGAAGGTATTCTGAATGAGTTTTCCAGATCTTGTAGTTACAAACAGACACGATCTTTTCGACAAAGTCATTACAGAGACCGGGATTAGTAAATAGGATTGTCCCATGCGGCAGATGGTTGCTAAAGTTAATAAAGCCATAGAAGGCTAGGAGAGCATTTATAATGGAAAGAGCAGATAAACAGTTGTTAGCATCCTACGTAGTGAATGGACATCATTTATTGCCAATATAGTGGACGCTGAGAAATTTTGGGCAAAGTTTAAAGCGACTGTAAATTTCTCTCTGAAGAAGCAAATGTCGAGTATGTGGATTAGGGACGATAAAGATCCACCATGGTTTAGTAAATAAAACTTCGAAAACGCTGACACAGCAGAGATTCTGACACTCTCAAATGCCAAACTAACGTGGAAATGTCGTCAGGTAAAATTTAGTAGAAATTCGAGCGTCTATATAAAGATCGATGCGCGTAGCGTACAACTTGCGCCGTCATACTCTTGCAGAGTACCCAAGAAAATTCTGGCTCGATGTAAAATCAATAATCGGGTCGGAAGTTTCTATTGAGTTACCCGTCGACCAGTCAGGTGTGGCAATAGAACAAAGCAAAACGAAAGCTGAAGTCTTAAATTTAATGTTCAAAAAATATTTCACCTATAAGGATGGAACAGACATACCACCGTTTGCCAATCGCACAGGCTCCCGGACGAGTATGGACACACTTAAAGGTTCGCTTCTTCAAAATCACGCAATTGTCTCGCATTCCGGCACATTATTTTGAAATTTTGCTCAAAGGTATGCATAACATTCCTCTGTAGTGGTGAAAAATTGCAGCGCTCTAAAACGTTACCCTCGGCTAAGATTCAAACAGCACGGTGTCGACACAGGCGAAAGAAAGGCTGCCACTCAGAAGTTATGTGAGCTGTACGGTGGGTCAACGTTTTATTGGCAGGACACTTGGAAAATGTAGCAGACCTACTAAGGAGACTGCCTACACTACGCTTGTCCGTCCTCTTTTAGGATACTGCTGTGCTATGTTTAATCCTTACGAGATAGGACTGACGGAGTTCATCGAAAAAGTTCAAAGAAAGGCTGCACGTTTCGTATTATCGCGAAATATGGGAGAGAGTGGCACTGAAATGATACAGGATTTGAGCTGGAAATCATTAAAAGAAAGGCGTTTTGCATTGCGACGGAACCTTCTCACGAAATTCCAATCACCAACTTTCTCCTCCGAATGCAAAAATATTTTGTTGCAACCGATATACATAGGAAGGAACGATCACCACGATAAAATAAGGGAAATCAGAGCTCGTACGGAAAGATATAAGTGTTCAGTCTTTCCACGCACTATACGAGATTCGAATAATAGAGAATTGTGAAGGTGGTTCGATGAACCCTCTGCCAGCCCCACCGTGGACGTATCACACCTTGACAAGGTTGTCACACTCCCTCTTACTCACATTTCGTCCTGTCTTTTGATTCCTCAGCGACGGAGGTCAGCAGAGGAAAGTATTTAACACACGCCGCCGCTCAGAATCGACATGGAAAGCCCGAAGAAGGCGAAATAAGGACCGCCAATGACCCCTCCTCCCCTTTTCTTGGGGCGTTGATTCCAGTATATTTTGGGGTCTAAAACGCAGTTCTCTGTGCATTGACCGCCAGGACAACGTTCTTCACAAGGTTTGAAACTGATGACACCTTCCGACGGTTCAGTCCTTCTCTAAGGACACAACGGGCCCGCAACCGTGATCGCACACCTTCGGACTGTAGCGTGAGTAATTTTTCCTCTGTTATACAGAGTGGTACCACCAGGGAACGTGATTAGAGGAAGCAAACGGCGTTTATGCCTTAGTAGCCCTCCTATTTCGCACCCTCCTGTGTCGTGATCACGGGGCGTAGTGGCATTGACACATGCGTGAATAAAACGGCGAAGGGTCGCTCTGAGACCCCCAGTTCGACAACAGGTTCGGTGCCACCCGCGCACCTCTGGTGAACAGTTTAAAAATGTACATGTACAGAGACTGCCAGTTGCTGATTACTGGGCACCGCCCTCACAGGAAATCATTTCGCCACCCATGAGCTGAGTGGAACATACACAACTAGTACCTGCTTACACATTTCAAACTTCTGAGTCGCAATAGCAGACAATTAAGGTATTTCGAAAAAGTGGCCCTGCAATGTGTTTTACACTGTAGAAATAGGTAACCGTGGCACGGAGAAGCAATTGAGCTTAAAACGAATAAGTCGCCAAGTTCGGGAATCTCAGTTTGTTTTTACAGAGAATTTTCTAGGGCATGGGTCTCCAAACTACGGCCCGCGAGCCGAAACCGGCCCGCTAGGTCCGGCAAACCGGCCCGCGTTGTCTAGCCGTGCATCCCCGGTATCCGGCCCGCCAAATATTTGAGGTGGTGCCTATACTGGCAACGATTGAGTTTCGAGGCCTATCACGACCAATACACCGCCACATTGTCGGAGCTCTATCTTTACAAAGCGGAAGGTCATGGTTAAACTTGTGGCTATCCACAATAAACAGACCATTCTCCGTGCGATAGTGAAAAAAAAAGGTTAACAGACTAGTTTGGCGAAAACATTTTAAGTAAAAACTTCTTTGCATTTTATTCTACTCACGAGTCTGGTGCAAGTCTTTCAAATGGACGCCACTTCGGCGACTAGCCTTAGTAATCAATCATTATGGAAGATGCTTCTTAAGCTAGATTTCACTTTCTTTTGATTACTTTGTAAAATACATACAGTCCACCAATCAAAATTATGTAATTAAATAAAAATCGTAGTTCGTTTCAATGATAGCTATTCCCATAACCTTAGATTTTAGTGATTTCATCTTTCCTTTCGCCTTACATTACGGTGATTATGGAGTGCTAGGGTGCTTTAATCCCATTAAGTAGATCTTGGCCCTTATGACTTCGTGGAGGAGGCAATGTGGCCCGCGAACTACAAGTTTGGAGACTCATGTTTTAGGGCATAGGACCCTTACTTGTATTTCTCGCATATCTCGCCCACGCGAGATCGCAAAATAAAAGACTCTTGTATATGATTAGGGCAAAAGAACTCAAAAGCAAAATAACAGACCTCTATCCTTAACAGAATTCCGCACTGAAGCGCCAAAGAAACTGGAATACGCATGCGTACTCAGGCACAGAGATATGTAAACAGACAAAATACGCCTATATAAGACAAGTTGTTAAATCGGCTACTGCTGCTAAAATGGCAAGTTATCAAGATATAAGTGATTTTGAACGTGATGTTACAGTCGGCGCACAAGCGATGGGACACAGAATCTTCGAGATAGCGATGAAATGGGTATTCTCCCTTACTACCATTTCACGAGTGTACCGTCAATATATGGGATCCGGTAGAACATCACATCTCCGACATCGCTATGGCTGGAAAAAGCTCTTGCAAGAGAGGGACTAACAACGAGTGGAGAGAATCATTCACCGTGACAGAACTATAACCCTTCCATAGATTGCTGCACATTTCAATGCTGGACCATCAACAACTGTCAGCGTGCGAACCGTTCAACGAACCATCATCATTACGGGCTTTCGGAGCCGTAGGCCCACTCGTGTACCCTTGATGATTGCACGACACAAAACTTTACACCTCGCCTGGACCCGTCAACACCGACATTAGACTGTTAATGACTGGAAACATACTGTTTGGTTGGACGAGTCTCGTTTCAAATTGTATCGAGCAGAGGGACGTGTACGGGTGTGGAGAGAATCTCAAGAAGTCGTGGACCCTGCATGTCAGCAGGGGACTGTTCAAGCTGGTGGAGGCTCTGTAATGGTGTGGGGCGTGCGGAGTTGGAATGATATGGGACCCCTGAGGAGTCTGGATACGACTCTGACAGGTGATACGTGTGTAAGTATCCTGTCTGGTTACTTGCATCCATTCATGTCCATTTCGTATTCCAACGGACTTGGCCAATTGCAGCAGGACTGGGCAATTGCAGCAGGACAATGGGACACCTCATACGTCCAAAATTGCTACAGACTGGCTCCAGGGCAAGACTCTTCTAAGTACTACCGCTGGCCACCAGACTCCCCAGACATGATCGTTAGTAAGCATATCTGGGATGCCTTGCAACTTGCCGTTCAGAAGAGATCTACATCCCCCCACCAGTACTCTTACGTACTTATGGATAGCCCTGCAGGATTCATGGTGTCAGTTCCCTCGAGCACCACTTCAGACATTAGTCGAGTCCATGCCACGTCGTGTTGCGGCACTTTTGCGTGCTCGCGGGGGCCCTGCACGATACCAGGCAGGTGTACCAGTTTCTCTGGTTCTTCAGTGTAGAACATATTTCAAGTTCGAATATATTGAAGTTTCTTGAGAGAGAAAAGTTTCAGTCAATAATGCAGTGCGGACATAGAAAACGTGGCTCGTACGAGACTCGGCTTCCCTTTTATCGCACCATATCCTCCAAACTGTGAAAGAAGAGCGACCGGCTAATCGGTATTCCCAGATTTCCGGAATACAGAATAGATTCACAGATATGTGAGTGGCTCGAAGACTTCTCAAGTAAGATGACCCAATACGTTGTCCTCGAGGGCGAGTGCTCGTCAGAGACAAGCGTAAGGTCTGGACTACGCCAGGTAAGTGTAATAGGACATGCAGTGTGAGCAGCAATGTGCGACTGTTTGCTGATTACCTTGTGTTGTACGGGAAGGTATCATCGTAGACTGACTGTAGGAGTATACAAATGACGTAGACAAAATTTCTACACTCCTGGAAATGGAAAAAAGAACACATTGACACCGGTGTGTCAGACCAACCATACTTGCTCTGGACACTGTGAGAGGGCTGTACAAGCAATGATCACACGCACGGCACAGCGGACACACCAGGAACCGCGGTGTTGGCCGTCGAATGGCGCCAGCTGCGCAGCATTTGTGCACCGCTGCCGTCAGTGTCAGCCAGTGTGCCGTGGCATACGGAGCTCCATCGCAGTCTTTAACACTGGTAGCATGCCGCGACAGCGTGGACGTGAACCGTATGTGCAGTTGACGGACTTTGAGCGAGGGCGTATAGTGGGCATGCGGGAGGCCGGGTGGACGTACCGCCGAATTGCTCAACACGTGGGGCGTGAGGTCTCCACAGTACATCGATGTTGTCGCCAGTGGTCGGCGGAAGGTGCACGTGCCCGTCGACCTGGGACCGGACCGCAGCGACGCACGGATGCACGCCAAGACCGTAGGATCCTACGCAGTGCCGTAGGGGACCGCACCGCCACTTCCCAGCAAATTAGGGACACTGTTGCGCCTGGGGTATCGGCGAGGACCATTCGCAACCGTCTCCATGAAGCTGGGCTACGGTCCCGCACACCGTTAGGCCGTCTTCCGCTCAAGCCCCAACATCGTGCAGCCCGCCTCCAGTGGTGTCGCGACAGGCGTGAATGGAGGGACGAATGGAGACGTGTCGTCTTCAGCGATGAGAGTCGCTTCTGCCTTGGTGCCAATGATGGTCGTATGCGTGTTTGGCGCCGTGCAGGTGAGCCCCACAATCAGAACTGCATACGACTGAGGCACACAGGGCCAACACCCGGCATCATGGTGTGGAGAGCGATCTCCTACACTGGCCGTACACCTCTGGTGATCGTCGAGGGGACACTGAATAGTGCACGGTACATCCAAACCGTCATCGAACCCATCGTTCTACCATTCCTAGACCGGCAAGGGAACTTGCTGTTCCAACAGGACAATGCACGTCCGCATGTATCCCGTGCCACCCAACGTGCTCTTGAAGGTGTAAGTCAACTACCCTGGCCAGCAAGATTTCCGAATCTGTCCCCCATTGAGCATGTTTGGGACTGGATGAAGCGTCGTCTCACGCGGTCTGCACGTCCAGCACGAACGCTGGTCCAACTGAGGCGCCAGGTGGAAATGGCATGGCAAGCCGTTCCACAGGACTACATCCAGCATCTCTACGATCGTCTCCATGGGAGAATAGCAGCCTGCATTGCTGCGAAAGGTGGATATACGCTGTACTAGTGCCGACATTGTGCATGCTCTGTTGCCTGTGTCTATGTGCCTGTGGTTCTGTCAGTGTGATCATGTGATGTATCTGACCCCAGGAATGTGCCAATAAAGTTTCCCCTTCCTGGGACAATGAATTCACGGTGTTCTTATTTCAATTTCCAGGAGTGTAGTTGTGTGATGAATGGCAGCTAGCTCTAATTGTAGAAAAATGTAACTCAATGCAGACGATCCCGTAATTTTAGAATACAATTAGTTGTGTGTTACTTGGCATAGTCACATCGGTTAAATATCTAGGCCTAGCGTTGTAATGCGGTATGAAATGGAACGAGCACGTAAGGGCAGCAGCAGGGAAGACGAATGGTCGACTTTGGTTTATCGTGAGACTTTTAGGAAGCTGTACCTCATCTACAAAGGACTCCAGGTATAGATTTGTCGGATTCTCACCATGTTGGATTAAAGGAAGACATCGAAGCAGTTCAGAGCGCCCTACTGGATTTGTTACGGGTAAATTCGATCGTCACGCGAGTGTTGTAGGTATGATTCGTGAACTCAAGTGGAAATCCCTGGAGGGAAGACGATGTTCTTTTCGCGAGACACTATTCATAAAATTTAGAGAATCGTAATTTTCAGCTTACTGTCGCCAACGTATATTTCGTGTAAGGACAGCGAAAAGAAGATAACAGAAATCAGAGCTCCTACTGAGGCATATTGCCAGCTCCATTTTCGAGTGCGTGAGGGGCCCGCTTGTACGTAGAGCCCGGTTTTCTAATATACTTCATGAAAAATGACATATAATGCTTATCACATGTAGAAGAAATTGTATCTTTGACACCACTGAACCAAAGATGTTGCCTGAGTGGCAGAATCGATTCTAAGTAGGGATGCGCGGAGCACAGCAGTTGTTGCCGTTGCACACTGCTCAAGGTAGGATGTAAGACTTTAAGCTAGTGGCTGGCTGCGAGAATTTAGGTGTTGGCCTATGGATGCAGCATAATGCAGTTTTGTAAGGTAATGTAATTAATGTAAAATGATTCGTATCAGATTTTGTGAAGGAGAAACTTTATTTTTGAATACAAGTTTCTAACTGAACCATTCTGTCTTAGCAATCCCCTTATCAGTACCTCATCCTCTTCCAAATCGTGTTTATTTAAATCCAACGAATATTTTTTTAAAGAAATGAGTTTTCAGTCGGAATCAGAAAAGTATTAATATTTGTAACGGCATCATTGCGTGCAGCATTGCACAGCGCTGAGCCAATATCCGAAATTATCGCCGAACATTTGCAAGGTTATTCATTTATCAACTAATCTACTGCTGTTATTTGAATGAAGCTATTTTACGGCCGGCATTGGACTTCACTGAGCAAAGATTGAATATTTTGTATGCCTACTGTGGAGAGAACAGAATAACAACATTACATCCATTGCGTCTCAGCAGCTAAAAGAAATGTTTATTTGCATAGGGAATTTTATCAGTTTATTGCACAGGGCCATAGAACTCGGTGGTAACGAGACTGAGTAAATTTCAGAGGAATTGATTTCATCATAGGCATGACACAGAGGTCTGGCAGACTAAGTTGTTTAATAGTTCTTTGGATTACTGTAAAACTGATTAAGCACACAATTTGCTCAACAGCACATTACACAGTAAATTTCCATACGACAAACATTACGCATTGTATATCCATTAACAGAAACAACTAATAACTTTTATAAAGAACGTTACCAGTGGTATAGGTGAATATGATGGGGAGTGGTACCTAGACCCTCTGCCATACACGTTACGGTGGCTTGCAATGTACGTATGCAGATGTAGATCCTTAATATTCGCCTTCGAGCATCAGTCCTGAGAAGGAATGTGGAGTACTGAGGGCGTCACTTTCTGAGTGGTAACGTGGGCCCTGGTTAGACAGTGCACCTGCAGGACAATTGATGTGAGGAAGAGATGGTCCTAAGAATAACATACCACTTGATGCCAATGAAAAAGGTACATCTGGACATGAGGCTAGTAGCCTCGAATTCTATCATATTACAATAAACTTTAAGACCATTTAATTGCTCTTTGACACAAATTCATTCCTACTTTTAACTACGGAGTATTTTACTCTAATAAGAGATAGTTGTCCTGGTTGGTAACTAAATCATCTGCCGACACTGCTTGAAAAGTCATACAAGGCGCCTACAACGTAGGATGAGAAATTGCGTGAGTATCTCATGAAACGTTTTATTTAAGTGTTTTTAACTGTGTAAAGATAATTACGAAATATGTATTCTCCAATCACATAGGGAAAGAGGATCTCATCGGAGGAAAGTCGCTTCTTTCTAGGAAACTTACGTAGACCTCTGAAGAGCCTAAGCTGATGAATTTTACTGTGATTTAATTTTATAATGCGCTGGAAGACATCTTGACTTCTTAAGCCGATAAGCGTTCCTCCTCCGTAGACAGGACTGCAAAAGCATAGAGTAAACTGGTAATATTAGGGAAATCTTGCGGAGAACCCACTTCAATTACCTGACAGTCGGCTTAAGAGTTCTCCCGTAATATCCGAGCCCAGTAATTTGCGTCGGCAATCCGCTTTTAAACGTGGCCCATAAGCTGCGCGTAATCTGGGCTGGCTTACGTCAGTGGAAGGAGCAGGTGGGGGGGGGGGGGGGGGGGGAGGGCGGGGGGCTGGCAGGTGGTTGCAGCTTCATTTGTTTCCAGGTTCTCCACCCCACGGCAGTGATTACGGCGCACGTCAGCGCCCTGCGTGGGCGGAGCTGCGGCTTAGCAGGGCTCCTCAGATGATCACGTCAGAAAGTTGGCCTGGCGCTGCCGACGTCGAAATGAACAGCCCGTTTTCGTTGGTTGAGACAGGTATACACTTACTACCAAGAGGTCTGCGGGCACTCCACAGAAGGTGCGCGCTGTATCACTACTGTGTTTACAGGGACTCTCAAATACGTTTTTCCGAAAGCCGCTTTCCCAGTTTCTTAATACTCCAATATCGATTCTGAAAATGTGTATTTGGCTGCGGAATTGGTTTATTTATTTACGCTATTACTTCATATGGCAGGCCCTCTCTTACACTAACCAGACATCGTTAATGAATCAACATTACAATTTGTATGGTACATGAGAAATATATACAATAATGATTGAGCCGTGAATTTACACTTTCAAAATCTTTTCTTAAAGAATTTACTTTATTTATTAGCGATTCATCAAGAACATTAACACACTATGTGAGCGTGGAAGTAGTTGCCAAGGAGTAACTAATGGAAACAAATTAAATTTCATCCAATGGAAATTATATTCATAAAAGCCTTTTCAAAAACAGATTTAAAATTTATAAGCTGAAAAGCACCCTCGAAATATCAAGTTACAATTTAACAAATGGGAATTTTTTTTCCTAAAAGCCTTTTCAAAACCGTTTTAAAATTATAAGGAGAAAAGCGCCCTCGAAATATCAAGTTACAATTATTCAGAGGCAGAATAAAAAAATATTTTTTGTTACAGTAGGAGCCTTCGGGCTGAGAAGCTGCCGCTCCCTTTCAACAAGCCCGTAGTCACGACCGCTCACAACGACCTCTGAAAAACTACACTGGTGAAAATCTGCAACACATCAGATTAGTTTAAACTAAAATTTTTAACGCCTCACACCAACACATTAACTATTCACCCCGTAAGAGGGATGGAAATGGTACAAACTCTCATACTAAGAACTTATTTTCTACCAAAAGTGCAATTTGTTTTTAAAAGGGCTCTTACTGTGGAAGGGTGGCAAATTTATAAAAATGACTATTTAAATGAAACCCATGAAATTCAGACTTACATAAACTGTACAACATGCACTACATTACACATCTACCGCCTCGCAAGATGATAGACAAGATAAAAACGTCTTTCAGGAATTCGGTCCTTACCTTAGTTCTATAAATTCGTTAACACCGACTCCGACAAACATGACAGAGGCAGCTAATAACCTATGGCAGATTGACAGGGGAGGGGGGGTGTTACTAAACAACCCGAACCGCAGATTGCTCTAAACCTCCTCAATTCGACAAGGGCAAAACGGACCACCCAATTCGCAATAACCACCTTCCCGCGGGTGGGCAAACGGAGAAGAATGGTGGGACGACCCCAGAACAAAGTGGCTGGTGACCTCACCAAGAAAACCAGCAGAATTTAACAAGTAAATGAAAGACGAGACCTTTCGACTGCTAAATCAGTTGGCAAATGAGGTATCACGGAAGGTCTTAATACAATACCTGAGAAAGCTATGAGACTTAAAGAAGTCACAGACTAAGTCAATACCCCAATCCCGTACCGCCTGTGCGTGGACTGGTCGACTGGTAAAGTTGGAATCCGCCACGTGCAGGATAGGAGGAGAGGGGTGATTATACCGGACCTGACAACGCACTGATTTTGACTTAGAATAGTTCATTAGGTTAGGAAATTAGAATAGGAATTAAGATAGAAACCTGCAGCGGACAAAAGTACTGGCCTGCCCTGTGCCAGGGGCGCGTTCACCGGGGTTAGCTCGGTGAGCAAGGCACACAAGTAGGTTTGTATATTACTGGCACGTTTGTAACGCTGCAGGCAGTAGAGACTAGTCTAAGTAGTAATATAAGGTAGTAGTAGATTTGCTAATTAGTAGGTCTGCCCATTCAGCTAAACTATACTGTCTGTAGATTAGAACTAAAAATGTATATGCTGTACTAAACTAATGTATGATCTTAGGACCCACTATTTATTGTATAAATATTATATTGTTGGAAAGAAAGATTTAAAAAAAGTAAATGAAACAACATATCCCCAATCACTGAACTTCTAATAAACTACGATTGCTGGCGAAGACGTGGCGCAGCACCCCCAACGCTCTCCCGAACCGTGCGCTGCCAGCCGCTTCAACAGAAGGCGCGCTGATCTCCCTTCGCACGGCGTCACATCTCGCCCCGGCCAGCTCGATGTCGTGGTTCCGCTCCTGTTGCTCTCTTGTGCACCGCGAAGCCACTACCCCTTTCGATACGGCGCTGCCCACGGGACTCCCATGCGCCGACGCTCAAGGCGAACAAGTCATCTCGTGTCTCAGTGTGCGACCAACCAACCGGACGATCCAACCGCCAATGACCGTTGCCCGAGCAACTCGAGCAGACTGGCGGCCTAACGCGGAGGCTCAGATGCAGGAACTCAGCCCCGAACGGGCGACCACTAGCTGAGATCTGTTACTGGCGGAGTGGCAAGACTCTCATTTTCTGGCTTAAAGTTTGATCCAAACGACAGACATACTCGCACTCCGATGGCAGACACTGACTGCCCTACCGTGAGCCGACTAACCAACTGACTAGACTCGCCTCGACTGACCGAGTCTCTTCCTTAAGAGCTCATAGGGCCCCTCAGATGCACTCGAATTGGCAACCTTTCCGCTTTCCCATCAGAGGGAGACACGAAAGCTGCGATTAGTACAGCGGCGCCACCGCCAGAAACGGAGGGCGACTGCTTTACACAACGCGCTCTTCAAAACAGCAAATTTTTTTATCACGGCTCAAGGATACTAATGACAGTGTGTTTAGTAATACATATAAGAAATTTAAAAAATATGACTCTTGTTAAGCTTGTATTAAGTAATTTACTTATCATGTTCTTGTTAGGGAATTCAATACTCCGATGTCCATAGCGCCAAGAGTGTGCCGAGAATACCAAATTTTAGGCACTACCTCTTACCAACAACGCAATGGCCGACAGCCTTCACTTAACGACCGAGTGCAGCAGCGTTTGCGTAGAGCTGTCAGCACTAATAATCCGCTCTGTACGAAATAACCGAAGAAATCAATGAGGGACGTAGGACGTAGGATAATGCGGCTAATTTGGCGTAAATGCGCTGTGACAGCAGAGACCGACGCGAATGCCTTTGCTGACACCACGACATCCACTGTAGCCATTTCTCCTGTTGTTTGGACCCTAGACGATTTGAAAACTGTCCCGATTTCAGTTGGTAAGAGCTGGTGGTAGGTTTCGAGTGTGGTGGGGGACCCACGAAACTAAGGACCCAAGTTGTCAACAGGGCACTGTGCAACCTAGTCGTGGCTCCATAGTGATGTGGGCAGTGTGTGCATCAAATGCACTGTGTCTGGTCTAAGTGAATCGATCTTTGACTGGAAATGTTCACAGACTTCATGTTACCAATCAACGATGAAGTTCTTATGGACGACAATACGTCATCTCACTCGGCCACAATTGTTCGTGATTGGTTTAAAGATCATTCTGAACAGCATGCCCGAATGGTTTGGCCATCTAGATCGTCCGACACGAATCTCATTGAACATTGTCAAGTATGTATGCAGAACTGTAAACGGATCCTAGCCAAGGCTCGACATATATTACGTACCATGAATAATGGAGATGTAACCATTGTGCGCAATTTCTGGTTAAGCCACGTCACAAGGACAACTATAAATTTAAAAATTACAGAGTCGCCACCAGCCCAAGCCCTTCCCAACAATTAAGAAGAGACCGAACTGGAAATTATCAGTTTAATTAAATTCAGAATTTAATTAAAAGAATGCAATTTTTTTAAAGAAACTAACAAGATGAACAACGTTGTATGCGGTATTTCGATGAGCTTAATTAAATGTGATAATTTCTTAATTTTAGCACAGTACACCGATCACTTTGATTTTTTTCCATTTTTGTTCATCACAAGCAAGCAAATTAACTTAAAAAAATCAGGGAACAGAGAATTCATTTGAGAACTGGTATCAATGAGAAAGATAATCTACGCAGAGTTTATCTTTTACGTATCACATTTATTTCATTACTGAATTTGATGAACGTCCTTTGAATACACATGACTTGCGCCTGAATGAAAAATTTAACTAAATAATTCGCCAAGAAATGGTAAAATAGTGCAATTAAAAAAGAGAAACACCCAAAAGCGAAGTGGAACACAATAATTCCATCATTCCATCTGCATACCCACGACAGAAATAGTTCAGAGAGATACCTATCACCATTATGCTCATGCACTAGCTTGGAAAGAGGTTTATCCGATTCGCAAGGTTTGTATAGTAGATATACGACATGGAATCCGCGCCTACCGCTTACGAACGGCCGAACTGTTCAGAAAGTAGACATTAAACCAGGCACAAATGTAAGAAGTTTTAATGGTGCAATACCAGAATGATTTTGCCGTCAAGAAATAAAATTTACTCGGCATGGCAGAAACCCCCTCTAGGAGCTACGAACTGTACTCACCAAGCGCTGGATGCAGAGTGTCCTGTCTCCACCGAGTTTCGCCTAACTACCGGTGCAACGGAAGCTACCAGAGGGGTAGGCTTCCGCCACCAAACTGACAGACAAACCAACCTCAGACTAAAAGGGATAAATATCGCTGTCCATTTACTGGGATCCTAAGTTGGTCATCCTGTGCTACCCTCCAAACGAGAAGCAAACATCACCTGCTCCTAGCAGACGACAACCAACTCAGCGTCCCTCACAAAAGAAACCCGAAACCACTCTAAAAACACTCATGCAGTCACATTTACGCACACATAGGATAGGGTGAAGGAAAAAACGTAATAAATACAGGTCATGGTTTACTATGGAACACAAAAAAGTCAAACATAATATCATTTAATAGGCCTTAGTTTGATTGCTCAGTCTTTCTGGGAGAGGTAATAAATTAAACCGCAATTAGGCGGTGGACAGAATAGAATGCACAGAATCCAGTGAGACAAGTGTCCATGAAACTACTCCACAGAGACGTTTCAATGTTCATGGGGCATAACTGAGAGGTCTGTTCGTGCACAAAATCCTGCACCGGCAACACTTTCGCAATTATGGACGGCTGTAGAGGCAGTATAAAACAATATTTCTGCACGGTACTTCCGAAGACTTGTTGACTCCACGTCACGTCGAGATCCTGCACCACACTGGGCAAAACGGTGGCTCTGGTTCAAATGGCTCCGAGCACTATGGGACTTAACATCTGAGGTCATCAGTCCCCTAGACTTAGAACTACTTAAACCTAAGGACATCCTGCCCGAGGCAGGATTCGAACCTGCGACTGTAGCGGTCGCGCGGTTCCAGACAGTAGCGCCTAGAACCGCTCAGCCACACTGTCCAGTGGCAAAAGAATGTCCGACGAGATATTAGGGGGTGTACCACGACTTTTGTCACCTCAGTGTAGATAAGACACAGGGTATAGGGTGAAAGTGGCGGAGGCAGCGTGCAGAATAAACAGGCATCCGTACTACTCGACTACAGGACCCCGTTCCATGCCGCCCCGTCCCCCTCCCAAAATTATGCAAATCATTTCTTCCGGAAGCATCCAACTGGCCCATATCTGAGACCACAGCAGATGAGTGTTTCTGAGCAGCCAAAACGAAATGAACTCGACACGAGCCCATAGTTAAACTACTGAGAAGCTATCTCTTGAATAGATCTTTCTCCGCTAGAGTTGAAAGGTCACTATCGACGAAGAGACGCATACGTGCGAGAGTGCCTCTCTGGCGTATTTACCTTTCCTAAGGCCAAATTGATCGTCATTTAACAGAACCTCAATTTCTTTGCAGTTCTTCTCTATACTACTTGAGCTGGTGCGTTGCTGGCGCCAGTTTCCATCGATTCTTTTCATCGCTGCTCATTTGTCTTCTTCACAGCTTTGGCGGAGGGGGGCTGTAACTGCTGTGCGAGAGCTCTGCTGGGGCTGGTGTGCGGGTATCCGCAGTGTGGGGAGGAGTGACGTGGGACTGTGTTTGTATGCAGCACGGCGAGAGGCGGAGTCGGTACAACGGAGTGTGGCCACTAGCTATTGCGAGTTTAAAGGTTACAATGCAAATCTTCTGCCCATGGTGATGGGATTTCCTCGAGGTTAGAAGGACGAGTTCCGTCGAGTTGGTTACAAGTTACACAAGCCGAATGAATTTGCAGTCGTCGAGTTGCTAGGTGGGTGGTGTTCATGTTAACTAAATATTTCAGTGTACTAAAAACCATTTGGAATTTTTCCAGTTGCTTATTACTGGATTTGTTGTCGTCCTTTGATACTTTGACGGCAGTTAAGGAAGTGTAACGACGCTCACCAAACAGACACGAAGCATGGCTAATCACGTAGCTAGAAGTGTAACTAATTAGTGCGTAAGTGTGTGTTTGGCGTTCCAAGCTACGCTGAAATATCTTTCCCATTGTACATGTTATTTCATTATTTTAGTCTGGCCTTTGAATGTTTGCCGAGATTATTCTTGCTATTCTAATTTTCATACCATTATTTTAGTGATGGTTTTAAGGAATAGGCTAACCAAATTTTAAGAGCAGTGACTGCCCTAGTAAGTCTCAGAGGTTAATTCTGTTGGTTTCATTTGTGGAGTATATCATTTAAAGATATTCATAAATAGTTGTGCAGATAGGATTGTGTATCTCAGGCCTCAGAATATTGACTGCCACTGATGTGTTTTCTGTTGCAGATAATTGGCAGTGGTTGACGCGAGCAAACTGCGATCAGACTACCACGATGGCAGAGTGATATTTAAGGCCCTGCTCCCCCCAAATCCCGGGTTATGTTGTTACTGTCCTGTAATTCTATCCTTTCGGTGGAGAGTTATGGTTTGTGAAGCTCAATCGCAGTGCAAAGTTGAGTACCTTTTTATTTCATTTCCCGTCCCATGGATTTCCTGTATTGGTAAAATCTTTTGGTGTGCTCTCGTCCATCACTAATTCTCATGTAGAGTGGAACCGGCCCGTATTAAGTTTTTCTCGGGAATGTCTTCTCGTTATAGTCAGGTAATGAAATCACAGGTACTTGGTATATGCAAGTAGTATTGTTCCAATTAATCATAAGTTGGCCGAGTAAACCTTAGAAATTTTGGGGCTTGTTGAAATCAGAACTTTGATGTGAGTTGGTCATGTTACTCATATTTTATGAATCAGGATTTTATGAACATTGTATTAGTTAGTGAAAAGCTAGCCGAGTAAACGTTAAAAATTTGTTGTTTGTTGAATTCAGAAGTTTATCTGAGATAGTTATGTTAGTCATATTTTACGAGCATGCCTTTGTGAATATTGTGTTTGAATTATGAAAAGTGGACCAAGGAAGCCTGAAAACATTATTGTCCGTTGAACTCTGGGTTGGTTACGTCATCCATGTGTAAATTAAAAACGGTTTCATGAA
The DNA here is from genome assembly GCF_023897955.1 of Schistocerca gregaria. Taxonomy (NCBI): domain Eukaryota; kingdom Metazoa; phylum Arthropoda; class Insecta; order Orthoptera; family Acrididae; genus Schistocerca; species Schistocerca gregaria. The sequence goes on from NC_064926.1 coordinate 239,414,267, forward strand.
TAGCGTTTCATTTAATGAAAAGTTGCCCGAGAAAACCTTAAAAATATTAGTGTTTGTTGAATTTGTTATCTGATCCAATTAAGTAAGTCCTATTTTACGAAGGATGCTTTTATGAATATTGTTTTTAAATTATGAAAAGTTGCCCAAAGAATTCTTAAAACATTACTGTCTGTTGAACTCTTAACTTGGATGTGATGAAGTTGCCCAAAGAATTCTTAAAACATTACTGTCTGTTGAACTCTTAACTTGGATGTAATGGAAAAATAGATAAAAGGGTTCCATGTAAGTGATGAAGTAGGTGTGATTTATTTGTCAATCATATTGAATAAATTATGGGTCCATGGACATGGTTAAAACTAATGAATTGCTTGAAAGAAAGCGATATGGGGAAGATACCTTAAAAGATTTTTGTGTTCTATAACATAAGCTTTGTTGTAATTATGGTTACTGTGAATGTATTATGAGCAACGTGTTCGAAAAAAAAAAAGGCGGTGGCAACTACAACTGATTTCGATTGTGATTTCTGTGTGTCCATAGGGACTACACCCCACTACTCTTGTTAGCATATTGTGGAAGTACGATATGTTAAGGTGATTGCACGATACTTCTCTTACTTACCGGATCTTGCTATCTTCCCAATTATGTGGATGATTTTTTTTTTCCGAAAGTCTGATGGTACATCGCCAGTCTTATAGGTTCTACACATCAGCTTGAATAGTCGTATGGTTGCCACTTTCCCCAATAACTTTAGCAGTTGCGATGGAATGGTATCACTCCCTTCCGCTTTATTTCATCTCAAGCCTGCCAAAGCTTCCTTAAACTCTGATACTAATGCTGGATATCCTGTATCATCCATATCCACTTCAGTTTCTTCTTCCATCATGTCATAAGACAAGTCCACCCCTTCAATGTACTTTTTCTACCTGCCCGGCCTCTCTTCTGCGTTTAACAATGGTTTTACTTTCACCGAAGGTTGGTTCAAAATGGTTCAAATGGCTCTGAGCACTATGGGACTCAACTGCTGTGGTCATTAGTCCCCTAGAACTTAGAACTACTTAAACCTAACTAACATAAGGACATCACACACATCCATGCCCGAGGCAGGATTCGAACCTGCGACCGTAGCAGTCGCACGGTTCCGGACTGCGCGCCTAGAACCGCGAGATCACCGCGGCCGGCCACCGAAGGTTGTTTGCATTTTTCTACATCCTCAGTCAGTCTTCCCGACAGTAATTTATTTTTCTTCACATTTTTCCTGCGACGATTTCGCCTTCGCTGCCCTGAAACTGATGTTTATTTTATTCTTAAGTAATTTATATTGCTGTATTCAGTCTTTCCCTAAACATTTCTTTATTCTTCCGTCGACCTACTGAAGTATTACATCTGTTACCCACGGTTTCCCTCCCAAGTGCCTTCCTTGCACATATGTTTGTCTACCCCACATCTGTTATTGCCCTTTTTAGAGATGTTGTAAAGAAACTGGTTCTTTACTGCTGAAAAAAAAACCTGTTAAATAATAAAACATGACCTATACAAGGAATCTGACTACCCCTGTTAGTCATGGACGAAAAACAAAATTTGGCATAGTCTTTGTCAGAACGTGCAGAATCTTATGTGGGGCCAATAAGGCGTCAATTTTAATCTAAATATGGTATGTCAATGTTTACGTAATAAAAAAATAAATTAGGCAATTCAGTACAATTATTACATAGATGCGATAAATCACTTTAACGGTGGGGCCAAATGGATAATTAAAGTCAATATAATTCCAGTAAACCTGAAAAAGACGTCGCGCATCTGCTAGATGCCTACGAAATACGTAATTTTGTTTTGAAACTGACAGCCAATGAGAAAATAGGTGCAAAAATACTATTTGTCAGTTTTCAAGCAGTAGTGGCGGACAGCATCAGCTGGTAATATACGTAATTTTATGATAGCTAATTTTACTGCACAAAAAATATGTACTCCCTCCAAAAGAAGTTACAAACAAACATTAAAATAAAATTATGATGCGCAGCAAAACGTCTGAGAAGAATTTTCAAAGAAAATTATTAATTGAACTTTAATTTAGTGGCTTTTCAACACTGTCAACAAGACGAAAAAAAATGGTTCAAATGGCTCTGAGCACTATGGGACTTAACATCTATGGTCATCAGTCCCCTAGAACTTAGAACTACTTAAACCCAACTAACCTAAGGACATCAACAAGACGAAATAATGGAAAGAATATTTATTGGAACTAAATAAAATTGAACCTTGATATTGTGACAGTATTTTTAAAATAGATAATTTATACAAGGTATTAGAGATAAAGTTAGTGACTGCTTATAAATGTTGACTCTGAAATTGTTGGTATATCTGAACACTTCTTAATTAAGAAGATAATTCTGAGGCTTCCTGGGATACAGGTTGGCTGGCAGCTTTTCGAGGAGCTCTTTGCGGTGTGGGGGAGTAGCCATGTATGTGAAAAACGGCATCCCATTTGAGGCAATTAATGTTTCAAAGTACTGCGCTGAACAGGTGTTTGAATGTTGTGCAGGTGTGGTTAAATTCAATGGAGCTAAACTTCTAACTGTTGTTATTTATAGATCCCAGGACTCTGATCTCACAACATTTTTGCTAAAGCTAGAGGAGGTTCTTGGTTCACTTTATAGGAAATACAAAAAGTTAGTTATATGTGGTGACTTCAATACTAATTGTATAAGTGATTGTGCAAGGAAGAGGATGCTGGTAGACCTCCTTAATTCATATAATCTTATGCAAACCGTATTCTTTTCAACGAGAGTGCAAGGGAATAGTAGAACAACCATAGACAACATTTTTGTTCATTCCTCATTACTAGAAGGGCATTCTGTTAGCAAAAAGATGAATGGCCTTTCAGATCATGATGCACAAATTTTAACTCTAAAAGATTTTTGTGCTGCAACACGTGTTATATATAGTCATCAGCTGTTTAGGAAAGTTGATCCAGTTGCTGTAGAGACCGTTGTAAGCCTTATCAAGGAACAAGAGTGGCAAGATGTTTATAGCGCCGATACAGTAGACGATATATATAATGCTTTTCTCAAGACCTTTCTCGTGCTCTTTGAAAGTTGCTTTCCGTTACAACGTTCAAAACAGGGTACTAGCACAAACAGGCAGCCTGGGTGGTTGACTAGAGGGATAAGACTATCTTGTAGAACAAAGAGGCAATTATATCAAAACGTTAGAAACAGTCAAAACCTAAATGCAGCAGCCCATTCCAAACAGTATTGTAAGGTGCTTAAAAATGTTATTAGAAAGACAAGAAGTATGTGGTATGCAGACAGAATAGCTAAGTCTCAGGATAAAATTAAAACCATAAGGTCAGTCGTAAAGGAAGAGGCTGGTCTGCAGAGACAGGTCGAGGATATAGAATCAGTAAGTAGTGGGAATGTTCGTGTTACTGATAAGTCGCATATATGTATATTATTTAATAATCACTTTCTGATTATAGCAGGTGAACTAAATAGAAACCTAGTCCCAACAGGGAATCATATAGCGCTCTTAGAAAAAAGTGTTCCAAGACTGTTACCTTAAATGCTCCTCCATGATACTGACAAGAGGGAGATTGAGTTAATAATTAAATCACTAAAGACCGAGAACTCTCATGGATATGACGGGGTATCTAGCAGAATACTGAAGTATTGTTCTATGTATGTTAGCCCAGTACTTAGCTATATCTGTAACTTTTCCTTTAGGAGTGGTCGGTTTCCTGACCAATTAAAGTACTCGGTAGTGAAGCCACTTTATAAAAAGGGAGACACTGATAATGTTGACAATTTTAGACCTATTTATATGCCATCGGTGTTTGCTAAAGTTATCGAGAAGGTTGTATATACAAGATTACTGGAGCATTTAAATTCACATAATTTGCTGTCAAATGTTCAGTTTGGTTTTAGAAATGGTCTAACAACTGAAAATGCTATATTCTATTTTCTCCGTGAGGTTTTGGACGGATTAAATAAAAGGTTGCGAACGCTAGGTGTTTTCTTTAACGAAGGCTTTTGACTGTGTTGACCACAAAATATTACTGCAGAAGTTGGACCATTGCGGAATAAGGGGGAGCAGCTTACAATTGGTTCGCCTCTTACTTTAAGAACAGAAAGCAGAAGGTAATTCTCCACAATATTGAGAGGGGTAGTGATGTTCAGTCCCAATGGGGCACTGTTAAGAGGGGCGTTCCTCAAGCGTCGGTGCTGCGGCCACTGCTGTTTCTTATTTATATAAATGATATGCTTTCTAGTATTACAGATGATTCAAAAATATTTCTGTTTGCTGATGACACCAGCTTGGTAGTGAAGGATCTTGTGTGTAATATTGAAACAGTATCAAATAATGTAGTTCATGAAATAAGTTCGTGGTTTGCCGAAAATTATTTGATGCTAAATCACAGTAAGACTCAGTTTTTACAGTTTCTAACTCACAATTCAACAAGAACCGATATTTTGATCAGATGGAATGGGCATATTATAAGCGAGACGGAACAGTTCAAGTTCCTAGGCGTTCGGATAGATAGTAAGCTGTTGTGGAAAGCCCATGTCCAGCCTGCTTTATTTACCATTAGAACAGTATCTGAAATAAGTGACACTTCAACACGAAAAGTGGTCTACTTCGCATATTTTCATACGCTTATTTCGTATGGTATTATTTTTTGGGGTAATTCTTCTGATTCAAAAAGGGTATTTTTGGCTCAAAAACGGGCTGTTCGAGCTATATGTGGTGTAAGTTCGAGAACCTCTTGTCGTCCCCGTATTCAATAGTCTGGGAATTCTGACATTGCCCTCACAGTATGTATCTTCTTTAATGTCGTTTGTTGTTTGCAATATTAGCCTATTCCCAAGAGTTAGCAGCTTTCACCCAGTTAATACTAGACAGAAATCCAATTTGCATGTGGAACGCACTTCCTTGACTCTTGTGCAGAAAGGAGTGCAGTATTCTGCTGGATCCATTATCAATAAGCTACCACAAGAACTCAAAAATCTTAGCAGTAGCCCAAACTCTTTTAAGTCTAAACTGAAGAGTTTCCTCATAGTTCACTCCTTCTACTCTGTCGAGGAGCTCCTGGAAAAGCTAAAAAATTAAGAAAATTCCAGTGTAACATTGTTGATTTTCTGTATTTTAAACTTACAATTTGTCACCTGAATATGTTTTTTTATATTTCATTTTGTCTGTTTCTAATATCGTGTTATAATTTCATGTATTGACTCGTTCCATGACCATGGAGACTTCTCCTTAATTTGGTCCCACGGAACAATAAATAAATAAATAAATAAATAAACTGCAATTGTCTTTAATTTTGAAATGAGAGCGAGCGTAATAATTTTCTTTTAATGTCTTAACTGTTGCTGCTGGCCGTGCAATGACGTCATCGGTGGTCCGCGGGATGTAGTCGTTTTCAACACCTCTCTTGCCTTCGTGTTGTACAGTTCTGACATGCGTAGGTATAAGTTGTTTTAGCACCGTAAAACAAAATAAAATAAAATACATACAGTACCTCCTACGCCTAGGAAATAACAGTTTTAATATGACACTTGGTGTTAAGTGATCTGAGTGTCTGAAGTGGTTTTGAGTAGATTATACTGACTATGAGCTAACGAAGTTAATACTGGCATTACTTGTACTACTGCAGCTGCTGTCTGTAATAGTGATAATAATACAATAATAATAATAATTATTATTATAATGACAATAATTGTGACTTTAATATCAATAATGATAGTGCCAGATATATGAATAATTTATAGGTCTACGAAATAGATGTTTCCTGATAAAATGAGTTGTGGGAAAAGGAAATTTTAGGATACTGTATCGGTTAACTGTACTGGAAAACGAGGAAGTTAGTTTGGAAAGAGGAATGCACAAAGGTATCGAGTGCTTACAGGGACAATGGCACTTTTATTGTTGCTTTAGCAGATATGTCATTACCTGCCTTCCGAAGCTGGAGATGTTATTTAGTTCTTTAATATAATGTGGGAGGCCATTTGAGAGTCTTGTTCCTGCTACTGAGAAGGATTTCGAGAAGGTGGTCTGACAATGGAATGGAACAGGACGGATTTTGCTCCGATGGAAAAGGTTGTTCCTGCCGCGCTGTTCAGGGAAGAGCGTTAAGATTGAGGAAAGATAAGACAGTAGAGAAAATAGAGGACATGGAAATCTATGTGCTCGTCTGCACGCAGCCAGGATAACTGTGCATACGACGGTGCATTCATAACCAGTTTCAGGTGGCGTGACCTTTCCTGAGAAAGGCCTAGCGGAATGACATACCTGTAATCAATAATTCAAATTTGAAGTGTTTGTACAAGTTTCTTTTTCCGGTCATGAGGCAAAGTCTCTTTATATTTTTGTAGATGGCGATCAGTTTGTCTTTAGAAAAGGTAAAGGCACCAGGTAGGTAGGTCTCACGTTGCAGTTGATCATGGAAGCAAGACCAAAGAAAAATCGATCATGGATTTGTCGACCTGGGAAAAGTGCTCGACAGTGTCAAATGTGCAAGATGTTCGAAATCTGAGAAAAATAGGGGTATGCTACGACGAGAGACGGGTTGTATGCAACGTGTACAAGACCCAAGGGGGAATAATAAGAACGAAAGGCCAAGAACAAAGTACTCGGATTGAAAAGGATGCAAGACAAGGATGCACTCTTTCGCCCCTAGTGTTCAATATATATTCCGAAGAAGGAATGATGGAAATAAAAGAAAGGTTCAAGAGTGGAATTAAAGTATAAGGTGAAAGGATATCAGTGAAAATATTCGCTGATGACATTGCTATCCTTATAAGGTGGCTATAATTTCGCACCTTACGAGAACTCATCTACATACTTTGCCGTGATCTACAAACACAATTAGGTATCATGTGATAGCTTGTACATCGTACATATGAAAATATAAGGGAGACTGACATTTACACGTACGTCTTGTAAATAACTGCTAACGCTTATTGCATGAAAGGTGACGGAGTGTCTTTATTATAAAAACGGCGTAATGAATGATTGCCTATACTAGTAGAGGTAGGAACGCCAGTGGAGATGAAACGGCAGGCAGAACACAAGCTCTGGGTGGGAGGCACGGACAGGTGTTGGTCCTGCGTCCTCAGTCAAAGTGAAGAAGAATTACAGGATCTGCCGAATGGAATGAACTGTCTAATGAGTGCAGAAAGTGGATTGAGATTATTAAATCGAAGAAAGATGAAACTAATGTGAAGAAGCAGACATGAAAACAGCGAGAAACTTAACGTCAGGATTGATGGTCATGAAGTAGATGAAGCTAAGGAATTCTGCTACTCAGGCACTAAAATAATCAATGACATACTGGCCAAGCGAACATAAAAAGTAGACTAGAGCTGGTAAAAAAGGGCATTCCTGGGCAAGAGTAGTCGACTAATAGCAAATGTAGGTCTTAATTTAGGGAAGAAATTATGTGAATGTGCGTTTGGAGCACAGCATTGTGTTGTAGTGAAACATGGAACAGTGAAACCGGACTCATAAGGAATGAGGTGGGTTTGTGCAGAACTGGAGAGGAAAGGATTATGTGGAAAACACTGGCAAGAAGAAGGGGCAGGATGATAGGACATGTAATATTAGTAATTTTCGCCTCACAATCCTTAATATACGCTCAATAGTAAACGCCTGATGGCGTAAAGTTACCGAACAATTGTAAAGGAAAAGAAATGAACACATCGCATAGCAGCGACAGAATCTATTATTCTTTATATTTGCCGTTCTTGTGCGGTGCCTGTAAATCTCTATGTACATGTATCGATTAATGATATAAAAAATAATGCTGTTGTTTCAAGACAAACGTGGCATTTGGCGCCTCACCTCTTACTGTTTGTATTCCATGAAAGGCGGACGCGGACTTGCTGCGTTCCGCATCGGTATTTTATATTTTATGTGAAAATATTCAATAAATGTGCTAATTGTTATTTTTCCAACCGGAAAACATATGGTGTTTTGTAATTGATTGCTAACAGACAGCATCAAGAGGACTTTTGACTGTTATGTATAAAGTATGGTCATCTATTGTAATGTAATATGAAAAGGTACGTAGCATTAAAAAAACGCGTGTTAAGGATAAGTGTGCTTATTTTAGTAAATTAACCTTGATGATTTCCATCTCCTCATTTACTTTATCGATGATTATTTTGTGTTAGTTCATCACCAGAAATAACGATCACGCTGATGGGCCGAACGCAGTATGAGGCTGAAGGAACATTATCCTTTTCGTATTATTTCTGAATAAATTCCTTTTTTTAAAATTGTGTAGTGTTACATTTCTTTTAAAGTCTATAAATCTTCAGGTCCCTTAGTGTTGTTCCGGGTATGACTACATCGCGTCTATAAAAATGCATAGAAATGATAATGTTTCTTCCGAACGATCTCAAATAAATCAATCTGCTGCTCTTGTTCAGGTATTTAATGCTCAATGTATGTTACTATAATAGTGTAATCAATCCCTGATTCTGTTGCCAAGTGGCCCTCCAAAATATTCACTTTTTCGACATTTTTCAAAAAAGTATAAAATAACAATTCTTTTTCTTTCCGCTCTCAAGAGCAACACTACAGACATCTGTTAAGACATCAGGGAATTACTCCCATGGTACTAGGAGGATATGTGGATGAAGGCAGAGATTGGAATACGATCAGCAAATAACAGAGGACGTAAGTTTCATCTGCTACTCTGAAATAAAGAAGATGACGAAGGAGAGGAATTCGTGGCAGGCAGCAAAAAAACAGTCAGAAGACTGATGAAAAAAGAATAGAAAGGGGACAGAAAAGAAAATGAAAAAAGGACATGGATCGATACTGACAGCTTCTTGCACGCTATAATTATGCGCTCAGTCTAGTTTATACTTACATCTATTATTACTCCTAGACTCTTTGGAGGAAGAGAGAAAATAAGATTTGTCCTATTTTGGGTTAAAGATGGCACGGACTCCCGACATATCGGGCTAATGAGTCTAGAATGACCATGTTTATTGGTTTTGCTGTTAAATGCAACTGGGGGGTCATCAGTTGTACATGTGGCATTTGCAACTGCACAGTTGTCGCAACTCGGTTGTATTCTAGAACTTAATTAGTATGATACAGATAGTATAGCCGCGCCTGTTTAGCCGAGCGGTCTAAGGCGCTGCAGTCATGGACTGTGCGGCTGGTCCCGGCGGAGGTTCGAGTCCTCCCTCGGGCATGGGTGTGTGTGTTTGTCCTTAGGATAATTTAGGTTAAGTAGTGTGAAAGCTTAAGGACTGATGATCGTAGCAGTTAAGGCCCATAAGATTTCACACACACACATATATATAAATAATACGTGCGAGAATCGTCGGTAATAGCAGGGACAGCGGCCTGCCGAGTGGTCAGTTGTGTTGTGGCGAATTTTGTCGCCCCCGCCCGGTGAGCAAAAACAGGTGTGGCAATGCGGCCACAATGGGCTGTCAGCGCTAATGACGTGCACGAGCTCACAAAGCCCGTCCCCAGCCGATGCTATCTCGCCGAATCCCGCCTGCCGCCGGCTGTTTACATTTTCCGGACAATAAGGCATCGGCTTTGCGGAATTTGCTCTTTCTGTTGGCACGCGAACGCACGGGTCTCGGCTGTCGACGCCTCTCACACGGCCATTCTGAGGAAACCTACTGGGTCGAGAGTCTTAAGAAAGCAGCTTAGGGCCCACTTATCGCGCTTTTCAATCTGCCAACAGCCTATCTTAAGCGCCAGTGTTGTGGTGTCCGTGTAAACTGATGACTCTGGATTTAGGGACATTCTTTCGTCCACATGTGGGCCGTGACAATAAAAGTGACATGTCTTTACACGTTCTTCGGTTCCTTCGAGGTCGTCAGATGGTAAGTAGTTACGCTTCAATTTTGCAAGAACGAGGAAAGCCACTTCGCGCACGATCTATTTTAATCATTTACCGATACAAAAAAATAATGTAATTTGTCTGAATATGAATCATAATCACACGTGGCCAGCTACAAGTTTTGATACTTCCTGTAACTTTTTAATAGAGTAGAATTTTCTCTTCTCCGCTTAGATAATTTTGACTACTTTCTTCATTTTACTCGCACCGCTTGTTAGATCTTTTCATTACTGACTAGTGCGTATGTTCTTCATTTGACCTTCTCTACTGTATCAGTCGGGTGGCCGAGCGGTTCTAGTCGCTACAGTTTGGACCAATACGGTCGCAGGTTCGAATCCTGTCTCGGGCATGGGTGTATGTGATGTCCTTAGGTTAGTTAGGTTTAAGTAGTTCTAAGTTCTAGGGGACTTATGACCACAGATGTTAAGTCCCATAGTGCTCAGAGCCATTTTTTTTGTATCAGTTGGAGTGCTTTTATTTGTCTAGTTCTCCTTTCCTTTTGCTTCGGTCTCCTATTCAGTATAGTTCTTCCAAAGCTCTTTAACCATCTTCCTGTCCATTGCCTCTTAAATCCTTCTGGTCATTGTATTAAAGTTCGTCTTGATAATCTACATCTACATCTACATCCATACTCCGCAAGCCACCTGACGGTGTGTGGCGGAGGATATCCTGAGTACCTCTATCAGTTCTCCCTTCTATTACAGTCTCGTATTGTACGTGGAAAGAAGGATTGTCGGTATGCTTCTGTGTGGGCTCTAATCTCTCTGATTTTATCCTCATGGTCTCTTCGCGAGATATACGTAGGAGGGAGCAATATACTGCTTGACTCTTCGGTGAAGGTATGTTCTCGGAGCTTTAACAAAAGCCCGTACCGAGCTACTGAGCGTCTCTTCTGCAGAGTCTTCCACTGGAGTTTATCTATCATCTCCGTAACGCTTTCGCGATTACTAAATGATCCTGTAACGAAGCGCGCTGCTCTCCGTTGGATCTTCTCTATCTCTTCAATTAACCCTATCTGGTGCGGATCCCACACTGCTGAGCAGTATTCAAGCAGTGGGCGAACAAGCGTACTGTAACCTACTTCCTTTGTTGTCGGATTGCATTTCCTTAGGATTCTTCCAATGAATCTCAGTCTTGCATCTGCTTTACCGACGATCAACTTTATATGATCATTCCATTTATACGTCAATAAATTTTGTCCTTTATAGCTACTTTATTTTTTCCTGATACTCTTTGCACGAAAAGGCATTGTTAATACTTTGATATTTCACTTCCTCTTTTTGGATCTACGATAATTGTGAGATTTTTTTTCACATTAATTTGTGATACAGAAGTAAATATTCGCTTTGGAAAACTATTGATAATGGTTTCTAATACTGTTGGGTAAGCTTCGTCCAATATTCTCACTCATTTGAGAATATTTTAAAAGCTTGTGTACACATCTTTTCGCTAAAACACTATACAACAAGTTGTTTCGACACGACATAAAATCCAGATGTACGTTAAAATTGAAATTTTCTGAGAGACACGACGGCAACTGGACGAAAAAAGTGAAGTTCGTGCAAAATGGAAAGCAAAAAACCTATTCTGTCATAACAGCAGGCCGGTGTTGGGAACATTATGTGGCTGCACGACTACGCTGCACACGGGTACCTCTAACTAGAAACTCAGGGAAGCGCAGTGCGTTCCGTGTAGCCTCGAAAATATCGTACTCGATCCCACAGCAGAAGGGGTAAGTAAGGGGTAAGTAAGAGTATGCAACGTCGGTTCCTCAATTTTAATAATCCCGAAGTTCGCTACTGGACTGGACGCGAACTTTGATGCTGTAGTTCCTTTGTTATCCTGAGGCTACGGCTACGCAATGCGGTAAGAATAGTTTTACGTTATTTTCAAATAAAGTTTTGTGTTGCGACCATAAGCTATAATTCAGGCAGTAATGAATCTACGGAGTTTTACTTCTTATCATATTGCCGTAAGCTGAACTTTCATTCTCATGGGATATTAAAACATCGATATTCCACAAAATCGTTTCCATGGGCAGATTAATTTTCAATCGTGAATCACGGAGCCAGTTTACGCTTTTCAAGTGATAGCGCTATCAACGGCAGGGTTATCGTTGATATGAAGCTGTAAAAGTTTAAGACGCTACAAATGGATGTTTTACATTAAGCATAGGATTCAATGGGCCAATTTAACTATTTTATCGTCTACAAGAGAAGAACCGCACGGAAAGTAAGGACTCCAAAAGTCCTGTAAGCTGCAGTAATGGCCTGAAAATCGAGAAGCCTGAACGACACTTAGCTAGGGAGCTTGGAATAATTGTAGGAGCCCTTAAAAATCGCTGTAATGACGTCCAAGATCACTTCGAGTCCAGTCTCGTCCATATATATTTTTTTATTTTGGGGACTGTTACCAATGTAAAAATCAGCTTAAAATGAACTACCACGTTATTTTTCATGGTTTTTGAGAAAACAAATTGTGTAGATTCCAAAGACCTTCTAACGACGAGGAGGAACAGCAGCCAAGGAACAATGCAGATTTCCGGACAGATATTATTATGTCTTGTCACTAAAAGATTTTTGATAGTTAGTTTATGATTGACCTGAGAAGAATAAAATAAAAAAGAAATTTTGACAAACTCTTAGAAAAAAGGAATTATTGGGCTGATGATCTGAACAAATACGAAACCGTTGCCTTCAGAGCCTAGAAGAAAACTAATCTAGGACATGTGATGGGGTTTGATAATGGAGAAATATACATTTGCATCTTATCGTAATTAACACAGATGAGTAAGGGGTTACAATAGTTGCTAAGAAGACGACGAAAGTGACTGCACCATCAGACGCGAACTGCCGGGCACAAAGTGCATACAAAGGAAAGTCTTAATTAATAATGTTGTATGGGACTGAGGGGAATTACGTCCTTCCAGTAATGATATTTCCTCGGAAAAGATTGAAGGAGAATTTGGAGATTGAGTGTTTGGAGATTGAGAGTTCAGAGATCAGTGCTCCTCCTGGGCAATTAATGATGTGTTTGGGCACTGGATGGAACTCAGATTTGTGTCTCACATGTTACAACATATTGAGAAACGTATTTGGCCAACTGAAGGAATAATTTTTTACAATCACTCGTCACATTTATTTCTGAACCCTGTCATTTACTCTAAATACCACAACATTCATGTTCTTTCCTTTCCTCTAGATAGCAGCCGCAAAATGCAGCCACTGAACTGATGCTTTTTCAAGCTGGTAAAGAACTTTTGTCCACAAAAATGCGACCGGTGGCTCATTAAACATGTAGGACACGTAATTACCAAGAATTTATTGCCGGATTGTTATGAACTGCTTAGGAAAGAATGGCGATAAGTAACGAGGTCTACTAGGACGTTCAAGATCAGTTAGTGAGCAGAGTGGCAATTTGAATGATTCATGCGCAATTGAAACTGGATTTCTCCCGAGCCAAAGTTCTCAGTCCTATAAAGACGAACTACCGCCAGTTTCCCTAAAAGAATGTTAACAAGAAAAAGGCCACTGGAAAAGATAAAAGAAAAGAACCTGCCCCGGTGTTCCTGAAATCTGGTCGCTGGAACAGCAAATGGTCACCTGTTTCTGCCACGTCCCTCCATCCGTTTGCCCGGAGGTCGTTTGTTTCCCTGCAACCAAGACTGATGCTATAATCTGGGTCAGAAGACGGGCGGTCGGCTATCTTTATGGAGATGGAGTCGAATCGCGGCTTGGCTTTTGGACCCTCCTACACAAAGCACATGAATAACTGAAAGCCGCCCACGCTACCGCAACAGTGCCTTATTCAAAAAAACACTGCAGTAGCAATTAAGAGAAGAAGGAAGAAAGAAACCGTACATAAAACTGTTTCTGACCAGGAAAACAAAAAGACAGGAAAGCAAATTTCAAACGCGCGACATCTAACCTACAAACTTCTCGTTTTCCGGGGGGGGCAGGGGAGGGGGGGTGGGGGAGGTAATGTAAAGTACAATAATCCGCAAACAGAAGACGTGATTGAATCTCTAAATAGCGGAGATTGGCAACACTTTGTGAAGATTTTGAACACATTATTTGTGACTTCTGTTAAAATATATGTCTTCTGTTTAGAATAATTTCTACTGTCTACTTTACGAGCCCCAGCTGCCATATTCACTACAGACACTATCTGATCAAAAGTATCCGGAAACGCCTATGTAATACGAAACTGAGGTCCACCCACCAGAACAGAAGCAGTAACATCAGAATGTTTTGGTCAGGAGAGCTCAAGATCTTGAAAGTGGACTACTCACTGAATGCCGCGAAAGTAACAAATCCATCAGGGACATTTCATGGCTTGTAAATTGGGGGCAGCTCGACTGTTGTGAACATGAAGTGGAAATGAGAAGGAACAAACAGACCTAAACTGAGGCGGACGATTTGTAATGAAATGATCGTTGTTCTTGTTGTTGTTGTTGTTGTTTGTGGTCTTCAGTCCTGAGACTGGCAGCTCTTAATGCTACTCTACCCTGTGCAAGCTTCTTCATCTCCCAGTACTTACTGCAACCTACATCCTTCCGAATCTGCTTAGTGTATTCATCTCTTGGTCTCCCTCTACGATTTTTACCCTCCACGCTGCCCTCCAATGCTAAATTTTTGATCCCTTGATGCCTCAAAACATGTTCTACCAACCTGTCCCTTCTTTTTGTCAAGTTGTGCCACAAACTCCTCTTCTCCCCAATTCTATTCAATACCTCCTCATTAGGTTATGTGATCTACCCATCTAATCTTCAGCATTCTTCTGTAGCACCACATTTCGAAAGCTTCTATTCTTTTCTTATCCAAACTATTTATCATCCATGTTTCACTTCCATACATGGCTACACTCCATACAAATACTTTCAGAAATGACTTAATGATACTTTAATCTATACTCGATGTTAACAAATTTCTCTTCTTCAGAAACGATTTCCTTGCCATTGCCAGTCTACATTTTATATCCTCTCTACTTCGACCATCATCAGTTATTTTACTCCCTAAATAGCAAAACTCCTTTACAATGTCATCGGTGAACCTCAAAGTTTATTTCTTCTCCATGAATTTTAATACCTACTCCGTTTTTCTTTTGTTTCCTTTACTGCTTGCTCAATATACAGATCGAATAACATCGGGGAGAGGCTACAACCTTGTCTCACTCCCTTCACAACCACAGCTTCCCTTTCATGGCCCTCGACTCTTATAACTGCCATCTGGCTTCTGTACAAATTGTAAATAGCCTTACGCTCCCTGTATTTCATCCCTGCCATCTTCAGAATTTGGAAGAGAGTATTCCAGTTAACATTGACAAAAGCTTTCTCTAAGTCTACAAATGCTAGAAATGTAGGTTTGCCTTTTCTTAATCTTTCTTCTAAGATAAGTCGTAAGGTTAGTATTGCCTCACGTGTTCCAACATTTCTGCGGAATCCAAACTGATCTTCCCCAAGGTCCGCTTCTACCAGTTTTTCCATTCGTCTGTAAAGAATTCACGTTATTTTGCAGCTGTGACTTATTAAACTGATAGTTCGGTAATTTTCACATCTGTCAACACCTGCTTTCTTTGGGATTGAAATTATTATATTCTTCTTGAAGTCTGAGGGTATTTCGCCTGTCTCATACATCTTGCTCACCAGATGGTAGAGTTTTGTCAGGACTGGCTCTCCCAAGGCCGTCAGTAGTTCTAATGGAATGTTGTCTACTCCCGGGGCCTTGTTTCGACTCAGGTCTTTCAGTGCTCTGTCAAACTCTTCACGCAGTATCTTATCTCCCATTTCGTCTTCATCTACATCCTCTTCCATTTCCATAATATTGTCCTCAAGTACAACGCCCTTGTATAAACCCTCTATATACTCCTTGCACCTTTCCGCCTTCCCTTCTTTGCTTAGAACTGGGTTTCCATCTGAGCTCTTGATATTCATACAAGTGGCTCTCTTTTCTCCAAAGGTCTCTTTAATTTTCCTGTAGGCAGTATCTATCTTACCCCTAATGAGATAAGCCTCTACATCCTTACATTTGTCCTCTAGCCATCCCTGCTTAGCCATTTTGCACTTCCTGTCGATCTCATTTTTGAGACGTTTGTACTCCTTTTTGCCTGCTTCATTTACTGCATTTTTATATTTTCTCCTTTCATCAATTAAATTCAACATCTCTTCTGTTGCCCAAGGATTTCTATTAGCCCTCGTCTTTTTACCTACTTGATCTTCTGCTACCTTCACTACTTCATTCCTCAGAGCTACCCATTCTTCTTCTACTGTATTTCTTTCCTCCATTCCTGTCAATTGTTCCCTTATGCTCTCCCTGAAACTCTCTACAACCTCTGGTTCTTTCAGTTTATCCAGGTCCCATTTCCTTAAATGATCGTATGGCATAATATTTCGCCAGAAGACGCGGCCGGGACATTTCGACCGCCTGTCACGAGTCTTTCCATTTGGCGCCTCTTTGGCGACTTGCTCATCTTTCTGATGGTGGTTAGACAATGGGTCCCAGGGCGAAGCGAATACCCGACCCTTCTGGGAATCGAATCCGGGACCCCGAGATCTCAGGCACCGAAGCTAACGAATAGACAACGATCTACAGACTAGGTCATGTAATGAAGGATAGGGACTCTCGAGAGTAATGCGCTGGTGATTGTAACAAAGTCGTATGAAACCAGGAAGGAATTACTTTTGAGTTCCAAAGTGCTACCAGCATTCTAGCTAGAGCAACGACTGTGTGTAATGAGATGAAAACAATGAAGTATAGTGGTCGAGGAGCTCCTAATGTCACACATTTATGTAGTCAACGAAAAGAAACGCTTGAGCTCGTACAAAGAGAGACGTCACTGGACGCTAGATGGCGGGAAACTGTTTATTTGGAGTGATGGGTCACGCTACATGCTGTAACAATCAAATAGAAGAGTATGGTTTTGGTAAATGCCTGGAGGATATTACCTGACGTCATGTTTAGTGCCAACAGTGAAGTACGGAGGAGGGTAGGGCGTGTTAACTTTATTCTGCTGAGGAAACGCTACATGGGGGAGCATATGAACACATTTACAGCACTGTGTACGGTAGAGGAATAGTTTGGAGACGCCGACTGTTTCTATCAGCATGACAGTTCGCCCTGTCATAAGTCAGCATCTATGAGGGAATGGTTTGTTCCGGAAGTTGACAGCCTACTTGGAATCCCGACCTAAATCCAACAGAATGCCTTAGGGATGAGTTAGAACGTTGATTTCGTTCCAGACCCCAGA
The DNA here is from genome assembly GCF_023897955.1 of Schistocerca gregaria. Taxonomy (NCBI): domain Eukaryota; kingdom Metazoa; phylum Arthropoda; class Insecta; order Orthoptera; family Acrididae; genus Schistocerca; species Schistocerca gregaria. Next base: position 239,431,380 of record NC_064926.1, read on the forward strand.
GCTTGCTATCAGTACCTTTTCCGCTTTCCGCTCTTGAGCAACAGTGGGCAGCCATTGCTCCACAGAGATTCAGACATGTTATTGAAAGTGTCCCCAGCGGAATTCGAGTCGTTATAATGGCGAAGAGCTGGCACACCCGATATTAATGTCCGCTAATGGATGTCCATAGAGTTTTGATCAGATAATCCACCAGACTGTCCTGTTATCTTGTCTACAATCGCGCTTGCCACAGTCTAGCTGCAACATTCGGGCGACAATTGCCACAAATGGTGGAATAGGGCTACGCTTCCTGCGACCTCTGACCACTCAGTTTCTTATGGTGTCAACGGCCGTGCCGAGACAGATACAGGGGTTCGTTTTAGCTCACCGAAGTTAACACTATCGGGCAATTCCATAGCTTGCATGGGATACCGTCTGGGTAGGCCGAGTTCTGTTGACAATTTTCCCTTTACCTTTCGGGCAGAGCGGACAGGAAGGGTGGCGCCTAAAGTCGCTGATCGCCAGTCATTGCGCCAATGAACTCGACTACAATCTAAACTTCTCCGCAATGTTTCATGAAGTGATGGCATGCGACATATTTGATGGTGATCCATCCGTTGGATGGCGACGCTAAGGTCGGCCGCACCCTTGGTGCTATTCAAGAGGAGTAAGCTATGTGTCGGCACCGGATTTCACCCTCTCCCTGCTGTCATCAATATGAACAGGGCAGTACACTACAACATACATTACAGTCATTTACGCTTAATAGATACATTTACCCACAAATCTCTCATACTTCGCGAAGGAGAAGTGTCTGCGGGTGGAAAAGATAGGAAAACCTTTCCAATTAATCTGCTGAACCTGCCCTTTGGGGCCTCCCAGCTATTCATGCCAAAAAACGACTTTACTAGTTTATTATATAGCAAGGCTGTAGTGGTAGATCTAAAGTCACTGTCCTCAAGGATGTCTGAATGTCAGGTGATTGTAATGTCAAACGATACTGACCATCAACACGACAATCGAATGGGCTTTTCAGTGCTACCAGGTAATGCGTGCCCCAAGTATGAGACATTCGTCTACGAGGTCACGCAAGAGTAAGAGCTTTGCTTGCTACGTTGTAAAAGGATATACAGGGGCTGTTGAGTAAGGAATGATCATAATTTTTTTTTTGACAACATGCCTCTACTCATCCTCATAATCTCGATGGTCCTTCTCAAAGCAGTGTCCCATGAGTGCGATGCACTTGTCCCATCATTTCTGCCAGTCCTCAAATACATGCTGGAAACCATTTTTGAGAGGTCCTGCAAATTCACCTGCGAATTCTACATCGCTGCTTCTGATGATTGATAATGCCTCCCACGAAGGCATATCTTCGTGTTAGGGAATAGAATAAAAGTCACATGGTGCTAAATCCGGACTATAAGGGGGAGGGAGGGGGGAGGCATACACATCACGTTGATTTTTGCAAGATATTCAGCAACAACATTGAGGATATGCATTCGCGCATTATCGAGGAGCGGCATCCAGCCTGCTTCACGGAAATGTGGTCTGTTGCGTCTGATAAGGACTTACAATGTTTTCAGGACGTCCCTGTAGTATTATCCAGTTAATGATGTGTGAGCAGGTACTACTTGCTGATAAACCATTCCATGCATATCAAAGAATGAAGTGACCACAACTTTCCCAGCAGAAGCAACCACTTTTGCTTTTTGGGGGTTGGTGATGAAGGAGATTTCCACACGGAGCTTTGCTGTTTGCTCTCACGATGTAGCCAAGTTTCATCAGCAGTAATTACACTAGGAAGAAACTCTGGATCTTCCTCTAACACCAACTTAAAGTGCGTGCAGACCTGCACGCGAATGTCCTTTTGTTCGGGAATCAACAGTCTGGGAACTCATCGCGCACAAACACGTGTCATGTGTAATTTTTCTGTCACCAACGTGTGGGTGGCACCCAATAAAATATTCAGTATTTCAGAAAGTGATCTTAAGATTATTCGTCGATTCTCTCTCACAATGTCAGCAGCAATGTTGACGTTTTCTTCCGCAAGAGCAGTAACTGGAGAACCGGGTCCCCTTCCTTTGAAACTGATTGTGTCCCTTCTTCAAAATTTTTAACCACCTTCGAGCTGTGCTGTAGGGTAGAACAGACTCTCCATAGGCCTCCTGTAACATTGTATAGACCTCAGCTGAAGATTTGTTGAGACGAAAGCAGAATTTCAAAGCCGCATATTGTTCCTCGCGTGTTACTTCCATTGCGGTGGTAGGCGACACTGAACATGTCTGATATTGCCTGCCTGTCACAGGCAGGAACGAGGAGTCCCAATAATGAAAATAATACGGCGTGTTTGTTGCACATTAAGCTAACAGAATAGCATAAGACTAAATTTTAGCGAGAGAAATTTTGACCATAAAAAAGCAAGATCATTCTTTATTGAACAGCACTCTTACTAACACTAACACTATCTGGAAAACAACTGAACCCATAGTCAACCGCAGGGGAAACAATGCGTTGCCTACAGGAGCCGCTATTGAATACTGTGAGTTGTAGCATGGAGCGTAGTGAGTTGCAGACGAATAGACGGACTGCAGGGTAACAAATCATTCAGCAATATGGTTACATTTGGAATACAGTCACTTGCCATACATCCCTTTAAAGATGAAGTCCCATACAATATCTTAAAACAAAGCCCATTGCGCCTCCCATTTTTTGAGCAGCTGCACGCTCTTTGATAGGTAACAGTGGCCTAGAAAACCCAGACCAGGAAAACTGAGTTTCTCGCCTGCGCAAAGGAACATCACTTTTCGATTGATATACCGAGTGGGTTGGCGCAGTGGTTAGCACACAGGACTCGCATTCTTAAGGACGACGATTCAAACCCGCGTCCGGCTATTCTGATCTAGGTTATCAATGATTTCCCTAAATCGCATTAGGCAAATGCCGGGATGGTTCCTTCGAAAGGGCACTGCCGATTTCCTTCCCGTCCTTCCCTTATCCGAGCTTGTGCTCCGTCTCTAATGACCTCTTTGCCCACGGGAAGCTAAACACTAATCTCCGCCTCCTCGATTGATGTAGTCTTTCTGTATTTGGAAAAAAGTTTCGTTGATCAAGAAGGATCACCAGCTCACGACTTTCGAACTAATAACGACCGTCAAAAACTCCCTCCGCCGGCAGACAGCAAACCTCTCTCATGCAACGCACGAGGGATGCTGGCCATATCGTCATTCTGTGACCTCGAAGCCGCAGCAAGAAATTACATCTCCATTTGACATTACTGGTGATGTGGGCCGATTGTAGTAGACATTTTATGCGAGCTTTACCAGTGGACATGCGCGCTACAGACACACGTCTCAAATATTCTGGCCACTAACCTTCTCTCATTTGTAGATGTGTCCAGTACGTAGCAGGTATACCATAACAAGGTGTGCGAGAAAGGTAATGAGACCGAATTTTTTGTCTACCAAAGTTTTTATTTTTTCAAACAGTAATATTGTCCCCTTCGGCAGCCTTGCACCGGCAGAGTCGTTGTTCCCATGGCCTCCAGAATCTCAAAGTGACCCAATTTTAAGGCATTTTTCAATTGCGGGAACCGTGATGGAAGAGACCGTGTGCCATGAGGCGATGTCATGATGCAGCACCCAATTGTCTGCATTGTCCAGTCTCTCGATTCGCCCTATTCCTGAGCCTCTCAAGAGCATCCTTGTAAAACACTTGGTTTGTCCTGGAGTAACAGATTCTTTATGCATAATACTCCTACTATCAAGAAAGAAATTAGCATTGTTTCAATCCTTAATTAGCTCATTCGAGCTTCTTTCGATCGCAAAGTCTCAGTGTGCCATTCCTCACTTCGTCGCTTTGTCTCACGCTCGTAGTCGAAAATTCAGTCACAATAATCTGTGATCACACGGCTCAACCATTAGTGGTCTTTGGCAGTCCTCTCAAGAAGATCAACACACGCGTTTCTTCGATTGTCATTCTCCTCAAAAATGGTTCAAATGGCTCTAAGCACTACGGGACTTAACATCTGAGGTCATCAGTTAACTGGACTTAGATCTACTTAAACCTAACTAACCTAAGGACACCACACACATCCATGCCCGAGGCAGGATTCGAACCTGCGACCACAGCAGCAGCGCGGTTCCAGACTAAAGCGCCTAAAACCGTTCGGCCACAGCGGCCGGCCGTTCTCCTCTGTTGTGAGATTTTTCCGGCACCATTTTGACACAAACCTTTTGCATGTGCCAATTTTCGACAAAAATTTGATTTACGGTGAAAGTCTTTAACTTGTCACCCATCATCCTTATTGCTAAACGTCGGTCTGATCTCATAACAGCACGCACACGTTAGTCGTTTTCGTCCGTTTTGGAAGCTGAAGGTGGCCCTAACCTAGGTTCATTTTCAACTTTATCTCGGTGTTCCAAAAGTGATTTGTGCCAGCCAATAACTTGTGCTCTTGATAAGAAACGTTCCCGATACGCCTGTTTTAACTTTTCAGAGATCACACTCACAGATTTCCCAAGGTAAAAAGAATTCCCCAAGATTAACACAAAACTTGCTCTAAATTCTGCTGTTCCCAGTAACATACAACAAAAACACTACTTCACTGATGGTTCTCTAAAAAAATCGCGTGATGGCTGTACGATGCTGAAACTCGGACTGAGCATCTGAAAGGAATGAACGACCAGTTTACACAAGTGGAACATAGTATCGTTCATAGCACTCACCATGACTACAATGAGGATCGCTACTGAGGATCACTACAGGTATTAACCGGCTGCTTCACTATTAGTAATGTATATTCTAACATTTTTAGGGATGCCAATGTACTTTTTTTATTACAAGAGCAATTTGAATAAAAAGTGAAATATAAAATCTGTGCTACTTACAAGAGGCGCTTGCTCTGTGTACATCCGTCTCCACTCGTGTTGATTCTCACACTACAGTCACCTACTAGTGTCCGCCCGTTTTGCAGTCTCTGCTCTGAAAAACTAGCAATCCGAGAGGGGTGAAAACGTATCACTCAGTCGCTTTACTCAGTGCCTGTTCATGGTACAAAAGGTGTCTCCCAATAGAGGTCATCCCATATTGCACAAAATTACAGTTCCCACATACCACGTTATTTGATTGGAATGTATGTCACCCAGTTGAACAAGTTCATGTTTCAGATTTTGGCATGTCTCGGCGTAGGACTAATTAGCCAAAGTATTACAAAATGATTTTGTATGTCAGCTGGCTTCGAAGGGATTGGGAAAGCAATATGTTCTGCCTGTTACCGTCTTCCCTGCCATCAGATTTAAATTACCACACATGGAAGCGTCCAACTTCTTGGACCGTTGTGGCATCTGGCTTCATTTCGTCCAGGAGGGATTTCGTTTCCTGTTACAATTTATTGATTAATGAATGGAACAGGGAAAGACTACAGACCACTAACAGTCAGACGGCCCAAGTGAACCAGGATATATTCTTGAAAGCAGAAAAGCAAAGCTGTCTCGTCACACAAAAAAGGTGGGAACTTGCGAGTCCACAAATTTGGACAACACAGGCGATCAGCAGGCTTGCTGTGGGACAACCCCAAAGTACTTGAAAACAAATAAAATATAAGAAAAATAAAAGTAACTAGTTCAGTTCCTTGATTAAATAAATTACAGAACTGTCTCCAGGATACAGATCACAAAAAGGAGGTAATTAGCCATAAGAAGATATGTGCTGTGAGCATGCAGACAGGGACAGCGTAGCAGAAAGTGCGCTGTAGAATTTTACATGGATACCGTGCAGCTAATTTCTCGCATTGCAAATCGCGTATTTGCCGCTTAATCATGGACGAAAGTGCCTACAAGCATTCTACCACGAACGCATTGGCTAAAACTGAACGTAAGACTATAAAGCTGCTTCCAAGGTGTTGGAAACGAATACGATGGCAACTACTGCTTCTCTTCTGATCAAGAAGTAAAGCGTACCAAGAACTGCAACGAACCGAGGCCGAGACGGCGTCCCTCAGCACTTTTCTGACCTCGGGTCCTCCCACACTGTGTGCTTCCTCCGACAGCAAATGTTCTCTGCAGCCAGATTATCTGGGGGCAGTGGTTCCGATAGTCGTTTAGCCATTTAGGATCAGTTCGGTCACTCAAGCATTAATGTGGAGCCCCGGATGCTCCATAGAAAGTAAGGAAGACTTTGAACCTAACAAAGAAGAGAGCACGAGAGCAAGATACTTCTGCTTCCAAATTACATACAGAGAAGCTAGGTTGCTTGCATAATAGAGGGTATAATTTTGCCACTGAAACGCCAGAGCGGCCAGCAACTAAGAGAACTCTATACTACAAGTGGGCACACACGCAGGGTGCTGAGAGAGATTCGCAGACAAGACAACAAAATTCATCTCAGAGCAGGACTGCTAATTATTAATGATGGCAGCAGTTTTCTGTTAAGCGATGACAAACTAGGGGAAAGGATAATAGTTTTTAGCAGAAGGGCAGGGAGAGAAGCTCTAAGAAGTAAACAAGATTACTTATGGAAGGCACGTCCAAGTAATGCAGGAAACAGTTTCCGCAAATGTACACAATTCACGTCGACTTTGATAGTCCAAATACTAAGACAAGCATCTATCCAGTTGCCTTAGAATAATCGCCAAACAAAAGAAAAGAGACATAGATCTGTCTTTTCCGAAATTTCGTGGAAAATATTCCAGAATGGAAACCTACAAATGTGATCGAAGATCTTGAATCAGCAACAATTTCTGCGGTTGAAGTTGTACTAATGACAGCCGAAGTGCATGGATGTTATTACCAAATGAGGAAGTCTCTCTGGAGAATAGTGCAAGTTCTAGAACTTACTCATGAAAACAAAGAAAATGAAGAAGTGGGAAGACAAATTCACATGTGTGCTGCGCTGGCGTTTCTACTGCCTGGAGATGTATCCGATGGCTGGCTCGAGATAAATTCACAGGTGCCGGATATCCCCAGGTTTTTAGAGTTTTTTTATTACTTTGTACATAGCTAGTTTCGAAAAGGAAGAAAACCCGATCAACCTTTGTAATTGCTACAAACTGCGCCATCGGACGACCAACGCTGTAGAAGACAAGCTCCACAAAATATACAACATTCATACTGAACCAAATCCTAAAATCAATGGCGTAATTAGGTTAGTTACATGTATGAAAAGAGAAGTAGAAAATTCATTGTGTGCTTTAATGAGGGCAGAGTTGAGTATGGAAGGTAAACGAAAAAAATCTACATGAAACGGGATGGAAGGTTAAAACAAGATAGCAAAAAAGTACGAAGAGGGTGGTGAGATATGTGTTTGCTTGAAGCTGTCTCCTACTTACAAAAACTTGTGTAAATTTATCAGATGATGTATAGAGATAGAAAAATACACAAAATGCAAATAGCAACTTACAAATAATAAAAGACACACACACACACACACACACACACACACACACACACACACACACAGGTTAACTGATTAATTAAGGTAACAGAACAATAACCGAATATCTCCTTAATGACAAGTGACTAGCACGTAGCTTAGAATTGCTTCCTTCTTTCTCGGCTGCAAATTTCAAAATTATCTCATCAGTATCGGTACCTTTAGTTACGACATTTTTATTAACTGCTAAATTAGTCATGTTTCATTCATGGTGGACCCAAGATAACTCTTAATTAATTTTTCTTTTGTAAAAAAAACAAGGTTTAGAAAAATTTTGGCGCCAGAATAAAGTTGTGAACAGTTTCGGAATAAATCATAGTCGCGAAATTTGAGCAAAGATACTGCCTTCAGGAATCTCATGATAATTGTTAACAGATTTTTGTATAATCGTCAGACGTTTAGTTTCTGAAGTTTTAATCTAATGGGAAGGATCTGAAACAGCATACGTTCCATGGTTGTAATGTTGTTGCTTAATTTGTTCTGAAAGCGGTGTTGATATTCAAGACCATAAAAGTGGGTTAAAAGCTGTGAGCTATCTGAGGAAGTTAACCTAGCATTACTGCGCAACTGTTTCACCAGGAATCCAGTCTAGCTTACCAAATTCCCAACCAGACTAACATTAATTATACTCTTTTAGTACTCATTTTAAGATAACCGGTGATATATATATATATATATATATATATATATAAAGACAATTTCAATAAAAAGAAATAAATCAGTTTATATTTGGACATTTATTTTAATATTGATCATTGTTCCGTTAAAATTTCAGCATATCAAACTTGATTCATAGCTAAACTGGTGCCTTATTTAGGATTGTGAAAAAGTGAGTTTGTAATCTTACGGAACACATCAAACAGGGAGCCAAGATTGGGAGACTGCATACAACAATGCATTCATAAAATAACACACGAAGAACGTTGAAACATATGCAAGAGAAAATTAACCACAACCAACTGATTTAATTTTCACCCAAAGAAGTAACGTTCGTAGCGCAATTCTGTCCGTCATGTAATTACCACACACTGGTATACTAAATTCATACTAACTCTCTGTGAAATCTTCCCGAAAACAATAGCTGAGAGCTACTTTGATGATTACACCACATGCTTCACGTGGTCAACTTGGTTTACACCAAGAGTGTAACTCCACAATAATTTTGATAATTAAAATAAATTAAATCGAAAAGCAATTTACAAAAGAAAAACCTCGAACTGGTTACTATCATCTTATTATTAACCTGATGGGTCAGACAATTGTATAAGCAAGTGGTACTGGTCTCACAAACCCCACATGGGTTGAACATTAAGAAAAGTTGCTATATTGAAAAATATTGTCAAGACGAGACGTTATAATTTCACACACATTCGCATTTAAGATTGATGATCTTAGAGTTACTGATCAACACGTGGTTCCACTTTACTCACAAAGTAGTGACAAAGCAACTACCGGAAGATATTCTGAGCTTCACACTCGAATTACATTGCGTTGCAATTTAAAATAACATTAGATATTTTAGAGCTAAACCTGAAATAAAGGTGATTAAATTTTCAGTTAGAGTGAACTTAAGAAATCCATTGTCCTACGGACTTAGCAGACACGCGCTTAGCCGGAGATGTTACCACTTCAGACGCTCGCCATGGACAGACTGACCTGGGCCCCTACCGAGAATGCTTATAACAACATGACAAGGGACGGACAGGACCATACTAAGAATAGAAACCTCTCTGCTTTTAGACAGCGTAGCTACCAGTTCCAATGTTGATCCTACTGTTCTCTAGCAGACAGGCTTGTCTGCTACCATCAAGCAAGCAACTAGAAATACATTTGCTCATTCATCCGCTCACACAGAAGGGAAGGGGGATGACAGTATCTTATCATATAAAAGAAAGCGGATGTAGGTTCCGTATGAGACTGTGTGACATAAATTACATATAAACAATGTTTTAAAGTGTAGTAGTGTGACAGATCGTTCTTGTTTATGTGTAAAAGTAACACGTTTCACTGCTCAGTCTCCTCCCAGATAGTCAGAAACACGACAGTAAATTTAGAAGAGGAATTTATGCCGAAAATGACAACAGATTTAAGAAATTAACATGAAAGGAATCCAGCAGAGACCTCCCATGGTTTTGCAACGTGTATCGCTTTTTTGCAGAAAGCTGTCGATGTACTCTTAACATTGATCTTACCAGATCGCAGCGTTCTTTGTAGTTTGACTTGAAAATTCGAGCCGGAAACTTCTAGGTAGCGTCTGTCAGTTCTTCTACCTGCCGGGCAAGGGGATTAGTGGTCCTTAGTGGACCCTTCCTCGGCCCTTTCTGGGCGCAAATTTCACTGGACGCAAATTTCAGTGGGTGCCGTTTTCAGTACACCCGGCAATTCAACTAACTGACTGCAGAGCTGCAGAACGTGAGTGAGGGATAAACTGACCCTTTACAAATACTCTTCTTCCGTTCATTAAAAGTTGTGAAAATCAATTGTGTCCTGTTTCAAAGGAAGGAATCACATGCTGTACAAGGAGATCTTGTAATTTTCCTCCCTTTCTATGTAATTATGTAGATATGTAGTTCTCAATTCTTTCGAGCCAATCATTCATAATAGGAAACACAGTCATAACTCAGTCACTCAAAAATGATTCAGAAATTTTACTTGTTAGAATGAAATCAGGCGATGATTCTTCTTCTCTGCAGGCTCGTGCTTTGCGGCAGTCTGCTAATCTGTACAAATAAAATGCCTCGTATTTTTGGGAGCGTTGTATAATCAGTTGTGAAACCTCAAATCAAGCGGATATTTGGCTTTGATGAAATTTAACCTTCCGAAGAAGTAATGGAGCTCTTGGATTATTAAACGCAGGTTCGTACCCAGTCTTTCGGAAGTTCGCTTTTGATTAACAACTACGCAATATATCGATGAATATCATTAATTCTCAAATGTCAAATAATGTAAATTGTTACACACCTTTTGTATGAAGGAGCAATATATATATATAATTCCCTTTAAATAGTACAATTTCGTATCAGTTATCTTTTGTCATAAACCTCAATATTCAGATTACAATTCTTCAAACAGTGCTCAGGCTCATCGGCACGAAGATAATCTCGGAAGCTATTTTTCACTAACAACTACCAGAGTGAGTACTAAAAAGAATAATTATGCCTCATGGCATAGCTATTGTATGAAACTACTTTGCGCATGGATTCTGCAAGTATGAAGATAGAAAATTAGTAAGCGACATTCAAGGGTAGAATTGTATCAGAATAATTCATCGAATATAAAGAGATATTACAATCTCAGTTACATCCGGACATCACGGTACACCTGACAGGCCCTCTGGCAGTATTTTCTTCGTAGAAGGACCGAGCATAAAGGTTCGTGTGAATCCACATCACGCACAAACATAGGTTGAGTGCAATGGCTCTTCGTGCAGAGCACGTGGTTAAACAGTGCCCCCAATTCGGCAGTTCTGTGTATCCACTGCAACCTGTAGTGCAAAATGTGCCTCGGCACTCCACAAAATATTGCCCGGTCACACGTCATCTGCTTCGATCCTTGCCAGAAACCGAAGACCAAATTCAGAACGTTGCTAGATCATGAGATTTCAGTCACTGCACCGTCTGGATCTTGTAGGGTATCAGTGTAAAATAAAATGCAGAACTTTTCGTACTGTTAACCGTGGCCGGCTGGGTGGACGAGCGGTTCTAGGCGCTACAGTCTGGAACCGCGCGACCGCTACGGTCGCAGGTTCGAATCCTGCCTCGGGCATGGATGTGTGTGACGTCCTTAGGTTAGGTATGTTTAAGTAGTTCTGAGTTCTAGAGGACTGATGACCTCAGAAGTTAAGTCCCATAGTGCTCAGAGCAATTTTTGAAGACTAGAAGATGCATTTCAACGCAACCCCCAGAATTCAACTCGTAAAGCATCACACGAACTGCAGAGGCAAGGGTATGGCCAGGAGGGCCCCAGAGAAGTGTGACAGGACCGCTGTTATTTTCTATAGACTCATACATAGGTGATCTGGCGGACAGGGTAAGCAGCAGTCTGTAGCTCTTCGGTGATGATGCTCTGGCGTATGGGAAGGTGTCGTCGTTGCGTGATTGTAGGAGAATACAAGATGACTTAAACAAAATTTCTAGTTGGTGTGATGAATGGCAGCTAGCGCTGGACGTAGAAAAACCTAAGTTAATGCAACGAGCAGGCAAAATAAACCCATAACGTTCTTTTACAGCATCAGCAGTGTGCTGCTTGACACAGTCACGTCGCTTAATTATCTAGGCGTGGCGCTGCAAAACAGTGTAATGGGCATGTAAGAATTGTAGTAGGGAATGCGAATGGTCGACTTCGGTTTATTGAGAGAATTCTAGGAAAGCGTGTCTAAAGGATGCGACCCATACTGTTCGCGTGTTTGGGATCAGTACCAGATCAGCTTCAATTCAGTGGCGGGCTGCTAGGTCTGTTACAGAACGACTCTACTGCCGCCACAAAGATAAGATTAGACGTATTAGGATAGTCGTTTACCCCTCGCTCTGTTGGCGAGTGGAACAGGCTGAAACGTCCCTTTAGAAAAGTTATAAATGACTGTGCTTAAACTGACACAAAGTAATTTTAGCGCAACGCAATCAGACTTTCAAAAATCCCTGCGAAAGAATTTCCCTGACTGACAATAACCTACACCTTTCATGAATCACTTACCGCACAAAAATCTTCGTTACTCAAACTACTGCAACACAGCATGTGCCAATACTGCCAGGTAATTAAAAGATTCTAACTACTGAAGGTACTAACTACTGATAGGCATAGCAAATGAAAGATTTTGATAGAGAACAAAAATGTATTTACCTTAATAGTGTTCAAAAGTCATTATATATATATATATATATCAGTTCACGACATCCAGTCTCACATATTTACTCATTCTGATGGACACACGTCCAGATCATCCGCTCTCAAAACTCCGTCATCTCTCTCCCCACATCCACCATTGCTGGCAGCTCACCTCCAACTGCACAACGCTACGCGCTGTTCACATCGAACTGCTCAACACTACAATAGAAAATATTTCAACGATGCCAACCAGCCACAGACTGCACACAGTACAGCCAGTGATTTTCATACAGAGAGCTACGTGGCGCTACTAATATAAAAACCTAAACAGCCTACTTACAAGGGTACCCTCCGCTACGCACCATGCGGTATTTTGCGGAGTACGTCTATAGATATAGGTGTTGATGAGATCAACGTCCATAAGGCGTTACATAAGCGGTGGACGGCTGTTGATGGTCCCATATAGCATGGCACGCTCTCCCGATGTCACGTCAGTAGACTTCATTTTGTTGGGTGGCGTCAAGGACCACGTGTTCACAACACCAGTCAATAAGACGGCTACCCTTCATGCACGAATCGACGCAGCAATCAGAATTCTTGATGCTGCTACGCTGAGCCGCACATCGTCAGAACTCGAATCTCACATCAATTCTACAAGGAATCAGTGGGGCACACACTGAAAGGAAAGAGAAAACCTTTGAGAGTTGTTAAACGTAGGACAACAAATCACGAAGCTCTATCGATTCTGTACTAATAATAAAACTCTTCGTTAGTTTGAACTGGCTTCGCCGAAACTGCCGCGCGCGTTTAGCCGAGCGGTCTCGGCTTTCAGCCGTGATACCGTGCCGACGGGCTCGGCGCGCCGGGCAGTGCGCCGCAGGCGTTGTTGTTTACCCGCTAGCGCGCGGTCGCGTCGTTGTCTTGCCGTATAGTACCTGTACCGACCCGACATGGCGTTCTCATATCGAAAAGCTACAATCAAACTAACGTTCAACTCATCGTACACGAGACCGAAGGGCATCATGCACATAGAGCCGATAGAACTGATAGGCATTCATTTGTCTATCGTATCCAGCACAGTGTACCTCAAACTGATTGACGAAGCGGCCTGCGACAGACTACTCCATCGATCTGCAAACGGCTTTCGCTTCTGTCACGCAGACGGTAACGTGAGCGTGGTAGGAGTTGACCATGCTGGTCTGGGGGCGCGTACCGTGCCCATCTTTGAACTACCGTTGGAAGTTCCTGCCAATCTTGTCGTTGATTCCGTGAGGCCATACCGCACAGTTCTGAGCCGCACAGAGGAGAAATGGAACACATTCGAAACGTACCCTGTCCTTAACGGAGTACGACAAGTGCGCATAGAACTTAAGAAGCACGTTCCATCATATATTTTCGTTGGTGGCTGCGGCGCAATTGTTATACATATGGACAACCAGGAGGGCCATATTAGAACTGAGTGTCTGCAGCGCCGCCTCGTTCAGGTGCCCCGCAATGAACTTTCCCAACGATCCACTATGACCTCTCTACCACTAACACATGTGGAGGCGGCACGACATGATGTGATGGATGATCAAAACGTGCTACCTCCACGACGACGATGCAGCCCAACGGTGCAGAGGTTCCTACAGCCTCTGCCCACCGCAGCGTCGTGGGCACCCAGCCGCCGTCACTGTCGGGACCGAACACAGGGATTCCTAGCGACCGAGACTGTGTCGAGCCCCGCCCTCCAGTGGATGTCGAATCTCGGACCCGAAAGCAAAAATCACCCAAGTGACACAAGAAGAGGCGATTGTCAGCTGAAGAACAGGACAGGGATGTGAAGCCGGCGGAAGACATCGACTTCGTTGACTCGTTCACAACTGCAACGGACTCCAATGGCATCATTCACCAGAAGGTGCCTGCCGACAAGGAACACTCTCCTAAATCTTTTGGCCCAGAAAACGAGGCGCATTGCGTCGACTCCCAAAATGTGGGCTCCTGTGCAAGCGACCAGCCACCAATGACAACACAATCCTCTCTTGGTGATTGGGCAGACGATATGGAGGCAGATGATGAACAGCAAACATCGATATTTCCACCAGAGCCCATGGCTAACATTGAGCCCGGAGGGCTCGGCCAGTCAGGGACTCGTACGGCACAGTAATGCACAGCATGCAGCTGGATGGCTATGTGGTGTGTGAGATTACTGTGGGCTTACACCAGCATACTGCCTCCGTCACTTGATATGTCTCAGTCATACCGTGTGGGAACAGTCAATGTAAATGTTGTCCACTCCACTGTCAAGACCCGCATGTTACACGACATGATCAGAGCGGCAGACTTGGACATTGCCCTTCTCCAGGAGGTCAGTCCCGAGCTGCGTTTGGACCTATATGGCTACACCATGTACAGCCTACCCGTAGGCGATGGCGCAGGAGGAACGGCCATCCTTCTCCGAGATGGCATAAACGCGAAGGATGTGACGTACTTGCCGAACGGCCGAGGCATCGCTCTCATACTTGGCGCAGTCCGCCTCATTAACGTCTACGCTCCCTCCGGTAATTCGCACCGTGGTGACACGCATTTCTTCTATTCGGAGGAGGTAGCCCCACTTTTGCAAGGAAATATGGGCCATTACATAGTGGGCGGCGATTTTAACAGTGTTCTGCGGCCCGAGGACCAGAAACCGCATTACGTCCCATGCCCGGCTCTAGAAGCATTGATACGTGACCTCGCGCTCCACGACACATGGCTCTTACATCATGAGACCCAGAGTGGATATACGCACTTTACCAGCCATTCTGCCAGTCGTCTGGACCGGATATAGGTCTCGCGTGCCTTCCGCACAGCAACCCGTGATGCAGAACTCTGGCCGACGGCCTTCACGGATCATCTCGCGTACATCTGCACAGTCACCTTACCCCGACAACTCACAAGACGCAGCAGGGGCCCGTGGACGCTGAACGTATCCCTCCTTCGCGAGGAAGCGTGTCGGCGAGCAGTCACTGACACGTGGCTTCGATGTATCAGGCGCCTGCCCATGTATGCTTCCACGTTGCTGTGGTGGCTGGGATGTGTCAAACCTGCACTCCGAAAGACCCTGATGGCCTACGGGCGTGACAGATCGAACTGGCAGAGGGCAACATCGGAAATTTACTATACAGCGTAACGTGAGCTGGCGACGCAGCCGCCGTCTCCCGAACGTCAGATGTCCGTACAACGCATCAAATGTCTACTTCCCATCAGGACAGAGCAGCTATAAGGTGTCCGCATCTGCGCGCGAGTGCAAGACTGTATCCCCGACGAAACGGCGTCAGTGTATCACATTGTGCGCGAGAGGCGCCACCGCAAACGTCAGCTCATTACGGCGGTAAACACGGAGGAGGGTGGCCGCGCAGTGACACAAACGGACATCGCGCACACGTTCGCCAGGCACTATGGGACCTTGTACATGGAAGATCCGCGAAACGTACGTGATTATGACGAGCTGTTGTACGATTTTCCCGCCCCTCGGGACTTGGCACCCGATGATAGTCTGCTGTTGCCCATTACACCCGACGAGCTGACATCGGCCTTGGCACATGGAGCACCGAACAAGTCGCCTGGACCGGACGGTTTACCCCTGGAATTCTACCGCACTTTTTACGTCCTTATGGGCGACAAGTGGCTCCAAATGTTTCAAGACCTGACCCACCCTGATTTCACTGTCCCCATAGAATTCACAGAAGGCATCTTGATCCCAGTTCCGAAACCGAATGGTGGTTGTAGGTGGCAAGACGTTCGCCCACTCACACTCCTCAACAACGACTACAAGATCTTCGCCCGCATCCTCTGCGCGCGTCTCCACACCGCTATCGGGAAAGTCATCCACACCGATCAGACATGTTTAGGTGGTCTTAGCAACATTCATACGGCGTTAGGAGCATACCGCGACGTAATTTCTTTGACGGCGGCGTGCAAAATACGAGGCGCCCTTGTCGCCGTAGATTTTGACCATGCATTCGACCGCGTCGACCACGGCTTCTTACGCGCAGTTTTGCAAGACATGGGCCTCTCTCCAGAGCCTGCACAGGTGGTCCTTCGATTGGTTCACGGAGCGCGCTCCCGCATGATGGTCAACGGTTATCAGTCTGGTCACATTGTTGTTGGACGGTCAGTGCGACAAGGGTGCCCCCTGTCGGGTATATTATTTACGGCAGCGCTTGAACCAGCTTTACATGGGCTACGGCAGCGATTAACAGACATTTCCATGCGGGACGTGACCTTTCGTTGTGGTGCATTCGCCGATGACGTGGTGTTCCTGGCCAAATCAGAGGATGAAATGCATATGGCGCTACAGTGGCTACGTCAGTACGGGGCGGTCACTGGGAGCGTCATCAACGTGAAGAAGACAAAATACATGGATGTCGGAGGGGGGCTTTCCCACACAACGGCGGTGCCCTTTGACAAGGTGCCCGTACTCAAGTGTTTAGGAGTGCAATTCTATAGCAATGTCCGTCACGGCGGCGGCTACGTACCGCCGGCTCCTACACCAGACACGTGCTCTGCTGCAGGACAACAAACTGCGTCGCTTGGATATGGTCCTCAGAACACGTTATGTCATCACCTATCTTGTCTCAAAACTGAATTATTTTGCGCATGCCTTGTGCCGCGACCAGCGAGTGCTGGCTACTGACGCAGCGCATGATGGCGTTACTCTTGCGGCGATTGCCGGAGTCTATCCCCCCTGATGATGTATTGCGCCCCGACGGAATATACTTTCCATCAACCAGAACGAATGCAGTTCACTGGCTAAAAGGCCTGGGCCTTTACTACATATTTCGCGATACTCTCAAAGGCACACTCGACTTTTGGTCCCTACTGATGACGACACATGCAGCTTTCAGCCGCCACCCGAAGTACAGAACTCGTTTCGCAAACTATTTAGGTTCATTATTTGGGGATCCTCCTGCTCACTGGGGCGTTCCGGGTATGAGACGCTGAAAATGAAGAAGAATCCTGGAGCATATTGATCCCCACCGGACGGAACAGGGGGAACACCTCCCAACAGACGAGAAGACGACTCAGACGCTCGGCTACGGCAGTTGTTGGATCTGTCTTTGTAATGAAAAAAAAATCTATAAATACAATACAAAACGAAAATTTTTAAAAAAATTAAAAATGTTCTAAAAATTAAAGAACTAAATAAATAAAACAACATCGACAAACCCACTACATCCTCTTCCTGATCCTTCGATCCTCGAACTCGAACACGTTGCTTGGGCGTGGCGGCGGGATGGCCAGGCTTCCGATGTCGACCCCTGCTCTACCCATCGTCCTGCTCCTACAGCGGTTCCTAAAAAAAATAAAATAATAAAAAATAAAAAACTGAACAACATAAAAAAGCGGTCTAGGGCGCTGCAGTCATGATGGACTGTGCGGCTGGTCCCGGCGGAGGTTCGAGTCCTCCCGACTCCGTAGACGCTTTACTTCATCAAAATCGTATAACAAAGAAAAAGGATAATGTTATTTAAAATTTTGTCTAAAAATGTCACGCCTGCTGCTTCTATCAACATGCCAATCTCTTTCATGGCGTTTTCACAGATATCTTGGGGGTAGCTTTCAGTTCATGAAAATCGGATCATGAAATAAATATATCGTAACATAAAATTTTATCCATGCTAATATAGTATTATAAATGCGAAAGTAACTCTGTTACGTTTTCACGACTAACCTGCTGTAACGATTTCGATGAAGTTTGATATGCGGATAGCTTGAACCATGAGAAAGAACATAGGCTACTTTGTAGAATGTATTTATTGATTTGAAGAAGATACATGAATTATGACAAAATGTTTACTCTTTGAAGAAGCTACTTGCCCTTTAACTTTTAATCTTTATTATATTTGTGAAAACGCTTTTATTGAGTTATACGTGCTACGTGTTAAGATTTATAGTAATTAATACAATGCGTAAAAAGTACTTGGTTTACTTGCCGCGTCAGATTCTGATAGAATTCCAGGCTTGCGACGACTGCCTCCATTATCATCGTCAGTGGCTCACACTGACTGTAGTGAACTGGCCAGGCTCCCACTTTTATACCCCATGAAGCGACAACTTTTAAGCAAGCACTCCGTCGCGAAAAACTTCGTAGCCAATGAATACAATGCTTACACGATGCGAAATGTGTTTAATCCATACTTCCACGCTGTTTGTTGCATAATGTACACGTTATATAATGTAAAGCTATCTTCAGTTTATTAATTTTTTGCAGCTGTGTACGTGACTGCATTCATTACACAGCCCAAGTTTGAACGGAAACGCTTTCAGTCAAAAGTTTTTTCGTGTTTTATTAATCACGCGACACATTTCGGAGTGGATGCATGTTCAAATGTAAAAAAAAAACTCATATGTAATATACATTTGCTCTTGAGTGAGGGGAAATGCATTTTCTTCTTACGAGATTGTTAGATGTTATATTTCGTATTTCATGAATCGAGTGCTGAAACATTGTTTCTCACATACTTCCGCACTAGTTCATGAAATACGAAACCCAGTACCTAACTTTCTCATAACGGGATAACGCATTTCACCTCTTTCAAGAGCAAATATAAATTATGCATCTGATGATGAACCCACAGGTTCTGAAATGCATCGTATAATTTAATAAAACACGGAAAAATTATGACTGAAACAAGGACTGATGACCTCATAAGTTAAGTCCCATAGTGCTGAGAGCCATTTTGTGACTGAAATCGATTTTATTCATATTTCCCGTGTTATATACAGCTACTTAACATCATGTATAGATGCACTCTACTGCACACGCCCCTCTGTATACACTGCTCGACAGAGAAGCTGAATATGCTGGTGCATCGTGCGTTGGTGCAGCTCGGGAAGGCTGAAAGAGGGATGCACATCACGGGCTATGCTTACCCAAACAGGTAGGCACTTGAAGGCAGCAGACGTTATTGCACCTACAATAGCTTAGTCATGTCAGCGCCATGTCAAAACTACTGACACGGAAGCACATCCGCATGTAATAGCTATCTCTACTACTTTCCAAGTTATGATTATTTTTAATTTAGGAATTCATGGTCACCCTTTAGACTATACAGGCTCCATCAACTTCCGACAAAGTACAAATTATCAATATTCCAGAAATAAATAAAAAACTAAAATAATAAAAATAAAAAAACTTCGCCCAAACAGGTCATGAACAGGTCATGAGGGCCCAACAGTACCAATCGGCCACCGTGCCATCCTCAGCCCACAGGCATCTCTGTATACGGATAATGAGGGGAATGTGGTCGGTACACCACTCCGGCCGCTGTGGCCGAGCAGTTCTAGGCGCTTCAATCCCGAAGCACGCGGCTGCTACGGTCGCACATTCGCATCCTGCCTCGGGCATCGATGTGTGTGATGTCCTTAGGTTAGTTAGGTCTACTTGCTTCCAAGTCTAGGGGACTGATGACTCAGATGTCAAGTCCCGTAGTGCTTAGAGCCATCTGAACCATTTGAACAAATGGCTCTGAGGACATCAGTCCCCTAGAACTTGAAACTACTTACACCTAACTAACCTAAGAACGTCACACACATCCATGCCGAGGCTGGATTCGAACCTGCGACCGTAGCGGTCGCGCGGTTCCAGACTGAAGCACCTACAACCGCTCGGCCACAACAGCCGGCCACCATTTGAGCACACCGCTCACCCAGCCGAATGTCAGTTTACGAGACCGGAGCCGTTACTTTTCAGTCAAGTAGCTCCTCAGTTTGCCTCACAGGGGCTGAGTGCACCCCGCTTGCCAACAGCGTTCGGCAGACCGGATGGTCACCTATCCTAGCGCTAGCCCAGCCCAAGAATAGTTAACTTCGTTGACCTGTCGGGAACCATACCACTGCACCAACGCCCTTCAGTATTCCTACTCTACGTAAAATATATCTTTGTTGTATGAAATGATTGCTTACAGAAAATGGCTTGGCTGGTTGGTTTATTTGTTGGGGAGGGGGGGGGGGGGACCATCAGATTACGGTGGGATGGGGAAGGAATGCGGCCGTGCCGTTTGAAAGGAACCATGGCGGAATTTGCCTGAAGGGATTTAAGGAAATCACTGAAAACCTAAATCAGTTTGGCCGGACGCGGGTTTGAACGGTCGTCCTCCCGAACGCGAGTCCAGTGTGCTAACCACTGCGCCACCTCGCTCATTACAAAGTAGGTACGAGGTCATCGAAAGCGCAGTTCTCTTAGGGCAGGACTTGCTCGTTCGTACGGGGAAAAACGAAGTGGAAACATCGGAGACCGAGAAAGAGCTGCCAGAACTGTTAGCGCTCTGTCGATTCGCGACCGGGCCGCGCCGCTATCGATCTCCAGTAATCGCACTGTGATTGCCGGCACAAATTGCGGCCTATTTGCACAAAGTGGTTCAGGGGCATTCCTTCTGCTTCGAGTGCTTCGGCGCGCTTCCACGCAAAACGTTCCCACGTTTCCACGTCCTCGCCCTCGGCAGGGATAAGTAATTTAATTGCACAATTTCCCCTTTCAAGGTAAACGCAAATGGGGTGTAAATACGGCAGCGGACCAGGGCGCCAACAGGACGAGACGCTGCTTCGGGGGCCTCCCACCTCCTAATGAAGGCTTGCGAAAACCGATGACGCGGTGCCTTACGTGTGAATAGGGCGCATTAGGATCTGTCGCGTCGATGAGCACTGTGTATCTCACAGAATGCCCCGCACAACACGGCTAGCAGCAGGGAGCAAGAACAGTGCGGCGCTGCCGCCGCCTTCACAAACCGTGTCTCCCACGTTCCGAGTCGTGGCAGCGGAGGTTGCCCTGCGCTCTCGGGAAGAAACTGCGCATTAGTCGCGCGTCGGTGAGATATTACGTAACAGCTGCATTTAGACGAAGGAATTATAATGCTCCGATTACTCTTTCGTGCATACTGCGGTCCACATCCTGTTTTCTGGTAATCATGAAGGATTTCATTTACTGCTTGGGATTTGTTGACAGACTACAAATGTTAGCTACTTGAGTACGTGTAGGCTCTACCATGATAAATAGAAACGAACCTCGAATCGCAGGATTAGCCGAGCATTCTAAGGCGCTGCAGTCATGGACTGTGCGGCTGGTCCTGTCGGAGGTTCGAGTCCTCCCTCGGGCATGGGTGTGTGTGTTTGTCCTTAGGATAATTTAGGTTAAAAAGTGTGTAAGCTTAGGGACTGATGACCTTAGCAGTTATGTCCCATAAGATTTCACACACATTTGAATTTTTTTTAAGAAACCCCATAAAAAATCATCCTTTAGGGATTTCAGAAACCAGTCACAGTCTGAATTGGCTGTTCAGAATCTGTGATCACTAACAGAACATCAACTAAAATTGATGAACAGAGAAAACTCATGTAGACAGATGAGAAACCTTAAAGATTCTATACAATGCGGACGCTTTTGCTCCCCTTCTTGTAGGAATTTATTGTAGATCGGAGTCTCGTTGAAGCATACCAAATGGTTCGAGCATAGTCAGCTCATTTGAAATATGTCATATTACCGCCTTGAGCTGCTGTAAAAAACTTTATTAATACAACCAGTTTCATTCGTCTGGCCATCGTCACGTTCATAAATATATTCACAGCATCGTTTTATGTGAAATATAAAATAGTTATCGTCAGGTGAAAAAAACATGAATAATGCACTGTTTCATACCGTAATATAAATTACCACGTCAGTCAACAGAAAGTATGGTAGTGAGTGCATTCATTCATGTTAAAGCTGTAATCGGATGTTCAGTCGCCCGTGCGGTATAAATCTGTTAACAGTTTTAACATTAATGAATACTATCACTACACAGTTTTTATAGTGTATTATTCATAGATTTATCACCTGGCAATAACGTTTTTATATTTCGCCTACCATGATGCTGTGAATATTTTTGTGAACCTGACGATAGTCAGACGAATGAAACTGGTTGTATAAATAAAGTGTTTTACCAGCACCTCAAGGCGGTAATATGATACTTTTCAAATATATAAGAGCCGTGGGACACCACCTTCTGAAGATATGTTAGCTCATTTCTTTTATAGAAGGATCATCAGGCTGATGGACAAAACTGCTTCAGCGAGGAAGATCGTACTGCAATCCCTTCCTTAAACCGTCGCAAGAAAGTCAAATTAACAGATATGGAAATAAGTTACCGTAGGTTAGAAAATGTAGTGAGCAAAGTCACTGGAGATAATAGGTTACCTATGCGATTCTACACGGAGTATGTGAAAGAACTTGCTCGTCTCCTAGCAACGGCGAACCGTAGGTCGCTAGAAGACCGTAGCATTCCTAGTGTTTGGAAAAATACGTAGATCATTCCTGTTTTCGAGAAGGGTCGACGAGCAGGAGCACGAAACTATAGGTCTATACCTTTGAACTAAGTGTGTTGCAGAATTATGGAATATTTCTTATACTCAGATTTTGTGGAATTTCTGGAGACCGAAAAAATCTTCTGTAGGAATCAAAGATCGCGTAAAACTCAGCTCTCTCTGATCATCCACGAGACCCATACAGCAGTAGATACCGGCGCCCAGGTAGATGACGTGTCCTGTAAGGATTCGACACGGTTCAGCATTGCGGCCTACTGAACAAAGTAAGACCGTACGGAATATCAGTCCAACTGTGAGAATGGATTCAAGAGTTTCTAGCACACAGCAAATCACTCTTAACACTACGCTTGTTCGTCCTCTGTTAGAGGTATCCTTACCATATAGGATTGAAGGAGAATTTCGAAAAAGTTCAGTGAAGAACAGCTCGATTTGTATTATCGGGAAACAGGGGAGAGAGTGTTACGGGAATTGTAAACGAATTGGGAAGACAATCATTAAAATAACGGCGTATTTCGTTGGGGCGAGATCTTTTCACGAAATTTCAATCACCAACTTTCTGCTCTGAGCGTGGAAATATTTTACTGTCGTCAACCTGAGAAATCATCAACGTAGTGAAATAAGAAAAATGAGAGATCGTACAGAAAGGTTTAAGTATTCTGTTTACCAAGGAACTGTTAGAGAGTGGAACGGTAGAAAAATAGTCTGAAGGTGGTTCGAAGAACCTTCCGCCAGGAACTTAAATGTGAATTGTAGTCATGCAGACGTGAATGTAGATGTACATGTAGAAGCGAGAGAAAACTTCAGACGTAAACTAGTTCTTCCGTACCCCAAAGGAGTGTTATAGGACCATTACTTTTCACAATACGTGTGAATGACTTAGTAGATAACATCGGAAGTTCAATGTGGCTTTTCGTTGATGACGGTGTTCTATACAGACAAATCGTAACGCTACCGAAATGGCAGAAGGCCTGCGGAAGATTGACGCTTCGCACAGGGACTGCCAGTTCACCCACAACATACACTGATATAAAGTAACGATCGTAAATAGTAGGAAAGACTCATAAGCAGTTCTATTGCATAACTACCGATGAGTTACTGGAAAAAACAACACTGGTAAAATATCTAGATGTATCCCTTTGGAGCGACCAAAAACGGAAAGAGCACGCGAAACTAGTCATACGATCCTGATCAGCAATCTCCTGTTTTTTTTTTTTTTTTTTTTTTCCTTGGTGGTGGTGGTGGAACTCGAACACAGACAGGTTTTTTCCCATATGGAGTTTGCAAATAACGTGTGAATTTATTACACACCGTTTGAGGTTTTTTCTGACATTCTTAGTGGCGTGTCTCACTTCTCTACTGCTTCCGCGATTGACTGTAAACCTATACACATTTCTGAGATTGCATTGGTGGTCCGTTTTTCTTGTTGATGCCTTTTCAGCAATTTCTGAGGTCATCAGTCCCCTAGAACTTAGAACTACTTAAACCTAACTAACCTAAGGGCATCAAACACATCCACGCCCGAGGCAGGATTCGAACCTGCGACCGTAGCGTTCGCGCTGTTTCAGGCTGTAGCGCCTAGAAACGCTCGGCCACTCCAGCCGGCAATACCACTACATCTGATATAAGTTACTCGAAGTATATTGATAGTGACTGCGCCTAATATCTCACGAAATAAGCATCAAACGAAAAAACTACAAAGAACGAAACTCGTCTCGCTTGAAGGGGGAAACCAGATGGCGCTGTGTTTGGCCCGCTAGATGGAGCTGCCATAGGTAAAACGGATATCAACTGCGTTTTTTTTAAAATAGGAACCCCCTTTTTTATTACATATTCTAGTAGTATGTAAAGAAATATGAATGTTTTAGTTGGACCACTTTTTTCGCTTTTTGATAGATGGCGCTGTAATAGTCACAAACATATGGCTCACAATTTTAGACGAACACTTGGTAACATGTAGGTTTTGTCAATTAAAGTACAGAACGTAGGTACGTTTGAACATATTACTTCGGTTGTTCCAATGTGATACATGTACCTTTGTGAACTTATCATTTCTGTGAACGCATGTTGTTACAGCGTGATTACCTATAAACACTACAAAAATGCAATAAATGCTCAAAATGATGTCCGTCAACCTCAATGTATTTGGCAATACGTGTAATGACATTTCTTTCAACAGCGAATAGTTAGCCTTCCGTAATGTTCGCACATGCATTGACAATGCGCTGACGCATGTTGGCAGGCGTTGTCGGTGCATCACGATAGCAAATATCCTTCAACTTTCCCCACAGAAAGAAATTCGAGGACATCAGATCCGGTGAACGTGCGGACCATGGTATGGTGCTTCGACGACCAATGCACCTGTCATGAAATATGCTGTACAATACTGCTTCAACCGCAAGCTAGATATGTGTAGGACATCCATCATGTTGGAAGTACATCGCCATTCCGTCATGCAGTGAAACATCCTGTGCTAACATCGGTATAACACTACGTAGGAAATCAGCAGACGTTGCACCATTTAGATTGCCATCGATAAAATGCGGGTCAATTATCCTTCCTCCCATAATGCCGCACCATACATTAACCCGCCAAGGTCGCTGATGTTCCACTTGTCGCAGCCATCGTGGATTTTCCGTTGCCCAATAGTGCATATTATGCCGGTTTAAGTTGCCGCTGTCGGTGAATGACGCTTCGTTGCTAAATAGAACGCGCGCAAAAAATCTTTCATCGTCCATAATTTCTCTTCTACCCAGTGACAGAACAGTACACGATGTTCAAAGTCGTCGCCATGCAATTCCTGGTGCATAGAAATACGGGACGGGTGCAATAGATGTTGTTGTAGCATTCTCAATACCGATTCTCACGCAATTTGTCTGCTACTGATGTGCGGATTAGCACGTGATACCACGTACTTACACGTTTGTGACTATTACAGCGCCATCTATCACAAAGCGAAAAAAGTGGTCCAACTAAAACATTCATATTTCTTTACATACTACAAGAATATGTAATAAAAAAAGGGGGTTCCTATTTTTAAAAAAACGCAGTTGATATCCGTTTGACCTATGGAAGCTCCATCTAGCGGGCAACCATAGCGCCATCTGGTTTCCCCTTTCAAGCTAGTCAAGTTTCGTTCTTTGTAGTTTTTCGTTTGACTCATATTTCGTGAGATATTTTGCCCGGTCACGATCAATGGACTAACCTGTAATCAGAGCCCAGATAAATGTAAAACTAAAATCTGGAAATATTACCCAAGGAAATATTAATTAAGAAGCCATACAAGTGTATTTTACTTCACAGATACTTTTAATTTTATATTTAGACGACGTTGTGAGGGACTGGAAACAACGGATTATAAAATTTAGTATAGATCACAGCCTCAAAGGGAGAAATTTTATCAGATCTTGTACGTTTGCTGACGATCAGATTCTAGTTGCTGGTAATGATGGTAACTCGCAAAGAACGCCATAAAATAGCAAAGCAACACAATTTTAGCATATCGATAAACAGAACCAAGTGTTTGGCACTCCAGGACTCACAGTCTTTAAGATCTAAATTTGTATTAGTAAGTGACTGATTCTTGCGCTGTGACATAATATGTCTCGGTGAAACTGACATTGAAAAATAATTCATAGAGTCAATATGATGTGTAGCACCACCGAAAGAACTCTCAGAAGCTAGGGACGAAAGGACACACTGCTGAAATTTTATAAAGTTGAGGCAGTTTCCTGTCGACTGTATGGAAATGCAAACAGGGACATGAACTCAGGAACACCTAGAGACTCCAAGCAGGCGATATTTGATTTTCGTCAACAGTCCGAAGCACACCAAAAAGAGACAGACTAAAGAATGAGACCATTTGGAAGACTGCAGGTATTTTCAACTTAAATGAGAAATGAAGGAATAGTGATCATTGAAATGATACAGAAGTGCGGAAAATAATGGAAAAGAACATGTAGATGAAATGGCCGAGGAACCTATTCCGAAGCAATTGCTTCAGTAAACCCCGTAAGGAAAGGACACTGATAAACCAAAGAGAAGATCAATGGATCTATTTGTCACAATGGAACAGCTGGTCTAATGTTTGAGCGAGAAGAAGAAAATGACATCATAAATAAGTTTCAAATGACTTGGAGAAATGTTCAATTTAGAATGAACTACGTGTAATAAGATTTAAAATGTTGCATAACAACTCGCCAAAACGTTAAGAAACGCTAACGTGAAGAACACATTAACTTACATCTCGAACATGTTGTCCAAAAACATTTTTTTTTTAAATTTTACGTGAGGTTACGAAGTACAGCAAATTGCGCATAATAAAATGTTATACATTGCAAAGTATTATTACATTAACACATAAAATAAGTAATTCATGAACGTACATTTCAAACATCGTGGATCTATTAAGGTGCGAGATAGAGTAAGGTGAATAGACTCGGTAATAAAATTGTGGATAATGAGAAGCAAGGAAGCAAAAGGCACGAAAAAACTGCGTAGCAACTTAAACTCAAACTTAAAACGCATAAATGTAGAACATATTATATGACCTCTCAAAAGATAACACTGGCAGATAGCAGCAGGTATAAAATAGAACATATCTGTAAAACACTCGTAAGTAAAATACAGCTGACGACGCTCAGAGAATATCCGAAGGCAACGTCGACTAAGGTAAGCCAGTAACACCAACAACATGTCGATACATCAATGCAAGCATACATCGAATTAATAAGAAATCATTTTCTCATTCATAAAACTTTTTCCTAGAGTGCAGTTGTGGAATCTATTAAGTTACTGACACTGGCTTTCGACTATAACTTCTTTACATTCAACAATAGGAAGTTGATACAAAACGAAGAACTGGGCATGGGGTGCCTGCTTTCTTCCACTATCATTTATATATTTATTAATTATATCGAAACTAAATTCTATGACAAACGTCCAGAGAAGGTACGGAAAATCATTTATTGCAGGAGATACGTGCATGGTATTCTATTATTACACCAACGCTCTGACGATGAGACTGACTCATTAGATAAAAAGATAATCAAACTTCATTCTAACATTAAATTCAACAGAGCATCAGCAAGATACGACAGTTAACTTTCTAGGTCTTTCTGGCACTAATGATAATCAGAATCATTCATTTGCTATCTTTAGCAAGGCTACCACACCCGATGTCGTCATATATTATAGCTGGTGCCATCCAGGGCGGCACAAAAACTGCGTCTCTCAAGCCAGGGTTAGTTGAATAGTTAAATTACGGTTGAATATAAAGGAATTTAAAAGAGAATTAGATATTTTAAGACAATATCATGTGAAAATCGTTTCATTTATTCTATGTTAATGAAATCTAGAAACACAAAGTTCAGTGCTGGAATATAACAATTCAGGTAATGACAATAATATTCAAAATTCGAAATTTATTTACATTTCCATTCTACAAAGAAGTCTCCAATCAACTCAGCAATTAATTTAGTAAGTTTAATATCAGAACTGTCTTTAAGACCAACACATTATATTAAGCCCAACAGAAACAAATTCGAAACAGTAGGTACCTATGAAATTTAATGTAAGACTTACTGCATCGGTCAAACTGGCACGAAATTTAAAAAGAGATATAAAGAAACCTCAGAAATAGGAAGAAAAATCGCAGCAGACCATCTATTTTTGTATCGATAATGCAACAGACACTCAGCATCACGCTGACCGATTGTAGTGGAGACTCCCCCTTTGTCGGCGGTGGTGAATCCATCTGTTTCCACTGCTTGCTTTACTAGTTTGCCTTGGGATCATGTGATTTCAAAAATGGCTCTGAGCACTATGGGACTTAACATCTGAGAACTTAGAACCACTTAAACCTAACTAACCTAAAGACATCACACACATACATGCCCGAGGGAGGATTCGAACCTGCGACTGTAGCAGTCGCGCAGTTCCGGACTGAAGCGCCTAGAACAGCTCGGTCAACGCGGCCGGCCATGTGATTTAATTGTTACAACGAAGGGTACTAAACACCTTACATAGTCGGCTGAGAATTTGTAACATTCCAATAACGTAAATTTATAAGATAATAGCCTATTACTGCTTATGTACGTTCTTTTATTGAAGTATTTTTGGTACAATCAAATCATAGATTGTGACAAAAACATGTCTCAATGTTAATAAATGAAGAGAGATTCATAGACAGATTAAAAGCGAGGACTGTGTTATAATTCAAATGCGTCGAACGTAAGTGACAAATTAGAACGATGAGATTTTTAATTTGGGGAGAATACATACATTTCATTAAGTTTGAGCGTTGTCTATAAATTTTTGTACTGCCCTGTTCTGAACCTATATTTGAAAGATGTATGTTTATAGAGTATACCAAATAGGATGTTAAGGTATTACCCCTCATATTTGAAAGATGTTTGTGTACAGAGTATAGGCTTACCACAAAAGGGACAACTATACATAGGATAGTCCATATCTTTAGAATTGTACAGTTATTAGAGGACCCTAAGCTATTTTGATATGAGGGGCCAAAGGTCGGAAATTCACAAATCTCGGAATCCAAGGTACTGAACAAGCAGTGCAGTCAGTCACGTGTATGGAAACAATCACCTGCAAATGACACAAATGGCTCTGAGCACTATAGGACTTAACTTCTGAGGTCATTAGTCCCCTAGAACTTAGAACTACTTAAACCTAACTAACCTAAGGACATCACATACACCCATGCCCGAGGCAGGATTCGAACCTGCGACTGTAGCGGTCACGCGGTTCCATACTGTAGCGCCTAAAACCGCTCGGACGCCCCAGCCGCCAATCACCTGCCACATCGACGTTGCTGGCTTTATCCTTAAAACAATACACAACCGTCTATGGTCTATCCGCATTGGAACACACCCTGTTTATAGTTCAGTACTGGTTCCTGACAAAGATTTGTTCGCACAGAAGAATAACATAGTGTAATACACATAAATATCCGTCAGACTGTCCTTGCTAAGCATCCTTCGAAGAACAAAGTCAAAGAGCGCCAGGGGAGCAGCAGCTTAAACCCACTGATAAACAACGTGAATGACTAAAACTGAATCTCAGATAGAGTCTGATTTCCTGAAACCTCTGAACATGACAAAAATAGTGACCTGTAGTGAAACCCGCTAGATTAACGGTCTCGAGGCGTCAATGAACAAATGGTTCATAGCTAAATGTACACCTTCAGTTCACAATGTGAGAATTTTGACACTTCAGAAGGAACGAAGGTAGAGGGAGTCGGAAATGACGTCGAAAGGATTTGTGCAATGATAGGAGAGTTGTTGTTGTTGTGGTCTTCAGGCCTGAGACTGGTTTGATGCAGCTCTCCATGCTACTCTATCCTGTGCAAGCTTCTTCATCTCCTAGAACCCACTGCAACCTACATCCTTCTGAATCTGCTTAGTGTATTCGTCTCTTGGTCCCCCTCTACGATTTTTACCATATACGCTGCCCTCCAATACTAAATTGGTGATCCCATGATGCCTCAGAACATGTCCTACCAACCGATCCCTTCTTCTGGTCAAGTTGTGCCACAAACTTCTCTTCTCCCCAATCCTATTCAATACGTCCTCATTAGTTATGTGATCTGCCCATCTAATTTTCAGCATTCTTCTGTAGCACCACATTTCGAAAGCTTCTATTCTCTTCTTCTCCAAACTATTTATCGTCCATGTTTCACTTCCATACATGGCTACACTCCATACAAATACATTCATACATGATTTCCTAACACTTAAATCTATACTCGATGTTAACAAATTTCTCCTCTTCAGAAACGCTTTCCTTGCCATTGCCAGTCTACATTTTATATCCTCTATACTTCGACCATCATCAGTTATTTTGCTCCCCAAATAGCAAAACTCCTTTACTACTTTAAGTGTCTCATTTCCTAATCTAATTCCCTCAGCATCACCCGATTTAATTCGACTACATTCCATTATTCTCGTTTTGCTTTTGTTGATGTTCATCTTATATCCTCCTTTCAAGACACTATCCATTCCGCTCAACTGCTCTTCCAAGTCATTTGCTGTCTCTGACAGAATTACGATGTCATCGGCGAACGGCCAAGTTTTTATTTCTTCTCCATGGATTTTAATACCTACTCCAAATTTTTCTTTTGTTTCCTGTACTGCTTCCTCAATATACAGATTGAATAACATCGGGGAGAGGCTACCACCCTGTCTCACTCCCTTCCCAACCACTGCTTCCCTTCCATGTCCCTCGACTCTTATAACTGCCATCTGGTTTCTGTACAAATTGAAAATAGCCTTTCGCTCCCTATATTTTACCCCTGCCACCTTCAGAATTTGAAAGAGAGTATTCCAGTCAACATTGTCAAAAGCTTTCTCTAAGTCTACAAATGCTAGAAACGTAGGTTTGCCTTTTCTTAATCTTTCTTCTAAGATAAGTCGTAAGGTCAGTATTGCCTCACGTGTTCCAACATTTCGACGGAATCCAAACTGATCCTCCCCGAGGTCTGCATCTACCAGTTTTTCCATTCGTCTGTAAAGAATTCGCGTTAGTATTTTGCAGCCGTGGCTTATTAAACTGATAGTTCGGTAATTTTCACATCTGTCAGCACCTGCTTTCTTTGGGATTGGAATTATTATATTCTTCTTGAAGTCTGAGGGTATTTCGCCTGTCTCATACATCTTGCTCACCAGCTGGTAGAGTTTTGTCATGACTGGCTCTCCCAAGGCCGTCAGTAGTTCTAATGGAATGTTGTCTACTCCGGGGGCCTTGTTTCGACTCAGGTCTTTCAGTGCTCTGTCAAACTCTTCACGCAGTATCGTATCTCCCATTTCGTCTTCATCTACATCCTCTTCTATTTCCATAATATTGTCCTCAAGTACATCGCCCTTGTATAAACCTTCTATATACTCCTTCCACCTTTCTGCCTTCCCTTCTTTGCTTAAAACTGGGCTGCCATCTGAGCTCTTGATATTCATACACGTGGTTCTCTTTTCTCCAAAGGTCTCTTTAATTTTCCTGTAGGCAGTATCTATCTTACTCCTAGTGAGATAAGCCTCTACATCCTTACATTCGTCCTCTAGCCATCCCTGCATAGCCATTTTGCACTTCCTGTCGACCTCATTTTTGAGACGTCTGTATTCCTTTTCGCCTGCTTCATTTACTGCATTTTTATATTTTCTCCTTTCATCAATTAAATTCAATATTTCTTCAGTTACCCAAGGATTTCTGCTAGCCCTCTTCTTTTTACCTACTTGATCCTCTGCTCCCTTCACTACTTCATCCCTCAAAGCTACCCATTCTTCTTCTACTGTATTTCTTTCCCCCATTCCTGTCAATTGCTCCCTTATGCTCTCCCTGAAACTCTGTACAACCTCTGGTTCTTTTAGTTTATCCATGTCCCATCTCCTTAAATTCCCAACTTTTTGCAGTTTCTTCAGTTTTAATCTACATGTCATAACAAATAGATTGTGGTCAGAGTCCACATCTGACCCTGGAAACGTCTTACAATTTAAAACCTGGTTCCTAAATCTCTGTCTACCATTATATAATCTATCTGATACCTTTTAGTATCTCCAGGGTTCTTCCATGTATACAACC
Organism: Schistocerca gregaria; assembly: GCF_023897955.1. NCBI lineage: Eukaryota > Metazoa > Arthropoda > Insecta > Orthoptera > Acrididae > Schistocerca > Schistocerca gregaria. Next base: position 239,463,522 of record NC_064926.1, read on the forward strand.
TTCTTTCATGATTCTTAAACCAAGTGTTAGCTATGATTAAGTTGTGCTCTGTGCAAAATTCTACCAGGCGGCTTCCTCTTTCATTTCTTAGCCCCAATCCATATTCACCTATTACGTTTCCTTCTCTCCCTTTTCCTACTACCGAATTCCAGTCACCCATGACTATTAAATTTTCGTCTCCCTTCACTATCTGAATAATTTCTTTTATTTCATCGCACATTTCATCAATTTCTTCATCATCTGCAGAGCTAGTTGGCATATAAACTTGTACTACTGTAGTAGGTGTGGGCTTCCTATCTATCTTGGGCACAATAATGAGTTCACTATGCTGTTTGTAGTAGCTTACCTGCATTCCTATTTTCCTATTCATTATTAAACCTACTCCTGCATTACACCTATTTGATTTTGTGTTTATAACCCTGTAGTCATCTGACCAGAAGTCTTGTTCCTCCTGCCACCGAACTTCACTAATTCCCACTATATCTAACTTTAACCTATCCATTTCCCTTTTTAAATTTTCTAACCTACCTGCCCTATTAAGGGATCTGACATTCAACGCTCCGATCCGTAGAACGCCAGTTTTCTTTCTGCTGATAACGACATCCTCTTGAGTAGTCCCCGCCCGGAGATCCGAATGGGGGACTATTTTACCTCCGGAATATTTTATCCAAGAGGACGCCATCATCATTTAACCATACAGTAAAGCTGCGTGCCCTCGGGAAAAATTACGGCCGTAGTTTCCCCTTGCTTTCAGCCGTTCGCAGTACCAGCACAGCAAGGCTGTTTTGGTTATTGTTACAAGGCCAGATCAGTCAATCATCCAGACTGTAGCCCCTGCAACTACTGAAATGGCTGTTGCCCCTCTTCAGGAACCACACGTTTGTCTGGCGTCTCAACAGATACCCCTCCCTTGTGGTTACACCTACGGTAGGGCTATCTGTATCGCTGAGGCACGCAAGCCTCCCCACCAACGGCAAGGTCCATGGTTCATGGGGGGAGGGATAGGAGAGGACAGACCCATTATGACACCAGCAGTAGCTCTTCCATGATGATGAAGAAGTAAAACTCTCTCTGGTTCAAACAACTTATGGGAATGGAGCCGGATGAAGTCTTCGACATCCACCTGTACTTCGTCAGATGAGCCGCCTGTCATTTTCAAGGCGCTAATGCAACGACAAAATGCTGTTCCAGGAAATTCAAACCCTTGGTAGGAGAGGCTTCGGAAACCACACGCAGAAAGACAACCCACTTGCCGTAAACGACCAGCACCACTACACAACCAGAGAAACCAGTCTGACACTCTACAGCAGCGGTTCTTAACAGGTGGTCCGCGGACTCTAAGGAGCCCGCGAGCTATGCCAGAGGGGTCCGCAAGCTGCTACTAGAATAAAAAATATATCAAATATATTTCGTCTGATAACAGATTTTTTGTTTTGGCCGCTTCCTGCATGTGCGCGTTTAAGCTCATGCATTTATAACAACTACATCAAGCGAGTAGAGCGTCGATTATTCGGACGTCGATGTACCGAACGACCGAGTAACCGAGCTGTTACTCTCACTCGTGCTTCTCATCCCATCCCATCCCCCCACTACAGTCTTGTCTTCCCCCCCCCCCCTCCCGCCACGAACATCAACACTCACCATCCCTCCCGCTGCATCGAGTTGCCGCCGACAATAGTAACCGCCTGTGTTCTGTTACGATCACTTGTGTCAGCTTTACTGCATAAAGTAAATTTGTCATCTAAAATGCCTAAACGTAAATGTGTTGTTCTTTCTATTAGAGGTAAATAAGAGATTAATAAAAGGTTCGTGGAAAGTGAATCTCCAGCACAATTACGGATTTTATATCTAAACGTGATTCTACTGATGCACAGACAACTCGTAAAAATGCGAAGCTCACCACGAACTTGAATCTAGACGTGGAGTCTACAAGTGGTTTACACATAATAGATCACAAGGAGAACCTATCTCTGGTCACATTCTGAATGAAAGTCTTGGAGAGCCGCTGAATTTTAATGCAAGCATGGGCTAGTTAAAACGCTTTAAGTCAAGACAAGGCGTTCATAAACTTGAAATTCAAGGAGAAAAATTGTCTGCTAATTCTTATGCAGCTGATTCTTTCACAATCAAACCAATGGACGTATTGAGTAACGAAGATTATGCTCTCGACAACAGTAACAATGCTGACAAAACTGGGCTCAATTAAAAAGCTTTGCCAAGAGAAACTGCTGCTACATATTGTAAATTAGAAGCACCTCGCCCTAAAATAAGCGAATATCGTATTACTGCCTTAGCTTGTGCGAATGTTACATGTAGGTACCGTCCGCCACGGTAGCTGAGTGGTCAGCGCAACAGACTGTCAATCCAAAGGGCCTGGGTTCGATTCCCGGTTGGGTCGGAGATTTTCTCCACTTAGGGACTGGGTGTTGTGTTGTCCTAATCATCATCATTTCATCCCCATCGACGCGCAAGTCGCCGAAGTGGCGTCAAATCGAAAGACTTGCACCAGGCGAACGGTCTACCCGACCGGGGGCCCTCGTCACACGACATTTCATTTCATGTAGGTACCGAGTGCCTACGCTCGTCATCGGTAAAAGTAAGAAACCGCGTTGTTTCACAGACATTAATATGTCTGCGATGTCTACGTCTGCACCTCACAATCCCCAGTTCCCGTCAGATCACCGAAGTTAAGCGGTGTCGAGCTGGGCTAGCACTTGGGTGGGTGACCATCCCGTCTACCGAGCGCTGTTGGCAAGCGGGCTGCACTCAGCCCTTGTCACGCAAACTGAGGAGCTACTTGATTGAGAAGTAGCGCCTCTGGTCTCGGAAATTGACCTAGGGCCGGAAAAGTGGTGTGCTGACCAAATGCCCCTCCATATCCGCATCCAGTGACGCATGTGGGCTGACGATGACACGGCGGCCAGTCGGTACCTTTGTGTCTTCATGGCCTGTGTGGGAGGACTTTTGCGGATGTTTTCGTACACACTGTAAAAGCTTATCAGTTAAAGAATGGCAAAACGGAGAAAATATTACTGCTTCTTGACAACGCACGAACTCATCCATCATGTAATGTCTTAAATGAACAGAGAGAGTTCATAAAAGAGATGTTTTTTCCACCTAAAATAATCTCCCATGAATCAAGGCGTTATTGAGGCTTTCGAAAGAAATTAGAAAAAAAATTGTTACGCCAGTTATTGAAAGAAAGAGAAGAGGAGGGAGAGGAAAGTCTGTCAAGACATCAGAAAAGTATTGATTTGAAAGGTGCATTCTATGTGACTGGAACAGCGTGGGACAGTGTAAAGGAACAAAATATGAAAAAAGCCTGGAATAAAATTTTAAGTATGTCAGAAAGTTCTCAGTCTAATTGTAAATGACGAACAGAAAGATCAGTCCGAAATACTCAACTTGCTAAAAAAAAAAAAAAAAAAAAAAAAAAAAAATCAATTGCCGTGAATGTGATGAAAAAGATGTTGAAGAATGGATGAGTGTAGTCGATGCAGATCCAGGGCATCGAATAATGCAGGATAGCGAAAGTGTAAACCTCGTTACTGTTAAAGTTGACGCTAACAAAATGGGTCAAATGGCTCTGAGCACTATGAAACTTAACATCTGTGGTCATCAGTCCCCTAGAGCTTAGAACTGGTTAAACCTAACTAAAAACCTAACTAACCTAAGGACGTCACACAAATCCATGCCTGAGGCAGGATTCGAACCTGCGACGGTGGCGGTCACGCGGTTCCAAACTGAAGCGCCTAGAACCGCACGGCCACACCGGCCGGCCGATTGACGCTAACAGCATCTTATCAATTATTGATCCAGAAAATGAAGATGAAAATATACACCGGCTGCTTCTGAAGCCTTTACCTGTTTCACATACTGCCCTACGGTGGTTTGAAGTCTAGATGGAAGCGACCGGTGTTAACTATCTGTGTTTAAAAAAAAGTGCTTGACTTAGCTGCTCGTAAGCGGATTGGTTTGTTTAAGCATGTCAAAATCAGGGATTTTTTAAGCGTTAATTCCATGCATATGTATTTTACATGCGAAACCCATATTTTTACACACATTTTGTTTAGTAGGCAGCATTACATACAGACTTACTATACTTGCCTTTGTAATAACAAAAGAGATTCACGTTACTATAAATATTTGTAGATTTTATTGCTGAAATGGCAAATAAAAGTGCGAAGTTTGATTATTCGAATAAACCCGTTTTGCCGAACATCCATGCCCCCTGTAAGTTCAGATAATCGATGCTCTACTGTATCTTAGAGGACCATACGGCAATAGGATCTTTTTATTATGTTGTTTTATTATTATTATTTACATTATATTTTTTATATCTGTGGTACATAAAGTACAGTACTCCATTATCAATCTACAAAATTAGGTCATTGCAACTCTTAAAAATTCTCCAGGAAATCGGTTTTGAAATTTACCGAGCGCTCTTAACATCTTATACCACGAGCATACACTCAGTGGATGCTTGGCTCTTTATTAAAGTTACTGCATGCAACGTAGATGCCTTGGGTTCGAAACCCAGTCCTACTAAAATTTTAGACAGAGGTTCAAATAACATGCGAGTTTCGCCAAAGCGAAATACATACAAGGATGAAAAAAAAAATTTTCTTTTAATTTACATAATATTTTATAGAAGACTAGCTTAGTGCCCCTGGTTCGCTCGTATTGACTGTATGGTCTTGAAACGTCCCCTGTGAAAAATTATACACGACTGCTAAAACTGACACACAATATTTTTTAGCGCAACGCAATCTGACTTTCAAAAAATCCCTACAAACGAATGGCCCGGACTAACATTAATCTATACCTTTCACAAATCACGTACCTCAGAAAAAAATCTTCGTTACTCGAACTACTGCAATACAGCGAGCACCACTACTGCCAGCTAAATAAAAGATTCTAACTACGGAAGGCACTAACTACTGATCGGTATAGTTAACAAATGAAAGATTTTAATAGAGAACAAACAGTGTATTTACCTTAATAGTCAAAATATATATGATAGTTTATGACATCCAGTCTTACAAATTACAAAACTCCGCCATCTCTCTCCCCACGTCCACCACTGCTGGCGGCTCACCTTCAACTGCCAACGCTACGCGCTGTTAGCATCCAGCTGCCGCTTCCCAACACTACAATGGCAGACAACAATGCAAACTAAACACAGACTGCGCACAGCACAGCCAGTGATTTTTCATACCGAGCGCTAAGCGGCGTTACCAATAAGAAAACCTAAACAGCCTACTTACAGTCTACACGGATTTTTTTTCCTTTAATCGAATTTTTATGTTGCTCACAAACTGCCACGCCTCCTATACTTTGCACGCTAGTTAAGGCAATAGATGAGTGGTCTTTTCCTACTGTCCTTTTGACTAAAAAGCGATTCTGGCAGCTAGAGTTAGAAGTCTTTGATTCTGCCTTTTGAGTTCATGGGATTTCCATGGAAACTTTCGTCTCCTACTAAATATTTCCTTAGAAGTCAAACGAAAATTCCTTACAATTACCTTTAAAAATGTTTTATTGTAACGAAATATTTTCATCGTAATTTTCATCCCATATTTTAACCCCATAGGGGTTGAATTTCCAAAAACACTGACTCAAGTATTTTTTTGTATCTAGCCTAGAAGAGAAATACCAATTATCATAGATGTATGTTTAATAATGCATTATTTGTACTCTGATAATGATTTATTTTCAAAAAAGCTTTCAACCTCTATGCTACCCCCTTATTAGATGAATTACCAAAAAAGCTGAAGCACATATCTTTTTTTTAATTCTAGCGGAGGAAACAAATACCAGTTTTCATATTTCTAACTTCAAAATCCTCTCAATAGCGACATATCTCCAAAAATCCTCTCACCTCTAAGTTCAACTCCCCAGGGATGGAATTTCGAACATTTCCTTGCTATGCGTCGCCTACAGTGTAAGATCAACATCCTCCTCAAATTTTAAGTTTCTATCCTTAGCGGTTTGGGCTGGGCGATGTCGAGCCAATGAATTGGTCAGACCCTCTTTCATCCCTTTGGGGGTTGAATTTCCAAAATCACTGAAGTACGTTACTTTTTACCTCGAACCAAGAAGGCAACTACGATTTTTCATAGATATAGCACCGAAAATGCCTTCATAACGAAATAATTCCATGAATTTTTCATCCCCTATTTCATATTCTTAGGGGTTGAATTACCAAAAACTCTTAAACATGTTTTTTTTTTTAATTTCTAACTGAGAAGTCAAATAACAGTTCTCATAAAGGTAGCTTTAAAAATGCTGTATTAGTTCTTTCATAATTATTTCTTATCTAAAGCTGAAATTTCTAAAAATGCTGAAATAGGTATTTCTTTATTTCTGACTGAGGAACTAGTTCTAGCTTCAAAACTGCATTAATAGCAACATATTTCAAAAACCCTTTCATCCCAGATTTCCCTCCCTTAGGGACAGAACTTCAAAAAAAATCCCTTCTTAAATGATGCCTACAGTGTAAGATCATCATTCTCCCCAAATTTCAAGTTTCTGTATTTGGCAGTTTGGGCTGGACGATGATGAAGCAGTCAGGACATTGCCTTTTGTGTACAGAGCGCAGTAATTAAGAATCCTTGTAATTAAGAATGAGAAGACGAGCATTTTTCAAACGAATAGTAGCTGGATAACTGCTCACTAGCAGATATTTCTGCATTTCGTATTTAAATGGCATGTGTATTCAAATAGACGAGAAAAGAAGAATAAATAATGACCGAAATGTGAGTCGAAGTAGCGATTACCAGACTCGAGCACCGCTGATTTTTTTTTCCTTCGTCAGTATTGTATGCTTCATGGAAACGGTCATAGAAATCACGCGTCTCTGTTCAAAAATTTGCATCGTCCAGGAATCCGACCTGAGACCCTTACGTGGCAAACGAGCATTCTACCACAGACGGAGAAATCGATCTCATTATAGTATATGAAAGCGGTTAGGAAACTTCATAGTCTTCTAGGGGAGTTTTTATATTTTCATCGACTTGCCTAAGTCGACTGAAATTTGAGATCACATAAATATAACAAATTTAAAAAGTCCGATTGTTGGGTGTTCTCCTTCTTAAATCAGAAGGTTTCAAAACCATGCAAAACGTGACTGGGAGAGTACGTAATCTGTCAAATGACTATGCGTGACTGAGGGGGTTTCGAGTGCCACGATTAAGTGGTTTCCGTACTGTACGGAGTCGCAAACTGAAACGGCCGTTATGCCCGTCCCTTTCCATACATGGCGCTGCAAAAGAAAAATTGTCGTGTTCTGGTTTCTTAACACTGAAGGCAGTCATTTAAAAAGATTATGGAGTGTGAAACTTCCCGACAGATTAAAACTGTCTACCGCACCACGTCCCGAATTCGGGATCTTTCGCGGGCAAGTGCTCTACCGTCTGAGCTATCCAAGCATGACCGTAGACCGTCCTCACAGCTTTACTTCCTCCAGTACATAATCTCCTCCCTTCTAAACTTCACTTCTGGAGTATACTTGCACGTACAATATGCACAACTGTTATTGACAAATATTTTACTGATGCGTATTTTTGTGCATAGTAAGATTTTTACATAGCACATACTTTCTAGATACTTTCTAAATTGAATTTTAGGTTTATCAACTAGCTGATACAACAGGGGGACAAGGAGACATAAGTTTTCCCTGCCTGCGCAGTGCACCCCCTCGTGAGACATCAATGGCCGCCGGCACATCAATGGTGGTTAGCTGTGTAGTGCGGCACGCGCCTTTTTATCTGTCTACGGTCGGTACGCACGGGCGCGGTGCTGTTTCCACAACGCTCTACGACCGCATCAAACTGAGCGTAAAGAAAATCCCCCTGGTAGCAGAAATAATTATCCTACACACGGTTCCGCTGGTACGAAAGAAGCGCCCCTTTGAGGCGCGCAGTCCGGCGGATAATCTCGTTAGGGCGCCGCAATTAACGAAGGAGGGGGAGGAGGGGCAAAGAGGGGGCGAGGGGGGGAGGGGACGGTGAAGCGGGAGGGCGCCGGAAGCGACGCCGGCGGCCAACTGGAGCGTCGCTTATTTAATTGCTTCCGCCGCCGTCGCCACCGCCGCCGCTGCCGCGACGTTCCCGGGAAAGAGGGGATTCCCCGAGCCGAGCGAGCCTGGCCGCCATTTTGAGTCGGCAGCGCTCGCGCCGCGCCGCGGGCGGGCAGGCGAGCTGGCGTCGCTAAACTGCCGCGAAATTGCGATTCCAGCATTGATCAACACCGCGCGCTGGCGGGCGGAGCGGAGAGGTCCCACGGGAACTGCGCGGCGCCGCGGGGAGGGGACTGGGAGCAGAGCGCGGCCGCCTGGGACAGCCGGCCGGGGATACGGAGAGGAGCCCGAGAGCCGGGAATCTCAGGATTGGCCGTGTAACGGCACTCCGAGAGGTCGCTACTTCCTCCGGCAGTTTTGGAACGGGGATTTTACTGTAGGTAAAGACAAAAACTGTGAATTTAATGAAGAAATACACTGAAACTTCCTGGCAGATTAAAACTGTGTGCCCGACCGAGACTCGAACTCGGGACCTTTGCCTTTCGCGAGGAAGTGCTCTACCAACTGAGCTACCGAAGCACGACTCACGCCCGGTACTCACAGCTTTACTTCTGCCAGTATCGGGCACACAGTTTTAATCTGCCAGGAAGTTTCATATCAGCGCACCCTCCGCTGCAGAGTGAAAATCTCATTCTTGAAACATCCCCCAGGCTGTGGCTAAGCCATGTCTCCACAGTATCCTTTCTTTCAGGAGTGTTAGTTCTGCATGTTTCGCAGAAGAGCTTCTGTAAAGTTTGGAAGGTAGGAGACGGATACTGGCAGAAGTAAAGCTGTGAGTACCGGGTGTGAGTCGTGCTTCGGTAGCTCAGTTGGTAGAGCACTTGCCCGCGAAAGGCAAAGGTCCCGAGTTCGAGTCTCGGTCGGGCACACAGTTTTAATCTGCCAGGAAGTTTCATATCAGCACTCTCCGCTGCAGAGTGAAAATCTCATTCAAGAAATACACTGTCAGGGCAACTTGTATCTTTACCTGGAATAGCGGTTTCGACCTTTCTTATCAGTTGTAGCGTTTCTTGCTCTTGGAGACCTCATTTTAAAGTCGTTTTTCAAGTTAATTTCAGTTGTGTTTCTTATGTAATGAAATTCTGATATATAAACGTATTATATGTATTTTGGTTGTTGTAAAACACATTCAGAATGCACTACAGTCGACATAATCGTCTTGAGAGATTACGAACTGTACGGATAGTTAAGAAAATTCTGCCTGACGGAGTGGCCGAGCGGTTCTAGGCGCTACAGTCTGGAACCGCGCGACCGCTACGGTTGCAGGCTCGAAGCCTGCCTCGGGCATGGATGTGTGTGACGTCCTTAGGTTAGTTAGGTTTAAGTAGTTCTAGGTTCTGGGGGACTGATGACCTCAGAAGTTAAGTCCCATAGTGCTCAGAGCCATCAAGAAAATTCTCATATACTGTATGGTCTCAATTGCACATTTTTAATTAGGTTAAATGTTTTGATCACTCTAGATCATCTTGTGTCAGCAACCCGTCTTCTCTGCGCAGAACCACTCTGATAGTTTTGAACAGGAGATTTTACGGAAGGTGAAGATTCAAACTGTGGACTTAATGAAGAAAGACACCGTCTGAGTCATCTTCTACCTTTATTTGGATTACTGGTGTTCTGATATGTGGTTGTGAGTAGACAAGACTACTTAGATCTGAAGATAACCCAGAGTGATCGAAACCTGTAATCTAATTAAAAATGTATAACTGAAATGGAACAGTAAATGAGGATTATGATAAATCAAGATTTTAAACATAAGAATGACAGCCAAAACAGGTGCTCATAATCATGTTGTACAAATGGAGAAGATGTCTTAATTATTGACGACGCCTTTGGCACAATTGTTTTATTAATCTCCATTGCATGATGTAATTTTAGATTTTTTACTTCTGATGAAGGTATATTTATGTATACCGTAACCTTGGCCAAGAATTTAAATAAATCTTTATCCTGCAACTGTTTGCGCTGTCATCCTTTATCGTGAAGAATTATCATAAACATTTGGAATGCATGTAACAGCAAACCAATAGGAGAAATAAACAAACAAACAAAATTGCGAAATGGAATTGCTATTTTAATTTTATCGTTGTTTCCCAGGCTGCAGATTTTTCATGAAACGCTTTGCATTTACCATTGTCGGGAAATGTACTTGAGCGTTTTGCGTATATCTTTAATTTTGTTTTTTTGTTTTCAGTTATTGGACAGGCACCATTTGGACAAGCATGGTTGCTTGGTAGTTCTGGGATATGTGGATATGTTGGTCCAGGAATGAAAGAATGTTTAATTTTCCTGCTATGAGCGATTTTGCCAAAACTATTCCGATCTGTTGTGCAGGGAAAGCAGAATGCCATAAAATCTGAAGCAGTTAACGAAGCCTTTTCATCTCCAGGGGTCCTTAACAGAAGTCTCTATGGAATTAGCATTTCTTTTGTAATAATGTAGACACTAGTTGTTATATTCAACAATATCCTCGTTTTCAAAGATTGTAATTGTAAAATTTTCTTTTGCACTAGAGCGAACTACGTGTGGCTGAAGCTACAGCTATTATTCGTGAAATACCTGGTTGTTTAGACAGTCATCAGCACGCAGTATCTGTTGTGCATAATGCAAACAGACGACATTTCCAGCAACATATTTCAAACAATATTCGTCACATGGCAGTTTGTCTCTGAACATCAGTAGTGGTAAAACCTTCACGGACCCCTAGCGAGAAAATGTGCACCTGTGCCAATTTTGTCACATAAAAAGCTTCCTTTTTAACTCCCCTTACACACTGAAGATTTTTACAACCTTTCATTCGCTGATGCTTCTAGCATTGTCGCTCTCAAAATTTTTACACTGAACGACATCGTCATGCAGAACGCTTTTATTGCAGCTTCGACCACTGGGATTGGTTCACAATCTTTGTGGCACTCTAGCGTTTCTCTCATTCCCCTGTCAATGCTATGTGTATAGATCCCACCCTCAGGGGAAATATTCAAGCTTTGTCGAAGGAGTTTCTCCCAAGCTACCTCCATCGCTGCTGCACTGTATTTCCTGGGCATTTTGCCAATAAATCTGTCTGGCGTTAAGCATTCTTGCGATGTAAATAGCTTCACATGAATTCTCCGGAATAGTTAATACGCCACGCGATCAAAAGTATTCGGACACCTGGCTGAAAATGACTTACATGTTCGTGGCGCCCTCCATCGGTAATGCTGGAATTCAGTATGGTGTTAGCCCAACCTCAGCCTTGATGACAGCTTCCACTCTCGCAGGCGTACGTTCAGTCACGTGCTGGAAGGTTTATTGGGGAATGGTAGACCATTCTTCACGGAGTGCTGCACTGAGGAGAGGTATCGATGTTGGTCAGTGAGACCTGGCACGAAGTCGGCGTTCCAAAACATAGGATTCAGGTCAGGACTCTGTGCAGGTCAGTCTATTACAGGGATGTTATTGTCGTGTAACCACTCCGCCACAGGCCGTGCATTATGAACAGGTACAGGCAATCGCCATCTCCAAATTGCTCTTCAACAGAGGGAAGCAAGAAGGTGCTTAAAATATCAGTGTAGTCTTGTGATGTGATAGTGCCACGCAAAACAACAACGGGCGCAAGACCCCTCCATGAGAAACACGACCACCCCATAACACCACCCCTTCCGAATTTTACTGTTGGCCCTACACAAGCTGGCAGATGACGGTCACCGGGCATTCGCCATACACACAACCGTTTCTTCAGATCGCCACATCGTATCCCGCGATTAGTCACTCCACACACCGTTTTTCAACTGTTCAGTCGTCCAATGTTTACGTTCCTTACACCAAGCGAGGCGTCGTTTAGCGTTGGAATTCCTGTGTGATGGTCTGGATAGATGCCAGCCTATTACACATTACGACCCTCTTCAACTGTCGGCGGTCTCTGTCAGTCAACAGACGAGGTCGGCCTGTACGCTTTTGTGCTGTACATATCCCTTCACGTTTTCACTTCATTATCACATCGGATACAGTGGATGTTTAGGAGCGTGGAAATCTCGGGTACAAACGTATGACACAAGTGACACCCAATCACCTGACCACGTTCGAAGTCAGTGAGTTCCCCGGGGCGCCCCATTTTGTTCTCTCATGCTGTCTAATGACTATTGAGGTCGCTTTTATGGAATACCTGGCAGTAGGAGGTAGCACAATGCACCTAATAGGAAAAGCGTATGTCTTTGGTGGTGTCGGGATACTTTTCATCACATAGTGTAGATGTGGTTGCTTCCAGTGATTTTTCAGCTATCGTGTAGCACTGCAACACGTTACATTTGTTGGGCTATCGGTCAACTACCAATCCCTCCACTAAGCGTTGATGTTCTTTATGTTTTCCTTCATTTTGCGTCACTTTTATAGCGTTGCCACTGCTCTGCGTACGACATAGGTAAACAGCCTGTTCGAGCTTCCGACGCTCTTCACCATCTAGGATATGTACAGCGTGTATCTGAAATGAATGTAGAAAATTAGAGGGCTGGTAGAATGGGTCATAACAAGCATATTTTACATAGCCAACCCAAGTCCGCACCCCATAGCGTACGGCGCTAGGCGTCTTTGAACAGCGATGCGCGCCGCCTAGAGGGTAGGCACACAACATGGCATCCGAGGCGTCATGGTAGCAGGTCTGCATGGCAACGTTTTAATGTATTTGTGTCATCAAGGTAAATAAGTAGTCGGGGTGAACTTTTATATCTTTATCTGAAAGCTGTTACAAAAACTGCTCGAAATCACGCCCTCCTGCCTGAATGCGCGTCATCCAATGACGCTGGAGTGACTGTCGCACTCTTTCACACACTCATGGCAAAGCGGAAATTACATCGTAGGCTGCTATAATGCGCGCTGTCAGCTCTTCATCAGTCTCAATGGGCGTTTCATAGACAACAGATTTCAGGTGGCCCTAGAAGAAAAGATTAATGGGCGTCAAGTCGGGGGAACGTGTAGCCCATGCCACCGGTCCATCACCTCCTATCCCGTTCTTAGCAAAGGTTTCATCCAAATGCATTCGCACTGCATGTGCGAAGCGCCCAGGTGCACCATCGTGTTTGTACCACATCCGCTGTCGCAGGTTGAGTGGAATACGTTCCAACAACTCTTGCAGAGTTTCTCGTAAAAAGATTAAGTATCTCTTTGGGCCGGCCGAGGTGGTCGAACGGTTCTAGGCTCTACAGTCAGGAACCGCGCGACCGCTAAGCTCGCAGGTTAGAATCCTGCGTCGGCCATGGATGTGTGTGATGTCCTTAGGTTAGTTAGGTTTAAGTAGTTCTAAGTTCTAGAGGACTGATGACCACAGATGTTAAGTCCCATAGTGCTCAGAGCCATTTGAACCATTTTCTTTATCTCTTTGGGTTCAGTCGCCGGGGGAACATATATAGACCGACCATACTATCGCCTACCAAGTTGTCCCAAAAGTTGACAGCCAAACGATCTTGATGACCACGAACGAAGGCGGCGGACGGATTTCTCCGTGCCCACACTTGTTGATTGTTACCGTTGAACATACCCTCTCGTGTAAAGCATGTCTCATGTGTAAAAAGTACACGATTCAGAAAGTCCGGCTGAATGGCCTACCTTTGCAAAAACCACCGGCAGAATTCAGTTGGACGTGGAAAGTCGTCTGGGTTAAGGGCTTGAATCCTCTGAAGGCGGTAGGGGATGCGAATCACCTTCATGCCACATACACCAAATTGTGGAATGGCTTACTTCCATTTCCCGTGCAACATAGCGCGAGCTTGTTGAGTGTGTGTTTTCCAGCAGTGCTAACGTAGTGTTGTTACGGCTGGAATATCCACAACAGTGTCGACTTCAGCGTTTGCAAGTAAAGGTCATAAAAGTTCAACCCGATGTCTTTCTTACCTTGATGTCACAAATACATCGGAATAGTTGCCCTACAGACCAACCACCACGTCGGCCCGGATGACATGTTGTGTGTCTTTATCTACGGATAAGGGACATTTATGCGCATTTGAGAAAGTTAAATCGCCTCCATACCTTTGTGGTTCCGCATTACTCTGAGACTGAATTGCCGAGTTGATGAAGGACATAATAATACAGACTTTACGCAAAAAATGAATTGTACGTAATCAATAGCGTTTCTGGATGTATTTTTTCGTGTGTTGACCAACGGCCTTACCGCAGTGGTAACACTGTTTCCCCTCAGGTTAACGGAGAGCTGTCGGACTTGGATAGCACTTGGACGGGTCACCGTACTGGTCTGCCGAATGCTGTTGCCAATCGTGCTATACTCAGCCTTTGTGAAGCCAGTTGAGGAGCTACCTGACTGAGGAGTAGCAGCACCGGTTACGAAAACTGACAACGGTCGGGAGGGCGGTGTGCTGAGCACACGCCCCTCCGTAACCAGCATCCAGTGTAGCCTCAGGGCTGAGGATGACACGGCGGCCGGTCAGTACAGTTGGGCCGTCAAGGTCTGTTCGGACGGTGTACTTCAGCATGTAGTAATGGTTTAATAGACAAGGCCTTCACTTGCATTTCTTATAGCGATATGTTTGGTGTCGATTATGTAAGTTGTTGTTGTTGTTGTCTTCAGTCCTGAGACTGGTTTGATGCAGCTCTCCATGCTACTCTATCCTGTGCAAGCTGCTTCATCTCCCAGTACCTACTGCAACCTACATCCTTCTGAATCTGCTTAGTGTACTCATCTCTCGGTCTCCCTCTACGATTTTTACCCTCCACGCTGCCCTCCAATGCTAAATTTGTGATCCCTTGATGCCTCAAAACATGTCCTACCAACCGATCCCTTCTTCTAGTCAAGTTGTGCCACAAACTTCTCTTCTCCCCAATCCTATTCAATACCTCCTCATTAGTTACGTGATCTATCCACCTTATCTTCAGTATTCTTCTGTAGCACCACATTTCGAAAGCTTCTATTCTCTTCTTGTCCAAACTATTTATCGTCCATGTTTCACTTCCATACATGGCTACACTCCAAACAAATACTTTCAGAAACGACTTCCTGATACATAAATCTATATTCGATGTTAACAAATTTCTCTTCTTCAGAAACGCTTTCCTTGCCATTGCCAGTCTACATTTTATATCCTCTCTACTTCGACCATCATCAGTTATTTTACTTCCTAAATAGCAAAACTCCTTTACTACTTTAAGTGTCTCATTTCCTAATCTAATTCCCTCAGCATCACCCGATTTAATTTGACTACATTCCATTATCCTCGTTTTGCTTTTGTTAATGTTCATCTTATATCCTCCTTTCAAGACACTGTCCATTCCGTTCAACTGCTCTTCCAAGTCCTTTGCCGTCTCTGACAGAATTACAATGTCATCGGCGAACCTCAAAGTTTTTACTTCGTCTCCATGAATTTTAATTCCTACTCCAAATTTTTCTTTTGTTTCCTCTACTGCTTGCTCAATATACAGATTGAATAACATCGGGGAGAGGCTACAACCCCGTCTCACTCCTTTCCCAACCACTGCTTCCCTTTCATGCCCCTCGACTCTTATGACTGCCATCTGGTTTCTGTACAAATTATAAATAGCCATACACTCCCTGTATTTTACCCCTGTCACCTTTAGAATTTGAAAAAGAGTATTCCAGTCAACATTGTCAAAAGCTTTCTCTAAGTCTACAAATGCTAGAAATGTAGGTTTGCCTTTTCTTAATCTTTCTTCTAAGATAAGTCGTAGGGTCAGTATTGCTTCACGTGTTCCAACATTTCGACGGAATCCAAACTGATCCTCCCCGAGGTCTGCATCTACCAGTTTTTCCATTCGTCTGTAAAGAATTCGCGTTAGTATTTTGCAGCCGTGGCTTATTAAACTGATAGTTCGGTAATTTTCACATCTGTCAGCACCTGCTTTCTTTGGGATTGGAATTATTATATTCTTCTTGAAGTCTGAGGGTATTTCGCCTGTCTCATACATCTTGCTCACCAGCTGGTAGAGTTTTGTCAGGACTGGTTCTCCCAAGGCCGTCAGTAGTTCTAATGGAATGTTGTCTACTCCGGGGGCCTTGTTTCGACTCAGGTCTTTCAGTGCTCTCTCAAACTCTTCACGCAGTATCGTATCTCCCATTTCGTCTTCATCTACATCCTCTTCCACTTCCATAATACTGTCCCCAAGTACATCGCCCTTGTATAAACCTTCTATATACTCCTTCCACCTTTCTGCCTTCCCTTCCTTGCTTAAAACTGGGCTGCCATCTGAGCTCTTGATATTCATACACATGGTTCTCTTCTCTCCAAAGGTCTCTTTAATTTTCCTGTAGGCAGTATCTATCTTACCCCTAGTGAGATAAGCTTCTACATCCTTACATTTGTCCTCTAGCCATCCCTGTTTAGCCATTTTGCACTTCCTGTCGATCTCATTTTTGAGACGTTTGTATTCCTTTTTGCCTGTTTCATTTACTGCATTTTTATATTTTCGCCTGTCATCAATTAAATTCAATATTTCTTCTGTTACCCAAGGATTTCTAGCAGCCCTCGTCTTTGTACCTACTTTATCCTCTGCTGCCTTCACTACTTCATCCCTCAGAGCTACCCATTCATCTTCTACTGTATTTCTTTCCCCTATTCCTGTCAATTGTTCCCTTATACTCTCCCTGAAACTCTGTACAACCTCTGGTTCTTTCAGTTTATCCAGGTCCCATCTCCTTAATTTCCCACATTTTTGCAGTTTCTTCAGTTTTAATCTACAGGTCATAACCAATAGATTGTGGTCAGTGGTACTCAAAATTTAACTTTGTTTTACCTACTGGTGTTTTACGGGTTTATAACATGATTCTTGCAGTTACAAATTTTCTACTGTTTATATAACGAAATATATGAGTAATGTGAGCCCTATCATTTAACTTACACACGTACAAAACTTTTGTATGCTGAAGCTCGTTATAGTCTTGCAAATACTCATTGTCTACTCTACTTGCCCGCTAAAGGCAAAGGTGCCGAGTTCGAATCTCGGTCCGACACACAGTTTTAATTTGCCAGGAAGTTTTTTATCAGCGCACACTCCGCTGCAGAGTGAAAATCTCATTCTGGAAACATCCCCCAGGCTGTGGCTAAGCCATGTCTCAGCAGTATCCTTTCTTTCAGGAGTGCTAATTCTGCAAGGTTCGCAGTAGAGCTTCTGTAAAGTTTGGAAGGTAGGAGACGAGATACTGGCAGAAGTAAAGTTGCGCGGTGGGGCCGTAAGTCGTGCTTGGGTAGCCTAGTTAGCCGACACGGTCGCTCAGCGTGTTCGGTCAGAGGGCTAGCTGGCCTCTGTAATAAAAAAAAAAAAAAAAAAAAACTGAGTTAATCGATCAACAACAAACTTACATGGATGTCTTATGACGTCCACCCCTAGCAGATCCAACGAATAAAAGCGAACAAAATGAAATTTAGACTTGCTTAACATGGGTGATCTCATGCGAACAGGTGTATCCTGCTCGGTACGGCCGTTCACGTCTGAACTGCCTGTATAGTTCTTTACTTAAGGCCAGTATAATAAAGCTTTTGCCGAGCATAACGTGCATCACCCTCTTAAGAATGATTGCTTAAATCCTAGAGAGCGTGATAAAAAATTACTAAAACTGGATGACCGCCTTACGACTTTTGGCTAGTAATTAACAACAAGCCAGGGATCCACACGTTGTTTGTATTATTATCTACACTCGTCTCGGCCGACCATCTCATTAATTTATTTTAACTGCTATTTTTGGCCCGTTACATTAAACCATGTAATGTACACACTCGTCTCACGGAGTCAAAATATTCGCAAATGTTGGAAGTAGTCTGTCTGAAGGACAACTCAGTTATTTTCGGTACTTTTATGAGAAAAGAAAGTACTTTTCAGGATTATTGATCTTACAAGGTGGCGAACTTGACCTCGTGTCTTAAGGAGAAAAAGAAGCACACTAGCAAGATATCAGACCGAGCACTCTACCAGGCGAGAAAATTTGGTCCATAATTCTGGTGGTACACTGCTACGATCTTGTGAAAAAACAGCTTTTAAACATGCGCGCCCATCCATTTTCTGCCTCTCGCTGCATCGTCTGCAGCCACCTGATCTACAAGTGCCAAGCACTGCACAGCAGAGTCACAACCAGAGCCTTCCTCCTCGCGGTATTTTGGTAGCGATGGAAAGGGGGGGGGGGGGGGGGGAGGTGGATAGATCTGCCCAACGTGTACCGAGGTCTACTTCTAGGACACATGTTATTCCACCCCAAAAGTACACTAAGGTAGTAAAAGTCATGGGTTAGCGATATGCACATATACAGATGTCGGTAATATTGTGTAGGTACACAATATATAAACATGCAGTGCATTGGCGTAGCTGTGATTTGTACAAATGTGGATCATCGGAAAGGTGTCTGACGTGGTTATATTTCGGAAATCGCTAGGGAATTCAATATTCTGATATCCATAGCATCAAGTCCGTGCCGGGAATACCAAATTTCAGGCACTTCTCACCACAGGCAATTCACTGGCCGACGGCTTTCACTTAACGACCGAGAGCAATGGGGTTTGCGTGAACTATCCCACTCTACAGGCACAAACTTTAGAACTTAAACTCCCCTAAGTAAATGACAGGTAGAAGTATTTAAACATTACAATCATGCATTAAAAAAGTGGAAAATAATATAAACAGAATAGGCAGGACAATTTACGCTCAAGTTAATCGAACCGTGGAGGCCATAAGTTTGCAAACTGACATGTTTTTATAACTGAGGATTTATAAAAAATGATCAAAGTAATCTGCAGTTCAAATCAGTATTTATTTCAATCACAAGTGGGTACCATGCACGTATATAAAGCCGACAGCGGCCGCCCCTGGGGCAGGCAGCATTGGTACAAAGTTAAAACAGCTATGAATGGCCGGCCGGTGAAGCCGAGCGGTTCTAGACGCCTCAGTCTGGAAACGCGCGACCGCTACGGTCGCAGGTTCGAATCCTGCCTCGGGCATGGATGTGTGTGATGTCCTTAGGTTAGTTAGGTTTGAGTAGTTCTAAGTTCTAGGGGACTGATGACTTCAGATGTTAAGTCCCATAGTGCTCAGAGCCATTTGAACCATTTAGCTACGAATGTAAAAGAGAAACAAGATATCACACACACTCTTGCACATCCAAAAATTTTATACAACATCAGTTACTGAAATGGGGCTAACGCTCGAGCGATCCTTATGACTTTTGTTCTGTTATACCAACTGACCCAAAAATTTAATAAACAGGGGAAATTACCTAGGGCAGTTTTTATTAAAAGAATAAAGTACTTAAATCCAAACGGGGCAACTGTGCTATTAAAGATGAACACAAAGTAAAATTTTGCATAAAACCTTAAGTACTGAATAATCGATCTGAAATTTCATAGCTGAACGTTACAGTGTGTTTTCTTTACGGCAATTTACAAGGACAAAGACAACGCCTCCTTAAGAACTGGACTCAAATTACAAAACTCAGTTCTCACTATTTAACCAAAAGGCGCTACAGGCGCCACTGAAATTTACTAGTAAATAGGCACCACCCATTCCTTCCTGTGAGAGTACAACAATGGAAGCTCACAATAAAGTCCTGTTATGTCACAACTCCTTGGTTTTGGTTCCCACATAGCTTTTCATTAACCGCGAAACTAGGTGGAAATTTCGGAGGACCGGCTCGGCACCGCGTTCCGTGCTGTGGCGATCTTGTGGTTCCGACAGAACAAAAGAACACTTCACTGAGTTGTGCCTATCCGGCTGGGATCTGGTGTTTATCTCCACCCTCCGCCCAAGCTCTGAAGCACACTTCGAGCCAAGGCATAACTCTGTTTTACTGCGAAGAGCACATTGCAAGAAGTCCATATGATTTCACCGGCATGAATCTTCTTACAAGGTGAGCTCTTCATTCACGGTGAGCTGACAATCAAAGTCCGACTGCCGACACAGCTCCCGCAACCTTACACGTGAGAGCCCTAAACCAACTGCCACGAGATAGCATCCTCTACCTCTCTTGAAGGCTTCGAGCAGCCTCTCTACCACAGAGGCCTGACACGCGCTATCGGTAACCTGTCTGAAATCGATAGAGACCGTCTCATGTTTTTACTGCTAACTGACAAGCAAAACTGTATGAAATAAGCGCAGAAATCAATGTAGGACATACGACGAACGTATCCGCTAGGTCAATGCGGCGAAATCTGGCTTTAATAAGCTATGCCAACAGGCGACCGAGGCGAGTACCTGTGCTAACAGCATGTCATTGCCTGAAGCGCCTCTCCTGCGATCGTGGCCGCATAGATTGGACCCTAGACGATTAGAGAACGGTGGAATAGTCTCATAAGTCCCAATTTTAGTTGGTAAGAGGTGATAGTTGTGTTCGAATGTGGCGCAAACCCCACTAAACCATGGACCCAAGTAGTCAACAAGACACTGTGCAATCTGGTAGTGGCTTCATAATGGTATGGGTTCTGTTTACATGAATGAACTGGGTCCTCTGGTCAACTGAACCGATCGCTGACTGGGAATGGTTATGTTGGGCTACTTGGAGACCATTTGCATCCATTCATAGACTTACCTTCTGAGACAACGATGGTATATTTGTGGATGACAATGCGCCATTTGCCTGTGCAACAATTGTTTGCCACTTGTTTGGACGACTCGAGAGAATGATTTGGCCACCCAGGTCTCCCGAAATGAATCCCACTGAACATTTATGGGAGATAATGGAGAGGTCATTTCGTGCACAAAATCCTGCAACGGCAACACTTTCGCAATTCTGGACGGCTATAGCGGCAACATGGCTGAATATTTTTGCAGGAGGCTTTCAACGATTTGTTGAGTCCATGCCACGTCGAACTCCAGCATTACACCAGGAAAAAAGAGGTACGACAGGATATTAGGAGATACCCATTCCCTTCTATCACCTCACTGTAGTATTATTATGAGCTAGTAATATGTCAGACTCACACACGTTAAGTATTACGTGGAGAATACTTTCGTATTGATATTATACACTACTGGCCATTAAAATTGCTACACCACGAATATGACGTGCTACAGATGCGAAATTTAACCGACAGTAAGAAGATGCTGTGATATGCAAATGATTAGCTTTACAAAGCGTTCACACAAGGTTGGCGCCGGTGGCGACAGGTACAACGTGCTGACATAAGGAAAGTTTCCAACTGATTTCTCATACACAAACAGCAGTTGACCGGCGTTTCCTGGTGAAACGTTGTTGTGATGCTTCATGTAAGGAGGAGACATGCGCACCATCACGATTTCGACTTTGATAAAGGTCGGATTGAAGCCTATCGCGATTGCGGTTTATCGTATCGCGACATTGCTGTTCACGTTGGTCGAGATCCCATGACTGTTAGTAGAGTATGGAATCGGGGGTTGAGGAAAGTAATACGTAGCGGCGTGCAGGGCCCCAACGGCCTCGTATCACTAGCAGTCGAGATGACAGGCATCTTATCCGCATGGCTGTAACGGATCGAGCAGCCACGTCTCGATCCCTGAGTCATCAGACGGGGACGTTTGCATGACAACAACCATCTGCACGAACAGTTCGTAGACATTTGCAGAAGCATGGACTATCAGCTCGCAGACCATAACTACGGTTACCCTTGACGCTGCATCGCAGACAGGAGCGCCTGCGATGGTGTACTCAACGACGAACCTGGGTGTACGAATCGCAAAACGTCATTTTTTTTCGGATGAATCCAGGTTCATCATAATGGTCGCATCCCTGTTTGGCGACATCGCGGTGAACGCACATTGGAAGCGTGTATTCGTCATAGCCATACTGGCGAATCAGTCGGGGTGATGGTATATGGTGCCACTGGTTACACGTCTCGGTCACCTTTTGTTCGCATTGACGGCACTTTGAACAGTGGACGTTACATTTCAGATGTGTTACGACCCGTGGCTCTACCCTCCATTCGGTCCCTGCGAATCCCTATATTTCAGCAGGATAATGCACGACCGCATGTTGCAGGTCCTTTTCGGGCCTTTCTGGATACAGAAAATGTTCTACTGCTGCCCTGGCCAGCACATTCTCCAGATCTCTCACCAATTGAAAACGCCTGGTGAATGATGGCCGAGCAACTGGCTCGTCACAATACGCCAGTCACTACTCTTGATGAACTGCGCATGGGCAGCTGTACCTGTACACGCCATCCAAGCTCTGTTTGACTCAATGCCCAGGCGTATAAAGGCCGTTATTACGACCAGAGGTGGTTGTTCTGTTTACTGATTTCTAAGGATCTATGCACCCAAATTGCGTGAAAATGTGATCACATGCCAGTTCTGGTATAATATATTTGTCCAATGAATACCCGTTTATCATCTGCATTTCTTTTTGATATAGCAATTTTAATGGCCAGTAGTGGATAGCTATAGATTGTCCTACGCCCCAAAACCAAAATGAATAAGACTAAGCAACTCAAGAATTATGGTGACATGTGGTTAACGAGCCTCAAAATGGTTCAAATGGCTCTGAGCACTATGGGACTCAACTGCTGTGGTTATTAGTCCCCTAGAACTTAGAACTACTTAAACCTAACTAACCTAAGGACATCACACACATCCATGCCCGAGGCAGGATTCGAACCTGCGACCGTAGCAATCGCACGGTTCCGGACTGCGCGCCTAGAACCGCGAGACCACCGCCGCCGGCTAACGAGCCTCGATTTATATTTTACTCATTGCAATCACATTAAGAGTAGTGCATTTCCTGTAGATTTAATTCACTTTAACATGACAGCTTTAAAATCTGAAGAAAATAACGCGCAATAGCGACTTGAATAATTAAAAAGCACACAGAAAAAAGTAAGATTCGCACAACTTGAAAGTGCTGCATCGACGCGAGCTAGAAACTTGGGCTGTATAAGAAAAATATCAGTTCAAATGGCTCCAAGCACTATGGCTCCGAGCACTGTCGGACTTAACATCTGAGGTCATCAGTCCCCTAGACTTATAACTACTTAAACCTAACTAACCTAAGGACACCACACATCCATGCGGAGGCAGTATTCGAACGTGAGACAGTAGCAGCAGTGCCGTTCCGGACTGAAGAGACTAGAACCGCTCGTCCACAGCGGCCGGCATAAATATCAGTAATCGCATATCAGCACAGCAATTATTAGACTACAAAGCAATCAGAAGGCGGTATCCAATTGAGACAATATCAGCACCTATCTTGTATTGTTTGCAGATGATGTTGTCATTTACTATCTAGTGAAGTTATCGTAGGCAACGGCCTTGCCGCAGTAGATACACCGGTTTCCGTCAGATCACCGAAGTTAAGCGCTGTCGGGCATGGCCGGCACTTGGATGGGTGAGCATGCGGTCAGCCATGCGCTGTTGCCATTTTTCGGGATGTACTCAGTCTCGTGATGCCAATTGAGGAGCTACTCGAGCGAATAGCAGCGGCTCCAGTCGAAGAGAACCATCGTAGCGACCGGAAGAGCGGTGTGCTGACCACGTGCCCCTCCTATCTGCATCCTCAGCTGATGGTCCCGATGGTCCACTTGTGACTTGACGACGAAGTGCTCTAAAGTTACCGGAAGATCAAAACCAATATTGCAAATCATTTAGAGTAGCTATCTGTATGGTGTGAAAAGTGGCAATTGATCCTAAAAGATGAAAAGTGTGAGGTTGTCCAGTTGAGTACTGCAAGAAATCCGTTGATTTTCTGTTACACTATAAATGGCGCAAAAATAAAGGCTGTGAATTCAACTAAGCACCAACAAATTACGGTTACTAAAAACTTAAAGTGGAGCGATAACATAGTACTGAGTGAAAGACGAACCACAGACTGAGTTTTATCGGTAGAACATCTATAAGACGCAACAGGTCTACTAAAGAAACTGCCCAAATTACGCTCCTTCGTCCAATTTTGGAGTACTGCTGCGCGGTGTGGGATCCCTACTAGATAGGACTGACAGTGGACATTGAAAACGTTCGAAGAAGTGCAGGTCGTTCTGTATTCTCGCAATATTGGGAGAGAGTGTCGCAGAAATGAGATTCGTGTTGGATGGCAATCATTAAAACGAAGACGTTTCTTGTTGTGAGGAGATCTTTTCATAAAATTTCAAGCACTAACTTTCTCCTCCGAGTGTCAACACGGTTTGATGGCACCCACCTACATAGGGAGCACTGATGATCGAAATAAAATAAGATAAATCAGAGCTTGCAAGGAAAGAATTGAGTGTTCGTTTTTCTCGTGCGATGTTCAAGAGTAGAACGTTACAGAATTAATACGGAAGTATGTCGAGGAACCCTCTGCCATGCACCAATGTTATCTCGTAAACACTCGGGCAGCCGCCCTAAAACGGTCTCACACTCATGGAATCGCCGCCATTTCATACAGCTGAAATGTCAGAAAGATCTTTGGTAAGTGCAGAGCCATCCACAGTGCACCGTTCTGCACTGCCCTGTACAGTGTGACTACGGAGGCAGGGTGGAAGATATAGCAGGGTGTGCAATTTACTGAGTCAATCGTTGGTTTTGTTCCTGATGTCTCGGACCTACTGCTCGCACGTTGGACAACGGCCTAGTGTGGCACCGAGATATCGCGAGATTATTGGGACAACCACTCTGCATTATTGCCAGATATATCAAAGATGACGGCGATGACGTCAATCAAGATGGCAGGGAGTAGACTTGGTAACAGTGCATGACGTCATCCAGGATGGCGTCAATGATGTCATTTTTACGGGAAGATAGGTGAATTGGGCTACCTCCACTAACCTAACCCCCACAATACCTCCACTCCCTCAGAAAATGATGGGAAGTTCAAATTCCATCAGGACAACCTATCACACCACAGTTACGTCAGCTAACCTAAGAAAATGGAGGGGAAAGAGATGGCAGTTGGGCTACCTCCACTAACCTAAGTCAACCGACAGCCACCTCTTCTTAGGGATTGGTGGGGAGAGGACTCGACCTGTGCTTGACGTAAGTCTTTATTATTTTGCATGCACTAATTTATTTAAACAATTAGATGCACTACCACCATCCTGGGTGACCACCAAGGGGTCTGGACTCCAACTGACCTAGTACACAGTACCGCTACCAGAGGGTGCAGTCATCCCTCCTGTGATGTAATCCAAGATGGTGTGAGGATATGGTGGAAAACAGTATAGCCGCCATGAGGTCCAGACTTCAACTGACATAGTACACAGTACAACCGCCATAGAGAGCTCTCATCCGTGAAGTAATCCAAGATCGGCGCCATGATGTCAGCTGATGACACAAGTACTGTTATTCAAGATGGCAGGAAACAGTGTGTTCGCCATGTGTGGGTCAGGTACACAGTACCACCACCAGAGTGCGCTGTCGTCCGTTCCATGACGTAATCCAAGATGACAGTCCAAGGTGGGGGAATGGTGAGAAAAGGACTATGACAATGATGGACATAAGTCTTTATTTTGCAGGCAGTGTCTCCACCATGAGATGTAGAATCCAACTGACCTAGTACACAGTAGTGCCACCAGACGATGCTGTCATCCCTCCTGTGATGTAATCATAGATGGTGGTTTCGGGGGGGGGGGGGGGGGGATGGTGCAAAATGTTCAGCCTGCAATGGCCTGCAGGAGAGAGTAAGAAAGGATTGTATTTATTTTTTATTTAGGGATGGATTTTGAAAGATAGTATATTTATCACACTGATACAAAACACAAGATCTGACATGTTTTGGGTCACACCACGCAGCCTGCAGACCTGTAAACTATTCGTAAATTATGCTCTGCAAACATGCAAACAACTCCTAAATTACCGAAATAATTTCAATGCAGACATGCAAACTACTCCTAAATAATGCAGTACACTAATGTGTAGACACACTCAATATTTGTAAACTGTCCGAATAATGCATAGCGCAGCCTACATGAGTGCTCGCAAAATAATGCAACAGACACGTGCAAGCACCGTCAGCCATCCCGTCACTGGACCACACAGGAGGCTAGCGGCAGCCCCTGTAAAGTGACGTAGAGGTGCCCATTCTGGTCCTACAAGCATGAGGTGGCGACACCCCTTTCATACTTGGTACCTGAGAAATTCGTCCTGAAATACATGTTCACAGTTGCTGACGTGACCAGACAGGAGCAAAAACATATCTGCACAGCACACCGATGGCCCTGCAAGCCACCATAGGATGCAAGCCAGCCCAAGCCACCACTCTCACACTACTGCTACCTGCAGCGAGCAAGTGAAAGTTGCTTCTATTTTCTGGTATACAGTTAGAGTTCTCTGAGTGTTATACGGACATCACAGAACTCCAATGCTCGATCACACCAGTCCCATATGTGAGACACTTCTGGGCAGCACATGTGTTATTCCTTTGCTGATGCGATGCCTAGGGATACTGATGTCACCGAACAGCACAAGGAGCATTGTTCCTAGCGTGACATGTAAGACATTCTAACCGTGCTTGACTTCCCAACATGACTCACGCAACGCTGAAAAGTTTGAGAGCATAGCTACAAACCATCAGAAGTGCATCTAGCAAAGTTCTCCAGTCACATAGCTAGGTAAAATCAGAACCGAGTCGACATCTCGGAAATTGTATTGTGTCCCAGAAATAGTTAACGCTCGCCTTCTTGATGTTTCAGGTTGTATGCACAGAAATTTTTGCCCTATCTGTTTATGAAAATAGTGCAGAAAAATATGGAATGCACTCTTCCGTCAATCTTAACATGGCACCCCATCAATCATGTATCACCCTTCCTGCTTTCAACACACACAAACGTTCCCACCAATATGTATAGACTCCTATACCCCATCACAAAAGACTGTATTGTGAATGAATTGAGCATCATGGTTGGCTCGTATCGAACTTACCCTCCGAATTACTGATGCCGCTGGTGTGGAAACAAAGTCCGCCTTTTTTTTCTTTCGTCTGACAGGATTTACAGAGGCAAAAATCTATTCTACAGAGATCGCCATGTGGCACCAACAATTAAATATTGTAAACTACCATACAGATCGTCAACTATGGAAAGACTCTTAAGACTCTTACTCAATTACACCACTCTCCGCCGGCCATGGTGGCCGAGTGGTTCTAGGCGCTTCAGTCTGGAACTGCACGACTGCTACGGTCACAGGTTCGAATCCTGCCTCAGGCATGGATGTGTGTGATGTCCTTAGGTTAGTTAGGTTTAAGTAGTTCTAAGTTCTATGGGACTGATGACCTTAGAAGTTAAGTCCCATAGTGCTCTGAGCCATTTGAACACTACTCTCCCACTGAGGACAGGAGCTTGAATATTCAAAGTTGAAACCGACCTGCGACCAGTCAGTATATCACTGTGTACCATCCATATCGTCAAATACAGAAAGACTCCTATTCAGTTACACTGCTCTCCCACTGAGGACAGAAGCTTGATAATTAGAGCGTGAGATTGATCTCCAACCCAGCAATATATCACTGCCTACCGTCTCAAAGTAGTAAACATGCAATTCGTATCTTGCACCATACAAAATCATCCTTTTTGCATCACTCGTACATACGCTGTGAACACAGACAGCGTAATATACACGCTCAGTGGACCAAAGTCACTCTCAGAACTATTCTACAAATTCTGCCTCGCTTTCCCTCGGCACAACCGCATTACTTTTTCTTGTCCGGACCCGATTGGTTGCCTGCATTTCTACACCCATCTCCAGATTCTGGGATTACAAGATAAGATCTATTTTTGCATGATTTGCGAATATATTATACCATTTCCGTGGCACTCCTCAAAATCAAGCACACGGGAGCATCCTACCGATCACTCACGCAACATAATTCCTAAGATATAGACTGGAAATTTTTTCTCTACAGACCCCAACTATTAACAAGGTGGAGCGTGCTCTAAACTACTGAGTAACTACAAACTTATCACCCTTTTGGTGGAAAAAACTCGAAACAAATAGAGGAAACTGATATATCCACTCTCTAATACAGTGATGTAACAGATTCCAAATCATCACTATAATTTACGAAGTCAAATAACGTGCTTCTCATGTCTAGAGAACCAGCAAATGTGCCTTTCATCTGCTAGATGCACACACCACAATCCACGTTCCCTCAGGTAAATAAAGGCGCGAAATATAAAGAAGCAATGAACTGAACATTTTACATAGGCGGGAATAATGACCCAGCACAAACACACGTCCATACTGATTCTTCTCAGATTACCACACAATCACGAAAGCTATCCAACACATACTAAGCATCAGTTCGCTGTTCTGCCATCTACAGGACGACAAAGTTAACTCAGCGACATTCCTACAATCCAACAGGCCTCTCCATTCAGAGAGATCCTATCGTTAATGGGAAACGTGAATCAGACCCACCACAGACCACGGATAGGCAGAATCTCCCTAGAACACTGGTAACATATATATTTGATCGCTATACTTATAATTAAATGTTACGATTGTTACGATCGTGGTCTCAATTAAACGACATTTGACAATGAGCAAAGTATCAGAAATGCTCCCTGCTGACGGCTGTGGCTCTGGAAATATAAATATCTGTACCATTCTTATGACTTGACATACTCTTCCCTCTGCTATCACAGTATTCCACAGTTATCTTCTTTGCACATGTCGGAACACCAACACATACATTATAAGCCTGATGCTCAAGGTGAACCTATCACGCATCGCCTACTATGCTACTAACTATAATACCTGGCTAATAAATGATTCAACACGATACAAAATAATACTCAGAGAAAATCAGCGATGGGTGGGCATGTATCATAAGTTTTTCTTGCGAGTGTTACCACTGTGTCTTAGAAAGAGAGGTGTAATTTGCCAGATGCTAAAATCCAGATAGCAAGAACTAGCGTATGTTACTTCACAAGCAGTCTTGGTTCTTCAGATGCACACAAGTATCCATGTTATAAGCTATACTAGCTTTATGGCTATATGGCTCTGAGCACTATGGGACTTAACTTCTGAGGTCATCAGCCCCCTAGAACTTAGAACTACTTAAACCTAACTAACCTAAGGACATAGCACACATCCATGCCCGAGGCAGGATTCGAACCTGCGACCGTAGCAGTCGCGCGGCTCCAGACTGTAGCGCCTAGAACCGCTCGACCACTGTGACCGGCTAGTAGCTTTATAAATCGAGGTATGGAATTACCTACGAATCACGTCGTTTTCCCGACAAATAACGAGACGGTGATCATAGGTGCGTATCTTATCAGACCTTCAGTCAAGTTACACGTAACCTACGATGCAACCTCATGAGAAAAATTGCTCAATTTTGAAAGTGATTCGACTAAGGAACATGGTATGAAAGCGCTATCTGCAACTCCCTCACGCCACTTGATATTTTTCCTGTATGTGTCACGTATTCCTTCTCGATACCATGACAGAGGTTCTGCGTTATATCCACTGAGTTATAGGTGATGAATGGTTGAGAAGGATCGCAAACAGTAGCCGATGGTGTGCTGATTCAGGTCATAAGAAATGTACACTATCTTTTGAGATCTCTAATGTTGCACTAACTCAGATCGTTCTGCTTCTACATGGGTTAAAGAAGGTTGTGGATTTGGCTTTCTCCGACTTCTGCTCAGTTCCGACTTAAACTGCAACGATAACATGTGCAAAGCTGCAGAAATGGGACCATTTGCACGATGCTTAGTGACTGACTAAAACCACGTTGGAATTTTACTGTAGCAGATACGTTCGAGAAAGGTGACTCATTTGGAGATATGAGAGTTCCAGAAATATGATTCTCTAGTGACTGTGATCATTAAAGTACTTCTCCATAGGATCCAATGCATGAATGTATTCGAATGGAGACACTTGATTCCAAATCATAGACATCATTTATAGAAGATAGCGTATCATTAGAGATCTGAAAAGCTAGTGTACATTTCTTATGACCTGAATCAGCACACCATCTTCTACTGTTTGTGATCCTTCTCAACCAGTCATCGCCTATAACTCAGTGGTTATAACGCAGAACCTCTGTCATGGTATCGAGAAAGAATACGTGACACATACAGGAAAAATATCAGGTGGGGTGAGGGAGTTGCAGATAGCGCTTTCATACCATGTTCCTTAGCCAAAGGCTGTGCTGTTAAGCACTGTTATATTTCGTGATAGGATCAATGCACTCTGTGCTATTTGGCAATGTCAGTATCCCCACGTATCGCATCAGCAATGGTAAATCACATATGCTGCCCAGAGGCATTTCGCATATGGGATCGGTGTGAGCAGGTGTGGGAGTTCTGTGATGTCGGTAAACACTATGTGAACCCTAACTGTATAGAGGCAAGTTTCACCTGCTCGCTGCAGGTAGCAGCAGTGTGAGAGTGGTAGCTCGCGCTGGCTTGCATCTGGCAGTGGCTCGCATTGGCGTCGGTGTGTCTGCAAATAGGTCTTCACTCCCGTCCGGTCATGTCACTAACAGTGCCTATGTGAACACATATTCCGAGAGAAATTTTTCAGGTACCAACTATGAAAGGGGTGTCGCCACCTCATGCTTGTGGGACCAGAATGGGCACCTGTACGTCACTTCACACAGACTGCTGCTAGCCTTCTGTGCAGCCCAGTGGACAAGTGATGGCTGACGGTGTTTGCACGTGTCTGTTGCATTATATTGCGAGCAGGTCTGTAGGCTGCACTGTACATTATTTGTACATTTTACAATTGTTGAGCGTGTCTACACATTAGTTTATTGCATTATTTAGGAGGAGTTTGCATGTCGGTTCTGAAATTATTTCGGTAATTTAGCAGTTGTTTGTGTTCTGCAGAATGTTAGGAATAGTTTACAGGTCTGCAGGATGTGTGACGTGACCCCAAACATGTCAGACGGTTTGTTTTTATATCACTGTGATAAATGAACTATATTTCAAAATTCATCCCTAAATAAAAAATAAAGTACACTCCATCCTTAGTCTCTCCAGTTGGTCAGCGTAGACTGATTCATTTTCACACCATCCCCCCCCCCCCCCGCCCACCACCACCAAACCACCATCTTTGATTACATTACAGGAGGGATGACAGCACCGTCTGGTGGCAGCACTGTGTACTAGGTCAGTTGGACTCTACATCTCGTGGTGGAGACACTGCCTGAAATATAAAGACCTATGTCCATCATAGGCATAGTCCTTTTCCCACCATTTTCCCCACCCTGGACCGTCATCTCAGATTATGTCATGGAACAGACGACAGCACTCCCTGGTGGTGGTACTGTGTACTACACCCGGATGTGGTGAACACACTGTTTCCAACAATCTGGGCAATGGTACTTGCATCAGCTGACGTTATATCGACCATCTTGGATTACGTCATGGATGAGAATACCCTAGGTCAGTTGGAGTCTGGACCCCACGGCGACCACACTGTTTCCCACTATTTCCTCCCACCATCTAGCATTACATCACAGGAGGGATGACAGTACCCTCTGGTGGTGGTACTCTTCACTAGGTCAATTGGGGTCTGGACCCCTTGGCGACCATACTGGAGGTGGTAATGCCATTAATTATTTAAATAAAATAGTGGATGCAAAATAATAAAGACTTATGTCAACACAGGTTGAGTCCTCTGCCTGCCAATCCCTAGGAAGCAGTGGCAGTCAGGTAACTTAGGTTAGTGGAGCAGACTGGCGTAGAACATATGTTGTCCCAATACTCACGCAGTGTCACTCTGTGGTACCCAGCTGCAAAATGTCTGTGAATTCCAAAGGGACCAAACTGCTGAGGTCATCAGTCCCTAGACTTACACACTACTTGAATTACCTTAAGCTAAGAAGAACACTGCCCTTTCTTTCCTGACATTTACTTAGGTTAGTAGAGATAGCGCAAGTGACCCTTCTTTACTGCTAAAATTGGCGCTAGTTCCTAGGAGGAGTAAGCGGTTGGCTCACTTAGGTTGGTGGAGGTAGTCCAAGTGACTTCTCTTCCCAACATTTTCTTGGGTTAGTTGAGGTAACCGTGGTGTGATGCATTGTCTTGATGGAATTTGGACTTCCTGCCATTTTTTGGGGGAGGGGTTGGGAAGGGAGTTAGGTTAGTGGAGGTAGCCCAATTGACCTATCTTCCAGCGAAAATCAGCCATATTCAATGACGTCATCGACGCCTACTTCAACGACATAATGCACTGTTGCCAAGTCTACATGATCCCATCTTGGATTACGTCATGGCCTACACCTTGGATGCATCTGGCAACAATGCAGACTGGCGTAGAACATAGGTTGTCCCAATACTCACGCAGTGTCACTCTGTGGAACCCAGCTGCAAAATGTCTGTGAATTCCTAAGGGACCAAACTGCTGAGGTCATCAGCCCCTAGACTTACACACTACTTGAACTACCTTAAGCTAAGAAGAACACACACACCCATACCCAAGGGAGGAACCCGGCTGCCTGAGAAATTTATGGGTCAAACGCGATCTCAGTGGGTGTAGCAATCTTGGAATTCATCTACAGCTGGAGATAGCTGTGTCATTGGCGTACAATTCACTTCAATTTATTATCACGAATTTTAGTCTTCTAAACGAGTCGTACATATTTAGTACTCGTAGTGATATACAATGTTTTATACATGGTCCAGTCATATTAACATGGCCACCAATTATGTTTGATGTCAATGTCCAGTAACCACTCACAGGTGCGATGTGACAGCACTAGCAATGGAGGGTATATCATGCGTGTTGTGTGGGCTCAAATGGCTGTGAGCACTATGGGACTTAACTACTGTGTTCATCAGTCCCCTAGAACTTAGAACTACTTAAATCTAACTAACCTAAGGACGTCACACACATCCATGCCCGAGGCAGGATTCGAACCTGCGACCGTTGCAGTCGCGCGGTTCCGGACTGCGCGCCTAGAACCGCTAGACCACCGCGGCCGGCTGTTGTGTGGGCATGAATGGTGGGGGAGGTGGGTGGGGAGGGCAGCACGGGGACGTGGAAAAACTGTGTAGTCGCTGTCGTAGTCAGGAAACACGCCGATTTATCTGATGTCCAAAAGGTACGATCATAAGCTTTCAGTCAAAGAGCGGAAGAATTTCCGAAACGGCTACGTTTGTAACCTGTTTGCCTGCCGCCGTGGCTAAAGTATACCGTGTGTGGCAAAATGGCGCTCGGCCCAAATGAACCAATGAGCCACCAACAGTGACTCCTTTTAAAAACAACTTTCAGCATTGTACTTGATACTAGCATAAAAGTCAAAATCTAGACAGTACAACAGTGAAATGGTAGTTACTCTTTTAAAAAGTATTGCATGGTAGTGGCTCAACGAGATCGAAAACTTTTTATCAGTGCCACCGCTGTGTGGTTCATGCACCCATGCTGACTGCAGGTCATTGACGATACAGCCTAGAATTGGCACTCCAGGCTACAGGTTGGTCTTTGCAGATTTATGCTCCATCAGCGTGAAACATCTGAAAGCAAACAGCCTGCAAGGTCTAGGCTGAAGGTGAGAGCATTATAGTCTGGGGAATGTTTTTGTGGCAGTCCTTGGCTAGCTCGTAATTCTGGAGTGCACAATGGATCAACTCAGATATGCATTCATCCTTGGGAACCATAACAACCCCTACATAGAGTTTGTTTGTCCTCAGGCCGATGCTATCTACCAGCGTCACACAGCTCGCAGTGTACCTTCGTGGTTCGAAGAACACCAGAGTGAGTTTACCGTACACCCCTGGCCACTGAACTCCCTGGAGTACCTCAACCGGTGTGTTCGCGCGATGGTTCCTCCACCTAGAAACCTAGGGCAGCTGGCCACGGCACTGGAGTCGGCATGGCTCCACAACGGTGTTGCTACCTTCCAGAATCTCACCGACGTTTTTCCTGCAGATGCAGCAAATGAGGGCTGCAAAAGGCAGTTATTCAGGCTTTTGACAGGTGGTCACATTAATGTGACTGGGCATACATAACTGCAAATTACGAGTAGTTAACAGTAATCAGTGTTAATGTTAATGTAGAAATGAAACAGGGCATTGAAAATAAAACCGATTAAAAACAACGTAAAATAAAAGGAATTACTTCAGCTTCCAAGTGAATACCGTCCAGCTTTTATGATTAGAAATGGTACTGGCAGCGTCGGAAGAACTCGAGGTTTGCCGACCAACTACAACTATACCAACTTCCAAATCCGTTGTTACTACTCTGCTTTACATGTCCCACATCGGTATGTGCAAGGCTAGGCTTGCATCCCACGCGAGGCAGATGTTTCGGATGTGTACCTGATTTGTTCATAGGTGCATCATAATGTCTCGCATCTTGGGCGTACTCCTAACGATTGGGAATATGCTGTATACCCGCCCTCCAGTGCTTCTAGTGTCTTACCTGACTAACATAATCGCAAATGTCTTTCATCAGTAATATGAGCTTCTGTGGTCTTGTACACATTATCATATTGTTGACGCCTCAACTAATAGAACGCTGTCTAGTAACGTACCACATATCCATCTAACATATCCCAAGAATCACCAGTAAACCCTCGACAGCTATAGTGCGAAAGGCACGGGTGAGCCCCGGAAGTGAACTCCGCTGAATTCGCCGCAGTTTTGTTTTGTAGGTGCATAGTCGAATGCGATGCCTCCGGAGGCTGGCAGTGAAGCCCACAACGGTGTTGAAGACAACTTTGTGATATGACCACACTAACAGCAACGGTAATTTATAGTCAGCAGTGCCAGCAAAGGCTGTCTTTTGCAACATTTGAGCCGCAGATTTTACGTATTCTAGAAAGTTCCTTTTCTCTTTCAGAAGATTGCCTAAATACCAGCAAACAGTGATGCGTTTTAGGGGGATTCCGTCAAGCCTCAGGGAAGGATTTCAGACAAAAGGAATTCTTCCCTTCAGAAATACGTGTATGATCGCTCTTAGCTATGTCTGCAGTGCAGAGCGTATACAGGATCGAGCCCTGTGGCACACAAGCACAAGTACGATGAAATGTGAACATTCCAGTTTTAGCTCGCAAATGGAACGTCCTTTCGCTGAGAATGGAGTAGATGAGGCGGATAAGTGGCGCCTGCGTAAGTAATCTGAACAAGAGGCCATACTACCACATGCTGTTAGCTGCTCGGGAAACGACAAGGAACACTGGCCCAAAGTTCTCGCGTTCTGCATAGCAGTGAACGCCTCTTCCACTAATCACAAGAAGTGATGCTTGATTGAATTACCCTTCCGAAACCCGAAATGCTCCTCGATTAGTAGAGCATCAGAAGTGCTCTGACACTGCAGTTTCTTGGAACGCACTCCATCAAAGACTTTGGATAGAGCTGGTAATAAACTTACTGGTCTATAGCTCTGTGAAAGTCGCAGATCATTGACAATCTTAGGTATAGCTACCATCTCTGCGAGTTTCCACGCTGCGGGATAGTGATTGGTCAGGAAAATATCGTTGAATACGCTGTCCGGTCGCTGCTGGTAATATCTCCTTCAACATCTATTGTAATACTCCGTAAGGCACCTGACGGGATGAGCCGGAGGGTATCCATGGTTACCACTGACTGCCCCCCCCCCACCCCCCTCCACTCCCCTTTCCCTGTTCCACTCGCGAATGGGACGTAGGAAGAATGACTGTCGGTAGGCCTCTGTATTAGTTCTAATTTCTTGAATGTTTTCATCGTGGCCATTTCGCAAGATGTATGTGGGAGGAAGTGATATGTTATCAGATTCTTCACGGAAATTATTCCCTCGAAATATCAACAGCAAACATCTCCGTATGCACAACGCTTCTCTTGTAGCATCCGTCATGGGAGTTAGTTGAGCATCTTGTAATGCTCTCGCCCGACTAGGCGATCCCCTGACGGAACGCGCCGCTCTTTGTTGGAACTTTATCTCTTCTATCAGTCCCACCTGGTAAGGGTCCCAGACTGATGAACAATAATCAAGTATCAGTGGAACAAGTGCCTTGTAAGACGCTTCTTTCTTGGGGTGATGGGTTTATTCCTATAAATTTCATTCTGGTGCCTGCTTTTCTTACTATTCGTTTTATGTAGTCATCCCCTTAAGGTCGCTCAGGATAGTTACTCCTACATATTCTACATTATCTAGCCATTCCAGTAATTTGTCATGAGTAGCGTAGCTCTTTTGTAGTGGATTTCTTTTCCTATGTATGCGCAGTATGTTACATTTATTTACGTTCAGGGGCAGCTACCAGAGGTTGCATCATTCATAAATTCTCTGTAGGTCATCTTGTAAATCGTTATTGTCTTCTGGTGTTCCTACTTTCTTATAGACAACTGCGTTATTTGCGAATAATCTTAAAGAGCTTTCGACGCTTTCTGCAAAACATTTGTAAGCATTGCAAACAGTAACGGTTCTGTCCTTCAGCAGAGCATTTTGGCGTCATCGGAACCTGCAACCTTCCTGGTGTTGAGGTTGCGGGGGGCGTCTATTGACGGAAAGTTATCGAGTAAAACAGAAGTGATTTCTGGCGTTCCCCAAGGTAGCGTTATAGGCCCTTGGCTGTCCCTTATCTATATGAACGATTTGGGAGACAATTTGAGCAGCCGTCTTCGGTTTTTTGCAGATGAGGCTGTCGTTTATCGACTAATAAAGTCATCAGAAGATCAAAACAAACTGCAAAACGATTTAGAAGAAATATCAGAATGGTGCGAAAAGTGGCAGTTGACCTTAAATAACGAAAAGTGGGAGGTTATCCACATGAGTGCTAAAAGGAACGCGTTAAACTTCGGTTACACGATAAATCAGTCTCATCTAAAAGACATAAATTCTACTAAATGTCTAGGTATTACAATTACGAACAATTTAAATTGGAAGGAACACGTAGAAAATATTGTGGAGAAGGCTAACCAAAGACTGCGTTTCATTGGCACGACGCTTAGAAAATGTAACAGACCTACTAAGGAGACTGCCTACACTATGCTTGTCCGTCCTCTGTTAGAATACTGCTGCGCGGTGTGGGATCCTTACCACATAGGACTGACTGAGTACATCGAAAAAGTTCAAAGAAAGGCAGCACGTTTTGTTTTATTGCGAAATATGGGAGAGAGTGTCACAGAAATGATACAGGATTTGGGATGGACATCATTAACAGAAAGGCGTTTTTCGTTGCGACGGAATCTTCTCACGAAATTCCAAGTAACAACTTTCTCCTCCGAATGCGAAAATATTTTGTTGATACCGCCTTACATAGGGAGGGACGATAACAGAGGTAAAATAAGGGAAATCAGAGCTCGTACGGAAAGATATACGTGTTTATTCTCTCCGCGCGCTATACGAGATTGGAATAATAGAGAATTGTGAAGGCACTTGACAGG
This sequence comes from Schistocerca gregaria, assembly GCF_023897955.1. Classification (NCBI taxonomy): domain Eukaryota; kingdom Metazoa; phylum Arthropoda; class Insecta; order Orthoptera; family Acrididae; genus Schistocerca; species Schistocerca gregaria. The sequence goes on from NC_064926.1 coordinate 239,500,767, forward strand.
AATCACGTCGAGCTATCTGAGTGGCCAAATCATTCGCTCGAACTGTTCTTCAAACAAGACCCGGACAATTGTGGCGTAGTGGCATGACGCATTATCGTCCACAAAAATTCCATCGTTGTTTGGGAACATGAGAACCATGAATGGCCGCAAGTGGTCTGCAATTAGTCGAACATAGCCGGGGCCCGGTCCATTCCGTTTAACCATAGGCCACATGGTTATGGATCCAGTGTCAAATTGTACAGTGCCCTGTTGACAACTTGGGTCCATGACTTTTTGGGGTCTGCGCCACACTCGAACACTACAATCAGCTCTTACCAACTGAAATCTGGACTCATCTGATCAGTCCATTGGTTTGCACTCGTCTAGAGTCCAACGTTTTGTGGTTACGGGCGCAGTAGAGGCGCTGCAGGCGATGTCGTGCAGTTACCGAAGGCTAACTGCTGCCATAGTCCATTAACGCCCAACTTCGCCGCCCTGTCCTAACAAATATGTTCATCGTATGACCCACATTGATTTCTGCGGTTATTTCAAGCAGTGTGGCTTGTCTGTTAGTACTGACAACTCTCCGCATATGCCGCTGCTCTAGATCATTGAGTGAAGGCCGTTAGCCACTGCGTTGTCCGTGGTGAGAGATAATTCATGAAACTTGCTGTTCTCGGCACACTCTTGAAACTGTGTATCGCGGAATACTGAATTCTCTAACGATTTCCGAAATGAAATGTCCCACGCGTCTAGCTCCAACTACCATTCCGCGTTCAAAGTTTTTTCATCTCCGCCGTGCGGCCATAACCACGTCGCAAACCTTTCCACATGAACCACTCGAGTACAAATGGCAGTTCCGCCAGTGCGTTGCCCTCTTACGTGTCGTGTCCGCGATACTATCGCTATCTCTGTAAGTGCATATCGCTATGCCGTTAGTTTTATCACGTCAGTGTATACTTGCAGATATAAGGACCAGTGAGCCGCCGGGAAGCGCCATCTATCACTAACTTTCTGTGTCCCTTAACCTCTTTGATATGATTTATCGTTACCTTCTGTGACGGAATTGTCATTGCTATCCACTTGAGTAACTTTAGTCTTTATATCAACATTTGATCAACAAAAGAGTTTTTTTAAAGATTCTTAAATAATGAAATGGGTTAGAAATTCAAATGATCGAGCTAAACAGTAGCTTAAGCAGTATTATTTTGGCTAACTCGCTACGTTGCGAGGTTAACGACTGTCCATACGAATAGTTACTGAAATGTACGCTGCATGATTAATTTTTGTTCAAATTATGAAAAACGGATTGAGCTTAATGAGAGAAAAGTGAAGCGTGCGGCGGTTTTTTTTCCTTTTTTTTTTTTTTTTTTTTTTTTTTAGGAAGATGGCCTGATATTTCGCTCCTCTTCTACCCTTACCCATCCTCCGCTCCCACCACGTACCACATTTTGCCGCCCCCCCCCCCCTTTTCCCGTCACCCAGTTGTTCATTATTCCGGGGAGGGCTGCATTTTGCATGCGCGTCGCGCGTGTTTGGACCCGGTCATTATAGCGGCGCCCGCTAAACAAGCGACAATCAATATGCGCCGCTAACTAGGCGCATTTTGCAAACTGTTTAATTACGGGACAGCGCCCCGCCGCTGCCGAAACGCTATTTTGCGAAACAAAGCGTCGCGCGCCGCCTCTGGCATGCAATTTTTCAGTTTCCTCCCTTTTTTTTGTCGCTCATATGCATCCGCTCCAGTATGCAGCGATGTAGCCAACGCAAATTTTGAACCCAGCGTGTTCTGTTTATTAATATCTGACTCTGCCGATGCGTTGTGGGAACAGTTTTGCTTTCGTTCTCGTGAAACAGTACTGGAGATAGCATAGGACAGAATATAGTGACCTGACTAATGTTAACATACCTAGGCCTGACAAAGAAATCAATATCTTGTGACAAGTGAGGTGAAGGTGATCAACTGTTTTCTTTCTCCCTACTTTTTATTATTGTTGAGGAGATGAGTATTATTGATATCACTGTGGGGATGGCCACTGATACAAATTTGTTGAATGTCAATATTATGTACGTCTACATGCACTTAAGGACGAGTTACATAAAGAAATATAAAGTTTTAACTACTCGGTGGAAGCACAAGAACATGCTGCCAGAGGTTTCGCAGTCGTGCACAGAATGTTGGACGTTCTTGGCGTGAGGTCACCGTGACTACAGCGCCAAATAGGACTGGTCCCACAACAAAAGGCAGTAGAAGGCACGGGAAGAGATAACGTTTTTCAATCAGCGAGCAGTTTCGGTATACGTTCTTGCTATTCTTCATGATAACTTGGCCTGGAGATAACATAGGGACGACTTTCCCATGAGCTTTTCAGGAGGTCATTCGACCCTGACTTTATTTGTATGGATGGCAGTGCGCGACTGAGGAACTCTTGGGATTAGAGGGCTGTCCTGCCCATTCCCCTTACTTATTATTATTTAGCGTATGGCAGTGCACATCATTTAACGCTCCTTACAAATTTTTAAACAAAGATATAAATAAAAAACACAAAAAACGTACATATAATGGCGACCCAATGAATAGAGACATCAAGATTATATATGGTCAATACAATTAAATACAAACAGCAAGATTATATATAAAGTCTTTTGCGGTATCTGTTGCCATCAGAAAATCACTGAACTTACCACTGTATACTCTTCTGCCGCACTCTTGTACGATGTGGTGGATGGTCTGTCTGTTGGCTCCGCAGTCACAGTTGGGAGTTGGTGCTTTTCCCCATTTGTAAAGAGTATCTGCACATCTTATGTGATTTGTCCATATTCTGTTAAGGGATGACCATATTTTACGTGGTAGTTCATATCCGGGCGGTCTCTCAGTGATGCAGGGGAGGGCTTGACAATGCTCAGGGCACACCTCTCGGCATTGTTGTTCCCTCCAGGTTTTTATTGCATCAAAGTTTATATTTTGCAATTCCTTGGCTGTTATCATTGTTGGATGTCTAGACCGAAGTCTATTTCCTTCCAGGTCAGGTATGTCGCAGTGTATAGGGAGCTCGGCGTTGTCGAGCATCTTCCTATATTCCCGGAGAGAGCATTCTTTAGACGTAGGTCCGCAGGTCGTATGTGGCTTAGAATGCAGCCAATGTGTTGGCGTTGATCTCATGGTTCCGCTGATAATTCGCATCGTGCTATTCAGCTGCAAGTCGATTTTTTTTTTTTTTTTTTTTTGGTGTGTGTGTGAACACTGTTCATCCAGACCGGAGCGCAGTACTCCGCAGCCGAGTAGACCATTCCGGGTGCTGACGTGTGTAAGACAAGGAGCAGCAAGTAGTAGCGCGCAGTTTCTCGAGGATATTATTCCTCGTCTTTAGTTTGGCTGCAGTACACTCCTAGAAATTGAAATAAGAACACCGTGAATTCATTGTACCAGGGAGGGGAAACTTTATTGACACATTCCTGAGGTCAGATACATCACATGATCACACTGACAGAACCACAGCCAAATAGACACAGGCAACAGAGCATGCACAACGTTGGCACCAGTACAGTGTATATCCACCTTTCGCAGCAATGCAGGCTGCTGTTCTCCCATGGAGACGATCGTAGAGATGCTGGATGTAGTCCTGTGGAACGGCTTGCCATGCCATTTCCACCTGGCGCCTCAGTTGGACCAGCGTTCGTGCTGGACGTGCAGACCACGTGAGACGACGCTTCATTCAGTCCCAAACATGCTCATTGGGGGACAGATCCGGAGATCTTGCTGGCCAGGGTAGTTGACTTACACCTTCTAGAGCACGTTGGGTGGCACGGGATACATGCGGACGTGCATTGTCCTGTTGGAACAGCAAGTTCCCTTGCCGGTCTAGGAATGGTAGAACGATGGGTTCGATGACGGTTTGGATGTACCGTGCACTATTCAGTGTCCCCTCGACGATCACCAGAGGTGTACGGCCAGTGTAGGAGATCGCTCCCCACACCATGATGCCGGGTGTTGGCCCTGTGTGCCTCCGTCGTATGCAGTCCTGATTGTGGCGCTCACCTGCACGGCGCCAAACACGCATACGACCATCATTGGCACCAAGGCAGAAGCGAATCTCATCGCTGAAGACGACACGTCTCCATTCGTCCCTCCATTCACGCCTGTCGCGACACCACTGGAGGCGGGCTGCACGATGTTGGGGCTTGAGCGGAAGACGGCCTAACGGTGTGCGGGACTGTAGCCCAGCTTTATGGAGACGGTTGCGAATGGTCCTCGCCGATACCCCAGGAGCAACAGTGTCCCTAATTTGCTGGGAAGTGGCGGTGCGGTCCCCTACGGCACTGCGTAGGATCCTACGGTCTTGGCGTGCATCCGTGAGTCGCTGCGGTCCGGTCCCAGATCGACAGGCACGTGCACCTTCCGCCGACCACTGGCGACAAAATCGATGTACTGTGGAGACCTCACGCCCCACGTGTTGAGCAATTCGGCGGTACGTCCACCCGGCCTCCCGCATGCCCACTATACGCCCTCGCTCAAAGTCCGTCAACTGCACATACGGTTCACGTCCACGCTGTCGCGGCATGCTACCAGTGTTAATGACTGCGATGGAGCTCCGTATGCCACGACAAACTGGCTGACACTGACAGCGGCGGTGCACAAATGCTGCGCAGCTAGCGCCATTCGACGGCCAACACCGCGGTTCCTGGTGTGTCCGCTGTGCCGTGTGTGTGATCATTGTTTGTACAGCCCTCTCGCAGTGTCCGGAGCAAGTATGGTGGGTCTGACACACCGGTGTCAATGTGTTCTTTTTTCCATTTCCAGGAGTGTATTTTCCAGATGTTGTTTATACGTGAGCTCTCTGTCCAAAGTGACTGTAAGGTACTTTGGATGCTAATTAGATCGGAGCCGATTTCCCTCTAGACGAACATGAAGTTGTTTGCTTGCTAATTTATTATTGAGATGGAAACATGTAGTTTCGCTTTTTGTAGGATTTGGCTGTAATTTCCATTTATGAAAGTATGTGCTTATTGTCTACAAATCAGATGTCAAGGTTGTTTCCATGACCTCAAAGTTCTTGTGTTGTGTTACCAAGATCCAGTCGTCTGCGTACCTGATCTTCCTGGAAGATGTGGATGGCATATCGGCAATACATAAGCTGAAAAGTGGAGCCCTGCGGTAGGCCGTTGTTCAGGGTTCTTTGGACGCTTAGCTGTTCTCCTGTCACTACTGGGAATGTTCTAGCCGCAAGCATGACATCTATAAGTCTGGTAGTTCTCAAGCAAGGGATTGTTCGCATGAATTTGTACAATAGGCCATGTCTGTTGTACAAATTCATGCGAACAATCCACTAACTTAAAAATCATCGAGCACGTGTGGGACGCGTTAGGGAGAAATATGCTCCAGCAACCGACCGCGGTGGATGAGCGGTTCTAGGCGCTTCAGTCTGGAACCGCGCGACTGCTACGGTCACAGGTTCGAATCCTGTCTCGGGCGTGGATGTGTGTCATGTTCTTAGGTTCGTTAGTTTTAAGTAGTTCTACGTTCTAGGGGACTGATGACCGCAGATGTTAAGTCCTATAGTGCTCAGAGCCATTTGAACCATTCAGCAGTAGTCAACCGCACTGGTAGGAGAATGAAACGCCCACAACTCCTTACCGACCTCGTAGCCAGCATGAGAGGATGCATTACTGTCCATGGTGATCATACATCCTTTTGAGAACCATGTCACGCATTTCGTAATGCACAATGGACCACTAGTTGTGGACGTCTGCGGACATGCCTTTGCTGATCATCGGTGCTCAGTTCGAAGTGAGTCTCATCACTGAAGACAATTCTACTCCAGTCAGTGAGAGTCCAGTCCGGAGACGTGTTTGGAGTCGCCCTGGACAGCAGTGTGATTCCAACCTCACTGTCGCTCACGGTACGACCCGACAGGGATAAAATTTCTCTTCATAGCAGGACTCCTTTGGCTATCTTCCGCGGCACCCTTACAGTACAGCGGTATGTCGACGATATTCTACGTTCCGTTTTGTTGCTCTTCGTGTCAAGCTAATCTGGGCTTACATTTCAGAGCCCGTCCGCACATCGCGGGACTTTCTGCTGCTGCTCTTCGTGCTAGCCAAACCCTACCTTGGCCAGGAAGGTCGTTCGATATCTCCCAACTAAGAACACTTGGAGCATTACGGGAGTGCCCTCCAACCGTCTCGTGATTTTGACTATCTAAAGCACTGGTTGGATAGGTGTCGATAAGATACCCGTAAGGACATCCAACAACTCTACCAATCAATGCCAAGCAGGGTAACTGCTTGCATGAGGGCCAAAGGTGGACCAACGCGTTATTTGTGAAGCTCTTTCCCTCGAAGAAATCATCACTTTTACTGAAATTGTATCATTTGTTTGTTTGTACACGTACATCACATCGAGTGACCGACCTCCGTCCCATACGGACAATTCCTCCGTGGTGTGTCTTTTATTCTTGTCTTGTAGTGTAGATAAGTTTGTAATGTAAATAAAAAATTACTGATTGTTAGTTCCTTATCTTAAAGCATCAGCTGATGATCTACCACCATGCTTACAATGTCGGCCCCAAAGATTGAAAACATAACATGTGAAGGTAGGCAACGTCATTAGGAAGATGCGGAAATCAAGAAAAATTAAAGATGCGAAATGCAGAAAGCCCTCTGCTGAATCAATAACTGGTGCACGGACTGCTAGTTGGCTCTGAAGGTAAAGATATGTAATGTATTGCGGGTAAACGGGCGACGAGATCCAACACTATTCGATTTCGCTACTGGCGAAAAACCTTTTGAAATACAAATACGAGTAGCCAGAGCGACCTAATATTGAATAATCACATAAAACTAATTGTAATAAATGCAGTGGGAGAAGTTCGTTGTAAGAATCTTTAGGAAATGCAATTCACCCACGAAAGAAGTGGTCTACGAAACAGCAGTAAAACAAATTTTTGAGTGTTGCTGGGACACTTATCAGGTTGGATTAATAGAAGATATAGAGAAGCCCCAACAAAGAGCGCCACGTTCGTACGATGGATCGTTTCGTCAGCTAGAGAGCCCGACGTTGATTCCTACAGACGTTGCCTAAAAGATGCAGGAGTGTACGGTATGCTGTCACTAGGTAAGTTACGAGATCAAATGATGAAACAGATGGAGGCCGGCCAGTGTGACCGTGCGGTTCTAGGCGCTACAGTCTGGAACCGCGTGACCGCTACGTTCGCAGGTTCGAATCCTGCCTCGGGTGTGGATGTGTGTGATGTCCTTAGGTTAGTTAGGTTTAAGCAGTTCTAAGTTCTAGGGGACTGATGACCACAGATGTTAAGTCCCATAGTGCTCAGAGCCATTTGAACCATTTTTTTGAAAGAGATGGAAACACAAAATGATCAGGCGTAGTAACAATGGTACAGATTGTACGCTGCACAACAGAGCAAGCTGTGGATGAAGGCCATCGGCACAGCAAGTCGCATTAGAAATGCGAGAGCTTTCGCAGATCTGGCGGCGCCAGATTGCGCCCGCAGTCTGCGGTGCGTGGGCTTCGCCGGCTGCGTGGAAGCCGCTGAGCGCCATATGCGCCGTCGGGGCCACTTTGCGCTGCGGCAGCTCGGCGGCCGGCGTAATAAAACGCGACGCACAGCGCCCGAGATTAGCCGGCCGGCAGCCTACGCCGTATCATTTTCGCGCAATTACGCGGCCATTGAGCGGCGGTGCGGGGGCGGCGGTGGCGTTGGCGTCCCCCTCCTCGGCCGGTCCGGCACTCGATAGGAAAATTGTTACGACAACTGAAGGCTGCTAATTTGCAGGACATTCACTGGGGACCGGCGAGGGTAGCAGGAGCGCGGGGGCGTGACGCCGCGAGGCGGCGGTGGCGTCTGCCGGCGCGCTCGCCCACGCACGCACACGCACACGCACGCGGACGCACTCACGCGTAGCGGTGTGCGTCAGAGGGCGCGGTGTCGCGGCGGCGCTGCCGGTCGCGTAATTTTCGGCCGATTTCCATACATTTGCAACCCGATCCCGCGCGCAGCCGCCGCCGCCGCCGCCGCCGGCTGATCAATAGCGCCGCCCCCCGGCTGGCCGCCCCCGCCGTGCCCTGCGGCGGTCGCCGGGTTGGCAGCAGGCGGCGCCCACCGGCAGGGAAGTTTAAGGCCATTACCCGGCGTGCAGCCCTCCTCCCCGCGGCAGCGAGCTGCAAATGTTGGCCAACGCGACAAAAACAGACGCGCACCGGCTCTGACAAGCACCGCTCCGAACGCCCGCGCTGTTCTGCCCGCCCGCTGCAGCGCAACAGATGTGTACCGGCCCTCTGCAGCTCCTCCAAACCCGATCTGACGCGTATTCTCTCCGTTGATATCCAACCAGTAAATAACGTAGTAGTAAGCGTCGCTGGCGTAGAGAAACAAAAAATGTGAATAAAGACCACACCACAGGCCTGCGAACAGCGTTTGCATAGAATCACGTCAGTAGTGGCTGATAACCTCAGTCATTTCGCAAACAGTTTGAAAGTGTTGTTAATAAAACTTCTCTATTTAAACTAGACTGAACTGCATGTGACTGCTTTACTCTTTAATAAAACTTGCATCTGACTGCGTATTTAACTGAACTGAACTTTATCTGACTGCATGAAAATATTGTTGGAAAATTAATACTTAAAATACACATCTGACTGCATGAAAGTTTAGGGGTAAAAATAAATGAAAGTCACCAATCTGTTTCTGACTGCGTATGTGGACTTAGCTCGTGCACTCCTTCCTGTTTAGCCGATAATAAAACATATATTCAACTCAGCCGTAGTCCAATGGCATAAAATTGTCATTCTAGATGACCTTACTCATTTTGGCCCTGTTCGTTACTTAATAAAAATTCTGTCCTGATCTCAATAATTTGCCAACTGTGCAATGGCATATAAATTATTTTACTCTGATAAATGAAATTATTAGCTTTACTCATGCGATCTTTCCTTTAATGTAATTTTTGGTTCAATGCAAGCACAGGATGCAGAGAACGACATAAAGTGTGAGATGAAACTCTAATTTTATCAAAAAACTATTTATTGTTCAAACTTTTAAGGCACATGGGAAAAACTAAAAAAAAGAACTTCTATAGCATGGATTTACAAGAAAGTTTCACAAAACGCTTATTGCATCACCAATGGGATTTCTATCTAGCTTTTAGACATTATTTAACCAAAGAGAACCTATTTTATTAATTATTCTTTCTAGTTCCCCAGGTATGTGCCGAGTTTCGCTCAATATATAGCTTATTATGTGCGTAGCGCCAATTCTTACTTTGATTCTGTCACGACCCGGCTGCCGCCTGCAGGCATCTAGCTCCGACTCGAAACACGTCTGCTGTCTCTGCTCATCTCCTCACCACTACTCAAACCTTTACAGCGTGCACCTAGCTCTGTTAGCTGTCAGAGATCTTACTACTCGAAGATGTACTGCTCGTCCAACCTTGCGGTTGGGAACTATCGACATTTTTTCACTGGCTCTATCCTCATCGAATCTCAGCACATACCTTTCAAGTTCATCTACGGTCTTAGGTTTACTGAGACGTTTTTTGAATGCAATATAGTTAGGGTCAACTGTATGCGTCTATGCCACTAATTATCATACATCCGACATAGAGGATCTGTATAAGGGAACCAAATTTGAGGACAACATTATAGAAGGAGAAAAGGAAGTAGCTGAAGATATGATACGTTGAGAAGAATTTCAGAGAATTCTGAAAGGCAAAAGTGTAACAAGGCACTGGAGAAGAATGCATTCCATAAACATTATTAAGATCCTTAGAAGAGTCCGTCATGACAAAATTATTCCTCCTGATATCTTGGATATACTCAGAGACAGGTGAAATGCCCTCAGACTTCAGGATGAATTTAACACACTACTGGCCATTAAAATTGCTACACCACGAAGATGACGGGCGACAGACGCGAAATATAACCGACAGGAAGAAGATGCTGTGATATGCAAATGATTAGCTTTTCAGAGCATTCACACAAGATTGGCGCCGGTGGCGACACATACAACGTGCTGACATCAGGAAAGTTTCCAACCGATTTCTCATACACAAACAGCACTTGACCGGCGTTGCCTGGTGAAACGTTGTTCTGATTCCTCGTGTAAGGAGGAGAAATGCGTACCATCACGTTTCCGACTTTGATAAACGTCGGATTGTAGCCTATCGCGATAGCGGTTTATCGCATCGCGACATTGCTGCTAGCGTTGGTCGACATCCAATGAATGTTAGCAGAATGTGGAATCGGTAGGTTCAGGAGGGTAACACGGAGCGCCGTGCTGGATCCCAACGGCCTCGTATCACTAGCAGTCGAGATGACAGGCATCTTATCCGCATACCTGTAACGGATCGTGCAACCACGTCTCGATCCCTGAGTCAACAGATGGGGACGTTTGCAAGACAACAACCATCTCCACGAGCAGTTGGACAACGTTTGCAGCAGCATGGACTATCATCTCGGAGACCATGGCTGCGGTTACCCTTGACGCTGCAACACAGACAGGAGCGCCTGCGATGGTGTACTCAACGACGAACCTGGGTGGACCAATGGCAAAACGTCAATTTTTCGGCTGAATCCAGGTTCTGTTTACAGCATCACGATGGTCGCATCCGTGTTTGGCGACATAGCGGTGAACGCACATTGGAAGCGTGTGTTCGTCATCGCCACACTGGCATATCACCCGGTGTGATGGTATGGGGTGCCATTGGTTACACGTCTCGGTCACCTCTTGTTCGTTTGACGGCACTTTGAACAGTGGACGTTACGTTTCAGATGTGTTACGACCCGTGGCTCTACCCTTCATTCGATCCCTGCGAAACGCTGCATTTCAGCAGGATAGTGCACGACCGCATGTTGCAGGTCCTGTACTGGCGTTTCTGGGTACAGAAAATGTTCGACTGCTGTTCGACTGCTGCCTTGGCCAGCACATTCTCCAGTTCTCTCACCAATTGAAAACGTATGGTCAATGGTGGCCGAGCAAGTGGCTCGTCACAATACGCCAATCGCTACTCTCGATGAACTGTGGTATCGTGTTGAAGCTGCATGGGTAACTGTACCTGTACAAGCCATCCAAGCTCTGTTTGACTCAATGCCCAGGAGTATCAAGGCCGCTATTACGGCCAGAGGTGGTTGTTCTGGGTACTGATTTCTCAGGATCTATGCACCCAAATTGCTTGAAAATGTAATCACATGTCAGTTCTAGTATAATATATTTTTCCAATGAATACCCGTTTATCATCTGCATTTCTTCTTCTTTATTGGTGTAGAAATTTTAATGGCTAGTAGTGTAAATCAGCAGATTCGAATGGAATCCCAGTTCGATTTTACAAAGAGTACTCTACGGCACTGACTCCCTTCCTAGCTTTCATTTATAGCATATCTCTCCCCCAGCACAAAATCCCAAGCGACTGGAAAAAATCGAAGGACACTCCATCATATAAGAAGTGTACAAGAACGGCCCCGCAAAATTACAGACCAATACCCTTAACATCGGTTTGCTGCAAAATTGTAGAGCATATTTTGTGTTCGGATATAATAAATTTCCTAGAGAGCGAAAAGCTCATGTCCACAAATCAGTACGGCTTTAGACAGCATCGCGCATGCGAAACTCAGCTTGTACTGAAAACTATGGATGAAGGGAAACAAGCAGGTTCCACATTTCTAGATTCCCGGGAAACATTTGACAAGGTACCTCATTGCAGACTGTTAACGAAGGTCAGTGGATCGAAGACTTCTTCAATACAAGAACCCAGAATGTTGTCCTCGACGGTGAGGACATGGAAAAATTCGAACAATTAGCTCTGGAAAAAGTGAGTAAGAAACCATGTCGATGGTATCGATACGTGGATGATACATTTGTTGTTTGGTCACATGGCAAAAAAGCTTTAGAAGAATTCTTTTGTTATTTGAATAGTATAAATCAAAAAATCCAGTTTAGCATGGAAATGGAGAAAGACAATGCAGTATCCTTCTTTGATGTCTTCGTCATGAGACAGACTGAAGGCAGCTTGAAACATAAAGTCTTTCGGAAGGTTACGAGAACCGACAGATCCAGAATGACATTTTCACTCTGCAGCGGAGTGCGCGCTGATATGAAACTCCCGGCAGATTAAAACTGTGTGCCGGTCGGAGACGGGTTCGAGTCACGGACAGGCACACAGTTTTAATCTGCCAAGAAGTTTCAAACCGACAGATAGTTGCATAAGGATTCCAATCGTAATCCACAGCCGACCCCTGTGGTCGAGCGATTCTAGGCATTTCAGTCGGGAACAGCGCGACTGCTAATGTCGCAGGTCCGAATCCTGCCTCTGGGCATGGATGTGTGTTATGTCCTTAGGTTAGTTAGGTTTAAGTACTTCTAAGTTCTAGGGGACTGATGACCATAGATGTTAAGTCCCATAGTGCTCAGAGACATTTGAACCATTTTTAACCATCACCCACAACAGAAAAGAGGTGTAATTAAAAGTCTAGTGGACAGAGCTAAAAGAATTTGTACGCCAGAACACCTGGACGCCGAGTTAAAACATCTAAAGCAGGCATTTGAGAAGAATGGGTACTCTAGTAAGGAAATAAATAGAGTTTTGCGACCGAATAACAGGAGGCCTAAGGACAAAGATATGACACAGCAATGGAAGAACACGGTTTCTCTACTCTCCATCAAAAAAGCAACGAATCAAATCGGGAAGATTCTAAGGAAACATGACGCTCGACAGACTTTCAGACCAATTAAGAAAATAGGCCAAGCACTTCGTTCTGTTAAGGAAAAACATCCCCGCCTGTCTGCAAGTGGTGTATATAAGATTCCGTGTACGTGTGGCAAGGTCTACATTGGAACTATAAAGAGAAGTGTGAATACACGGTTGAAGGAACATAAAAGTCTTTGGCGACTAAGGAAAACAGACAAATCAGCCGTGGCGGAACATGCTTTTCAATCAGGTGATCACGTAGAGAAATTTTCGGAAACTGAAGTTTTATTTACTGTGACGAACTATTATCCACGGCTATATAGAGAAGTCATCGAAATATATAAACATCGGGATAATTTTAATAGAAAAGAAGAAGCCACGAAACTCCGTGATATATGGACTGTGGCGCTACAGAATCGATGAGAAGTTTTTATCTTTGACGTAATATAATCGATACTTAAAAAATTTTACCTTTGACAAGGTTTATCTCTCTTATCACTTGAAATCAAGACCACGCCTACTTTCTACGGTATTTAGGCCGTTCTTCGAAGTCCGACTCGTCAGTCGGCAAGACTCAGCACAACAAGGAGCACCTACTAAGATGTCCAACGTAGCTTTGGACGAAACGTCAGGGATTGAAGAGTTCCATGGACCAAGGCCATACAACCCGGAAAAATTCTCAGCCTTCGTTGTATGACTCGACGGCGAGTGTTCATCAGACACAATGGTACCGTCAGGAGTGCTCCGAGGAAATGCGATAGAATCACTGTTTTTCTCTATATACATAAATGATTTGGGGACAGGGCCGGCAGGAATCTGCGGTTGTTTGCCAATGATGCCGTGGTGCACGATAAGGTGTCGAAACTGACTGACCGTAGGAAGATACAAGACGAATAGGACAAAATTTCCAGTTGGGGTGATGAATGCCAGCTAGCCCTAAGCGTCGACAAATGTAAGTTAATGTGAATGAGTAGGGATATCAGAACTGTAATGTTCGGATACAGTATGACTAGTGTTCTGCTTGACACAGTCAAGTCCTTTAAATATCTGTAGGTAGCATTGCAAAGTGCTATGAAATGGAACGAGCATGTGGAAACTGTGGTAGGGAAGGGAAATGGTCGACTTCCGTTTATTGGAAGAATTTTAGGAAAGAATGGTTCACACGTAAAGGAGACCGCATATAGGACGCTGGTGCGACCTGTTCTTGAGTACTGTTCGAGTGTTTTGGGATCCGTACCAGCTCGGATTAAAGGAAGACATCGAAGTAATTCGGAGGCGCACTCTTAGCTTTGTTACCGGTACGTTCTAGCAACGCTTAGCCGGCCGGAGTGGCCGTTCGGTTCTAGGCGCTACAGTTTGGAGCCGCGTGATGGCTCCGGTCGCATGTTTGAATCCTGCCTCGGGCACGGATGTGTGTGATGTCCTTAGGTTAGTTAGGTTTAAGTAGTTCTAAGTTCTAGGGGACGGATGACCACAGCAGTTAAGTCCCACAGTGCTCAGAGCCATTTGAACCATTTTTTCTAACAACGCCTAAGTGTTACGGAGATGCTGCGGGAACTCAAATGGGAATTCCTGGTGGGAAGGCGACGTTCTTTTTGATAAACACTATTGAGAAAATTTAGAGAACCGGCATTTGACGCCTACTGCCAAACGATTCAGCTGTTTCCAGCATACATTGCGTGTGAGAGCTACGAAGAGAAGATACGATAAATTAGGGTTCATACGGAGGCTTATAGATAGCCGTTTTTCCCTCGCCCTGTTTGCGAGTGGAGTGGAAAAGGAAATGACTAGTAATAGTACAGGGTGCTCTCCGCCATGCACCGTACTGTGGCTTGCGGAGTATGTATGTAGATGTACATCTTCCGGAAACCTTTCTCATTTGCTTCACGACATGGAAACCGAAACACACAGCCAATGATGTTATTCTTCGAGAAAAAAGGTAAAGTAACGCTCGTGAGCTATACCAGAAACTATTATGTTAATATACTGGGTCAGAGATTTGATTCGGGTGTTGTTTCACCAACACCTACACAATCACGTCGCACAGCGAGATTGCGGGTGTCGTGCGAGTACGTGCACTTATGCACTCCCTATTCTGCACACTGTTTATCTACCCGAAGAAAGGAGAAGACGGTTCGTACGGTCGTCATTCCACTGACACTGACACGAAAAATGAGAATAATTCACTTAGAAGTTCATACTACAGTTCTGCTTCCGAAAACATCCAACAAACTAAAACCTGCAGAGGATAGACACGTGAAGCACAGTTTGGCAGCTGCCTCACAACATAAGCAAATGGACCCTACTGTGCATCAGCAGGCGGAAATAACTGTTATTGACTTCACGGTTGAAGAGCAATACCACGAAATACCATTTCATTAAATAACAGGAAACTTGCGCACGGATACCAGTGATAATATTAGCTGACAATAAGTCAATCTACAATGAAAGTGCGAAACAATTGCACGACCTATTGAACGGAATCGGTTAATGAGAGCATACAGTCGACTAAGAGTAAACCAATGAAAGACGAATATAATGAGGGATAACAGAAATGACATTAGTGATAAATTGGGGTCACGATGCAGTCGAAGTGAAGGATTTCTGCTATTTTTCGGAGTAAATTAGACTGATGAAACACGGACATAAAAAACAGACTAGCACAGGATAAATGGGAATTCCTGCTAGTATCAAACATAGGCCTCCATTTGAGGAAGAAATTTCTGAAAAGGTACATTTGGAGGAGAACATTGTATGGTACTTACTCATTTACCATGAGGTCCGTCCCCGGTAGCTGAATGGTCAGCGTGACGGATTATCAATCCTCTGGGCCCGGGCTCGATTCCTGGCTGGGTCGGGGAATTTTCTCTGCTCAGAGACTGGGTGTTGTCCTGTCCTCATCATCATTCTATTATCGATTGCAGGTCGCCGAAGTGGCGTCACATTGAAAAACCGGCACCCTGCGAACGGCCTGCCCGACGGGGGGGCCCTAGCCATACGATTAACAAATAAATAAATAAAATTTACTATGAGAAAAACCGAAAAGTTTGGAAGCGTTAGAGATGTGGTACTATAGAAGCATGTTGAAAATTACAGAGACTGATAAGATTTTAAGTGGATTGTAATGTAAGGCAACCGCTGAGACTGGCCATCGTCAGTCTGAACAGTCACTATGATTTTAATTGACGCTGTAAGATATCCGTTGCTAATGTCAATAGAAAAGGTAAATACTCCTTTCCAGCCATTAGTTCCTTATCTCAAAGTGCACGTTATAAGTTTCACAGTGGATATTCGAGGCGCTACTTGCATATGTAAACATTCATCAACATTCCAGCTGATTTGGTGTCGTGCTCTGTTAGATTACATAGTTTTCTTGTCTGTATGTATGAACATACACAGTTGTCAGAGTCGTGCCGTTCCCTACATCGTATCCCCCCCTCCTGCTGTCTTCGTTTAGAGTTCATTGCTACTGGGTGTCTTGACACATGCTGCCCCCTCCCGCCGCCACCCACGTCTGCTGAAACAGATTCTCTTTCCGATATGAGCCTTTGTGCACTATCTTATCTTACTCCATGTAACATCTCAGCACCCCTTAGTGTATCCAGTTTCACAATTTTAAACGCTTACGTAACATCCTGTGCACATCACCTGAAAAAAATGTAATGGATGACAAGATCATTTCATTGCAAAGTGATAGGGCAGATAGTTCATTATTTTAAGAGTGTATGGTAACAAATGGAGACACATCACATTAGAGAGTCCCAACAATAAACCGTTTACAGCCATCTGGCGACAAAGCAGGCGAGAGATCTGGTTACCTTGCTGCCCGGGGGCAGTTGTTGTACACCACAAAGGGCAAGCTATGTCGCAGCAGTTGTATGTGGACGTGCAGATTCCTGCTGTAAAAGCATATCACCTTCACTTCTATGAACGGCTGTTGCATGATGATAACAACTTTCGCAATGTAGCGACCACTGGTTACTTTTCCCTGCAGAAACACGAGATATGACCACGGGCTGTAGCTGATGGCCCCCCACACCACATCAGTATGACGTGGGCGAATGCACTATGGAATAAGCTGTTCACCAGTTCTACTCCTTATAATTATATGCCCATCACTTGCACACAGATAGAACCTATTTTCAGCACTAAAGACAACAAAGCACCATTGCACTGTAGAGTCGACTCTTCCGTGGCACTAGAATATCCTCGCTGAGCGGTTTCGTGATGTCCGTTGTAGCCTGTCCAGAGGTACACGTGATCTTGGTGCTGCTGCAAGCAGACGATTCCCAGTGATCCCCAGCCACACACTAGGTGCAACATGTACCCAGATTTCTTCCCTAAATGGAATTCGGTCAGCCACCGCTGCTTGTACAGCGCGAAGATCTTGACGTCGCGTCTGCATTATGCGTACATCCAGAACACAGTCTACAGGCATGGGAATGTGCCACAGGCCAAAGCCGAAACCAGCGTGTGCAGCACTCTATTCATTCATCTTTCCGAAAGTCCAAAATGCGAATCCGTTCCGATGTCTGAAGATGTTCGAGTACGTACACGTCGATCGCTCATAGTTGTATCCTTGAATGAATGTTACACTGTTCTCCTCTGAGCTTAGCACACTTTCCTCCTGCAGAGTCAAAACAGAGGATGCACAGACAGGCTTGAGCATCATCTGATCGCCGGTTATAACACTACCACTGCTGCTGCTATATCATTACTGTAAAGTTGGAGGCAGATCGTGTAATGAAACTATCTTGTTAAAGCTATTGTGTCATAAAGCAACAGTGCAGTGTTACCCTCTGAAAGGAATTTTGTTGTGTTGACCGTGATGTACCTAATGGAGGTGGCTTATCGGAAGCGCAAGTCAGAATTACGTAAATATTTAAACGGTCGCAAACAAAATTTACCTACCCACACTGTACAAATAATAAAGAAAACGGTCGCCAGCCTGATTAGGCATAAGAATGATTATAGTCCTATTCAAGAAAATGGATGTGAGTAACTTTAATGGACAAACACAACCTATACTTTGCCACACGACAGTGCAATGAACTCTATCACAAGCATAGGTTAACGTTAAGGTTGGATTTGATAGTCAGAGCAGAACAAACTATTTGCCTAAGTACAACAGACCACTATTGCCTTCAATGGATAGTCAAACAGGATGGTCTCAACAATATTACTATTAATATTCACCATAGAGTCGTAAATTGGACATAAGTTAAATCTCTCTCAGCTAAATACCTTTCTACTCAGAATAAAATTTAAATGAAATGCACTGACAAACACATTCTCACTTATCTATGACTGAAAGCATTACTATAATCATAACAAAAGTCTATCTGTCAAATGCTTCCTACTAGTGAGCACAATAAACAAACTGTAGGTCCTAATATACTAAAGATATGCACTTTGCTATACGCGTGGGATCCTTATTTTAGCAAACATAACCACGAAACTTTCATCAGTAATTTTACCTTTTACTGTAGTAAGACACAAGTTAACATAAAACATCAGGCATTGATTCACCTGATACAGTGGACAATGAGCTGTATTATTCATTTACTGAACAAGTTTTAAGAACTTTTAATTTTGAAGTTGGCAGCAACTGTTTTAATACCTGTTTGCACTACTTTATTACTTAAAATTCTGTTTTTCACTTAAGTTTTTTAGCAAGCCCACAAACTTTTAATAAGCAGTTTTAATTGCAAAATTACTTTGAGCAAACTTTATTTACTTTAGCACACTGTACTATCCAATGAGCTGATCCTTCACTGTACAATTATATTAGTTCCTGGTCCCTTTTCAGTGATTGTGCAATGTGGTGGGATGTGGGTACAGATAGACAAGCTGGACTCTGTCATTTCTTGGTGGCGAAAATAGATAAGAATTTCAGAGTATTGTCAGCATATTACTCCATTCATCCGAGGCTTTGATGCGTATAAAAAAAGCCCCTCTCGGCACCAGTATAAACCACAACCTTTACATGAGCTGTTAGCGGTTCAGTAGCTCGTCTCCGACTGACTCTTAATCCACCTCTTCTACCTATGCCAACCACAATTTGCCGGCACTACTAAGTTACGCTCCGGAGGAGAACCACACCACCTTTTACATACAAAATAACTAAGAACCCAAAGTGAGGATCAGCAACTACATAACAGCAACCAAACACATTAAATAAAATAGATCAGTTACACATATTGGTATTACTACAAACAAATTATTCCACAGAACTTACAATTACATACATTAAGTTTTGTTCCATTCAAATGAGGCAAGAAGTTTAACTAATAAAGACAATACATAGCACAGTATTTTATCGAGACATCAAAGTTTTTACAAAGAAAGAACTAAACAATTTTTTGGAATCGATTCAAACCAACAACGTTTACAGAAACTCAACGATATAATATTGAATAACCATAAAGCAAAAAAAAAAAAAATACATCGTTAAACATTTAGGTAGAGTCTGAGTGGTGGTGTTACACGATGACTGTGACAAATAAATCACTCTTTCTACCGCTCAGTATACACATATTTTAATCTGGTGCCACTGATCACAGTGTGAGTTGTGGTGTTACACGATGACTGTGACAAATAAATCACTCTCACTACCGCTCAGTATACACATATTTTACTCTGGTGCCACTGATCGCAGTCTGAGTTGTGGTGTTACACGATGACTGTGACAAATAAATCACTCTCACTACCGCTCAGTATACGCATATTTTACTCTGGTGCCACTGATCACAGTCTGAGTTGTGGTGTTACACGATGACTGTGACAAATAAATTGAAACGTCCCCTTAGAAAAATTATACACGACTATGCATAACTGACACACAATAGTTTTTAGCGCAACGCAATCTGACTTTCAATAATCCCTACAAGAGAATGGCCCTGACTAACATTAACCTATATGTTTCACAAATCACTTACCTCACAAAAATCTTCGTTACTCGAACTACTGCAATACAGCAAGCGCCACTACTGCTTGCTAACTAAAAGATTCAAACTACGGAAGTCACTAACTACTGATAGGCACAGTTAGCAAATGAAAGATTTTAATTGAGAACAAACAATGAATTTACCTTTATAGTCATAATATATATATCAGTTCATGACACCAATTCTTACAAATTTCAAAACTCCGCCATCTCCCTCCCCACGTCCACCACCGTTGGCGGCTCACCTGCACCTGCACAACGCTACACGCTGTTAGCATCCAGCTGCCGCTGCCCAACACTACAATGGCGAGTATTACAACAATGCAAACCAGCCACAGACTGCACACGGCACAGCCAGTGATTTTCATACAGAACGCTGCGTGGCGGCGGCGTTACCAATAAAAAACTTAAACAGCCTACTTAGAAAATCACTCTCACTACCGCTCAGTATACACATATTTTACTCTGGTGCCACTGATCACAGTCTGAGTTGTGGTGTTACACAATGACTGTGACAAATAAATCACTCTCACTACCGCTCAGTATACACATATTTTTCTCTGGTGCCACTGATCACAGTCTGAGTTGTGGTGTTACACGATGACTGTGACAAATAAATCACTCTCACTACCGCTCAGTATACGCATATTTTACTCTGGTGCCACTGATCACAGTCTGAGTTGTGGTGTTACACGATGACTGTGACAAATAAATCACTCTCACTACCGCTCAGTATACACATATTTTACTCTGGTGCCACGATCACAGTCTGAGTTGTGGTGTTACACGATGACTGTGACAAATAAATCACTCTCACTACCGCTCAGTATACACATATTTTTCTCTGGTGCCACTGATCACAGTCTGAGTTGTGGTGTTACACGATGACTGTGACAAATAAATCACTCTCACTACCGCTCAGTATACACATATTTTACTCTGGTGCCACTGATCACAGTCTTCCCGGTGTTGCAGTTTTTTCCGGCAGTGTATCTTCTTTTCCGCTCACGAAAACTGAGAACAGCAGGGAGAGCATTGTGGTCCGTATCTGCATCCGGTGACGACTAGTAGGTGGGGATGAGACGGTGGACGGTCCGTAGTGTTGGGTTTTCAAGATCTTTTCGGGTGGTGTTTGTCTGTTTGTTTTCATATCTTCTTTTATCGCATCCTCTTTTCCCAATTTTCAGCGCTCCAAGTTTCGTTACCATACAACGTTATACTCCACACATAACTGGAATCTTCTTTCTCAGCTTCACTCTACTGTTTTCAGTAATTAGGATTTCAGTTTCACTACTGATCTTAGGTTAAGAAAAGAACATTGGTTCTATTTTTGATAGGCATAGTCATTCACCATACGGCTTGTGCATTCTCATCTTCAAAATGCAACTCGTTTGAAGACTTAATGGAACCATAGTCATAATTACCAAACCAGAATTCCTCCGCTGTAACAGCCCAGTGCCATGTACTGTATTCCAGTTTTTTGACACTCGGTATAACGACGAGACCCGATTTTCCATAATAACTTCTGACAAGAAGTATGGTTTCAAGAATCACATCAAGCATGCTTCCTCGCAAGTAAAAGTTAATGTCATAACTTTTCGTCATATCTTTCTTCTATTGTGATATGTTGTTTCAGAAAGTCTAAAAGGAGGAGGGGGTGAATTTATAGTTTTAGTGAGCACAGATACACAGATCGGCCACGACAAGTTGGCGTTTTACTGGTGCTGCCAGAAGCGGAAAAAATCGGCACTAGTTGAAAATTATTCGTTTGTCTCTGAGAGCCTCCAACGTTAGCCATCCCATAGACACGCCTCGCCGTGCAACATTATTGTACATTTCTCGAGGGTAAGATGCCAGCACTGCGGGAAGCAACCAACGCTGCCTTCACCTTAGCGCTCCGCTCCCGTCGACAGTTTTAATGGGAGTGCAAGGCATGCCTCCCGCTGTTTCCGACAGCCACCGCTGTGACCAAGATGTATATGTGCTCAGTTGCAGCAGGCGGCTATTCTACAAGTAGACCGATTATCAGACTTTCCTAGTACACTTCTATTCACAAGGTCAATCCCATACGGCAAAAAACATCTTTTTGATTTCGGCTACGAAGAACACGTAGATGCCGCTACATAACGAACTCCGGATTTGTCACGTGTTGCATCCTGTCACTACCAGTTGAAACCTGGTAGTCAAGGGAAGGCAGGATTCGGTTACGATTGTGGACCGGGCCGTGATCAGTTACTATTGGTTCCCTTTTACAGTTACACACAATTTATTTTAAACCAGTAATTCCAAACTCAACAATGAATAAAAATACCACACGTTATTAATGAATGATAAAACAGCTGTGTAATTAATAGCGTTTTCAGTGAGTTACAATTTAGCAAAATCACCCTTAAATACAGATCCAGCAGATAATGTTTTAAAAGCAAGCCATTGTAATGTGGGCAGAAGGCCTTCACGCCAGGAATGGCAATAAATTAAGAACTGTTTAAGACTCGCTGCAACTTACAAATTAGGTACTGAAATATTAAAGGTAAGTGGCCACAAACACAGCAGAAGGCATCAGACGCAAGAAATGGCAGTAAATAAGGTTTCAAAGGCTTACTGCGTAAATTCAAATACCAAATTAGAATTTTAAGGCAAATGACGACAATCACAGCTGAAGGCCTTACACGCCAGGAACGGCAAATCTAAAAAATATAGTAAGCTGCTGTAAAACAGAAAATACAATAGCAAAGGTTAATCTGGAAGAAAAAGACAAGCAATTGATCACTAAACGGGTGAAATAAGATGATGGTAAATTTTTTTGCAAAACCCTTAACATCCACTGAACACTATACTGCTAGATTTATTTAAGAAGGAAACCAGAACTATGGCCATGAGGCCTCCTTTTAAAACACACATGTCTTACAAGAACCAAGGGTCCACAGACGGTGCTCCAGGAATCGACCTCTGAGAAGATCCGGCAACAAATACTTTCGCGATCGATGAGATAAGCAGCCAAGAGTTGCATTCACTTCACAAGATGATAACTCATACTAGTGGCAGCCTAACAAATGACTAATGATAATCTTGCTGAAGCTACCTGACGTCCGACAGACCAGATGCAACGATGGAACAACGCGCCATGCCGGAACCAGCGTTCTGCACTACGTCCCCAGAATGCTGTGCTTAGCGCCCGAAACGAGAAAGGAATCACTACCACCAGAGTAGCAGAATCACCAACCGGCCCCCAGGGAAGGTAACTGGGGCGTTAGCGGCCACCCGACAAGAAAAATTACCGCTGGTTGAACTTAACAAATTGTAATAAGTTGAACGCAGTAAATAGTAATAAGAATTCGAGGAAAGCTAAACAGATTCGCCTTACCCATGCACTCCACTCGCTGCTCTTCGCCTCGGCGACACTACGAGCAGCAACACGAACCCAAGTCACTGGAGAATCGTGAGATATCACAATGGTGGAGGTCTCTCTCTACTTCAATTGAAATGCACTCAACTTAAAGCCTGCAGGATCCGATTTACGACGAGGTCATGCATCCTCGTGATGACAGCCCTTCCATCCGGCAGTCCATGCGGTAGCAGGAAACGTCCCCAGGGGCTCAGGCAAGAAGCGAAGAAGAGAAACGAAGAAGAAATGAAGGGAAAGAAGAAAGAAGCTAGGAGGTGTATTTTCGCTGACATCGTGGAAGCACTGTTCCAATGACGAGCTGGGTTACAACACGTCCAGACCCGGCATCAAGCCACTCCCTTGTTCTACACGACGACGTCTGACGCTTTGGTCAAACAGTGATGGATGGAACCGCCATAAATACTGTTAGTTTTAGCTAAGCACCACTTGCAGCTAGTTACGAGAGGTACTACATGCCAGTCGTCGACCTGAAAGAAGTTATCTATCTGCTACATCTAGACGCTGCTTCCTCTAGCTGCTTGACAACTGGCACCATCTAAACATTCATGGTGGTGTCTGTTTGTTCTATATCGTGTCTCCCTACCACTTTAGCGCAACGACTCTCTGAGCGTGTTTTTTAGGGAATTAACTAGTTTGAACCTGGGACCTGTTGCTGGTAAGGAGACGCCAGACCACACATGACATGTAGAATTCAGAAGAGTTAAGTGAGACTAGCGATGATATAACCAAATACTAAATGATCTCAGCGTCAGCTCCACTGCACTCCCTGTAGGATTATATACCTTGGGTTGTGTGCTCACTCGTAACTTATTTTCAACTATTGTCGACTGCGTATTATCCTCATTGAATTCGCTTTCCCTGGTTTCCCTCTGAAATAGCTCTGCAATACTCATTACTTCGTCCTTTCCTCCTACATTCGTTGTGCATGCCTCTGGTAATTCTTCTTCCTCGTCAATATTCTCCCAATTAATTTCGTCCCAACACGATATTGTTATTTTCTCTTCTTCGTTTTCATCTGGTCCCTGCGGATTTGTTTCTTCCTTCTTCTCTTCTCGTGATAAAATTTTGATTTCTCTGTTCAAGGTGCTGCAATTGTCCTGGGTCGGTGCGTCATTCTCTTTGGCATGGGCGATTAGCTGTCAACTCGAACGTTTATTGGGGTTTGGTGGTCTTACCTCCACGTCTTCTATCTGTATTCGCTTTTCTTGCTCAGCTTGTTGATAGTGGTTTCTTTGTTGATAATTTGTCGGTCTATTGGTTCTCCAGTACCTGTTCCAGTTGTCGTTATTCCCTCTCTAATAGTTGTTGCCGTTCCTGGGTGAATTATAGTTATTGCCATATTCTCTTCTAAATCCATAACCTGTTCTTTGTTGAAATCTATTGTCGTTTCCTGGTGCGAAGTTATCACGTGGTTCGTAATTATTGTTTCTTCGTACTGTGTCTTGTGGATTCCACTGCTTTTTGCTTTCGTTTTCACGTGCGCTTCGTCTTTTTCTTGCGTCATCTTCCGAAAATATGAACTCTAGTTCCCTTAGAATACCTTCAAATGCTTCGACGTCGTTGCCTCCGCGACCTACTAATGATTGCTGGTATTTCAATGGTAGCTTCATCGCGCATAATTTAATCAACTCTCCGTCACTGTATGGTACATCTAAGCATTGATTTTTGTTTGCCATTACTTCGAAAAATTTCACGGGACTCTTCTCTCCTGAATTTTCAAAATATGGGTTCTGTAATAGTTCGTACTTCACTCTGTTCTGTACTTCGCTGGACCAATGTCGTGAGAGAAACTTCTCTCTGAAATCTTCGTACGATCGGCATGTCGCTGCAACATTGTGCAAGATTTCTGCGACTGTTCCTGACATGTGTGCACATATAAAGTCTAATTTGTGTGCTAGCGTCCAGTGTTCTTGTAATCCTACTCGGAATTGATCAATAAAAGTTCGTGGATGTAATGAGTTTCCTTCTCGAAAGTGTTGAAATTTTCTGACTGTGAGGAAATGATCGTTGTCGTACTTCGTCATAGTTCAATATGATATTCGCGATTCTTCGCCACTTTTGTTTCTGATCATTTCTCTCGTTGTTCTTTCCGGTTGTGGTAAATCCATTGGATATTGTCCACTGTAACTTTCGCCTACCCTTGCGTAGTATCGTTGTAGTGGTACGCAATAAATTTCTTCCATCGGTTGTGAACGTGTAGCTGAATGCATTGCACTGTACTCTTCGCGACCTGGCTTTCCATTGTCACGTATTGGTTGGGTATCTTGTCTGGCTAACCTTGCTGCTTCATTGCACGATCCAAACTGTCTTGAAACATACATTTGTGGTTCCGCATGTGTTTGTGATGGCGTATGTTCAAGAATTTCGAAACGTGTTTGTTGCTGTGCAGGCTGTCTGATTCCACGTACGTTACTTTCCGCCTGTGATTGGAATCGAAAATGCGTAATATCTTCGTTAATTGCCTGTTTTTCCAGTGCTGTTACATATACGGATGTCGTTTCAGATTCTGTGCTTGTTCGATCCTGTTCACTACGCTCTTCAATGGTTTGCAACAACTCTGCTCGCAATTTCTGAAATTGTCGCTTCGTTTGCGCTGCTTTTGTCATACGTTTGTGTAACACACTGTTTTCAACAATTTCACGCGCTCTACCTGCTGCTTGTCTAGTAATTACGTTTATCTGTTTCTTTAGTTTCTTGACTTCTGCCTGGGTGTTGTTACGTAATGTCATTACGCAATGTTTGTACATCCGCTTGTACTTTGTCAATGTCTGTTCTCAATTGATTGTGACCTGTTATTAAGTGTCCTACCACTTCTCGAGATTGTTTTGCCTCGTCTTCAATATGACGTAGGTGTAAATGAATTTTTTTGTTTTGTTCTTTAATCTCACGCATTTGTCACGTGATTTCCGCATTCTGAATTTTAATTTGGTTCGCAATTTCTTTATTTTGCCTTGTCATTGTTTCCGTAATTTGTTGTAATAATTCTGCCAGATTGGTGGGTCTTATTGCGTTTTCTTCCGACGTCCTACGCTCTGTGTTTTCGCCCAATTGTTGGTTTGCAACCGATTGCATTGACCTGTGCTGTGACACGTTTCTGCTCGCATTCCTTGTACTCTGTGGTGAGGGAGCTCTGGTTACTTGTACTATGTGTTCTACGTACTCAAGACGCAAGTTAGAATCCTCATCGACTGTCTCTCTACTTTGCTGCTCCTCGGTCGTATGCTGACCTAGGTTTTCTGTGCCCTGACGTACATTATCCTCGTTATGGTGCGTTATATGTCCTATTTCTCGCGATACTGCATCGTCTATTGTACTGTCCTCTATTCTCTGTCCATTTTCATGCTGGGTCTCTACCTCAATTCGGTCAAGGTCACGATCTGCCATTGTTATTCTTTCCAAATCCCTTATTTTCTGTTTTAAAAGCAATTCACGCGCCCTACTTCGCGTCAACATGCGCTCATACGATCTCACGCGTTTCATAAACTTTTTGTTCACACAACTTGACACTACCAAGACTGACAATCCATTCACTTACTTGTTGGGACAGAACCAACTTGGCAACGATGTATCCGCCAGATGTGCGCTTGCATTGGAGAGAAAACTTAATTCTAACAATTTTCAAAACTCATAACTTAATAATGCTATTGTTACTGATAGGATTCTCACTTTTTCTTGAATACTTTTACTATCTATCGCTGCAGCTACTGTCTTTGACTATGTATAACGTTAGAAAAAAATTTTTTTTTACTACGAAAATTTTTCAGCAGGTATTTTTCTGACCTAGTTAGGTATGTGGTCGACCTTCAATCATGGTATTTTACCATCCTGCCAGGGTCGCCATTTTCTAAACATTCATGGTGGTGTCTGTTTGTTCTATATCGTGTCTCCCTACCACTTTCGCGCAACGACGCTCTGAGCGTGTTTTTTAGGGAATTAACTAGTTTTAACCAGGGACCTGTTGCTGGTAAGGAGACGCCAGACCACACATGACATGTAGAATTCAGAAGAGTTCAGTGAGACTAGCGATGATATAACCAAATACTAAATTATCTCAGCGTCAGCTCCACTGCACTCCCTGTAAAAGAATCTTAATACTAACTAAATTTAGTGGAAAGGGTTCAAGGCTTTCCTATTTTTAGTTAGCTGGTAAAATAACGTTTACCATTGGAAATTTTATTCTACTCACAAAACATCGTTTATAAATTGCACTATTGATAAAAGGAAATGTTTTAATACAGGATGGTAAAAACCAACTGCGTTCAACAAAAATGTGAACAGATATTCCCTGAATGGGTTTCCAAGTTCTACAATCGATCGAAGGATGACCTATGCCATATCAAATCTATAATCTCGGTTTAATTTAAGTTTCACAAAAGAGAAAACTATCAAAATGGTCTACAGTGATCCTCAATTATCTTTAATTACTTATTTAACTTGTCGTAAATTACAGTGGCTGATGTGGCTTCTCAATAACTATATAAAAGAAAAATCATCGCGTTTCAGATCTTTACTTCAAGTGGCAAACGTGAACACCATGAGTTTTAATTAACGATCGACACTAGTATTACGCAAAAAGGGGGTGTAACAGATGAGACTTCTGCAGTTCTGAGTGAAGCCTTATGCGCTCAAAAATGCGGCATCGCGTGCGTTCGTTACCTTGTCGATGTTTAGGCAGCGTCAGGGCGACAGCGGCCGGCGCACCAGCCATCCAGCTCGCCGTCTCGGAACTAACTCTCCTCTAACTTCTCCTTACTACAATTTACCGAAGTTAGTTTAAAAGAACTATCTGGCTATGTTTTAATCTGACCAATCAGGGTCTCAATGTTAACCTTAAGCTCCGCCTACAAACATTCTGTCTATCCAATGAGAAACGTTATACTTTTCGTGGTGGGGCAGTGTTTTTAAAGTTTGCAACGTAACAGAGACGCTAAAAAGTCTCACGCTATAACGTGCGGGTGGTGTGGTCCTTTTAGCGTTATCGTAAGATCTATACTGTTCTTCTGGAGGGCTCTATCTTTTAACAGGGGCTGGGGGGTGGTCCTTGACGTACCTGAGACACGAAAAAGTCTCACGCTAAAACTTGCGGGTGGTAGTGGCCCTTTTTGTGTTATTGTAAGATCTATACTGTTTTTTCTGGAGGGCTCTAGCTTTTAACATGGGCTGGGGGGTGGTCCTTGACGTAACAGAGACGCGAAAAAGCCTCACGCTAAAACGTGCGGGTGGTAGACTTAGCGGTAGGCTAGCGACGTGGGTGTACACTCTGTCCTTTATCGTAGGGCCTTCTAGCTTAACACGGTTCTGCTCTCGGCTTCTGTCCTCGTTTCTCCCCTCGGAACTGCGTCTGCCTCATGGTGGGAAGGTACGACATGCATTTAGGCATTCTTGTGTTAGTCTATGGTATTCCATTTGCTCACTCGTTACTTGTATTACTTTGGTTAATTTAATGTCACGATTTATTCGGAGCTATGTGACATACTAGTAGATTTGCTTATTATGTCAGGGTTTTCATGGAAGGTGTTGGATTTGCCTGAGACCTTACAACCACCTAGGCCAGTTGCCGCATGGAGTGAACTGGTGCATTCCATTTGGGTGCGCCACCTGCTGGCAGATTTCTGTTGACTGCAGAAAGCCTCGTTGGAGGTCTACAGGTCCCACTTAGGCCTGATTAGCCGCCGGACAGTTGACTAGCTTCTGGGCACACTCACCTGCTGTTTGCTTGCTTTGTGCAAACACACTCTGCCACTGCAGTCCTGCTTCCTTCATTGAGACTCAGGTGTCTGCTGCAATGAGCCACCCAGCATGGGCGATTTCTGCAGAGTTCTGCTACCAACGCTTGGGCATTAACACAGCACTTCTTCACTTGCCAGAGTACTGACGACGTCACTCCGCCTCCCCTCCCTCCCTCCACCCCCACTCCTCCCCCACTGCAGCCTGCTGGGTGTGGTGAACTAGCCATGTCTCTGAAGGCCACATGCTGAGCTCAGCACTTTCCCCACACTCCAAGGACGCTGTCCAACCCAGGATGCTCACTGCACCTAATGGACTAAATAAACTAAAATCTCTTCTATGATTTATCAGCGTTCACCCATCTGGTCCCATGAACCTGCCATCCTGCTAATCAGTTCACACCATCACCGCTACCTTTTTGTGGTATCTGACCTCACCAGGTATCCTTACACTCTGCTACAACTGGGCAAGTGAATTTGGTACAACACTGACAATTGTAATCCAAAAGTGAGTGCAGTAATTGTTTCATGGTTGTTTTCTGCATTGGTGAATCAGTTTGCCTCCTCCAGATTTCGAACTCCAGTTTGTGAGTGACTCTGACAACGACTTGATGGTGTGGAAAGTTAATTTTGGAAACAACCTATGTTAGTTTTCCCCATGTTAGTGTGGGCAATGTAACGTATTGTGAACAAAGGTCAATCATCGTTCGTAGATTGTTTGAAATGTATAGAGTGTCAACCATTCGCAACCACTCAGGCAGATACATAGAACTGAAGCAAGATCTGTTGCGTTAGTGTTACATTTAAGTATGCTTACATCCAATTCTATTTTTGTGTGTTATGCTACAGTCAAAAAGACCATGCAGGAAGCGGTGCAATTCTTATTAAAAGAAATAGCTCATTTGAGAGCAAATAATGCAGACCTCCATATGAAGTTAAATGTGGTAAGTATGGACAGAACCTCATCGAGTTTAACTGATCCTGCCCTAAGTTCAACTACCATTGGCCTAGTTCATCCTGTGGAGAGTTTTATAGTGTAGGGAAAAATAAGGAAGCAAGGATGGTTAAATGTGCAAGCAGACTGCCGATGTATGAAATTCAAGCGTATAGGTAAGAAGAAATAAATTGTTAATACTTGTGCAAGAGAAGACAGCCAAATGAAAGAAGTTAACGTAGGGGTCAAGGGATTCAGAACTCAGTAAGATCATGGCAGTTAAAGAAAATAATGCAGGCTTAGCAGCTCTAATACATCGTGTGAATTGGCAGTCTAAATCAACTGTAGTAGTAGGCGAAGTAAGCAGTCATGGACTGTGCGACTGGTCCGGTTGGAGGTTTGAGTCCTCCTTCGGGCATGGGTGTGTGTGTTTGTGCTTAGGATAATGCAGGTGAAGTAGTGTGTAAGCTTAGGGACTGATGACCGTAGCGGTTAAGTCCCATAAGATTTCACACACTCACACTAGGCGAAGTAAACGTGTACTGCACTGAGATGATTGAGTGTGTGAATAGCGACATGGATAATATTCATTTGCATAAAGTGGTATTTGTCCCACGGAAATGTATGGGTGTTGTACGTAGACAGTTTAGCCTGTGTCATCTGTATTCCTGGATGCATATGTACAGAGAAGTACATGTCACAATTATTCTTGGATTATGTAGAGTGTAGCAGAAGATGACAGTTATGTTGTAGATACTGACAACAGTGCACTGGAGGCTATTGATGATGTTAATTAAACTGGTGGTATTAATTATGCTAGTACAGGCACATGTAGTCGTAAATGATGCACCAGATCGTTGCCGCCGATAGCAGCGGCACGTCCTTCAATGGGGAAGAGGGGATAAGAGAAAGACTGATGGTACAGTTGACCTTGAACAGCGCATGGTAAACCTCGGGGGAACATGGTTCCATATAGAGGAAACTGTTGTTGGCGACGCGCTACTGTCGTCTCTCATGAACGACTCACCGTGCATGCAATGCAACTAAATCTCCAGTTATGTGATATGTGATGAAGTACCGAAAAGTACATGGAGACTTAACATTGCTTAAAGAATACATCCTGTAATTAGTGTTGGAATTGAGGTAATAAGTGAGCCTAGTGGGCCTAGTGTATCTACACTTTTACAGATGTATTTTGGGAAAACGTAAGTAAACCTTTGTTCCAAAGACAAGACAGAGAACGACGTAGCAAAACAGTGAGTGAAGAAACCATCAGATAAAGGGGAAAAAAGAGTTTTGTTGTATTATTTTTCAGTTCGTACTCTATATTTGTTACGTGATGATTCATGTAGTAATATCTACGTGTGAAAAGCGAATGGAGTTCAGCGAGGTAATGTTGTTGTTGTTGTGGTCTTCAGTCCTGAGACTGGTTTGATGCAGCTCTCCATGCTACTCTATCTTTTGCAAGCTTCTTCATCTCCCAGTACCTACTGCAACCTACATCCTTCTGAATGTGCTTAGTGTAGTCATCTCTTGGTCTCCTTCTACGATTTTTATCCTCCATGCTGCCCTCCAATACTAAATTGGTGATCCCTTGATGCCTCATAACATGTCCTACCAACCGATCCCTTCTTCTGGTCAAGTTGTGCCACAAACTTCTCTTCTCCCCAATCCTGTTCAATACTTCCTCATTAGTTATGTGATCTACCCATCTAATCTTCAGCATTCTTCTGTAGCACCACATTTCGAAAGCTTCTATTCTCTTCTTGTCCAAACTATTTATCGTCCATGTTTCACTTCCATACATGGCTACACTCCATACAAATACTTTCAGAAATGACTCCCTGACACTTAAATCTATACTCGATGTTAACAAATTTCTCCTCTTCAGAAACGCTTTCCTTGCCATTGCCAGTCTACATTTTATATCCTCTCTACTTCGACCATCATCAGTTATTTTGCTCCCCAAATAGCAAAACTCCTTTACTACTTTAAGTGTCTCATTTCCTAATCTAATTCCCTCAGCGTCACCCAACTTAATTCGACTACACTCCATTATCCTCGTTTTGCTTTTGTTGTTGTTCATCTTATATCCTCCTTTCAAGACACTATCCACTCCGTTCAAGTGCTCTTCCAAGTCCTTTGCTGTCTCTGACAGAATTACGATGTCATCGGCGAACCTCAACATTTTGAATTCTTCTCCATGGATTTTAATACCTACTCCGAATTTTTCTTTTGTTTCCCTTACTGCTTGCTCAATATACAAATTCAATAACATCGGGGAGAGACTACAACCCTGTCTCACTCCCTTCCCAACCACTGCTTCCCTTTCATGTCCCTCGACTCTTATAACTGCCATCTGGTTTCTGTACAAACTGTAAATAGCCTTTTGCCCCCTGTATTTTACCCCTGATACCTTCAGAATTTGAAAGAGAGTATTCCAGTCAACATTGTCAAAAGCTTTCTCTAAGTCTACAAATGCTGGAAACGTACGTTTGCCTTTCCTTATTCTTGCTTCTAAGATAAGTCGTAGGGTCAGTACTGCCTACGTGTTCCAACATTTCTACGGAATCCAAACTGATCTTCCCCAAGGTCGGCTTCTACTAGTTTTTCCACTCGTCTGTAAAGAATTCGCGTTAGTATTTTGCAGCTGTGACTTATTAAACTGATAGTTCGGTAATTTTCACATCTGTCAGCACCTGCTTTATTTGGGATTGGAATTATTATATTCTTCTTGAAGTCTGAGGGTATTTCGCCTGTCTGATACATCTTGCTCACCAGCTGGTAGAGTTTTGTCAGGACGGGCTCTCCCAAGGCCGTCAGTAGTTCTAATGGAATGTTGTCTACTCCGGGGGCCTTGTTTCGACTCAGGTCTTTCAGAGCTCTGTCAAACTCTTCACGCGGTATCGTATCTCCCATTTCGTCTTCATGTACATCCTCTTCCGTTTCCATAATATTGTCCTCAAGTACATTGGCCTTGTATAGACCCTCTATATACTCCTTCCACCTTTCTGCTTTCCCTTCTTTGCTTAGAACTGGGTTTTCATCTGAGCCCTTGATGTTCATACAAGTGGTTCTCTTATCTCCAAAGGTCTCTTTAATTTTCCTGTAGGCAGTATGTACCTTACCCCTAGTGAGATAAGCCTCTACATCCTTACATTTGTCCTCTAGCCATCCCTGCTTAGCCATTTTGCACTTCCTGTCGATCTCATTTTTGAGACGTCTGTATTCCTTTTTGCCTGCTTCATTTACTGCATTTTTATGTTTTCTCCTTTCATCAAGTAAATTCAATCTTTCTTCTGTTACCCAAGGATTTCTACTAGCCCTCGTTTTTTTACCTACTTGATCCTCTGCTGCCTTCACTACTTCATCCCTCAAAGCTACCCATTCTTCTTCCACCGTATTTCTTTCCCCCATTCCTGTCAATTGCTCCCTTATGCTCTCCCCGAAACTCTGTACAACCTCCGGTTCATTTAGTTTATCCAGGTCCCATCTCCTTAAATTCCCACCTTTTTGCGAGGTAATAACAACACAGAAAGGATGTGTCAGAGTGGAGGCCGGAAAGTTTGGCCGAGCGGTTCTAGGCGCTACAGTCTGGAACTGCGCGACCGCTACGGTCGCAGGTTCGAATCCTGCCTCGGGCATGGATGTGTGTCATGTCCGTAGGTTAGTTACGTTTAAGTAGCTCTAAGTTCTAGAGGACTGATGACCTCAGCAGTTAAGTCCCATAGTGCTCAGAACCATTTGAACCTTTTTTTTTTTTTTTTTTTTGTCAGGGTGGAATAAATGCACCAGCATGCGAAATGCAATAATGTCTCTGTCAACGAAACTTTCGAGTCCACCAACATTTGGTACTCCAGAACCTCCACGGACAATGGCTACAGTAAACCATCCGTTACCATGACCAAATGAATCATTAATATCTAAACCAAAATTAAGTCGGCACCCACAGAAAACAGAAGGTCCGTCCAGC
Source organism: Schistocerca gregaria (assembly GCF_023897955.1). NCBI lineage: Eukaryota > Metazoa > Arthropoda > Insecta > Orthoptera > Acrididae > Schistocerca > Schistocerca gregaria. The sequence goes on from NC_064926.1 coordinate 239,534,430, forward strand.
AAGGCTTGAGCAGCGACAGACTTGACTGGTATACGATTCTTCTTGTCCCCAGATGTTGTAGCAAACTCAATGTTCTCGATGGTTTTGTACACTGTCTGTTTAGAACAGCGGTAAATTGTTTATAGTCAGTGGAAAGGAAACTTTTTTAGTCCCACAATGAAACACCTCATTGTCAGATGATTAGCCTACCAACTAACGGAAAGAAATAGTTTACCACACAGATTTGATAGAGCAACTTATCTACTTGTGCAGAACTGGGTTGTTGTATTTATTACTAGGCATCCTACGTTGCCTGTGCGCAAGCCAGAAAATACATTTGATGTACGACTGATAGTATTGCACAAAGTGACAGCAACAGAAGCTCGTTATTAAAAGCACTCCGTCTTCAGGCCACAAGTGGCCCATCGGTATCATCCGATCGCCGGATCATCCTCAGCTGAGAATGCTGATACCAGGGGCATGTGGTCAGCACACTGCTCTCCCGGTCGTTACGAACGTTTTCTTTGACCGGAGCCGCTACTATTCAGTCGAGTAGCTCCTCAATTGGCATCACGAGGCTGAGTGCACCCCGAAAATTTGCAACAGCTCATGGCGGCCTAGACGGTGCTCGTTATTGAGCATTAAAATAATTGTGTATTTTTGAAAAAAATATAATATCTTCTTATTCCTAGAGATTTTTAAGGATTCCACATTCCTTAATATAAACTGTTCATTAAATAACTTAATACCTCAGCTTTAAGACGATATTTCTAATAATTTCAGCGTCAGTGCAATAATTTTACAAAAAAAGAATCTTTTATTCCATTCTCCCATGTGGTTGGAGCAGAACGGAAAATATACAGGCAGGATGTGAAAAATATGTAACATTCTCCGTTTAGTGCTTTTCAAGGACGATACATTCGTTTATATTATAAGGTGATTTTTTGTACTCTTAAGATGTGTTCCCTTGTGTTACTATATTTTACAAAAACTGTCGAACATTAAGTAATCCATTCCTTCCCGAGTACCTTATGTAAGGCAGAGTACTACCGTCCAACTGAACTTCCTGCGCACCAAAGACTGAATGAATGGGTCATCATTAGAAAATACACGACTGGACATTAAAATTGCTACACCAAGAAGAAATGTTGATGATAAACGGGTATTCATTGGACAAATATATTATACTAGAACTGACATGTGATTACATTTTCACGCAATTTGGGTGCATAGGACCTGAGAAATCACTGGGCATTGAGACCATCAGAGCGTGGATGGTGTGTACAGGTACAGCTGCCCATGCAGCTTCAACACGATACAACAGTTCATCAGGAGTAGTGACTGACGTATTGCGACGAGCCACCATTGACCAGACGTTTTCAGTTGGTGAGAGATCTGGAGAATGTGCTGACCTGGGCAGCAGTCGAACACTTTGTGTATCCAGAAAGGCACGTACAGGACCTGCAACATGCAGTCGTGCATTATCCTGCTGAAATGTAGGGTTTCGCAGGGATCGAATGAAGGGTAGAGACACGGGTCGAACACATCTGAAATGTAACGTCTACTGTTCAAAGTGCCGTCAAACGAACAAGAGGTGACCGAGACGTGTAACCAATGGCACCCCATACCATCACGCCGGATGATATGCCAGTATGGCGATGACGAATACTCCATTCCAATGTGCATTCACCGCGATGGCTCCAAACACGATGCAACCATCATCATGCTATAAACAGAGCCTGGATTCATCCGAAAAATTGACGTTTTACCATTCGTGCACCCAGGTTCGTCGTTGAGTACACCAACGCAGGCGCTCCTGTCTGTGATGCAGCGTCAAGGGTAATCGCAGCCATGGTCTCCGAGCAGAGAGTCCATGCTGCTGCAAATGTCGTCCAACTGTTCGTGCAGATGATTGTTGTCTTGCAAACGTCTCCGTCTGTTGACTCAGGGGACGAGACTTGGCTGTACGATCCGTTACACCCATGCGGATAGGATGCCTGTTATCTCGACTGCTAGTGATACGAGGCCGTTGGGATCCAGCACGGCGTTCCGTATTACGCTCCTGAATCCACCAATTACATATTCTGCTAGCAGTCATTGGATCTCGACCAACGCGAGCAGCAATGTCGCGATACGATAAACCGCAATCGCGATAGGCTACAATCCGACCTTTATCAAAGTCGGAAACGTGATGGTACGCATTTCTCCTCCTTACACGAGGCATCACAACAACGTTTCACCAGGCAACGGCGGTCAACTGCTGTTTGTGTATGAGAAATCGGTTGGAAGCTTTCCTCATGTCAGTACCTTGTAGATGTCGCCACCGGCACCAACCTTTTGTGAATGCTCTGAAAAGCTAATCATTTGCATATCACAGCATCTTCTTGCTGTCGGTTAAATTTCGCGTCTATAGCACGTCATCTTCATGGTGTAGCAATTTTAAAGGCCAGTAGCGTGGTAACTGAGTATACAGTCAATGAACTCTGTAGTTCAAGCTGAATTAGTGTAAGGAAAAACCTGTCTTGAGCATACATTTATTTTAAAATTTAAGATGTCTTATCAAGCTAGCTAGTTTGAGAGGTACTGACTGTCTGGTACCTGGTAGAGCACATCTCCCATGGTGCGCCACGGCTTCTTTCACTTGGTGGAAGAAATTCTGTGGATGAGTTAGCAGCAAACGCCGCCATGGACCTATGCAAGAAGCCTGAGAGACAGGATACAGATGAAAGCTAGTATGGCGTACTTTCTCAAGAAACTGCGATGTGACTCTGCCAGAGCAGCAAGAACGACTCCTGGGGCTGCTACATCGTTGACACCGCAGAACTCATGCAGAACGGCAACATGGATTACAACACGTCTAGAACTGGCAACGAGCACGTTTTACACCATAAATACTGACGACTTGGTGGATCGAACAACAAAAAATATTTCTAGTGGCAGCGCTGAAATGCCTGGGATAGCAGGACAGAGCGGATTAGGTTGCGGAAAGGGGTCAAAAAGAGTTCCTGTCAGTTGTATTCAATATACTAAATTTATTTATCAACACAATATTACAATAAGGATCCAAAGCACTCAAAACTGTAATCGACCTCCTTTAACTTTAGACCGCCTGAAGGCCACATTCAAAATCCAAGACACAAGGCTTAAGCAAAACTGAAATACAAGGTTCTTCTGGAGGTTGTACCCAAGAATGTCCAACGACTTCTTAGTCTGGAGGCAACCCAACGGACAGACAGCCGACCGATCAATCAACCAAATCAATTCCACTCCATGCAGCCAGCAAAACGATCATAAGATTTCAATACATGACACACAGAATATTGGCGCCCACAAAGACCAACAGCGCCTCAGTTGTCGAACTACACGCCGCGCTGGACAGCAACCACGACGAGGAAAATACACTGTCTAAAATTACGTCAGCGACCACGGCAGGTAACTGGAACGTCAACGGCTACAAGGCAGAAGATACCACTGTTGAACTTCCGTAAGTTAAATTTCACAGGAAGACGGCTGGAGTCTTAGCCAACTTAAATACACACATGTTGTTGCTCGCGAAATGTCCCAGAAGCGACCACCAGGAACAAACGAAGAAATGTAAACAGTTGAGGCTCGGTAGTAAGTTAAGTGAGGACTCAACTTTCATGTCCAAGATCGGTGGGCGACGAACTTCATAGCACTCGCAAGCATCATCTCACACTCCCACCGCGCGTGCACGCCGCCAGCGGCTCCAGCTCGACCTAGCGCAATGGAGGTTTGCTTGCTGCTCCACGACAACCGACCGACTGGACTGCTGGTCCGTCCGCGACTGCTGCTCCGTCGCGACAGTACTGCTGGTGCGTCTCCCACTCACTCCTACCCGGCACACGACGACACGGAAATACTATCAGTCACTCCAGGGATGGTACGACAGTGCGCTTATCGATATGCACTGCTGCTGCCACTCACGGGCAAGTAAGGCAGGAAGTTAGTGACGCTAGTCAATGGAATAAGGAAACCAGGCGGCACACCGTAATAGAAGATTACAAACAGTTAATGGAATGAACACTAGCCGTCCACGGCTCAAGCGCCTAGGCTAGAGGCTGCAGAAGCTGAACTATTGAATTCCAGATGGTGACCACTTGCGGCCTGACTTCTATTGTATGCAGGACACCTGCTTGGAGGTCCTGTCTGGATGCGACTAGGTGCCAAGTCACAGCTTGCCTCGAGCAGGCATACTCTGCTGCAGTTGGCTTGCCTTGTGTGGACACTCTCTACCTATGCAGGCCACTGTAAATTTACCTACGCTGGAGTCCTTGGTTCATCACTGTGTACTCGGGTCTTTTGTGAACAGAGCTATGTGTCGGCTCCAGCCAGTGCCACCTTCTGCGGAGGCCGGCACCGCTGTCTCGGCATCATCGTGCTAGGCTCTGACACAGGGCCTCTTCGACAGCCACAGTGCCACAGTGTGAATCTTCCCCGCTTTAGCCTGCTTATCGCTGTGAGCTGAGGGTTTCTCCAAAGGCTACATGCCGTCAGCACCCTTTCCGCTCCCAGGGCCGGCTTTTGACACTGGCTGCGGAAAGATCCAACACAAATGCTGTAGGTGACGCACTAAATAAATTAATGTCTTGTACTTCTATGGTTTGTCAGCAGCATACACCTATCCACCTGGCTCTGTGAACGCTCCCACCTGCTAATCAATTCGAAGGCATCCTGATGCACGGCCACACATGATTTTGCCGGCGGTTGTGGCCGAGTGGTTCTAGGCGCTTAAGTCCGAAACTGCGCTTCTGCTACGGTGGCAGGTTCGAATCCTGCCTCGGGCATGGATGTGCGTGATGTCCTTAGCTTAGTTAGGTTTAAGTAGTTCTAAGTTTAGAGGACTGATGGCGTCAGATGTTAAGTGCCATAGTGCTCAGAGCCATTTGAACCATTAGAACACATGATTTTACTACATATTATAGACCTTCCACTCACATAAATGTGACCACCTGTCAAAAGCCTGAAAAACCACCTTTCACAGTGCTGACCACTGCGAGGCACGCAGGAAGACACTCAGTGAGGCTCTGGAAGGTAGCGACAGGGATGTGGAGCCACGAAGACTCCAGTGCCTTGACCAACAATCCTAGGTTTCTCTGTCAAGGATCCATGACACGAACAGCGTGATCGAAGTGGTCCTACAGATTCTCGATTGGGTTTAAATCTGGAAGCTTGGTGGCCACTGGAATACGATAAACTTGTTCTGATGCTCTTTGAACCACGCACACACACTGCGAGCTGTTATGACACGCTGCATTGTCCTGTTGGTAGACGCCATCGTGCTGAGGAATAGCAAACTGCATGTGGGGGTAGACATGGTTCTCCCAAGGATAGATACATACTTGGGTTGATCCGTCATGACTTCCCTTCCCAAGGAATGCCAAGAAAATGTTCCGGAGACCATAAAACTCCTTTCTCCAGCCTGGACCCTTCCGACTGTTGTTGCAGGCTCTTGTGTTTCAGATGTTTCACGCTGATGGAGCATAAAACGCGATTTATTTGAAAAATCCCCCTTTCGACCTTCAGTGATCGTCGAGTTGCTGTATTGGCGTGTAAATTCCATCCTTAGTCACCAATTCTTCCACCCTTGGCCCGAGAGCAACAGATCGTGCCCTTTTGGAAGTTAGAGAAACAGAGAATTATGAGAATGACTGCACTGTTTTCAGAGTCTCCCTTAGAAGCTTTTTAATTATACCATCAAATGCTAGTGTTGCCACCCGCCGTCCACGAGTCGTTATTGCACGTTGACGTCGGTCTGGAGCGTGTATATGAAATTAAATGATCATATAGCATTCTTACACAAGAGACTCGATCTGGAGTTGTCCGCCCGTCTAGAGCAAGTCTTTTTACTTGACGCCACTTCGGCGACTTGTACGTTTATGATGATGAAATGATTATAAGGGCAACATAGCACTCACTCTCCGAGCGGATCAAATCTCCTACCGGCCAGGAATCGAAGTCAGGTCCCCCACAGCGCTGACCACTCAGCTACTTTTTTTGTATTCTAACTGAACGATAAAAAAACTAAAAACAGCCATAATCATATTCAAACCAGCGATCACTCAGGTGCCATTCTCCAATTCTACCAAGTTTTTTTTTCTTTTTAACAATTCCACAAAAAACGAAATATGTATACCGAATTTCTTTTTATTATTATTGCTTTTTAGGGAACACGGCGGCAGTCAGATGTTATACAAGATTTTAGCTTTACATTCTGAGATTCATTTGGTTTGCTACCAGATGGTTCAAATGGCTCTGAGCACTATGGGACTTAACATCTGAGGTCATCAGTCCTCTAGAACTTAGAACTATTTAAACCTAACTAACCTAAGGACATCACACACATCCACGCCCGAGGCAGGATCGATCCTGCGACCGTAGATTGTCACCAGAAATTAATTTCAGTTAAGATAAGTTTAAAACTAATCTAAATTTCCCTTTCACGGAAATGAATGAAACAGTAAGTACATTAATACATTTAGTAAAGAAACTGTTCGTGCTATCAGTTATTCTACATCTTGAGTCCTCGTCGTCAAATGTGGGTTCCTGCCCACTCGTCTCGTATAGGATGCCTAAAGAATGCTGCGTTCTCGGAATTCTGTACAACAATTCACACAAATAACATCAATTGATCTATTTCAAGAAAGCAGATTAACAATTCTTAACTTTGTATTTAGAACAAGTGTCGCAAGCGATGGGTGACATGCAGCAGTAATTGAGCCGTGCGTGGCTCATGTTTGTGCCATATATTTTGTAACATCTTGCTTTACCGTACGGCCGCCTCGTCATTTTAAATTTCAATTGCTGTTGTCACTCAATTACTGTCTTGCCTGCCCGTGAGTGGAAGGAGCAGCGCATATCGATATTTACCCTGTCGTATTATCTTTGCTGGATGGCTATTACTTCTCGATCGTGGTGTGTCGTGGGAAGAGATCGGACCTGGAGCGGTTGGAGTAGGAACGCAGCAGAAGTGCAGTCAGGACGTAGCAGCAGCCGGGAACGGAGCGCTAACGAGGCAAGGACAGCCAGTACTCGCCGACACAGGATGAACTGCCCGACGGACGGAGATGGCAGGGGGATAGACCGTTGGTAAGTCGTTCAGCTGGTCGCCTCTTTGGGCGACGTGTGTTTGGTCTTTTGGCCGTTTCTGGGCCTCGTCACTGGGTCATCTTGCTGGACATGGCTCGGTTCCTTCTTGTGCGGAGACGCCGTGGCCAGTGGGCAAGAGTTACCTCTGCATGATCGGGTCCGAGCAAGGGTGCCCGGATGGCCATGTCTCCCAGTTCCCGACAGACAGCGGACGCACATGGTTTGAGTGCCAACGACCTTGGTTGGCTGTTGGTCGGTCATCTGGTCAGACGACGTGTGTTTCGCCATCGACTGTCCTTCGGGTTTCTGTGTGTCTCCATCGGCGATTTGTTCTACTTATTCATCAGTGATTCGTTTCACGAGTGTTCGGGTTTCTTGTGGCAGTGTTTCGTGGAACACTGTGTACCCTGTGCCAGTTCGACTAAGCAATGCTTAATGCTATAATGCTGTCTGCGAGCTGCAGTAGCCACTTGGTCGGCTGCGACAGAGCAGTGAGTGAGTGTTTTGTTACCGTGTTGGTGTTGTCCGCCACGGCGTGTAGTTCCACAGCCGTTGCGATGTTTACGTATGTCAGTGGTTATTGTGCCGTGGCTTATTAACACACCAATATTTGAAAACGAGTGTTACTGGTTTCTTCGCCTCCCTGGCATTTTGGTTGTAGTGCCATTGGTCTTCTGACCGAAATCAGGTAGTTGGTTGGTTCATCGGCTGTCTGTCGGTTGCGTTGCCTTCCGATTAAGAGATTGTTGGTCAGGCTGTCTGTCTCGTCTAAACGGGCATTATTGTTACAATTCTAGGCTGACCTTGGAACTTCTGAGCGCCGTTCCGTGTCTGTTACATACTAACTTGCTTGTTTGAGTTTTAGTTATTTGGTTGATGTGTGGCCCTCAGCCGAGTTTTTATATATCTTGAATTAATGTTCCTCTCTTGCCCTTTTTAGGCATAACATTGTTATTCCTTATATGGGGCATTTAGAAGAATTTTACATCGAATCTTTAAGGCCTTAAACCGTTAAATTATTGTGTTGATGTGTGGCCTTCAGCCGGGTTTTAATATCTCTTAAATTAATGTTCTTGTCTTGCCCTTAAGGAATATGATTGTAATAGTTTTGTATGGGCCTTCAGCCGAATTTTGCATTCAATGTTTTAAGATAAACCCTTCTGCCTTTTACATTCACTTCTTGCAGAGGCCGCTCCTGTCGTGGTATGGTCCTTGCCAGGAGTCTGTTGGCTGACGTCGACTCACCGCTTTCTCTGATCTTCTTCCTCTTCGTTCCGGAGCTTGTGGTTACGCCACAACACTAGAATAAAATAATGAATAGTTTAACAGCTTGAACAGTGAAACTAATCTCCAATTACATTAGTTAGCACAGTTGACTAAAATATGTGGAATGTCATGTTCGATAAGCCAGGTGTCACATTTGAGAAACGATATTACTTCAGTAAATGTATCGTTTTACCAGTAATCATGTGACTTGCTCTTAATCAGTTAAGTATCAGATTCTTTCCTCAAAAGTCCAGAGTAGAGGAACCAAAAATGACTTTGGTTTTATGAAAGCTCGCGATAATGGCACGTGGAGATACATCCACGACTACTGGCCATTAAAATTGCTACACCACGAAGATGACGTGCTACAGACGCGAAATTTAACCAACAGGAAGAAGAGCAAATACAAATGATAAGCTTTTCAGAGCATTCACACAAGGTTGGCGCCCGTAGCGACACCTACAACTTGCTGACATGAGGAAAGTTTCCAACCGATGTCTCGTACACAAATAGCAATTGACTGTCGTAGCCTGATGAAACGTTGTTGTGATGCCTCGTGTAAGGAGGAGAAATGCGTACCATCACGTTTCCTTTGATAAAAGTCGGATCGTAGCCTATCGCGATTGCTGTTTGTCGTATCGCGACATTGCTGCTTGCGTTGGTCGAGATCTAATGACTGTTAGCAGACCATGGAATCGGTGGGTTCAGGACGGTAATACGGAACGCCGTGCTGTATCCCAACAGCCTCGTATCACTAGCAGTCGAGATGATAGGCATCTTATCCGCATGGCTGTGACGGATCGTACAGCCATTTCTCGATCGGTGAGTCAACAGATGGGGACGTTTCCATGATAACAACCACCGGCACGAACAGTTCGACGACGTTTGCAGCAGCATGGACTATCAGCTCGGAGACCATGGATGCGGTTACCCTTGACGCTGCATCACAGACAAGAGCGCCTGCGATGGTGTACTCAACGACGAACCTGGGTGCACGAATGACAAAACGTAAATTTTCCGGATGAATCCAGGTTCGGCTTACAGCATCATGATGGTTGCAGCCGTGTTTGGCATCATCGCTGTGAACGCACATTGGAAGCGTGTATTGTATGCCATACTGGCATATCAGCCGGCGTGATGGTATGGGTTGCCATTGGTTACACGTCTCGGTCACGTCTTGTTCGTATTGACGGCTCTGGGGACTGAAAACGTAGTTTCATTGGCAACCACTAACGACAAAAACCGTCATCGAAAATTTCAGGCGTGGTAGTTTGGCATTAGCTGTCTACAAACAATTATCACTACTTACTGGCGTTTTTATGCCAACAGAGTGCAATCTTCTTGTATCAGTGGACTAACGTGGCATCCATCCTGCCCAAAGAGATTAAAAATTAACCTTCTTGGTAGAACAGGCGGTAACCTAACCTAACCTCCTTGATCTCACCAAAAACTGACGAAGGATGCACTGTGAACAAGCCATCGGCCGATGTTACCTGCTGGCCTATGCTGACGGCGTCTGGCAACCGTTGAAAGAGACAATGCGAACGCGGCTTAACAGATCTGTTACTTTCTACATCTACATCTACATCTACATCTACATTTATACTCCGCAAGCCAACCAACGGTGTGTGGCGGCCGGCACTTTACGTGCCACTGTCATTACCTCCCTTTCCTGTTCAGGTTCGCGGGAAGAACGACTGCCGGAGGGCCTCCATTCGCGCTCGAATCTCTCTAATTTTACGTTCGTGATCCCCTCGGGAGGATAAGTAGGGGGAAGCAATGTATTCGATACCTCATCCAGAAACGCATCCTCTCGAAACCTGGACAGCAAGCAACACCGCGATGCAGAGCGCCTCTCTTGCAGAGTCTGCCACTTGAGTTAGCTAAACATGACCGTAACGCTATCACGCTTACCAAATAACCCTGTGACGAAATGTGCCGCTCTTCTTTGGATCTTCTCTATCTTCTCTGTCAACCCGACCTGCTACGGATCCCACACTAATGAGCAATACTCAAGTATAGGTCGAACGAGTGTTTTGTAAGCCACCTCCTTTGTTGATGGACTACATTTTCTAAGCACTCTTCCAATGAATCTCAACCTGGCACCCGCCTTACCAACAATTAATTGTATATGATCATTCCACTTCAGATCGTTCCGTACGCATACTACCAGATATTTTACAGAAGTAACTGTTACCAGTGTTTGTTCCGCTATCATATAATCATACAATAAGGGATCCTTCTTTCTATGTATTGGCAATACATTCCATTTGTCTATTTTAAGGATCAGTTGCCACTCCCTGCACCAAGTGCCTATCCGCTGCAGATCTCCCTGCATTTCCCTGCGATTTTCTAATGCTGCAACTTCTCTGTACTCTACTGCATCATCCGCGAAAAGCCGCATGAAACTTCCGACACTATCTACTAGGTCACTTACATACACTCCTGGAAATGGAAAAAAAGAACAAATTGACACCGGTGTGTCAGACCCACCATACTTGCTCCGGACACTGCGAGAGGGCTGTACAAGCAATGATCACACGCACGGCACAGCGGACACACCAGGAACCGCGGTGTTGGCCGTCGAATGGCGCTAGCTGCGCAGCATTTGTGCACCGCCGCCGTCAGTGTCAGCCAGTTTGCCGTGGCATACGGAGCTCCATCGCAGTCTTTAACACTGGTAGCATGCCGCGACAGCGTGGACGTGAACCGTATGTGCAGTTGACGGACTTTGAGCGAGGGCGTATAGTGGGCATGCGGGAGGCCGGGTGGACGTACCGCCGAATTGCTCAACACGTGGGGCGTGAGGTCTCCACAGTACATCGATGTTGTCGCCAGTGGTTGGCGGAAGGTGCACGTGCCCGTCGACCTGGGACCGGACCGCAGCGACGCACGGATGCCCGCCAAGACCGTAGGACCCCACGCAGTGCCGTAGGGGACCGCACCGCCACTTCCCGGCAAATTAGGGACACTGTTGCTCCTGGGGTATCGGCGAGGACCATTCGCAACCGTCTCCATGAAACTGGGCTACGGTCCCGCACACCGTTAGGCCGTCTTCCGCTCACGCCCCAACATCGTGCAGCCCGCCTCCAGTGGTGTCGCGACAGGCGTGAATGGAGGGACGAATGGAGACGTGTCGTCTTCAGAGATGAGAGTCGCTTCTGCCTTGGTGCCAATGATGGTCGTATGCGTGTTTGGCGCCGTGCAGGTGAGCGCCACAGTCAGTACTGCATACGACCGAGGCACACAGGGCCAACACCCGGCATCATGGTGTGGGGAGCGATCTCCTACACTGGCCGTACACCTCTGGTGATCGTCGAGGGGACACTGAATAGTGCACGGTACATCCAAACCGTCATCGAACCCATCGTTCTACCATTCCTAGACCGGCAAGGGAACTTGCTGTTCCAACAGGACAATGCACGTCCGCATGTATCCCGTGCCACCCAATGTGCTCTAGAAGGTGTAAGTCAACTACCCTGGCCAGCAAGATCTCCGGATCTGTCCCCCATTGAGCATGTTTGGGACTGGATGAAGTGTCGTCTCACGCGGTCTGCACGTCCAGCACGAACGCTGGTCCAACCACAGGACTACATCCAGCATCTCTACGATCGTCTCCATGGGAGAATAGCAGCCTGCATTGCTGCGAAAGGTGTATATACACTGTACTAGTGGCGACATTGTGCATGCTCTGTTGCCTGTGTCTATGTGCCTGTGGTTCTGTCAGTGTGATCATGTGATGTATCTGACCCCAGGAATGTGTCAATAAAGTTACCCCTTCCCGGGACAATGAATTCACGGTGTTCTTATTTCAATTTCCAGGAGTGTATATTGTGAAAAGCAATGGTCCCATAACGCTCCCCTGTGGCGCGGCAGAGCTTACTTTAACGTCTGTAGACGTCTCTCCATTGAGAACAACATGCTGTGTTCTGTTTGCTAAAAACACTTCAATCGAGCCACAAAGCTGGTCTGATATTCCGTACACTCTTACTTTGTTTATCAGACGACAGTGCGAAGCTGTATCGAATGCCTTCCGGAAGTAAAGGAAAATGGCATCTATCTGGGAGCCTGTATCTAATATTTTCTGGGTCTCATGAACAAATAAAGCGAGTTGGGTCTCACACGATAGCTGTTTCCGAAATCCATGTTCATTCCTACAGAGCAGATTATTGGTTTCTAGAAATGATACGATGTGCGAGCAAAAAACATGTTCTATAATTCTACAACAGATCGACGTCAGCGATATAGGCCTATAGTTTTGCACATCTGTTCGACGACCCTTCTTGAAAACTGGGACGACCTGTGCTCTTTTCCTATCATTTGGAACCTTCCGTTCCTCTAAAGACGTGCGGTACGCGGCTGTTAGAATTGGGCCAGTTCTTTCGTGTACTCTGTTTAGAATCGAATTGGTATCCCGTCAGGTCCAGTGGTCTTTATTGAGTGATTTCTACTGAGAGTGAATCACAGACTGTATAAATGTCCGATACAATGGCTATAGTTCGGTAATGCCGGCAGTAGGAAACGTGCTGGCGCCCTCTCTGGCAGGGGGAGTCCCCGGGTTGGCGGAAGTAAGCGGCATTCAGCGTGGGAGCGCCGCTCGCGCATGCGCAGTGGCAGGTTGATCGCGTGGCGCAGCCCTGGTGGGTCCTGTCGGCGCATTGTGTCTGGCCACACGCCATCCATTACGGGCGCGCGCCCCGTCTTACTTATTTAGCAACAAGCGATGTTAATCGCCGCTCCATTGTCCCATTCTCTCTGCCTTACTTGCTGCGCTGCCCGAGTAACGCGCCGTGCCCCTGTTCCGTGTTACATGACCGGACGGAACGTAATCACGTCTGGAGACATTGCATCACGCTCTGTGGCTCCGCTGAGTGGCAACTGTATTTAGATGCTCCACGCTGTGACAGAAACTTTTCGATCAGTACCTCTAGATCAGTGCCTGGAGTGATCCCTTCCGCACCGAATGAACAGACAGGCCACTAGGCAGAAAATAAATCACTCATCCAAGAGCTCTTCCTCATATTTTTTTTCCAACCACATAGGCACGAATTGTTCCTTGCGGACGCAATTCAGTCAGGAGCGTAATTCGGTTGCCCTGAAAGCCCCAGGTCAACGATCAATCAATTTGTCAAATTTTGCCTTCCAACAATACCACCACTTGCAAAGTAGGTTAGAAATCAGATTAATAATGTTGCTCACGCAGCATATGTTCGCGTTATCGGGCAACAACAAAGTTATTGACTGTGGATGATATCGTCAGAATGGAAATAATGAAGTCACTGTAAAAAAGTCATTAATTTGGGCACTTGTCTTGAATGGATTCCCAGGTAGATTTCGTCGAAGTTGTTATGGCTCATCTTGTTGATTCTAGGGTGATTCCACTTTGACTGCTAGAAGGTCCAGATCTATATTTTAGCAATATTTGAAGACGTAACAAATGCGTTTGTCAGGAAATTCTTAATGATCAAACAATCCCAGATGAGAACAAAGGTATGGTAGAAATAATTTTTGACTTGGTGTTCACGATCCACATTTTTATTAAACTTTCTATAAATTCACATATACTTCTTCTTAATTGTCACATCATCTAGAAAAAGCTTTTGTATCAATCTTCGTATATTTAATTTCCACTTTAACCAAACACAACACTTTGTTGATCTTTTACAAATCAAAATAACAACTTAATTTCTGCAAAGTGAAACAAAGACTGCTCTGTGCGCATTCGCGCCTAAACGGTTACAAGTAAGTCAAAGATTATGACAGTCTCACAGAAATGGATACACACAAGAACCTTATCACTATAATATATCGATACATCTGAGTACCTATACATTAATAAAATCAAATGTGAATATTGTCACAAAAATATGTCTGTTACTTCGCAGAAAATTACTGGTATCAAGAACTGGGGTTGGAGTGCCGTAAAGGTCACGTAAATAAAGAACCATTACAGCCTGTTTGTCAAATTGTTTGTCAGTTTACTGCTTCAAAATAGTTCAAATGGCTCTGAGCACTATGGGACTTAATATCTCAGGTCATCAGTCCCCTAGAACTGAGAACTACTTAAACCTAACAAACATAAGAACATCACACACATCCATGCCCGAGGTAGGATTCGAACCTGCGACCGTAGCTTCCAGACTGAAGCGCCTAGAACCGCTCGGCCACGAGCTGCCGTCTTTACTACTTCGTTTGACATGTTTGTCAGATGAACAAAGTGTTCGGCACATTAGAAAAAGTTTGCATTGAGGAAAGATTTATCAAACAAGTTAAACTCTTAAGGACCCTACAAACCATCAAACTAGCTTGTCAAATTCAAAATTCGCTGTACATTACTTCGTCAACAACCGTGCAGATATAGAGAGACGTTCAATAACTAATGCAACATCTTTCTTTCTGAAAGTAGCATGGTTTCTGTCAGGATTCCAACGTCTTTCTTTTTTTTTTCTTTAAGTCACCAGTCTTCTGACTGGTTTAATGCCGTTCGCCACCTCTTCATCTCGGAGTAGCACTTACAACCTAAGTCCTCTGTTATTTGGTGGATGTATTTGAATCTCTGTCCTCCTCTACAGTTTTTACCCTCTACAGCTCCCTCTAATATCATGGAAGTTATTTCCAGATGTCTTAACAGATAACCCATCATCTTGTCCCTTCTTTCTTTCAGTGCTTTTCATATCTTCCTTGCCACTTCGAGACTGCGCAGAATCTCCTCACCTTATTTTCAACATTATTTGTAGCGCCACATCACAAATGCTTCGAGTTCTTCTGTTCCGGTTTCCCCGCAGTCCGTGTTTCGCTGCCATATAATTCTGTGCTTCAAACGTATTCTCAAAAATTTCATCCTTAAATTAAGGACTAGTAGACTTCTTTTGTCAAGGAATGCCCTTTTTGCCAGTGCTAGTCTGCTTTTGATGTCCTTCTTGCTCCGTCCGTCATGGTGTAAGTAGGCTGTTTACGTTTTCTTATTGGTAACGCCACGTAGCGCTCTGTATGAAAAATCACTGGCTGTGCCGTGTGCAGTCTGTGGCTGGTTTGCATTGTTGTCTGCCATTGTAGTGTTGGGCAGCGGCAGCTGGATGCTAACAGCGCGTAGCGTTGCGCAGTTGGAGGTGAGCCGCCAGCAGTGGTGGACGTGGGGAGAGAGATGGCGGAGTTTTGAAATTTGTAAGAATTGGTGTCATGAAATGACATATACATTATGACTATTAAGGTAAATCCATTGTTTGTTCTCTATTAAAATCTTTCATTTGCTAACTGTGCCTCAGTAGTTAGTGCCTTTCGTAGTTTGAATCTTTTATTTAGCTGGCAGTAGTGGCGCTCGCTGTATTGCAGTAGCTTGAGTAACGAAGATTTTTGTGAGGTAAGTGATTTGTGAAACGTATAGGTTAATGTGAATCTTCAAGTTTTCGCGGCGCAAAGACTGCTCCATTAAGTTTCGGGAATGCAGCCGCATGAAGAAGCAGAATTCATGCGGCTGCTTTCCCGAAACTTAATGGAGCAGTATAGGTTAATGTTAGTCAGGGCCATTCTTTCGTAGGGATTTTTGGAAGTCAGATTGCGTTGCGCTAAAAATATTGTGTGTCAGTTTAAGCACAGTCGTGTACAATTTTTCTAAGGGGACGTTACATATGTCGACCCTTAGCCAAGGATACCTCACTGGAATCTTCTGATTTTTTCTTGTAGTTTGTGTAGTTAGTGTAGCCTTTGTTTATTGCTAGCGCCTTATCATAGAGAGAATTTCCTTTGTAGTTGCAGTTTTTCATTGTTGGACAGTAAAACAGTTGTGGCATGCATGTAGAGTTGCACCAAGTATTTCGCAGCTGCGCTTGCAATTAACTAGATATTATTTTCTATGTTAATGTATTCTCTTATTTTTGCTCTTCAAATTGTGTTTTTTTTTTCTGTGTTGTCGTGTGAAATATTGTGACAATAATGGCGTGTGACAAACGTAACACTAGGCTCCAAAGTAAACTGAGAAATAATAGTGACGACGAGCGTAGCTTACCAGCACCACTGTGTAATGAATTAACAGACATTCTAAGTAGTAATTTGGTAACTATGCATAGGGAAATGGAGCGGGCGTCAAATAATGGTGTAGACAGTGAAACAGGTAGTGAACAGGGAAGCATTATCGATCGATCGGTCGGCAACAGCTCGCCTCAGGAATCGGGAATGACAGGACACAACCTTGCAAATACTGTACATTCAGGTTTTGCGTCCTCACCGTTTTCTCAAATAAGTCAAGACACATTTTCTGGCTATCAAAATGTAAATGTTGCCGCTGAAAATGCACTGCCAAAAAGCATAGAAAAACAGATTCCAGACACTAATACATTATTATTGCAATTAATGCAACAAATGGAACAAAATCAGAAACAAATGGGACAAAAGCTTCAAAAGTTAGACACAATGGAACAAAATCTTCAAAAGTTAGACACAATGGAACAAAATCTTCAAAAGTTAGACACAACGCTTGAACAAAATCAGAAACAAATGGGACAGAATCTTCAAAAGTTAGACACAATGGAACAAAATCTTCGGAAGTTAGACACCACACTTGAACAAACACGTGAAGATTTAACTACTGAGTTACATAACATTGAATCGAAATGTCAAAAAATCTGTAATGACGTAAAAACACAAATTTGTGAGCATTTCCAACCCATTTTTTCGCAGCATGAAAATGCATTACAGAATCACGAAGCAGCCATAAAAGAATTGCAAACTATTGTTCGTGAAAATCACGACACCTTGCAAGCTAAAATGGACTCAGTTGCATCCACCGATTCGGTTACGCAACTTGCAAGAACTCAGGAAAACTTAAAGGACACAGTAGATTCGATTTCAACACAAATGGACACTCTGAAACTTGGTTCAGAAAAACACACTGAGGAAATGTGTTCACTATCGGAGAAAGTAGCCGAACTTTCGGATCAGTTCACTAATTTATCTACGAAGGTAGATGATGATCTGAATGACACAAAACCGGTAGTCTTTAATGACACAGAAGAGTACGAACAAATTAGGAAATTGAAACAAAGTCTGAATCAAATTAGTACGCAACACCAAAGAGAAATCCGGGAAGTACAAGATCAGCTGTCACAGGTAATACAACAATTACGTATTTCAGAGGACACTCGCGCTCCAATACGGGAAGAGGGACATAGAAATACGGAACAGCCACAAAATAATAACACAGGGCACTTCGAAAATTATGAAAGAAATTGGCAAGGTGCACCGAATTTTGAGATGGAACTGCCGACACGACGTAACAATGAACGATATGCTACCCACCGACACGATGATTTTGACTATAAGCTGTTCATTACTACACGTAAATTCAAAACATTTAAGAATTCTGGCAACGACATTCATCCACAAGCGTGGCTCCATCAATTCTCTCATTGTTTTCCTCCCAACTGGTCACTAGAGCACAGATTAGAACTTATGTGTGGCTACTTAGAGAATGAACCAGCTGTAAGAATGCGATCGGTCATTCACGATTGCCACAGTGAAGGAGAATTTCACCATGCCTTCCTCTCAGCATATTGGTCCCAAGCCACACAAGACCGAGTAAAACATGGCATCATGATGATGAAACATTTCGAACAATCTGAATTTTCCAGTCTTGTCAAATATTTTGAAGACATGTTACATAAGAATCAGTATCTTTCAAACCCATATAGCCCTTCAGAACTCATCCGCATTTGCATAATGAAATTGCCTGAACATTTAAGGAATATGATTTTGGTAGGATGTTGCAAAGACAACACTGAAGCTTTTCAGCGACTCTTACAAAAACTGGAAATTGACACTGACAATCGCGGAACGCGAAAACAGAAGCACAACAATTACAGGTCACATCCGTCGCAATTCCGCGATGAATGAAATATAACTGGACACGACAAGGCTATTCTCACTATACAAATCGTGACCAAAACAGACACCACCCGTATGACAACCGTTGGCAGAGTAGTAATAATTACAGAGAAAGGTCACCTCTCCGCGGTAGTGACTATCACAGACGCAATCAGAGAAACAGACAATACGGGAACCAAAATAATTATTACCAAGGGAGACGGAATAACTTCAGACGCAACGGTCCAGCACGCAGTTACGATTCAGGGAGAAATTCTCCACCACGTGACCAACAAGAAATTCATTACAGAAATTACCGACATGACGACAGACGATATGATCGTAACGACAGACCTGAATTGCATCAGAACTGGCGGGATTTGAACAGAGCAGGGCCCTCTCGGCAAGGTGAATTTGTAGAAGATAGGTCTCCTAATCCCAATAACGACGCGCGCCAACAAAGAAACAGACAATGACTCGCACCGCAGGCAGCCGCGTGCTCCGGCTGGCGCAGAGAAAAATAACATAGACGCTAACCTTGAGCAAAATTACCGACGTAATCACATGATAATTGCTTTTCAATTGACAGTCTGCGTGCTAGGAAGAGTAAAGGTTTACACCACATTTCACTTGTAAACCCGTTTATTGAAAGATAATCTGCTTTTTAACTTTGTCTTTGCCATAAAACATTTCACTTCACATTTCTAGTATGCTTTGTCAGACTTATAATCTCTTAACATGCAACAATATTTAAGTTAAATATCGAATCAAGAACCAAGAGAACTTATCTAAACAGAAATTACGAATGCATTGTTACAGTGAACAGATGACACAGTGTCATTGTGTGTGTGTACATTCTTGCTTGTTAGTGGCACGATTATGTAACGACCATAAGGCTGACATACTTAGAACATTTACCAGTACTACTAATGAGATTTTAATGCAACATTTTGGTTTACTTGCAAATACATTCTGGATTTAAAGTACTTTCTGTGAGATACCAGATGACACAGTGGTTAGTATATGTGACAGCTACACGATTATATCACGACGCTACTAATGAGTGACAATTTACAATGTTGCTTTTGCGGTGTATCTGTTTTATATCTGCAGTTTTTCTGAATAATTCTGGAAAGTAAAACATGTTTTACTAGTAACTTTTGTGGTATAGCTACAATGAGACAGCCTTTTCTGTAGCACAAAAATACGTTACAGTACAGTACTTACTTCATCACGGCAATAAGCGTAGTAACTACGATATCTATACGCAAAGCATTTCACTTTTGTTTATCATGAGGTAAGTACATTGACTTCTGCAGAACTTAGTTTTCGGAGGACGATAACTACGACACTTCCACAGAGATTATCTTACAACAAGACGCACAGTTTAGCGCTACCCTTACACGTATTTTAGTGATTAATTTTGTACTTAAACATTTATTCTTAAAGATATTTGAAGTACAATGATACAAAGGTTTTCCATGATACATTTCATTCCATTGCTGTAATCTGCAACACCTGAGGATATAATTACATTAATCCTCAGGGGGGTACACGCTTACTTTGTGTACCATGTGTTTGGCAAGCACAAGGAGCCCTAGCTAATATGGTATTTGTTTATACAACTTTACACATCGGTACCATATTTCTCTAACACAGAGTTACACAGCTATCTGATTATTTGACAGAGAAACAAACATATTTTTACTACGTCAGTGACACATGTTTACGTAATTACACAGTTGGATAACTTCACACTTACGAAATTGTATTTTGTCTGTACTTTGTGAACTGTTCATATTTTTTCGGAACCATTGTGATACTATGAGAGCTTTGAATGATGTGTTTGGTATGGGATCATGATTGTTAAAGTACGTTTGAGGCAGATGACACTTGACATGAGCAGAGAATTTTTTTTTAGGTTTTGAAATTATTGGAGGAAGCTACGGAGATTTTGAGAATTTGACTGTGGTATTATGATGATATTATTACGTCGACGATGTGAATTATGCTGCTGAAGTATGCTTAAGCTGATGCTATATGAGTTATTTGGTTATGCTACGTATCTGTTATGATGAAATATTGAAGAAGTGTCGATGAATATATATATATATATATATATATATATATATATATATATATGTGTGTGTGTGTGTGTGAGTGTGTGTGTGTGTGTGTGTGTGTGTAATATGGTAAGAAATAATGAGTAGTGGTTAGGGACTCTGATTTGTGAAAAAGGAAACCGAGAATCGTACTTTAAGAGTTATGAAATGTGTGTATATGCGTGAATGTATCACTATGCTGGCGAAAATTTTTTGGACACTATTCTATTTAAAGGATTTTGTTTCTACATATTTGTAAGGCAAATTCTTGACCTGTGAATTTTTTTTATATGAGATTGTCACTGTAGCGGAAAGTACTGTCGTAAATTTTTCAGTAAGAAAGTTAAGTGGCCACCTGCATGTAATGCGTCGTGGGCACCCAGCTGTGCGACAGTTGCCTGGGAAAAAGCCATTAGTGTGTGCCTTTCAGAGGCACAGGTAAAAAAGAAAGGGGTGTCATTATCCTCGCTATTGACATTTCTTTGTAGAAAGCGTCGCAAATACGACACGCTCAAACTTGAAAACATATGATTACACTTTGGAGTTCTTAATTTATGATATTTACTGAAATGAAATGATGAGAAACATTTCATGTCTATTGTCTTGCTAGTTGGAAGATTGTTTACTTCATTATGGAATGACTTATGGCTAGCGAATGATGTTTCACGTCTTGCTTTGCCTATTTTGTTTAATATCTAGTTTCTATCTGCACTGCAGCATTGGTTACAATAAAATTTAATGGATGTACTAATATAGATATTTTATGCCTACAGATCCAGTAAATAATTATGATGTACTTAAAAAAACGAAGGAGCACAAAAAGACTTCCCTTCACAGGAACTGCATACATAATTTTCTTTTCAAGTACTTGGTAATTTTTATGGTAGAATAAGTTGTGGTGCACCACTTTAATTATATAGACATTAAGATGTGAATCGACATCTCCCTTTTCTGCATTGTTGTCTTTACTGTAATATTTTTTCTGCTTGAGCTTTGTCATGTTTCGTTATAAGCTGTTGCATTTGCTTCTACTGTGTGCCAGGCATAGTGCTGCTGAATTTCGCTTTGTATTACTCTGTTAAGCCAGTTTTACTACGGATTTGTTTCTCTTGTTTGCTGCACAGCGCCTTATATTAGTTGTAATATTGCAATTGCTTTACCAATTTCCATTTTTTTGGGTCATTGCTGTTTGTGTTAATTTGTTTTGTGCTGCTGCATTGCGTCGTCCCTTAGTTAAGCATCTGAGCTCAGTAGATTTAAGTTAGCTTAAGAGGGGGTAGCCTATATAAGAGAATGAGTTGCGATGAATTTGAAGAAGTGCACTGAGAGGTTATATGAGAAAAGTATAGAAAGCATGTACAGATAGGACTTTTTGGAAATAATGAAGAACGAATGGAGATCTCCAAGAAGTAAAGAAAGTTTTGTTTGCAAGATACTGCAGTAAAACAAACCCTGTCCTTTCCCTTTCTGTTATTCCGCTATGTGTTTGTGTAGCCTTGTATATTTGTGTTCTTCCTGTCTTTATGTGTTTAGCTAATAATATTTACATTGTAGAATTTTTCTGATGTTTAGACATTATTTATTCTCTTTTATTTTAATGCTAATGTGTGAAGTTGATGTTTCAATAATTATTCTGATTTTTTATATATGTACTTATGTCATAATTTTTGCAACACCTATGAATTTGTTATTTCGATTCCTTTGTAAAGCCTGTACTACTGCAAATGTTCTCTGTATTGTTATGTTATTTAAAGATGTATTTTGTACCTTTGTTATTGTATTTTCATGTTATAAAATTGTAATTGACACCAGTTCATCAAATTAAGTAACTTGTAAGTTACATTTCACTGCTCACATTTCTGTTGGTAATAGTATATGGACAATATGTGAGAAGTAGGGACTGATAGTGTTTGCACATGTGTTAATAATTCTGTAAGGGACTGGATAACAGCATTGCTGGTTCTAAGGACATTTCAAAAACAATTTTTGTGAGTGCACAAGTGGTGGTTATGGACTTGCTATATTATCCGCAAGACTCTTCAATGGTGATTGTGCGCCTGCACAGTCAAACAGTTGGCTGCTGGCCATCTCTACAAGGACTACAATGGGTCTACACCTTTGATGACCCACCAATACCATTATTTCTACAAGGACTGCAGTGGGTCTGCACATCTGGTGGCCCACCAATACAGTAATCTTTACCAGGACTACAATGGGTCTACTCTGTGACGACCTACCTACCAATATTCTTTAAAACTTCGACTGACTCTGCTGTGGGTTTGCTCTGTTGTGACCCATTACCTGTCTGCATGTCAAGAGTCAGCACTGTCTTTCCGTTGAAAGGAAAACACTACTTCTTCAAGACTGCATGGAAATCCACTACTTCCGTGTGCATTTTCTTTTATTGCTCAGTCTTTGAGAAAAACACTGCAATTTTACTGTGATGAATGATCAGGACTGTCTATATGGACTTTGATAAAATTTTAGCTTTTGACCAACATTGTATCAGTAAGTGTGTGCATTTGATTTCTTTGCTATTGTAATCACAATTATGAAAAAAAATTTCAAATCTGTATTGGCCACTGCCCAAAACAATTTGTAAATTTTTTTGTGGGGAGCATGGGGGCTATGTAAGTAGGCTGTTTACGTTTTCTTATTGGTAACGCCACGTAGCGCTCTGTATGAAAAATCACTGGCTGTGCCGTGTGCAGTCTGTGGCTGGTTTGCATTGTTGTCTGCCATTGTAGTGTTGGGCAGCGGCAGCTGGATGCTAACAGCGCGTAGCGTTGCGCAGTTGGAGGTGAGCCGCCAGCAGTGGTGGACGTGGGGAGAGAGATGGCGGAGTTTTGAAATTTGTAAGAATTGGTGTCATGAACTGCTATATATATTATGACTAGTGAGGTAAATACAGTGTTTGTTCTCTATTAAAATCTTTCATTTGCTAACTATGCCTATCAGTAGTTAGTGCCTTCAGTAGTTTGAATCTTTTATTTAGCTGGCAGTGGTGGCGTTCGCTGTATTGCAGTAGCTTGAGTAACGAAGATTTTTGTGAGGTAAGTGATTTGTGAAACGTATAGCTTAATGCTAGTCAGGGCCATTCTTTCGTAGGGACTTTTGGAAGTCAGATTGCGTTGCGCTAAAAACTATTTTGTGTCAGTTTAAGCACATTCGTGTACAATTTTTCTAAGGGAACGTTACAATGGGTTTTTTTGCTGTCTAGGTAGAAAAAAACCTTAATTTCATCTAATTCGTGACTAATGTTAAGTTTTTATCTTTTCCCACTTCTGCTTCTCATCATTACTTTCGTCTTTCTTCGGTTTGCCTTCACTTCATATTCTGTTTTTATTATACTTAATTCCATTCAGCAGATCCTGTAATTGTTCTTCAGTTCCACAGCGGATAGCGATATTATCAGCGAATCTAATCACTGAGATCCTTCCATCTCGAATTTTAATTCCATTCTTGAACCTTTATTTTATTTTCATCATAGCTTCTTCGATGTATAGATTCTACTGTAGGGCGAAACACTACAACCCTTACACCCTTTTCGCCGTCCGTGGTGGCCGAGCGGTTCTCGGCCCTACAGTCTGGAACCGCGTGACCGCTACAGTCGCAGGTTCGAGTCCAGCCTCGGGCATGGATGTGTGTGATGTCCTTAGGTTAGTTAGGTTTAAGTAGTTCTAAGTTCTAGGGGACTGATGACCTTAGAAGTTAAGTCCCATAGTGCTCAGAGCCATTTGAACCTTACACTCTTTTCAATCCGATAACTCCGTTTTGGTCTTCCACACTTATTATTCCTTCTTGGTTCTTGTACATTTTGCATATTATCCTCTCTTTCTACGGCTTACCCCTATTTTCCTCATAATTTCGAACATCTTACACCAATTGCCATTGTCGAACGCGTTTTTAGGTCGACAAATCGTATGAAAGTGTTTTGATTTTTCTTTAGCGTTGCTTCCATTGTCAACCACAACGTCAGAACTGCCTCTCTGGTGCCTTTACCATTCCTACTGCCAAACTGATCATCATCTGACACATCCTCAATTTTCTTTTCTATTCTTCTGTATCCTATTCATCTCAGCAAGTTGGACACATGAGCTGTTAAGCTGCTTGTGCGCTAATTCTCGTACTTATAATTGTTGATATTTTTCCGCAAGTCAGATGGCATATCACCATAGATTCTACACACCATCATGTGTAATGGTTTTGTTGTCACTTCTCCCAATTATTTTAAAAAGCCTGTTGGAATGCTGTCTACCTCTTCCGCCTTATTTGGTCTTAAGTCTTCCAAAGCTCCTTCATATTATGATTCTAATACAGGATCCCCTACTTTTCCTATATCGACTCCTCCTTCTTCTTCCATAACATCAGAACATCAAACATGTCCTTCCCCTTATAGAGGCCTTCAACGTACTCTTACCACCTATCCGCTCTGCGTTTAAAAGTAGAATTCCAATTGCACTCTTCATGTTGCCGCCATTTCATTTAATATCACCGAAGGTTACTTTGACTTTACTATACGCTGAGTCAGTCCTTCCGACAGTCATTTGTTTTTGATTTCTTCACATTTTTGATGCAACTATTTCACCTTAGTTTCCCTGCACTTCCTATTGATTTCATTCTTAAGCGATTTGTTTCTGTATTGTTGAGTTCCATTGAACATTTTCGTACTTCCGTCATTCATCAATCTGATGAAGTAATTCTTCTGTAACTCATGTTTTCTTCACATCTTTGTACTTATTTTTTCTTTTCCTGTTTTGAGATACCCATTCCTCTTCAACTGAACTGCCTACTGAGCTATTCATCATTTCGGTATTTATAGTGTCAGAGAACTTCAATGGTATCTCTTCTTTCCTTAGTACTTCCGTACACCACTTGTTTGCGTATTAATTCTTCCTGTGTAGTGTCTTCAGCCCACTCTCTCTTTTTGTCATAGGTCTTCTGACTGGTTTGATGCGGCCCACCACGAATTCCTCTCCTGTGTCCCGTGCTTATCTCTTCATCTCAGAGAAGCACTTGCAACCTACATCCTTAATTATTTGCTGAATATATTGTAATCTCTGTCTTCCTCTACAGTTTTTGCCCTCTACAACTCCCTCTAGTGCCATGGAAGTAATTCCCTCGTGTCTTAACAGATGTCTTATTCTGTCTCTTCTAATTATCAGTGTTTTCTACATGTTCCCTTCCTCTCCGATTCTGAGCAGAGCCTCCTCATTCCTTCGATTCTCTTCTGTTCCGGTTTCCCACAGTCTTTATTTCGCCCACTCTTCATCACTACTTAATTGTGATCTGAGGCTATATCTGCTCCTGGGTACGCGTTACAACTTCGAATCTCTGACATCGCTGCGGCCGGAGAAAGGTCCTGCATGAACGGGACCAACGACGACTGAAGAGAATCGTTCAGCGTCACAGAAGTGCAACCCTTCCGCAAATTGCAGCAGATTTCAATGCTGGGCTATCAAAAAGTGTAAGTGTTCGGACCGTTCAACGAAACGTTATCGATATGGGCTTTCGAAGCCGAAGGCTGCACAACACAAAACTTTACGCCCCGCCCGGGTCCGTCAACACCGACTGTATCGAGCGGATGGACGTGTATGGATATGGAGACAACATCATGGATTCGTGGATCCTGCATGTCAGCAAGGGACTGTTAAAACTGGCGGGGGCTCTGCAATGGTGTGTGGTATGTGCAGTTGGAGTGATATGGGACGCCTGATACGTCTAGATCGGACTGTGACAGGTGACACATACGTAAGAACCCTGTCTGACCAACTGCATCCATTATGCCCATTAGGCATTCCGACGCATTTGGGCAATTCCACCACATGTCCAGAATTGGTACAGAGTGGATTCAGGACCACTCTTCTGATTTTAAACACTTCCGCTGGTCACCAAACCCCACAGACATGAACATTGTTGAGCATATCTGAGATGCCTTGCAAAGTGGTGCTCAGAAAAGATCTCTACCCTCTGGTCCTTTACGGATTTATGGGCAGCCCTGCAGTATTCATGGTGTCGGTTCCCTCCTATTTCAGACATTAGTCGAGTCCATGCCACGTCGTGTTATGGCACTCCTTAGTGCTCGCGGGGCCCTACAGTTTCTTTGGCTCTTCAGTGTATAATGGCTTAGAAGGTGCTTGCGTTTCAAAATTTGCAATAACTGAGGCTGTGTAGTTGGGTTTGCCAGCCCTTTTTTTTCGGACATTTCATCGTCGTCGTAGAGGCGGTATCTTGCAGTGACGCGATTATACCGTCGGGATAATCAGTTTTGCTTTCACGTAGTTAACCTTGCTGTGTTAATTTTTCTTTTGCCGGTCTGTATCCAATGAAAAGAACCTTTGATGGCCGGTCCTCTCGTTGTAACCTATCTAGTCTTCCTATATCGTAATTTCAATTAACTGAAGGTGTTATCATAGGAGGCCTACTTGTTTTCTATTTGGTAACTTTTACTTAATTGAGCTGTTATTATTGAAGCTGTTCCTTTTTAATAAAATTAAAAGCTATTTCATTATTTGTGTCGGCTGAAACTCTTATTAATGAAGGACCGCCTATTTTTATTGCCCTATTATTGAGACCTGATATCTTACTCAATCTGTGTTGTAATTTACTGTAATTGTGATTACCAAACGTGCCCTTGTTGCAGAGATATTTATGTGGATAAGGTAGTTACCTTTTGCGTTAAGGTAGGTACCTTTTGCCTTACATTCCTTTATCCATAATTGTAGGTTTCATACAGTTTTTCTCTGCCTCGTGACGACTGGGTGTTGTGTGATGTCCTTAGGTTAGTTAGGTTTAAGTAGTTCTAAGTTCTAGGGAACTGATGATCATAGATGTTAAGTCCCATAGTGCTCAGAGCCATTTGAACCATACAGTTTCTGTGTTCTTACAAACACGGAGCTCACTCTTAAGAATGGTTGAGCTCATTTTCTCTAGTGTAGTGGTAGCTATTTGCAATTTCATTTTTGCCGTGCGTAGCTGGAGGCAGCTCTAACAGATAATGCTCCTCACGTCTTTCCTGCGACGTCCAGCGTCAACGGAAGAGTCGATTTGCTTCCGATTAAAACAAAATTACTTCTAAAGCGAAATTTGACGTGTCAGTTCGATATACTGGTCGCAGTTGAGGTCTAGTGTGGTATTCGGTTTGTCGATGTATCTTAACATGGACAGTAAAACACGAATAATAAACAGTACTCCGGCGGCGACTGAGCAGAATTCCTACAGGGTGATAAGAGTCAGCGTGGGCGAGGGGAGGTCTGTCGCTGCTGGAGTACTAGTTATTTCTCGAGATTGCTATCCCTGTTAATACATATCGACAAAACCGAATATCGAACTAGGTTAATTTATGGGAATGGGAAGCAAATCGACGCTTTTCGTCGATACTGGGCGTCTCATGAAAGACGTGATGAGCGGTATTTGTTTGGACGACTCCAGCTACGCACTGAAAAATCTAAATTGCCAATAGCTGCCGAAACACCACAGACAATGAGCCTTAGACTCACAGGTGGGCCATCAGGTCTAAATACTGTGCACTGCTTGAAAAACCTTTCAACACCAAAAAAATAATTAATGTAGAGCAATGAAATTTGTCTAAGTACCTTATTTAAGTAATTTATATTGCATGATAACAGGTTCATGTAAACATGAGACAAGCCGTTGCAAATGTGAAATGCTGGTACATTAAAAACTGCTGTAACCGCCAGGCTACTGAATTCAAGTATGCGAACGTTCAATCGTTGTGCTGTACAGATGCCGGACGTCAGTTTGCGGAATACAGTTTCATGCCTTTTGTACTTGGTCGGTTGAGGATGACGTTGTAGTTGTCGCCTGATGATGTCCCGTATGTGCTCGATTGGAGACAGAACTCGCGATCGAGTCTGCACACAGACACAACTGACCTCCTTTAACCAACACGCAGCCATCACTTGCACCGAGGTAGAACCAGCTTTCATCAGAAAACACAACAAACCTCCACCCCGCCTTCCGACAAGCTCTCGCTTCGCCACTGAAGTCCCAAATGGTAGTGCATATCTGTCAGTGAAATGCACGCTACAGGGCGTCTAGCTCGGTGCTACCCTTAATGAAACCGCTTTTTAACAGTTCGTTGTGCGACTTTGGTGCCAACTGCTGCTCATTTTTGCTGCTACAGATGGTACAATGAGCCATACGCCGAACATGAAGGTCCTCCTTCTCTATGGAGTCACGTCACCATATGGAGCCCAGTCTTCTTGTGACTGTACAGTCTCGTGATCACCGCTGTCTGCAGTCATGCGCAGTGGCTACATTTCTGACAAGTCTTTCTGCAATATCGCAGAAGGAACATACAGTTTCTTGTAGCCCTATTACATCACCCCGTGCTGTCTAAGGCGACTTGTCCCGGTCCGCGCGGCGATGCTAATAAAATACACAGGAAGCACACAGGGAAAATAGTAGACAGACAATTAAAAAAACACGGCGACAGTCTGGTTTCTGTTTGCAAGAGATATAAAAATCAAACCCAGCAACAGCATGATTTATGTTCACAACACTTCGGAAAAAAAGCACAGTACTTAACACTTACTTAAAACACTGCACTAAAAAGTTGTCACGAAGATGACACCAAGGGCAGATGGGGGGCGGGGGGGGGGGGGACCTGAACAGATGAGGGGGAAAAAAGGGGGAAAGGAGAGGAAAAACGAAGTGGGAGGGAGGAGCCGAGTGAGGGAGAGGACTCATGGGGGGGGGGGGGGAGGGCAGAGCAGATGTGAGTGGGGAAAGGCAGAGGAGGGGAAAGCAAAAGGACTCAGGGGAGAGAAGGGAGGCAGATAGAGGGCAGGCTGGGAAAAAACAGGATGTAAGGGCTGGGGGGGGGGGGGGGGGAGCCCAGGAAAAGGACAGAGGAAGGGAGGTGGAGGTGATGATCAGAGTTGATAGGAGGGATACATTGAGGGAAAGAGGGCATCATCCGGGAGAGGAGTTGACAGAAATCACCTTGGGAAAGGAGATGAAGGATGTAGAGGTGGAGGGTAGGAGGGACACAAAGGTGAAGGTGTGGCACAAGGCGGGGCTCAAGAGGAGAGGAGCAACCAGGGGATGAGGGGGATCAACACGGCGGAAGGTGTAGAGGACGCAGGTGGGAAAAAGGAATCAGGTCCTACAGGATTCGAGTGGAGGCCAGGAGGTGTATACAGAAGGCAAGGTGGAGTGCATGGTGCACGAGAATTTGGGGGGAGAGGATATCCAGGTGGGACTAGCACAGCAGAGGATGGGATGGATTAAGGATTTGCAGGTGTGGAGGATGACAGAGGGGTTCAACCCCCATGTCTGGCCAGGGAGGAGTTTGAGGAGTCAGTGGCAGTGTGGGCTTTGGATTGGATACAGCAGAGATGAGGGATGCAGGTGAGGTGACGGTCAACGGCGACGCTCACGACCTTTACAGCTCGCGTTCAAAGCAAATCTGATTTGCATCCTCACAGTGGCGCTATTAGCGCCACTCTTAAGCGACTGGTGCGAAAACTGAACAGACATCAGCTTTCAGAGGTAGAAACACGCCTACCAACTTTCGCATTGCCGCACGACTCCTTCTTGGAGTTGCGATGTTTTTTTCCATCAGTGTGTATAAAAAAAATTATACTGTAATTCCCAGTAGATCAATTTTACGTAGGTACACAGGCAGCCAATAGATGGCACCTCACGCTTGTCAAAAATCACATTCACACTGTTAGTCAAGGCAAATAAAGCTTAATTTATACGTAAAGTATTACTGTTACAAAGTGACCTCATGAACATGATATTTGAGCTGACACCTGAAAATCGGGGTTGCTATGACCAGGGTAAAATGTCACTACGATACTCCTGGGAATGAAGCAAAAGTCAAGCTAGCGAAAGAGGCGACTTACGATGGAGAAGGGACTATATAGATGCATCACCTGCAGATCTTTTATACGTCCTTAAACTAGTATCAGAGACAAGTGGTACACCAGATGACAAGAATCATCCAGATGTGACTCTTCAAGCTTTCCTGGCGGATAAGTTGTAAAAAGTGTTCACGCGTTTGCCACCGGATGACGTTCTGCAAATTTCACAAAATTTTCTCAGGGCAACTGTCTGATGTCTTCACATGGTTGAATCCTCCCGTTGCCACCTTGCCGTGGAATCTGAGCAAAGTCATCTGGGGACAAACCCGTGAAGACAATTTAGAAGAATCATCCAAATACAAAATCGAAGATTGCCAGACTGAAACAGCTACTGGTTACTTAGTTCTGTTCCGAAAAACAGGAATTCTCCAGTACACAGAAGAACATTATGACACTCCTCATGTTCAGACATGGCTCATATATGAAACACCTATACCATATTGGCTTGGTGTTTGTCCCATCATGCGTGTATGTACGTGTGTGGATTCTGAATTGTGTGTCAGCCCGCCAGGTTCTAACTGTCCAGACGAATGAGGAAATCCAGTTTCATTCTGATAATGGCCGGCCACTGTGACCGAGAGGTTCTAGGTGCTTCAGTCTGGAACCGCGCTACCTCTATGGTCGCAGGTTCGAATTTTGTATCAGACATTGATGTGTGTGGTGTCCTTAGGTTAGTTAGGTTTAAGCAGTTCTAAGTTCTGATGACCTCAGATGTTAAGTCCCATAGTGCTCAGAGCCATTTGAACCATTTGATACCAAGGACGGAAGTGTAGAGTAAAGTAGTATAGTACACTGCATAATAGTGTAGTCTAGAATTATACAAAATTTGTGATGTAGCAATGTAACACATCAGTATCGAGTACGTTCTGGATTCCGGATGATCTTAGATCCCTGCGCTAGACGGGCATAATACATAGTTATACTAAATCACCTGAAATTATGTGTTGTATTCATGTTACTACCTCATTTACAGCATAATCAGTTCTTGTATCCAGATAACGGATTGAAAGAGAATAGGAAATGAACAAAATAATATCGATATTTCTAATGAACAGCTGCGTTTCGCCCTGAGGGTGTTCGTGCCTCACAGCTTCTTCTTGGAGAGGACAGAAGAAAATCCATATTTCCTTGTGTCTGGTTCGTTAAGCCACAAGTATGGGAGAAGTAAGTTCCCGTTCCAAAAAGGGAAGGAAGTCGGCAGTTCTCCGAGCCGGCCGCGTCCCGTATCTGCCCTAATTGTTATTTACTCTGTCACGCTGCGAAGTTTAAGTAATTATCTTACAAGCCGCTGGTAAAACTGGATCTCCATTCTTCTTTGCGCCGGCGCCCGGCCTGGGACGGCAGAGAGCGGAATCCAATTTGGGGTCGTCCCTCATTTGCATGACGGAGGACGGCTCCGAGGCGTCTTGACGGCGTCGGGACGGCGCGGCGTCGTCGTGGCCGCCGGCGCCGCTGCCAGTTTTCACGCCGTTTGCAAATACCGGCGCTGGGCCCTCATTAAACTCCCACCCGCCTCCTCTGTCCTCACCCTGTCAGGGTCCACTAATTGCCGCAGCAAAGGGCGCCGCCGACCAGCGCTGATATCTGACTTCCGAGGGCGCTCTCGTGGACTGCTCTGGTTTCCCCCACCAAGACTGATTCGTTGATAATCTTCCATGATACGGCCTACTCGTATACGTTTCAAGTGGTGCTGTCTAGGCACTGCATGTTGAGCGCCATATGCAATAAGTGGCAAAAAAAGTTTACTTTACTGCGAAAGCCGACCGCCTGTTGTTGTTGTTGTTAGTTCGATGTTTTCTATATTTTTGTAAACTGTTGTGCGACGACGAGGTCGGTATCTTCTGTAAAGCATGTTGGCGGCGTTCAATGCCGGCCGCTGTGGTTCTAGGCGCTTCAGTCCGGATCCGCGCTGCTGCTACGGTGGCAGGTTTGAATCCTGCCTCGGGCATGGATGTGTGTGTTGTCTTTAGGTTACTTAGGTTTAAGTAATTCTAAGTCTAGGGGACTAACGACCTCAGTTGTTAAGTCCCATAGTGCTTAGAGCCATTTGAATTTTACTGCGAAAACAAAAATTAAATACAACTGGAAATCTGAAAATTGCTTGTCCACAGGAACATTAAATCTTCTTGTTTATCGTCGCTAGTAGTACAAAGTAGACCCGAAGTCATCAAACTCTCATTCTCGATGATGACAGACAAGATGTCATCGTACTATCTGATTCACGCATGTAGCTATAAGGCTGTTGCACATCGTATGCCGCGCGTGATTAGCCGAGCGGTCTAAGGCGCTGCAGTCATGGACTGTGCGGCTGGTCCTGGCGGAGCTTCGAGTCCTCCCTCGAGTATGAGTGTTTTTGTTTGTCCTTAGGATAATTTAGGTTAAGTAGTGTGTAAGCTTAGGAACTGATGACCTTAGCAGTTAAGTCCCATAAGAATTCACACACATTTGCATATCGTATGTGTTTGATACTGAATAACGAGCATTCCACGAAATGGCTTCTTCGTTACCGTGGTATCACGTATTGATGTCACCCTATAGACGTCTAGAAGTTGGCAACGGGACTGCAAGTTTTCGTCAGATGCCAACAGCGGATCCAGTGGAGCACACCCACTGTGTCACAGCTCCAGCGTCTCTGGACTACGAGCGCCCTCTGCAGCGGTGATATACACTGAAGAGCCAAAGAAACTGATAGAGCTTCCAAATGTCGTGTACCGTCCCCGTGAGCACGCAGAAGTGCCGCAAAACGACGTGGCAGGGACTCGACTAATATCTGAAGTAGCCCTGGAGGGAACTGACACCATGAACCCTGCAGGGCTGTCCCTAAATCCTTAAGAGTACGGTGGGGTGGAGATCTCTTCTGAACAGCACGTTGCAAGGCTCCCCAGCTATGCTCAATAATGTTCATGTCTGCGGAGTTTGGTGGCCAGCGGAAGCGTTTAAACTCAGAAGAGTGTTTCTGGAGTCACTCTGTAGTAATTATTGACATATGAGGTGTCGCATTGTGCTGCTGGAATTGCCCAAGTCCGTCGGAACGCACAATGAACAAGAATGGATGCAGGTGATCAGACAAGTTGCTTACGTACATGTCACCTGTCAGCGTCGTGTCTACACAGGGGTCCAACTGCACACGCCCCACACCGTTGCAGAGCCTCCACCAGATTGAACAGTCCCCTGCAGTCATGCAGGTTCCATGAAGTCGTAAGGTTGTCTCCAAACCGATACATGTCCATCCGCTCCATACGATTTAGAACGAAACTCGTCCGACCAGGCACCATGATTCCAGTCATCAACTGTCCTCTGCCCAATGCTGATGGACCAAGTGAGGCATAAAGCTTTGTGTCGGCAGTCATAAAGGGTAGACGAGTGGGCCTTCGGCTCCGAAAGCTCATATGGATGATGTTTCTCTGAATGGTTCGCACGCTGACACTTGTTGATAGCCCAGCATAGAAATCTGAAGCAATTTGCGGACGCGTTGCACTTGTGTGACGATGAACGATTCTATGTAATTTTATCCATATTTCGCAGCTTCCAACATGACGGTTTTCAATACACTGGAGATATGAATTAAAAAACGCCTTCAATCACAACTTTTCGTGTTTTGTTAAGTATACGATGCGTTTAGGACACTGTGTGTCCATCATCAGATGTAATTTTTCGTAATACATGCTTTATTTTTTCCACTGAAGGAGGTGAAAGGCATATTTCTGTCACGAAAAGGTCTGATGCTCGGTTATGAATTTCGTTAGTAAAATGCGGAAAATATGTGCGAAATACGGGAAAAATTGAACAGTGTAAACTAACCACATAATCCAAGAAACGCGTTTTAAGCTTTTTAACGTTTTAACAGGGAAAAAATGAAACATGTATTAAGAAAAACTACGCCTGATGATGGACCCACAGGGGCCGGCCGCGGTGGTCTAGCGGTTCTAGGCGCTCAGTCTGGAACCGCGCGACCGCTACGGCCGCAGGTTCGAATACTGCCTCGGGCATGGATGTGTGTGATGTCCTTAGATTAGTTAGGTTTAAGTAGTTTTAAGTTCTAGGGGACTGATGAACACCGATGTTAAGTCCCATAGTGCTCAGAGCCATTTGAACCATGGACCCACAGGGTCCGAAATGCATCGTGTACGTTTACTTAATAAAACAAGAAAAGCTGTGACTGAAGGCGTTTTTTATTTCATATCTCTAGTGTATTGAACGACTCTCTTCAGTCGTCGTTCGTTCGGTTCTAGCAGGATCTCTTTCCGGCCGCATTGATGTTGGAGATCTGCTGTTTTACCGGAACCTTGACATTTACGGTACACTCGTGAAATTTTCGTACGGGAAAATCCCCTTTCCATAGCTACCTCGGAAATGTTGTCCCATCGTTCGTGTGGCGACTATAACAACACGTTCAAACTCACTTAAATATCTTGATAACCTGCCATTGTAGCAGCAGTAACAACTTCGCCTGACACTATTTGTCTAACATATGCGTTGCCGACCGCAGCGCCGTATTGTGCCTGCTTACTGATCTCTGTATCTGAATACGCATGCCTATACCAGTTTCTTTTGCGCTTCATTGTAGAATGGCCTGCGGCAGCTACGACACCATTAGCTCCTGGAGCCTCTTCCTTAGTCGCGGCTCTGACACCATCGTTCGTGCTTTAGTTCAAAGAGCATCTTTCTTGTTGATACTGAGAACTGGACTGTACAATATGTGGTAAGAAGTATCCCGACACCACTAAAAACATACGTTTTTCATATTAGGTGCATTGTGCTGCCACCTGCTACCGGGTACTCCATATCAGCGACCTCACTAGACATCGTGAGAGAGCAGAATGGCGCGGTCCGCGGAACTCACGGACTTCGAACTTGGTTCAAAATTAGTTCAAATGGCTCTGAGCACTATGAGACTTAACTTCTGAGGTCATCAGTCCCCTAGAACTTAGAACTGCTTAACCCTAACTAACCTAAGGACATCACACACATCCACGCCCGAGGCAGGATTCGAACCTGCGACCGTAGCGGTCGCGCGGTTCCAGACTATAGCGCGTAGATTCGCGTGGTCAGGTGATTGTCTCATACGTCTGTTCGCGAGATTTCCACACTCCTGAACATCCCTAGGTCCACTGTTTCCGATGTTATAGTGAAGTGGAAACGTAAAGGAACACAAACACACAAAAGCGTACAGGCCGACCTCGTCTGTGACTGACAGAGATCTCTGACAGTTGAAGAGGGTCGTAATGTGTAACAGGCAGACATCTATCCAGACCATCACACAGGAATTCCAGACTGCATCAGGATACACAGCAAGTACTATGACAGTTAGGCGGGAACTGAGAAAACTTTGATTTCATGGTCGAGCAGATGCTGACAAACCACACGTCACGCCGGTAACTGCCAAACGACGCTTCGCTTGGTGTAAGAACGTAAACAGTGGATGATTGAATAGTGGAAAAGCGTGTGGAGTGACGAGTCACGGTACACAATTTGGCGATCCGATCGCAGGATGTGGGTATGGCGAATGCCCGCTGACCGTCATCTGCCAGCGTGTGTAATGGAACAGTAAAATTCAGAGGCGGTGGTGTTATGGTGTGGTCGTGTTTTTCATGGAGGGAGCTTGCACCTCTTGTTGTTTTGCGTGGCACTATCACAGCACAGGCACCTTCTTGCTTCTCACTTTTGAAGAGCAATTCGGGGATATCTATTGCATCTTTCAACACGATCGAGCACCTGTTCATAATGAGCGGCCTGTGGCACAGTGGTTACACGACAATAACATCCCTGTAATGTACTAGCCTGCACAGAGTCCTGACCTGAATCCTATAGAACACCTTTGGGATGTTTTGGAACGCCGACTTCGTTCCAGGCCTCACTGACCGACACCGATACCTCTCCTCAGTGCATCACTCGTGAAGAATAGGCTGCCACTCCCCAAGAAACCTTCCAGCACCTGATTGAACTGATGCCTGTGAGAGTGGAAGCTGCCATCAAGGCTAAGTAAGGGTGGGCCAACACCATATTGAATTCCAGCATTACCGGTGGAGGGCGCCACGAACTTGAAAGTCGTTTTCAGCCAGGTGTCTTTTGATTACATAGTGTATTTCTTGCTGCATTATTTGTAATGAGTCTTCGTACATTTGTAGAAAGTTACCAGTTGTGTAACGCTTTTATTTACTGTAGTTGCTTGTTTGCCAATCATTTCTGCTTCTGTCCAGCTTTCCTACGATGATGGCTGCTGCACTACTCTGTAGCCCACTTATCCTCACCATTGTGTACGAATTTGCACAGAACAATTACTGTCTGGAAAGTTTTGTTACTCGCCTATTTTATTTCTAGCACGTTCGGGCGGACTCTGTAGTTGATATTCCTCTAATTTCTTATTCTCTTTGGTGAGAGTAGTTAGTGACACGAGGTAAAGAATACTTACAACTTTAAACATAGCTGCAAGCAGCAACCGTGAAAAGTAAAGGCAGCCCACTGGTTGCAATGGATTTTATAGTAGAAATGACCATGGTTTCGACTCCTAAACAAATGGAGTCTTCATCAGAATTTATATTACCTAAATAAGGGGGATACAAAGTTAGTCATTAATAAGAAAAATACAGGACAGTAATAATTAATATTCGTATATAAATGTGTACTTACATACGTAAAACGTTGAGCATTGCAGCTCTCGTCATACAATTTTAGCACCAAAAAGGCCACGTCGCATAATAAAACATCCTACGTAAAAGTTTTACTGTCATTTTTTTTTCAAATCGTTCGTTAAATTCTATAGCCATACCTGTGTTTAGGATTTTCTTTTTTATATACTTAAATTTAGAAACAGCTTTTGATGCCTGGGCAGGCAAAAATCTTACAACTTTAAACAAAGCTGTGTGTAGCAACCGTGAAAATATTTTTTTGTAGTAAAGACAGCCCGCTGGTTGCAATGGATTTTATAGTCGAATTGGCCATGGTTTCGACTCCTAAACTAAGGGAGTCTTCATCAGAATTTATATTACCTAAATAAGGGGGATACAAAGTTAGTCATTAATAAGAAAATACAGGACAGTAATAATTAATATTCGTATATAGTACTTACATACGTAACGACAGTAAAACTTTTACGTAGGATATTTTCTTACTGCCCTGTCCTTTTTGGTGTTAAAACTGTATGACGAGAGCTTCAATACTCAGCATATTACGTATGTAAGTACATCTTTATATACGAATATTAATTATTACTGTCTTGTATTTTTCTTATTAATGACTAAATTTGTATCCCCCTTATTTGGGTAACATAAATTCTGATGAAGATTCCCTTAGTTTAGGAGTCGAAACCATGGTCAATTCGACTATAAAATCCATTGCAACCAGTGGGCTGCCTTTACTACAAAAAAATGTACAGAATAGACAATCTGATCGAATATGTACAGACACCTGTTAGTTGGCATTCATATGCGATGTGTCCACCCTTCGGTTCTATGATAGCTTGTACTATCGGTGAGATGTCTGAGATGTTGTGGAGAAATTACAGGCCATTCTTCCTCAACAGCCGAAACGAGGAAAAGTAGTGATGTTAGACGCTGGGAGCTGGAGCAAAGCCGAGGTTCTAACACATTCTAAATGTGTTCCATTGGATTCCGATTTAGACTCTTGGCAATCCAATTCATGTCATGAAAGTCACTGTCCACAAACCGTGCCTCACAGATGCTGTTTTACGACAGGGTGTATTGTCGAGCTGAACAATCATCACCTCCAAACTGTTCCTGTAGTGTATTGTGTGTTCATGTCCTTCGGCATTTAGCGTTTTCTTAATCGCAATAAGGGGTACATATTGCAACTACGAAAAACTCCCTGATTTCGCAGCACCATCTTTTCCGTACTTCACTGCTGGCTCTAGTCATGATAGCGGGTTTGGTCTCCAGGCATTCGTCAAAACCAACCCTTCCTACAGTTTGATACAGGCAACAGCGTGAGTCTTTTCCTCAAATCGTTCAGTTAGCCCACCTCAAGCTCACTTGGCACTGAATACAAAAATGTGTGGTTTATGAGAAGTTGCGAGACCATAGTACATCATTCCGTTTAACCCCCGACGCAAAGTCTGAGCCTGGTGGGTGCGCCTAAGTTGAGGCCAGCAAATGCTGTAGAGTGGAAGACTTCTTGTAATTTAAAACGTCATCCTTCATTAAAAGGAACAATACCTTTATATCACACTACGAATTTAAAAAGACAGATAGAGCCATTTCAGACGTAACTAGGTGAAAAATTTTCTTTTTACTTTACTGTCAAAGAAAATAGTGAATTACTCAAATTTTAGGAGGCTGAAATTACATGAGCAATGTTTTAACTCTCCAAGTGAACGAAACCTGACGTCAAATTTATAATAACTCGAAACTACATAAAATAATAGTGCCCCCGAGGTAAGACGCCAGTAAAATAAATTAACAGTACTGTACAATCAAAATACTAATCCGTGAAGAAAATCAACCTTTAAAATTCAAACAAACGAAAGAACCACAGAAACTGTCGTAAAAATACAAGAGTTTTAAAATTAGAAAAGCACTTAGCTTCTCCTTTGGTAGCGACGAAAAGGCAGCCGAAAAATAGCAATTTGCAGAATACACACAGCCTGAGCTGCCTGAAATGATGGCTGATCCTTCTAATACATCTGCTGTCTGTCCCAAACATCAAGCTGCTGCTCTAAACTGGCCGGTAGCACTGAACGCCGGCCGTGGCTTGCAAAACAAAAGCCAGTGCTGATTCCGGTCAAAACACAGCAACAGTATAAATTTTATGAAGCCTCCAAATAGCAAATAGACGCCCAGGTGCAGATGTAGTACAGACAAAGAGGCTATTAGTTAACATATAATAATTAATGAATATCATATTCAATAGGAAATAGAGAGTAAACTGAGCAGGTTTCAAGAAAATCAATTAAATCAAGCTACAAGTAAAGAGAATCAAGCAGCTTTAAAATTTGCTCCCTAACTTTAATCATTACTGTGACTATAGTTCATTAAGGACAAGAGAATATGTATCAATTAGGGACGGTCTAAGTACAATCTGCTTCTTGAATTAGCTATTACTGACACTTATCAGTGGTAATATACAGAAAAGTAGTGCACTTTAACAATTTGTTGCCTTCGCGACACAATAAACCAATGGGGGCGATTTTATATAATAGATAATTCTGCAAAATGTGGGGGGAGGTCATCATCATCATCATCATCATCATCATCATTTAAGACTATGCCTTTCAGCGTTCAGTCTGGAGCATAGCCCCCTTATAAAATTCCTCCACGATCCCCTATTCAGGGCTAACATTGGTGCCTCTTCTAATGTTAAACCTATTACTTCAAAATCATTCTTAACCGAAACCAGGTACCTTCTCCTTGGTCTCCCTCGACTCCTCCTACCTCTACTGCTGAACCCATGAGTCTCTTGGGTAACCTTGTTTCTCCCATGCGTGTAATATGACTCCACCATCTAAGTCTGTTCACCCTGACTGCTACATCTATAGAGTTCATTCCCAGTTTTTCTTTTATTTTCTCATTGTGGACACCCTCCTGCCATTGTTCCCATCTACTGGTACCTGCGATCATCCTAGCTACTTTCATATCCGTAACCTCAACCTTCTTAATAAGGTAACCTGAATCCACCCAGCTTTCGCTCCCATACAACAAAGTTGGTCGAAAGATTGAACGGTGGACAGATAACTTAGTCTTGGTACTGACTTCCTTCTTGCAGAAGAGAGTAGATCGTAGCTGAGCGCTCACTGCATTAGCTTTGCTACACCTCGCTTCCAGTTCTTTCACTACGTTGCCATCGTGTGAGAATATGCATCCTAAGTACTTGAAACCGTCCACCTGTTCTAACTTTGTTCCTCCTATTTGGCACTCAATCCGTTTATATTTCTTTCCCACTGACATTACTTTCGTTTTGGAGATGCTAATTTTCATACCATAGTCCTTACGTTTCTGATCTAGCTCTGAAACATTACTTTGCAAACTTTCAATCGAATCTGCCATCACAACTAAGTCATCCGCATATCCAAGACTGCTTATTTTGTATTCAC
This sequence comes from Schistocerca gregaria, assembly GCF_023897955.1. Classification (NCBI taxonomy): domain Eukaryota; kingdom Metazoa; phylum Arthropoda; class Insecta; order Orthoptera; family Acrididae; genus Schistocerca; species Schistocerca gregaria. The sequence continues at coordinate 239,574,680 of NC_064926.1, forward strand.
ATATCTTAATCTCACCCAGCCAGTCTATTGCTTTCAACATATGGTCCATAAATAATATGAACAACAGTGGAGACAGGTTGCAGCCTTGTCTTACCCCTGAAGCTACTCTGAACCATGAACTCAATTTACCATAAACTCTAACTGCTGCCTCACTATCCATGTAAAGACATTTAATTGCTTGTAAAAGTTTGCCTCCTATTCCATAATCTTGTAGAACAGACAATAACTTCCTCCTAGGAACCTGGTCATATTCCTTTTCTAGATCTATAAGGCATAGATACAATTCCCTGTTTCACACATAACATTTCTCCATTATTTGCCGTAAGCTAAAGATCTGGTCCTGACAACCTCTAAGAGGCCTAAACCCACACTGATTTTCATCCAATTGGTCCTCAACTAATACTCGCACTTTCCTTTCAACAATAACTGAGAAGATTTTACCCACAACTCCGATTAAACAGATACCTCTGTAGTTGTTACAATCTTTTCTGTTTCCATGTTTAAAGATTGGTGTGATTACTGCTTTTGTCCAGTCTCATGGAACCTGTCCCGACTCCCAGGCCATTTAATGCCTGACATTCCACTGTATTTGATGAGTTCCGACTTAATTTCATCCACCCCAGATGCTTTATTGCACTGCAATCTATTGACCATATTCTCCACTTCCTCAAATGTGGTCCTATTGCCATCATCATTCCTTTCCCATTCTACCTCGAATTCTGAAACATTACTGATCGTATTTTCACCTAAAATGAGCAACTCTTCAAAATGTTCCCTCCATCTGCCCAAGGCATCCACGGGATTCACCAGCAGTTTTCCTGACCTGTCCAAAATACTTGTCATTTCCTTCTTACTTCCCTTTCGAAGACTGCTAATTACACTCCAGAATGGTTTTCCAGCAGCTTGACCCATAGTCTCCAACCTGTTTCCAAAGTCTTCCGAAGATTTCTTCTTGGATGGTGCAATTATCTGTTTGGCTTCGTTTCTTTCTTTAACATAACTTTCTCTGTCTACCTGAGTTCTAATATGTAGCCATTTTTGATACGCCTTCTTTTTCCTTTTACAGACTGCCTTGACTGTGTCATTCCACCAAGCTGTTTGCTTCATCCTACTTTTTCACACTACTGTTCCAAGACATTCTTTAGCCACTTCTAGTACTGTGTCCCTGTACCTTGTCCATTCCTTTTCCAATGACTGTAACTGACTACATTTAACTAACTGGTACCTTTATGAGATCGCTGTTATGTACTTGTGCCTGATTTCCTTATCCTGGAGTTTCTCCACTCTTATCCTCCTACATATAGACCTGGCCTCCTGCACTTTCGGCCTCACAATCCCAATTTCACTGCAGATTAAATAATGATCAGTGTCATCAAAGAATCACCTGAATACACGTGTCCCTCACAGCCTTCCTGAATTGCTGATCTGTTATTATATAGTCAATGACAGATCTGGTTCCCCTGCTTTCCCAAGTATACCGGTGAATGTTCTTATGTTTAAAATAGGAGTTTGTGATTACTAAGCCCATACTGGCACAGAAATCCAAGAGTTGTTTCCCGTTCCTGTTGGCCTCCATATCCTCTCCAAATTTACCCATAACCTTTTCATACCCTTGTGTTCGATTTCCAATCCTGGCATTAAAATCACCCATGAGCAGAACACTGTCCTTGTCCTTTACTCTAACAACTACATCACTGAGTGCCTCATAAAAACTATCCATCTTATCTTCATCTGTCCCTTCAAAATGCGAATATACTGACACAATCCTAATTTTCTTACTAGACACTGTCAAATCTATCCACATCAGTCGTTAGTTTACATACCTTACTGCAAATACGCTGAGTTCCATTTCTTTCCTGATGTAAAGCCCTACACTCCATTGTGCTATTCCTGCTTTGGCTCCTGACAGGTAGACCTTGTATTCTCCCACTTCCTCCTCTTTCTCACCCCTTACCCGAATGTCACTAACAGCTAAAACGTCCAGCCCCATCTTACTTGCAGCCTCTGCCAGCTCTACCTTCTTCCCAGAGTAGCTCCCATTGATATTAATAGCTCCCCATCTCATTACCATTTGTTTGCCAAGTCGTATCTTAGGAGTCCCTGGATTGTCAGTTAGAGGTGGGACTCCGTCACCTCCGAAGGTCCGAGGCATTTTGCTCTGATTGTTGCCAGCGTCATAATTAAAGTACCAGGGAAACAGGTTGCTAGCCTTACTTGCCCCGAGTCCCATTGGGTTTTACCCCTAACGGTTGAGGGACTAACCGGTGGATTTGGTAGTATTTGCCGTATGAGCACAAAGGTGACCACGGCTCAGAATATGTCCGAGATGCCCAGCCTTATTCCAAAGTAACTAGTATCCCGACTGTCGGGACCACTTACTTGGCCACTCATACGTTGCCCGTCGTTCATGAACTAGGACATGACTACAGGAACCCACACCATGAACCACCATGTGGGGGGGGGGGGGGTTGCTAATCAGAATGTAGGTACTCAAAACAAGCACCTCTAGCAATATTAACGCCACGAACTAGCGTTGCCCTTCAGAGGAGCTCAGACACCGAAATGGAAATCGAAATACGTGGTATTTAAGTAGCCAAAGGCACATTGAAGCCTTGTAATACCAAAATTGTTTACAGTTTCAATCTGCTTTCCTTCTCCCGATACACAGGCTGCTCACGTGCCTGGGGCGCCACATGCCACAATCGGACCGTGCCCCAGCACGCAATGACACTTAGGGGCATTCGAAGAAGAATCACTGAAACACACTAGAGTTTTAATATTAGAAAGAATAGAAAATTGTAGTATACAGATTACTCTCAGTATCAAAAAAACAGCGCCATTCTTGTCAAGATCAGGTTTACACCAGGTTAATAGGCAGCTTAAATAACATTCACAACGAAATCAGCTGCATTTTTTCCCTTTTCTTTTTTTTTAAAGAGGAGATAACATACAACATACTGAGGCTCGAACCTCGTATAACAGCTTAATGGAACTTTCTAAATGATACCGTGGACAGCACCACAACTAAAAGCAGAAAAAAATGGAAAACATGGAGTGAGATATTACCCACTTATAATCCCCCAAAATCCCAACACGAAAAACTTGACTTTCCAGCTAGCCAAGAAGTCAGCGGGCAAGGCGAAGGCGGAACCAAACCATCTTCCACAACATGGCAACGCTCAAGAAGGCGCTACGGCAGGGACGTCAGGAATCCGAGCACATCACTCCGAGGCCAAACAAATGTCAGTTACAATTGCCTGGCAGTACGGAGACCCACCCAGTGTCTCGACCCAATCCATATCCACTTTCTCACTAGCACCGCACTCCTGCCACCGCCTAGCGCCACCTAGCAGACTCGAACCGTTGCAAAGAGAACAGCCCAACTTCAATTGAAAATAAGGTTTATGCTCACAGTCATTGTAGTAGCAGGATTGGTAGTAGCGCTTTGGAACTCGTGACTGATTCTTTCCGCTGATTTATGCGAATTTTTACAAGGATCCTCCGCTGTGCCAGACAGCATCTGTCCATCGCAACATATCTGCCTGGTCTTATTTGGGCTGTGATTGTTCCTTCGCGTTTCTACTTGAATCTCACTTCACCAACAGTCGACTGCGGGAGCTTTAGATGGTTTGAAATGTCCCTGCTGGAACAGTTTACTTAGAAGACATCCAGTGACTAGTCCACGTTCGAAGTCATTGAGCTCGCCTGATCTACCTGCTCCGCTGTCACGGCTTCTCTACCGACAACACAGCTAACGCTGACGCTGAAAAGACGAGCCTGTCCTTGGCTCGAGATGGTGCAGTTTAGAGAAAAATTTTGTCATTCCTACGGTTCCTAGGAGGGGGGGGGGAGGGGAGAATAGATCTTACCATTATTGTTGATTTGTCCTTGTTGGTGGAGCCTGAAAAAGAGATAAACACACTGTGATGGGGATTAGTAAATTTAATCCCTCGGCAGGACAGGCCAACGCGTGATTGGCCTGTGGTGAGGTTGTTGGCCCAGTCCTCGGATGAGCCGGTTGCGGGAGTGGCCCGCTTTCTCGTAGATCTTCTTGGCGATGGTGCGAATCCTATCTCGGAGAGACAGGATCCCGATGTCCTCGTGGAGTCTGCGCGTTGAGTAGCGCCTTGGTATATGCATGACAGTCTTCAGGGCGCGGTTCTGTGTCCGCTGCAGAGTCACAATGTGAGCATGTGCGGCTTTCCCCCAGACCACGGCCGCGTACTCTAATAGTGGGCGGAACAATGTTAGGTGTAGCGACATGTCCCCGACAACACAGTACTCTCTGTCTCCGCCTCTCGTGAGATCTCCTGGTCAATTCCTCATAACACAGAGGGTACTTTTGAGAAGATACTGTATTACAGCAGGTCGTAAGAGGGCTGTAGAAGCAACGACTAAATTTTGTACCCGATGTATTCGGTACTGTCGAAAGCAGTTCAAATGGTTCAAATGGCCCTGAGCACTATGGGACTTAACATCTGAGACTATCAGTCCCCTAGACCTTAAAATTACTTAAACCTAACTAACCTAAGGTCATCACAAACATCCATGCCCGAGGCAGGATTTGAAACTGCGACCGAAGCGGTCGCGCGTTTCCAGACTGAAGCGCCTAGAACCGCTCCGACACTCCGGCCGGCCGAAAGCAGTTGTTATTCAGAACTTCATTGCGTCCACTAGCGGTTTTGGAGATGATAATAGGATCTTTGAAATGGATGTGAAAACCGTCAGATATGTAATAGATAACATGAATATTCTATATGACAGAAATGGCAACGGCCTTGGCACAGTGGATAGACCGGTTCCCGTCAGATCACCGAAGTTAAGCGCACTCAGCCTCGTGATGCCAATTGAGGAGCTCCTCGACCGAATAGTAGAGGCTCCGGTCAAAGAAAACCATCATGGCGACCGAGAGAGAGGTGTGCTGACCACTAGCCCGTCCTATCCGCATCCTCATCTGAGGATGACACGGCGGTCGGATGGTCCCGATGGACCACGTGTGGCCTGAATACGGAGTGCTATATGACAGAAGATGAAAAAACAACTCTTAAATAAGTACGTCATAAGTACAGACAGAGTATAAAAGCTTACGTTGCGCTGTAGAGGAGCAAAGTCAAATGATTAATAATCCGAAAGTCACGTGAATTTCAAACATTACTGGCTCGAAGACACCGCGAGGAACATAGGCGTGTCAGAATTATAAAAAACTGTACAGTTCGGTATATTAAAAGTATTGGCATGCTTTAGGTTTAAAACAATATGTTTCCAGTTCTCTGCACCAACTGGAGCGATTTTCACTAAATAAGTCACCACCACACCCACGGTGACTTTACGTCAGTATATCGAAGGGAAAAATCTGTTCATTGAAGTCCCTACTGTTTCTGTAACTCTAGTGCCACATATGACGACGACAGTTTGTCTGGCATGAACGAGCTTGAGCGTTTG